>NC_092320.1:60129936-60746603 GCF_036785885.1 Coffea arabica | reverse complement strand
CCTCCTTCCCAACTCCGAAGAGGACATCACATAATCCTGTCTGTCTCTGTCTTTTTCTCATCATACAAGGGGGAATAGTCAGCCACCGCACACAGCGGCATCGCCAAAAGATGAACGGAAAGCAAAGAACATATTCCAAACCCCACTCCCAGCCAATTCAAAGCAACAATGAATATACAAAGACTACAACGGCCAAGGACCTCATGGCAGCTTCATATATCATCCAGGAATGGGCAATCCAATTGCTAATTTGCTAGTTGGAGATGTTAAAGACAAGAAGTCCAAATCTAAACACAAACGAGCCACATCGGGTAATCAGTATAATTTCTTTTCATGCTCTCTTGCATATAAACTACTATATTGAGATTATACAGATTATAAATAAATTAGTTGATCCAAGGGTGTGGCTTCAAGTCAGACCTCAAGTAGTTGATCCATCTCAATCTGCAACTCTTCCCACATCTAAGTAGTCCTTCAAGCGATCAAAATGGACACAAAAAAGGTATTAATTCCATACTCAAGGGCAGGCCTTGTTGCTGATATGATAATAATGGAGAACTCAAATAACTATAACTTGGTGAAATTGTTTGTGAACGAAGATAGCAGTATCATGTACACAGGGGTACCTGCGTTCTTTGGTAGTGACCTCCAGGAACCTTCTCCGTTGGCTTGAATGTACTTGGTCAAGATTTCATCTCTTCAGCCGTCCACCTCCCTCTCTTTATGCCCACTTTCTCACAGCAAGGGGCTCTTCCCATTATTCTTCAGGTTTCAGATCAGATTAGAGATGCTCAGCTGCCGTTCTAATTGCTCTTTTCTGAAATTTTTTTTGTAGAAAAATGAGTTTTCAAACGGGGCCTGCGTTTTAAAGGAGGAGATGGAAGAGCCTCGCAACAAACTTTGTCGCCTAGCGTAGCTGGTTGACTTTCAAAAACTTTTTATGCATGTTTTTATTGTACACTCTCAAGTCTCAAAAGTTGAGGTACTGGATTTATCAATGTATAGAGTACAGACCTTTCTGTTCCATTTCTGTGCATTCTGTGAGGACCCGCAAATTTCTTATATTTTTCCTCAAAAATACCTTTTATTTGAAATTATGATTTACTAAAGCCCTACTACCCCATTTGTTCCACAATAAGAATAAATAAACCTAGAAAGTAGGGTTTCACTTTTGGTTTCAAGATTGGAGCAAAATTAGGGTTTTCGTGTTTTTCCGCCGGATGAATTTTTGGTATAGAGCAAGGATCAAATTTGGTGGTTAAAAGTGACTTTTAAGTGCGAAATAAAATGTGATTAGGGGCAATGATATAAGGTTAGTGAATAGGAAGTAAAAACCCTAGTACGTGTGTTTTTAAGAAAAACGGCGCGAACCGACGGGTCCCGTGCACTACCGATTGAACGCACCACTTGACCACCACTTTCTTACCATACAAGCTTATTGATACTTGAGCAAAATATCCTCTTATTTTCAGCTAGGTTTGACCGAATTCTAAGGCTAGAATAACAAGGAAAAGAAAGAGAAAAATGAAATGTGGTGGTGGCGACAAGTGTCGCCACCTAAGGATTTCTTGACCAAGAGTTAGTCTTTCTTCTTATCTCCAAATTTTGCACCTTTCCTCTTCATTTTTTCTGTGCTTGGCCGAACAAGAGAGGGAGAGAGAGAGCAAGAAAGAGAGCCATCCTACATCTTGATTTCCATCTACAAAGTAAGAAAACAAAGAAAATAAACCGATTAAACTCACCTTTGAGTGTTTAGTTAGTGAAGTGTTGGTGAGATTTTGAAAGGGAAAGCTAGGGTTTCACTTGGTTGACACTAATCAAGGTAAGGATGCTGATTTCTCTAATTCTTACTTTGAATCTTGTGTAAATTAGCTTAGCAACTCAAGTTGGTGATGAATAACGGTTGTAGCATGTCTTGGGGGTTGTTTTCTTGTGGACATATGAGTTAGGGTTTGGGGGGAATTGCTGCCAAACTTGATGTATGATTGATATATGTTGTATATAAGATTATATAAGGAGTTTTGGTAGTGTTGGAAGTAAGAAATCAAGAAAGGTTGCACTGAAATCAACAAATTCCAGATTTCTGGAAAAATTTTCCCCTTTCTGTCCGGTTTTGTAGCCTCATGTTAGAGGCCGAATTGGCCTTAGGTCAAAACATGAAAGTTGTAGAGAATGGTATTTTATAACTGCCCACAAAATTCAGCTCAATCGGAGCAACGCAGCTTGTGAAAAGATGAAAATACCCTTGCTGATCTAGGTCACTTTCCAGAGTTCCGCGTGGACAGTTTAGTCCTTTTGGTTGAGTTTATTCACTATAATCCGTTTGGATTTAGCCTTTCACCAAAACATGAAAGTTTCAGTGTCCTGTCTTAGATTTGTAACTGTAGACACCAAATTTTGATTTTATTTTTTTATTAGTTTTATTAATATTTATTTTAGTTTGGTTTTACTAATCTCATTTTTAGATATTTTAGCATTAAAAAAAAAGAAAGAAAAAAAAGAAAAGCGTTCAAAAAATATGTTTTAGTTGTTTCAGATTTAGTTTCATTATTTAAAAATGAAAAAAAATGATGAAAAATTGAAAAATGAAAAAAAGGAAAAAGAAGAAAAGAAAAAGAGGAAAATCTTAGCTTTTTATCTTTTGGTTATTAATTTTGTACATTTTATTTAAGTTTAAGCTTGTTTGAATTATTCTTATTTTTATTGTGATTTAAATTAAGTGTTAAAAAAAAAAGAAGGGAAAAGCTGTTTTCGTGCATGAGAGCCATCGGATGGCCAAGGAAAGAGCATGGGGTTTGGGGTGGTTGCTAACCATTCAGATAAGGGCTAAGAGGGAGGCTCGGTGATATAAAAGGAAAAAACAGCCGCAAGGGAAAGATATAGCCGAGAGCCGCAAGAGGGGAGAGAGATAGAAAGTGACGGCTAGAGAAAAGGCTGAGGGAGTGATGGCTAGAATCTGGAATAGGGGAGGAACGGCAAAACAAAAAGGAAAAGACTGGGTCTTTGGGGGCTGAGGAGAGAAAACAGCGGCTGGGGTTTTGAGAGCTAAGGAGAGAGAATTTTTGACGACTAAGGAACCAGAAACCAGAAAGAGAGAGAGCCGAGAGTGGACGAGAGCTTGAAGGCCGAGAAAAAAGAGGTTCTTGAACAGCAAAAAGGAAAAACCAAAAAAAGGCAGAGAAAGGGGGGAACTTTGGTAAGAAGGGGGGATGACGGCGGAATAGCTGAAAGAAAAACAGAGAGGAGGGCAGCGGGGATTGAACAAGAGAAAATCTGGGCAAGAGAGGGAGAACAGGGCGAAGGGCAGTAAGGAAAAAGCTAAGAAGAAAAACAAAAAGAGCGACGCCAAGAGCAAAGGGGAGTTTCGTCAAAGGGGGGCAGCGGAAGAAAATCAGAAACCAGAGGGAGGAAGCTTAGGGTAGAGAAGGAAACAAAAGGGGAAAGTTTCGGGGGGGGGGGATAAAAGGAGCTTGGCGAGAGAAAAAAGACAAAAGGGAAGATTGGAGTAGCGGCTAGGGTCTGAAAAATAGGGTAGTAACCGGCAAGAAAAGAAGAGGGAGGGAAATCAGGAAGAGCGGCGAGCATAAGAGGAAAAGCTTCGAGAGGAGAACCGTGGGTTTAGAAAAGGAAATCTAGAAAAAGAAAAACGTATTGCGGCCGCAGCATCAGAGGAGACCGCTAAGTTGGTGAATGATGCTAGTGTTACTGTGGAACCCGACTGGCCTTGCTTCTTTGCCAAAGTCTGCAACAAGAGTAACATCAAGGACCATATCGTCGACATCAGCTTTGGTGGTGGAGCTGCCTTTCCTGTTGCTGTTTTCTTTCTACGGCCGTGACACTTGTTGCTGAAGATACAGGTTTAAAAGCAGTGGAACTGGTAACTTTCCACCTTTTTCCTTCTATTGTTCATTTCTATCGCTAAATGGAACCCAACTTCAGTTTACTGCAAGTTTCGTTCTTTGCTGCAATTTTGTATTGTTCTCATTTGCTTGGGCCTGGATCATCTTGCTTGGGGTAGTTAGGGGTAGGCATCCATGTTTAAGCTATGTTAGGATTTGTGTTTACAGATGTGTGTGAGTTTGTTTGATGAATGATGAAGTCTTGCCCAATGTTCTCGGCATTTCATCCATACTAGTATGAAACTGTAAAATTTGCAGCAGAGCAAAGGCTGCTGCTTCTGTTTTGCTGTTTTCTTCCTTGTAACTGCTTACCAAAGTTTCGGCCATCCGTTTTTGCTGGTTGGGTTTGCACGTTTTGGGTTTTGGAGTGCTGGTTGAGAGGAATGGGGTAAAGGGGGGTCAGGTTTGCATGTTTGGGGGGGCTGAAAGGCTTGAATCATGTTGAATACTTGCTGATAAGCCATATCAAAACGAATTGCAGGTTGCTAAATCATCTCTTCATATGAACATCTTGTCCAGAATTTTTGCATCAGTTGTTTTTATGTTCTTTGTTCGTTTGGATGTGCAGCCATGTTTGATTGGAATAACTTCAAAGCTGTTGTGTGCGTCTTCTTTTGTTGAAATTGCAGACCTTTGTACATGAAAATTATGCTGCAGAATCATGCTGAAGGTTTCATCAGTTGCCGAAGCCTTCAGTCGCAGCAATCTTCTTCCTTCTTTTGTTGTTTGGTTTTCCTTCCACCCTTGATGATCAGCTGCCTTTCTTGATTCAATCATGTATTGAAGCCGCATGTTTAGTCGATGTTGGATAAGTAGAATTCTGGTTTCTTAGTGAGTTAGCGTGCATGAGGAAATGAAAAGAAGATTGCGGCTGGATTGTTTCAGAATAGGAAGGTTCTTCTACGTAGTCTTGCATACATGTTTCAAAGAAAAATTGCATTTTGACCCCTTGGCTTCTAACTAATGCTGCTATGACCCAATCAATTGAATAATTTCATCAATTTGGTCCTTGGTAGTTTTAATTTTTGCAACTTCATTGCTTGTTTGATTCAATTAGCCACCTTGCTTTGTTTAAATTGCTTTTTATTCATAATTTTGGAGGATAAATAAGTGATTTCACTCCATTTAGGGCATCAACTCAAGGGAGGTATAATTTCTTTTATCCTTTTTTGTCTCTCCTATGTGATCCAACGTGCTAAGTGAGAATTGCATGTCTAATTTGCTTTCTTTAGCTCCTTTATTTCATTTACTCTTACTTTTTATTGAGTTATTCTTTTAATGGGGTATGTGTACACCTCTTGGCTTGTAATAGATAGGGCCTGGAGAGCACTTGATGAAGACCTATTGAAGACATGTGCCTAGCTAGCAAATGTAATAGGTTCATTAGCTTGATTGCTTGCTTTTGTTGCCATGTGTTATTTGCTTTATTAGGCTCTTGAATCTAGTCGAGCATGCTAAGTGTTACGTGCTACGTGTTCATGAGTGTTTGCCATGTCTACTTGGTTTCTATAGTCGTAAATGAATGTGATGGATGAATGTACGTCTCCACACTAGTCCAATGCTAGTTGTGGCTCATTATTCCGTTAGGAATTCATAGAAAGGGCTAGTCCAACGCTAGACCCAATAGGCCGTCCCCCTTTCATTAGTGCATACTTGCATGTTCACTACATTTCATGCATTTTTCTTAGTTTTTATCATTTGGCATGCTCCTCAAACCCCTTTTCCCCTCATTTTAGGTTTTTGCATCTCATGCTAGTTATAGGGTACATTTGCCTGAGTGTCCCCTTTCGATAAGGGAAACGAGCGAGTGTGGCTCCAAAATAGCCTTAGCACGCTAGTTCTCCTTTCTAATCAAAGGGAAAATTAAAGTCACAAAGTTAGGAGTCCCCGTACCCGTTTTGCTTGCATTCCTCTAGGGTTCATGCATTTCATTTATTCGCTATCCTATACACTTCTATTTTATATTCTATCCCTTTTTCCACATTCTCACTTCACACTACTTTTGGACGGTTTCACTTAACTACTCACACTTTATACCATATCACTCGCACACATGCACGTTATGTTATTTTCACATCATCATTCTTTACTCACCTTACCTTGTAAATACATTTGCACACCTCCACTTACATACTACTATTTTTATTACTTTTCTCACTTCACACAAACTCACATTTCACATGGCATGCATTCCATTCATTTTTACGTCATTTAGGATTATGTGTGACCTCTCCAAAGGATCATTATTGGGCTTCACAATTAATGTGATTGGCACCACTCAACTTTTGAAGAGAAATTTCTCCCATGTCCCCCTAGGTCTCGGTTTTTGCATTCATATAGTCATATCCAACATGCGATACATACTTTGGGTAGAAAAATTAGGAAAAGTTGGGGCTAAATCACGCAACTAGCTTTGGCTAGGGTAAGGGAGTGCCTTAGGCGTTGCCTTTGCCTTTTCCCTTATCAAATGTGACCCCCGATCCCTTTCTTTGGTTACGAAGACCTAAAAGTTCTTAAAAAAGGGTTTATTTACTTTTTTCATTCAAAAAATCATTTTTTGGGTGACTTGGTACACCCTAACTCTATACCAAGTGGCGACTCCATTTTTCATACAAAAAACCCTTTTGAACTTTATTTGACCAAACCGTCGCATTTCACAATCCCACGGTCTTTTCTTTTCACTTTCACACGCATTCACATTTCACACACTACTACTTCCACACTCATTTCAAAAAGTGGGGCGCGACAACTTGGCGACTCCACTGGGGATATCCTAAGTGGGTCCAAGCATTTGATTTAGCCATTCTTTTCCTTTTTCTACCCCTTTTATGCATTGCATCTTGGATATTAGGGTTGCATTTTCCCTTTTTAGGACTCTTTGCCTCACTCGCGTCTCAAATTACTCCCTCGCTCACGAATGTATGATGGGTTGATTGGATGTATGTTTACTTGTTTATCTCGCGCTTGCATTGCATTTGGGTGGGGGACATCACCCTAGAGCCTCGCGTTGGTTCTTGATCCCTCCCCTCCAAACGAGCACTAGCATACGTGCATACGCTTTATTTTTTCACCCCTCATTTATTTTTCTTTTAGTGGCTTGTCACGCCACTCCACCCTATTAGGATTTTAGGCGACCCACTTGGACATGTGATCGTGACACGACGTGTGCGTAGCATGATCCGAGGGGTCACTCAATCTTCCGCTTTAAACTTTGGGTTAATAGCCTTTAGTTTTTAGTCGAAAGTTGAGAATTTCTTTAGATTCACCTGGACATGTAGCCGTGACACGACCTGTGCGTAGCAATGTCTGGGGAATCGCTCGAGCCACCGACGAGGAACCTTGGGAGTGATGACTTTTGGTTTCCAAGTCTGAAGGCTCGGGGACCTGAGTTTATCGAGTCTAGATGCATTAGTGAGCCAAACCTCATGCATCCATTTTAGAATTGCCTAGGGTAGAGTCGACCTTACCCTAAATTAGGAACACTATTCACGAGGGGAGAGGTCCTACCCCTCTTTCCTTATTTCTTTGTTATTTTTATATCATCTAATTGTCCAACGTGTTATGTGATTATGTGTTGAACTAACGTTTCCTTGTTTCTTATCTTTTGCATTCACAAACGTCAGGAAATAAGAGGTCTGACATGACTTTCTTTTAGAAGCATACCCGTGTAGTTAGGATATTGCACGTTTAAGAAGTTGTGGTATATTTCGTTCATAAATTAATAATGTCATATCATTTTAGGCTTACCCTGGCAAATAAAGGGTCCTTTAGGTCATGTTTCATTTAAAATCACATATTTACATTGCTGGCATCATGCATAAACCCTAGAAGGGAATGCCATTTAGGGGATCCCGTGTTAGAAATAAACCACCTTGTGTCTCGGATAGTTAATCCAAAAAGACTTGCACGTTTACATTTCGTACCATCCAAAGGGGTAGTGCACAAGGTAAGGTAGGATCCGATCGTCTTCATAAGAGCGATTTTTGGAATATGAGCGTCTAATAATCAATTTTTGGCCATTTTATCAAAATTGGTAAAATTCCCTTGCGTAAAAGGACATTAATTTGAAGAAAATTCACAAATGATTCTTCCTATTGAGACGATAAATAAATTGAGGCCAAAATTTGATTTTTAGAAGGCTCATAGGCTAAATGCATTGTAATAAATTTTTGAAACTACCAGTGGATAGATTGATTTTTTAATAAACTCCCAATTCCATTCAATCCATTGAACCATTTCATTCATCAATTTCATCCAACCCATTTTATCAATTTGTTCATTTTTAGGGCAATCTAGTCGATTTTTGAATAAATCACCAATTTCATTCAATTCATTTGATTAGTTAGGGCAATTTTGTCGATTTTTGATAAATCATCAATTTCGTCCGATTCATTTGACCAGTTTACCCTTTTAGGGCGATCTGGTCAATTTTGAATAAATTCTCGATTTCATTCAATTCATTTGATCAATTTCATTTTTTAGGATGATCCGGTCCATTTTGAATAAAATTCTCAATTTCATTCGATCAACTTCCTTTTTTAGGATGATTCGGTCAATTTTGAGTAAATTTCACTCCATTCATTTGACCCGTTTCCCTTTTTAGGGTAATTCGGTCGATTTTAAATAAATTGTCAATTTCATTCCATCCATTTGACCAATTAGGGTTTCAATGAAGAAATTTAAATTGAAAAACCTAGTCGATTTTGAGAAAACCGTCCATTGCATTCAGCCATTTGATCAGTTGGGGTTTTTACCCATGCTTCACTGAGAAAATTTTGTCAACGAATTCCAGTCTCTTCGATAGGAAGTTCGTCAAGGTCAAACCCGTGCGTTTTTGCAAATATCGATCAAAAGTGATCAATCCATTCGGACGTTGACCTCATTTTGACAAATGTCTCTCCTCACTCCAATTGACCAAATTTTTTAAAATTATTTTTCACTCAATGAGTTGATCGGATTCATCAGGTATGGTATGGTGCCTACTCTAGCGGATTGCATTTTCATGCTAGGCCTACCCTTGGCATAAAAGGGTTCCCCCATAGGACATGCATACCGATTTTATATTTTGTTTACTAACTCGGGGTATTTTTCTTTTGTTTCCCCCCTCTCCTGCATTCATAAAAAATGTTTCAATAAGATGAAAATATTTCCCTATATTGGATAACAATTTTTGATCCGATAAAGTTTGGAAAGTATTATTTGATTCTTGGGCAGATCCAACAATGGAAACATGAAAGATCCACCTGAAAGCTCTAGGCTAAGAGCTTCTAAGAGATTTCATAATTGCTTTCAAGGAAAATTCTGTATATTTGACTTGTTAATATATTTTTTGTGTCAAAAGAAAAGGAGACAAAAAGGGTATATATGTGGAGCTCTTTAGAAGTTTTCTATTCTCATTTGTATCATAATTGAACGAGAAATTTTGTTTCAAACTTTTTCAACAATAAATTTTTTGGATAATTATTATTTTGTATATATTCATGTACATTTCATTCTTTTGGTCATTGGAGATTTCATGATGAATTTTGAGAAATAAGACCAAATTGAGGTTTTTTTCAGCCTCTAGCCTGAATTTCAGAAATGTATACTTTCTAAAATCCTCATGTACATTAGATTGGTGATCCGAGTTATCCAATAAGAGTGCTCAAAATTAAAAGAGGTCACTCAAAAGGCCCAATGAGATACCTTTTTCTCCTTCACTGTACAATTCATATTTTTGCCCACTTCTATTAGCCCAGAATAAAATCAGTCACATTAATTGATGAATTGCAAGTTGGGGCAATCTTTGCTTGAGAAATGTCCACTGTGTCTAATTATATTCAATTCACATCTAAGTGAAAGCAAAAATGTGCATTATTCTTGTTTGTTTTGAAAATTTGGAATGATACTTTGAGCATTCTTTTCTCTACCTATACATATTTTATCATTTGCTCTCTCATTTGAGCCTTTGAAAGAATAATTTCGTTTCAAATAAGAGCCCTAATGATCACTACCCTATATTGGAAAATTTTCAAATATCAAAAAGGGGAATGGATTTTCAATGACTATTTCGTTAGTTTGGTTGTCATAAGGGGTAAGAATGATACTTTGGTCGTCGTTTCTACAACCTAAACACTGATCATTCCTTGCATCCTCATTTGAGCTAAAATTGGTGGTTCTTTTCAAAGCACTTACGATCGTACCCTGCATTGGGGAGGGAGATTGTAGAATTTTCCAAAAAGGGGAAAAGCAAAATGCTAGAATAAGGAGGGAACCGCAAATTGGGGAAATTTGATTCCATTTGGGTTCCAATTTTCGAAAAAAAAAGGAAGAGATTTGTCCGCACGGACCGCCTATGTTTCATAGTTATGAATGAGCAAGAGTCTTCCTCAGTCAATTAATTCAGATACATGCAAGAAATTTTGCATCAATGAAAGTTTCCTTTCAGAGTTATTGTAAGGAACGGATTAAAAGTCAGGCCCTCTTCTTTTCCGATCAAGCATTCTGTCCCTAGTTATCCCTTTTGAGCCTTCAGAATAAAATACTTCATTTGGCAACCCCTGAGAATCGCAAACCCCACACTGGGGCAAGTTTGAGTTGAAAAAGAAAAGTTTCCAGAAGTGAAAAAGTGAAAAGTCACAAAATCAAAAGCAAAAGAGAAAAGAGAACCTCAGTTCAAAAATATACTGGGGCAAATTTTGTGAAAGTTCAAAAATGACAGAAAGCCGAAAAATCAAAAGAAGAAAGAAAATGAAAGAGAAAAAGCCTCAATTGAGCATAAACTGTGGCAAAATTCTGATTTAGCCCTAAAATAGGGTTGGCGCAACAATGCGATCTCAGATTCTTCAAGCCACTTTTGAAATCTACCTTCAAGCCTTAATCTTTCTAAACACCTCACCAGACCCCATTACAAAAGCCGAAAGTCCTGACTTCTGTTCTTTGCAATGTCCCTGACAAGAAAATTTCTGATGTTGAAAAATTTTAGCTGTATTTCTAAATTGCTTGGGTATGGGGTTGACGCTACTCATCATGTGAAAACCCACCAGGTCGAGGGAAAAAGAGAGCAAATGCAAAAGAAAAATGCAAAAAGATTCGATGCTGAAAGTCCCTGTTGAGTGATAAAAGTCAAACAAAGTTCAGGATCTTCGAGTTCAGAATAGGGGCAATTTTGGGAAAAGAACGATCTTCAGTGCAATGTCCTTGAAAATCTTATTTCTTTAACTATCGTTTTCAAGCTACATTACAAGCTAACAAAGTCCATCGTTGGCTTATTCCTTCATGACAATCCAAAGTGAGGATTATGCTCGTAAAAAATCCATCAATCATTTGTGATCATGGGGATATAACCAGTTTTCACAGGTTTAGCTATCGCTTCTACCCATTTTGTTGCAAGCCTATAAAGCTTATGCGTTGACTAAGTTTTCTTAAGAAATAAGAGTGACAAACTCTTTGCTTTCACTAAAATGTGATATTGAATGGGTTAGATACGATTTGGGTGCAAGAATGAGACAGATTCTGACCTCCTATTTCCTTAGCCATTTCAAAAATAAAGTCACTTGATTGGTCCTGAAAGATGAACCAACAAGAAATGGTGACCTGTTACCCTAAGCACCAATGCCAAGGTAAGGAAGAAATCTTCTGTGATATGGTTTTATTTCAAGAAATTCATCTGAAATTTTCTTCTAGGAAACATAGTTTCTTACAGTGCTAAAATAAATGGAAAATCATCCAAACAAGTTTTGCAATTAAATGGCCCATACTGGGGCAAATTTTTTTGTTTGTTCATGAGATTTCGTGAGAACAAGCCCACACAGAGGCAAATATTTTTATAGTCCATTTGAGGATTTCGTTAAAGAGCCAAGTAATATACTTTCAAATCAATCGCACTGCTCTTTCTATGAATAGTAGTTGCAATATTTTGAAATTCAAGTGCATGTCATACTTTAGCAAGCCCCCTGTGCAGGTATTCATAGTTGAAATCAACGAAAGAGCATCTGGTGATGTGGAAGGCTGATGTCGAAGAAAGAGAAGAAAGAAGGGAAAAGGGCCCTATACAGGGGGCAAATTATTTTTGAAAAAGATTTTCTCGAAAAATCAGAAAAATTCAAAAGTCAAAAATAAAAAATCAAGTTCAAATTCTTGTTTCTTGGAAAATCAAATTTAATTGCTTGTTTTTCTTGGCAAATTAAATTCAATTTCTTGACCAATTGGATGGCAGGACTGGGTTTTATCCCACTGACCATTCGCAAGATCACGTTAGGCCTGGACTTCGTGCCGCCAACTTCCTAAACATCCCGTTGGGCCTGGATTTTGTGCCGCCAACTTCCCAAACATCTCGTTGGGCCTGGATTTCGTGCCGCCAACATTCCAAACATCACGTTGGGACCGGATTTTATCCCTCCAACCTCGGCAGGATCGGGTTTTATTCCGCTGACCGCTTACTTCGTTGGGACCGGGATTCATCCCGCCAACCTCGGCAGGACCGGGTTTTATCCCGCTGACCGTCCACACCCCGTCAGGCTCAGATGTTATCCCACTGATCAAATTCATCACACTGGGGCAAATTATTTCGACAAGTCTCAAGAAAAATCAAAAATCAAAAAATCAAAAATCAAATCAAATTCATCACGGCAGGCTCGGGTTTGATCCCACTGTCCGATTGTCAAGACATTTTATTTACATCGCCACTGGAGCGTGAGGTTAGTCCCGCCAGTGTGCATTTCATTTTCATTGCCGCTAGCCGTGGGTCAGTCCCACTAGTGTGCATTTCATTTTTCCCGCCGCTAGCCGTGGGTCAGTCCCACTAGCGTGCGTCCCTTGATTTTCGTTCTGTTCGGGTCAGTTCCGTTTAAATTTCTGTTCGGGTCAGTCCCGTTTAAATTCTGTTCGGGTCAGCCCCGTTTAAATTTCTGTTTAAATTTCTGTTCGGGTCAGTCCCGTTTAAATTCTGTTCGGGTCAGTCCCGTTTAAATTTCTGTTCTGGTCTATCCCGTTTTAAATTTCCTGTTTGGGTCAGTCCCGTTTTAAATTTCCTGTTCGAGTCTATCCCGTTTTAAATTTTCTGTCTGGGTCTATCCCATTTAAATTTCTGTCCCGGTCTATTCCGTGGGTGTATCCCATTTACATTTCTGTCCGGGTCTATCCCGTGGGTCTATCCCATTTACATTTCTGTCCGAGTCTATCCCGTTTTAAATTCCTGTTCGGGTCAGTCCCATTTTAAATTTGCTGTTCGGGTCAGTCCCGTTTAAATTTCTGTTCGGGTCAGTCCCGTTTTAAAATTTCTGTTCGGGCCAGTCCCGTTTTAAAATTTCTGTCTCGGGTTAGTCCCGATTTTAAATTTCCTGTCTCGGGTCAGTCCTGATTAAAATTTTCTATTTAATTTTCTTGTCTGGGTCAGTCCCATTTCAAAAATTTTTGTCAAAAGAGGTCAATCCTCATTTCTAGAGTGTCAGTCGTTCAAGTTTAATGCAGCCAAATAACACAGGTAAGTATTTGGTGTCTACTTCTTTGTCTCAAATTTTTTCAAAACTGAGACAAAGAGGGGCAAACTGTAGACACCAAATTTTGATTTTATTTTTTAATTAGTTTTATTAATATTTATTTTAGTTTGATTTTACTAATCTCATTTTTAGACATTTTAGCATTAAAAAAAAAAGAAAGAAAAAAAAGAAAAGCGTTCAAAAAATATGTTTTAGTTGTTTCAGATTTAGTTTCATTATTTAAAAATGAAAAAAAATGATGAAAAATTGAAAAATGAAAAAAAGGAAAAAGAAGAAAAGAAAAAGAGGAAAATCTTAGCTTTTTATCTTTTGGTTATTAATTTTGTACATTTTATTTAAGTTTAAGCTTGTTTGAATTATTCTTATTTTTATTGTGATTTAAATTAAGTGTTAAAAAAAAAAAGAAAGGGAAAAGCTGTTTTCGTGCATGATAGCCATCGGACGGCCAAGGAAAGAGCATGGGGTTTGGGGTGGTTGCTAACCATTCAGATAAGGGCTAAGAGGGAGGCTCGGTGATATAAAAGGAAAAAACAGCCGCAAGGGAAAGATATAGCCGAGAGCCGCAAGAGGGGAGAGAGATAGAAAGTGACGGCTAGAGAAAAGGCTGAGGGAGTGACGGCTAGAATCTGGAATAGGGGAGGAACGGCAAAACAAAAAGGAAAAGACTGGGTCTTTGGGGGTTGAGGAGAGAAAACAGCGGCTGGGGTTTTGAGAGCTAAGGAGAGAGAATTTTTGACGACTAAGGAACCAGAAACCAGAAAGAGAGAGAGCCGAGAGTGGACGAGAGCTTGAAGGCTGAGAAAAGAGAGGTTCTTGAACAGCAAAAAGGAAAAACCAAAAAAGGCAGAGAAAGGGGGGAACTTTGGTAAGAAGGGGGGATGACGGCGGAATAGCTGAAAGAAAAACAGAGAGGAGGGCAGCGGGGATTGAACAAGAGAAAATCTAGGCAAGAGAGGGAGAACAGGGCGAAGGGCAGTAAGGAAAAAGCTAAGAAGAAAAACAAAAAGAGCGACGCCAAGAGCAAAGGGGAGTTTCGTCAAAGGGGGGCAGCGGAAGAAAATCAGAAACCAGAGGGAGGAAGCTTAGGGTAGAGAAGGAAACAAAAGGGGAAAGTTTCGGGGGGGGATAGAAGGAGCTTGGAGAGAGAAAAAAGACAGAAGGGAAGATTGGAGTAGCGGCTAGGGTCTGAAAAATAGGGTAGTAACCGGCAAGAAAAGAAAAGGGAGGGAAATCAGGAAGAGCGGCGAGCATAAGAGGAAAAGCTTCGAGAGGAGAACCGTGGGTTTAGAAAAGGAAATCTGGAAAAAGAAAAACGCATTGCGGCCGCAGCATCAGAGGAGACCGCTAAGTTGGTGAATGATGCTGGTGTTACTGTGGAACCCGACTGGCCTTGCTTCTTTGCCAAAGTCTGCAACAAGAGTAACATCAAGGACCATATCGTCGACATCAGCTTGGTGGTGGCGCTGCCTTTCCTGTTGCTGTTTTCCTTCTACGGCCGTGACACTTGTTGCTGAAGATACAGGTTTAAAAGCAGTGGAACTGGTAACTTTCCACCTTTTTCCTTCTATTGTTCATTTCTATCGCTAAATGGAACCCAACTTCAGTTTACTGCAAGTTTCGTTCTTTGCTGCAATTCTGTATTGTTCTCATTTGCTTGGGCTTGGATCATCTTGCTTGGGGTAGTTAGGGGTAGGCATCCATGTTTAAGCTATGTTAGGATTTGTGTTTACAGATGTGTGTGAGTTTGTTTGATGAATGATGAAGTCTTGCCCAATGTTCTCGGAATTTCATCCATACTAGTATGAAACTGTAAAATTTGCAGCAGAGCAAAGGCTGCTGCTTCTGTTTTGCTGTTTTCTTCCCTGTAACTGCTTACCAAAGTTTCGGCCATCCGTTTTTTGCTGGTTGGGTTTGCACGTTTTGGGTTTTGGAGTGCTGGTTGAGAGGAATGGGGTAAAGGGGGGTCAGGTTTGCATGTTTGGGGGGGCTGAAAGGCTTGAATCATGTTGAATACTTGCTGATAAGCCATATCAAAACGAATTGCAGGTTGCTAAATCATCTCTTCATATGAACATCTTGTCCAGAATTTTTGCATCAGTTGTTTTTATGTTCTTTGTTCGTTTGGATGTGCAGCCATGTTTGATTGGAATAACTTCAAAGCTGTTGTGTGCGTCTTCTTTTGCTGAAATTGCAGACCTTTGTACATGAAAATTATGCTGCAGAATCATGCTGAAGGTTTCATCAGTTGCCGAAGCCTTCAGTCGCAGCAATCTTCTTCCTTCTTTTGTTGTTTGGTTTTCCTTCCACCCTTGATGATCAGCTAGGTCTAGGTTTTTGCATTCATATAGTCATATCCAACATGCGATACATACTTTGGGTAGAAAAATTGGGAAAAGTTGGGGCTAAGTCACGCAACTAGCTTTGGCTAGGGTAAGGGAGTGCCTTAGGCGTTGCCTTTACCTTCTCCCTTATCAAATGTGACCCCCGATCCCTTTCTTTGGTTACGATGACCTAAAAGTTCTTAAAAAAGGGTTTATTTACTTTTTTCATTCAAAAAAATCATTTTTTGGGTGAGTTGGTACACCCTAACTCTATACCAAGTGGCGACTCCATTTTTCATACAAAAAACCCTTTTGAACTTTATTTGACCAAACCGTCGCATTTCACAATCCCACGGTCTTTTCTTTTCACTTTCACACACATTCACATTTCACACACTACTACTTCCACACTCATTTCAAAAAGTGGGGCGCGACAGTAACGCCACCAAGAACGCCTTAAACGGACCTTGGTAGACTGAGATATGGTCACCTGAATGCAGTGTGGTCGATTAGCCGAATAGTTGAAACCAGGTTATGTGAGTTGGGAATTTGATCAGGTTACATTGAAAATTTGACTAAGTAACCTTCATGAAAGTTGTAGGCCTTCATCTTATCTTCGAAATGGTATAATCTGCGTATCAATCCGATAAGCATAGCCTCGAATATGTTATTTCCGCAAAGCCTGTCAAATCTGTCTTTTGTAATTGCATTTCCGCACTTGAAATTAGCTTAATCTTTGTTCGTGTGTTGTTGTGAGCCTATGGAATGGCTATTGAACTGAATTTGTGTTATGGATTTGTTTAGTGTACAATGTTGGGTTGGATTGAGTAAGAATGAAGCCATAAATGGCTGGAAATTAGGTAAACACAAAGGGCATGCTGCCCGAATTTACGCTCGAGGGCTATAGAAATACCTTGCGACTTGGGTCGAGTTGAGACGACTAGTACTTGAGCCATCTAGGACTTTGGTTATCTTGAATCGAGGGTTATATGTTAAAACCTAGTTGAACTTGTACCCTTGAGGAAAAGACATAAGGGCCAATGTAAACTTGTTTTCCTTGTACTTTCAACTCAAGTGTTGTTTCCGAGTATATATGCTACAAAACCTTACGATTTGAAAAGCGAGCAAGTGTTTCACGAATGTCTTCCAAATGAATTTCAATTGGTCGATTCTTAATGAACGGAACGTTTAAGTTTCGAATCCTATTCGTGTTTCAAAGTTCTCAAACTGAATTTTTATCGTAGATCTGGACTCCAAGCCTGGAGTATAATTGAACGTGAATACTTGAAGCACTATATTTTGGTGAGTGCTTCCAAATATCCGTTTGTACTTGATACATGTGTTCCTTACTTGACTTGTATGATTACATGAAAATGAATGATAGGGCAAGGGTGTACTTTACCGCACTTGCCCTAATATGACTTGTTCTTGCTATTGATTATACTTGACTTGCTTTACATGCACTTGAGATATGTCTTGCTTGGAATTCCAGAAACCCTGTGGCTAGTTAATCGAGTCGAGCCGGCAAGGGCCTGGTCGATTAGATAACAAACCCTGGGTCACTTGAAATGTCGAGTGGAGTGTCATCTCCTCGACTAAACGGTATACTCGAGTATTACCACCCGTGTTTCGTGTGGCGTGCGGGCCCGGAAAAGGGGGTTGATTGATGGACGGAGATTGGCGTGTAGTGGAGTTTTTATTTGGACTTAATATTACTTGAAAGTTGACGGAGTGTCAACTATCACTTGACCAAGCTGGAACGGAGCCGTGATATGGGTTGCTGTATCCTTACATGTGAATGTGAACCTGATATTACTTGGCTAGCTGAAGTACTATTTTCCTGATTTGACTTGTTTGCTCGCTATTTCACTATTACTTTGTCATCACTTGATTTGTTGATCAATTTGATATTTGGGAACTTCACTGAGCTTTGGTTCACCCCGTTAGTTTGTTTTCCTTACAGGGGTACGAGCGAAGCGTGAGACGTGTAAAGGCTAGCGTAGTCTAGTTGTTCTTGATTTTGTTTTGAATTTTGACTTGTACTCGCGCTATCCCTCGAATGGATTGTTTTGTACTTGGATTGTATACGCTTTGAACTAATTTGAGTATATCGAGACTTTGTACCCTGTTTCCTATCCATGTATATTATAAGCTTGAATCGTGGATGTTATTTATGGTTCATGGATGCGTATGTACGTGATTCGCGTGAGCTTGTGAGTGAGTCCTGGCGAGAGTTGGGTAGACGGTCCGCCGAACCCTTTGGTACGCCTTAGGGGGAGGTGGGGTCGTCACAGGTGGTATCAGAGCCTAGGCTGTGAATTGATCTAGATAGATTGAGTGCTTGATGTGATAGGCTAGGGTTTAATTCTTGAGCTTAGCCTTTAGCCTTGTTTTCTACGTGATGAGTACTTACTTTTGTAATGTTATTTGCAAATCTAGGTTGTGGCGGTACTGACGCCTCTGGGAGTGCTGGACCGTCCCAGCCTGCGCCTACTGACATACCGACCGAGGTGCCTACTGACGTGCCTCAGGACGCTCCTACCGACGAGCCGTATTTGGAGGGGCCTGTTTGTCGCGTGATTACATATCAGGAGGGCCCCGATGGGCCAGTGCAGCGATGATCCCCAGCGCGCAAGATCTGGCGCTGCGATTGCTGGAAGACCTACTCCTACCCCGATCGGGTAGTGCTGCGATTGCTGGAAGACCTACGATTGGCAGGTGCCAGACGGAGATTGAGCGTCTCCGGGCTACTCTCCGAGATCACGGAGCTAGGATCCGAGAGCTGGAGGCCTCGGTATTGGAGGAGCAGCAGCGGACCGATGCATTCCGCGAGCAGGCCCAGGCGACTTCCTGACGTTTCGTGCGAGTGGTTGCGGCTATTAGAGACCGGACTGGCCACATTCTGACCGAGTGTGAGGCCCTTGTGGACGATGTTCTCCAGGACTTGGCCGGAGGTGGCCAAGCGCCTGTAGCTTCTGGCGTTCCTGGTGCTCCTGGGGAGGATCCAGAGGAGGATCCTGAGGAGGACCCGGAGGAGGAGCCGAGCGCGTCCTTGGAGTCTGTGGGGTCGGCGTCTAGCCGAACCACTTGTTAGAGTTGAGGGAGCTTCTTTTGTGAGACAGTTAGGAACATAGTAGGACGACACGTTTCTTTTGTTTTGACTTAGACGTGTCGCGGTGGATGTAAATAGGGCTTTTGTTCTATGTTCCTGGGCTAGTATAGCCACTGACGTGTTTAGGTTGGCATGTATATATGACTTGTTTGCTATGTATATAAAGTGCTTGTTTCTTACGTGTTTATTTGCCTCTAATTATCTTGCTGCAACGTGATAAATAAGCCATACCTTATGCTATTTATATGTTTATAGCTGGTTAACTCTCGAAACATGGAAGATAAAAGAAGTCGGACCAAGAAAGCTAACCGAGAACGCGGTTCTAGGCGAGGCCGTGAGGGTGAACAAGCACAAGAACCGGTGCCAGAACCGAGAGAGAAGAGGCAGGCAGTGGTTGAGCCACAGCCTGAACCCCAGGCGGCAGGGGGAGATCAAGTGGCAGCTGCCATTCAACAGATGACTAACATTCTGACTCGGTTAGTGGAACAACAGGGTCAAACCCTTGTAAACCAACCTAGGGACCCTGATATGGGGCAGGATAGAGCCTTGGAGAGATTTGAAAAGTTCTCCCCACCCAAGTTTTTAGGGGGGCCAGACCCGTATGAGGCTGAGAAATGGCTGGAGGCCATGATAAATATTTTTGCTGCCCTAAACTATACCGAGGAGAGACAAGTCCAATTCGCTATTTTCCAGTTTGAGGGGCCAGCTAGGGTTTGGTGGAATGTAGTGAGGGCCAAGTGGGAGAGAGAGGGAACTGCATGGACTTGGCTAAACTTTGTACGGGACTTCAATGAAAAATACCTTCCACCCATCGTCCAGGAGGAGAGAGAGGACGATTTCATCAAACTCCGTCAGGGGATGTTGAGTGTAACTGAGTATGAGACTCAGTTTACAAAGTTGTCCAAATTTGCTTCCGAACTGATAGCTACAGAGCCGAGAAAAGTACGGAGGTTTATACAAGGATTGAATGTGGAGTTACAAGAAGCCTTAGCAGCGGTCCAAATTAATACTTTCACGGAGGTTTTGGAGAAGGCCCTGAGGATAGAGACTGTTAGGGCGCAAGTGAGAAATTTCCATGCTAAACGGAGAGGGGCACCTAGTGGAGCCCAAGGGTCAGTGCGAGGTGAACGGAGTATGCCACCTGATAAATCCGGTCGTGGGGCTGGAGGTGGACGGTTCTCGAGCACATCTAGGGGAAGTGCTCCGAGAGGAGGTGCTCAGAGGGGAGGCCAAGGTGGTAGGGGCCAAGGTAGAGGTTTTTTCCAGGGAGGCCAAACCTCCACTTCCCGAGTGACGTGTGGGTATTGTGGGAAACCGAACCACACCGAGAATGAGTGCTGGAGAAAGACTCGAAAGTGTCTGAGGTGCGGAGGTGTGGATCACCAGATAGCCAATTGTCCGCTGATCAGTGACACCCAATCGACTGCCAGGTCAAACCCAAAGCCGATTAATGCTGGAGGGGCCAGGTCGAGGGTACCGGCTAGAGTATACTCGTTGGATCAAACAACCGTGCCTGAACCAACAAAGGTGGTAGAAGGTACAATCCCTGTTTTTCACCGATTAGCTAGAATTTTGATAGACCCCGGTGCTACGCACTCTTTTGTTAATCCTGCATTTATGCTTGGAATTGATTTGAAAGTTGAAAGGTTACCTTATGACTTAGAGGTAAGAACACCTATGGATAATCAAATCTTGCTTGCGAATGAGGTATATAGGAATTGTGATATTTGGATTGGTGAACGAAAATTGATAGTTGACCTTATTAGTCTAGCCATCAAGGGGTACGATGTCATTCTAGGTATGGATTGGCTAGCTCATTATCATGCTCGAGTAGACTGTAGGATAAAAGTGGTTGAATTTTGTATACCGGGGAAGGCAACTCTAAAGTTAGACGTGAGGGGTATGATAGCCTCTTCTGCGCTTATTTCGGGCATAAGGGCTAGGAAATTGCTTCGTCGTAGGGCACGTGGATACCTAGCTTTTCTAATTAATACTCCGGGAGAAAAGACTAAGTTGGAAGACATGCCAATAATCAGTGAATACCCGGACGTATTTCCAGAGGAATTGGAGTCTCTGCCACCCGAGAGGGAGATTGAATTTAAGGTTGACCTAGTACCCGGAGCAACTCCTATTTCGAAAACCCCTTATCATATGGCACCTGCTGAGCTTAAGGAGCTAAAAGTGCAATTACAAGACTTGCTAGAACGGGGGTTTATACATGAGAGCGAATCCCCGTGGGGAGCTCCAGTGTTATTTGTTAAAAAGAATGACGGAGGTTTGAGGTTGTGTATTGACTATCGAGGGCTGAATGCAGTAACTATTAAAAATAAATATCCCTTGCCCCACATCGATGAGTTGTTTGATCAGTTACAAGGGGCCGTAGTGTTTTCTAAGTTGGACCTGCGCCAAGGGTATTATCAATTGAGAATTAGAAAGGAGGATGTGCCAAAAATGGCATTTAACACTCGGTATGGGCATTTTGAGTTCGCAGTAATGCCTTTTGGTTTAACCAATGCCCCAGCAGTATTCATGGATTTAATGCATCGAGTGTTCAAACCTTACTTGGATAGGTTTGTAGTGGTGTTCATTGATGACATCTTGGTGTATTCGAGATCAAGGGAGGAGCATGAACAACACTTGCGGATAGTGCTGCAAACCCTAAGAGAGCACCAACTGTTCGCTAAGTTCAGTAAGTGTAAATTTTGGCTGGAAAAAGTGGCGTTTCTAGGTCACATAATTTCAAAAGATGGCCTTGCTGTAGACCCGGCAAAAATGGAAGCTGTAGCCAAATGGAAGCGGCCAGAAAATCCCACAGAGGTGCGAAGTTTTCTAGGTTTAGCAGGGTACTACCGTAGATTTATAAAGGACTTCTCGAGAATTGCAGGACCCTTGACTAACTTGACTAAGAAACAGGAAAAGTATATTTGGGATGTTAAGTGTGAAAGTAGTTTCGAAGAGCTTAAGAAACAACTGATTATGGCTCCAGTTTTAGCGTTGCCTAGTGGAAATGATAGCTATACGGTTTATACCGATGCTTCAAAAGAAGGACTAAGGTGCTTGTTGATGCAGAATAGGAATGTGATTGCCTATGCATCCCGAAAGTTAAAACCTCATGAGTAGAATTACTCGACCCATGACTTGGAACTTGCAGCTGTAGTGTTCGCTTTGAAGAAATGGCGACATTATCTCTATGGTGTAACTTTTGAGGTTTATACGGATCATAAGAGCCTTAAGTATCTATTTTCTCAGAAGGAGTTAAACCTAAGACAATGTCGGTAGGTAGAGTTCTTAGAGGATTATGATTGTACAATTAACTACCATCTTGGAAAGGCCAACGTTGTAGCAAATGCTTTAAGCTGGAAAGCTCAATTAGCAAGCTCCATAGTGAGAGAGTGGAGCCTGTTAGAAGATGTCTGTGAGTAGAAATCTCGTTTGGAACCGGAGAAGGTAATTTTTGGAAATATTGAGGCAAAATCGGCATTGATGGAGCGGATCAAAGAGAGCCAAGTGAAAGATCCAATAGTGCAAAAGTGGGTGGAAAAGGTGAAGAAATGGGAGTCACCTAATTTTAACCTAAGCCCTGATGGAATCTTAAAGTTTCGAAATCGTGTCGTTGTACCTAGGGATGAGAAATTAAGGAAGGAGATTTTGGAGGAATCACACCGCTCTAGGTATACGGTGCACCCAGGGAATAATAAGATGTACCGAGATCTTAGAAGTCTGTATTGGTGGGAGAATATGAAGGCAGAGATTGCCCAGTTTGTGCAAAAGTGTCTTACGTACCAGCAGGTAAAAGCTGAGCATCAAAAGCCATCAGGTCTATTGCAGCCTTTAGAGATCCCTGAATGGAAATGGGAGCACATAACGATGGATTTTGTGTCAGGGTTACCACGAACACAAAAGGGGCATGATGCAGTTTGGGTAATAGTGGATCGATTAACTAAGACTGCACATTTCCTGCCAGTAAATATGAAATATTTCTTGGAGAAACTTGCTAAACTTTATATGGATGAGGTGGTGAGACTACACGGGGTACCAGTGAGTATTGTATCTGATAGAGACCCTAGATTCGTATCCCGATTTTGACAGAAATTACAAGAGGCTCTAGGAATTAAGTTGAGTTATAGCACAACGTATCACCCGCAAACTGATGGATAATCTGAGAGAACTATTCAAACTCTTGAGGATATGCTGAGAGCCTGTATTGTGGATTTTGGAGGAAGTTGGAGTCAATACTTGACCTTGGTTGAATTTGCATATAACAATAGTTATCATTTCACTATTCAAATGGCCCCATATGAAGCCTTGTATGGACGACGATGTCGATCCCCAATCCATTGGGATGACGTAGGGGAGAGAAAAATTATAGATCCGGCCACTATACCATGGGTTGAGGAAGCCTATGAAAAGGTAAAAGTGATCCGCCAGAGACTTCAAACCGCCCAAAGCCGTCAGAAAAGTTATGCCGATCATCGGAGAAAGGATTTGGAGTTTGAAATATGGGATAAAGTGTTCCTTCGGATCACCCCATTGAAGGGAAAGATTAGATCAGGAAAAGGGAAAAAGTTGCAACCACGCTATATAGGACCTTTCAATGTACTTCAGCGAATAGGAAACGTGGCTTATCGACTTGAGTTACCAGTTAGTTTGTCTAGGATCCATGACGTTTTCCATGTTTCTTTACTTAAGAAATACCATCCGGATCTGACTCAAATTTTGCCACCCGAAGACGTTGAACTTGACGAGTCCTTAACCTATGAAGAACGACCTGTTCAAATATTTGATCGAAAGGTGAAGGACCTGAGAAACAAGCAGATTCCTTTAGTAAAGGTTCTATGGAAGCATCATGAAGTGGAAGAAGCAACCTGGGAGCTAGAAAAGGACATGCGAGAAAAATAACCCGACCTGTTCATGACGAAAGGTATGAATTTCGAGGTAGAAATTCTTTTAAGGGGGAGAGAGTGTGAGGACCCGCAAATTTCTTATATTTTTCCTCAAAAATGCCTTTTATTTGAAATTATGATTTACTAAAGCCCTACTACCCCATTTGTTCTACAATAATAATAAATAAATCTAGAAAGTAGAGTTTCACTTTTGGTTTCAAGATTGGAGCAAAATTAGGGTTTTCGTGTTTTTCCGCCGGATGAATTTTCGGTATGGAGCAAGGATCAAATTTGGTGGTTAAAAATGACTTTTAAGTGAGAAATAAAATGTGATTAGGGGCAATGATATAAGGTTAGTGAATAGGAAGTAAAAACCCTAGTACGTGTGTTTTTAAGAAAAACGGCGCGAACCGACGGGTCCCGCGCACTATCGATTGAACGCACCACTTGACCACCACTTTCTTACCATACAAGCTTATTGATACTTGAGCAAAATATCCTCTTATTTTCAGCTAGGTTTGACCGAATGCTAAGGCTAGAATAACAAGGAAAAGAAAGAGAAAAATGAAAGGTGGTGGTGGCGACAAGTGTCGCCACCTAAGGATTTCTTGCTTGTCGCCACCTAAGGATTTCTTGACCAAGAGTTAGTCTTTCTTCTTATCTCCAAATTTTGCACCTTTCCTCTTCATTTTTTCTGTGCTTGGCCGAACAAGAGAGGGAGAGAGAGAGCAAGAAAGAGAGCCATCCTACATCTTGATTTCCATCTACAAAGTAAGAAAACAAAGAAAATAAACCGATTAAACTCACCTTTGAGTGTTTAGTTAGTGAAGTGTTGGTGAGATTTTGAAAGGAAAAGCTAAGGTTTCACTTGGTGGACACTAATCAAGGTAAGGATGCTGATTTCTCTAATTCTTACTTTCAATCTTGTGTAAATTAGCTTAGCAACTCAAGTTGGTGATGAATAACGGTTGTAGCATGTCTTGGGGGTTGTTTTCTTGTGGACATATGAGTTAGGGTTTGGGGGGAATTGCTGCCAAACTTGATGTATGATTGATATATGTTGTATATAAGATTATATAAGGAGTTTTGGTAGTGTTGGAAGTAAGAAATCAAGAAAGGTTGCACTGAAATCAACAAATTCCAGATTTCTGGAAAAATTATCCCCTTTCTGTCCGGTTTTGTAGCCTCATGATAGAGGCCGAATTGGCTTTAGGTCAAAACATGAAAGTTGTAGAGAATGGTATTTTGTAGCTGCCCAGAAAATTCAGCTCAATCGGAGCAACGCAGCTTGTGAAAAGATGAAAATACCCTTGCTGATCTAGGTCACTTTCCAGAGTTCCGCGTGGACAGTTTAGTCCTTTTGGTTGAGTTTATTCACTATAATCCGTTTGGATTTAGCCTTTTACCAAAACATGAAAGTTTCAGTGCCCTGTCTTAGCTTTGTAACGCCATCAAGAACGCCTTAAACGGACCTTGGTAGACTGAGATATGGTCACCTGAATGCAGTGTGGTCGATTAGCCGAATAGTTGAAACCAGGTTATGTGAGTTGGGAATTTGATCAGGTTACATTGAAAATTTGACTAAGTAACCTTCATGAAAGTTGTAGGCCTTCATCTTATCTTCGAAATGGTATAATCTGCGTATCAATCCGATAAGCATAGCCTCGAATATGTTATTTCCGCAAAGCCTGTCAAATCTGTCTTTTGTAATTGCATTTCCGCACTTGAAATTAGCTTAATCTTTGTTCGTGTGTTGTTGTGAGCCTATGGAATGGCTATTGAACTGAATTTGTGTTATGGATTTGTTTAGTGTACAATGTTGGGTTGGATTGAGTAAGAATGAAGCCATAAATGGCTGGAAATTAGGTAAACACAAAGGGCATGCTGCCCGAATTTACGCTCGAGGGCTATAGAAATACCTTGCGACTTGGGTCGAGTTGAGACGACTAGTACTTGAGCCATCTAGGACTTTGGTTATCTTGAATCGAGGGTTATATGTTAAAACCTAGTTGAACTTGTACCCTTGAGGAAAAGACATAAGGGCCAATGTAAACTTGTTTTCCTTGTACTTTCAACTCAAGTGTTGTTTCCGAGTATATATGCTACAAAACCTTACGATTTGAAAAGCGAGCAAGTGTTTCACGAATGTCTTCCAAATGAATTTCAATTGGTCGATTCTTAATGAACGGAACGTTTAAGTTTCGAATCCTATTCGTGTTTCAAAGTTCTCAAACTGAATTTTTATCGTAGATCTGGACTCCAAGCCTGGAGTATAATTGAACGTGAATACTTGAAGCACTATATTTTGGTGAGTGCTTCCAAATATCCGTTTGTACTTGATACATGTGTTCCTTACTTGACTTGTATGATTACATGAAAATGAATGATAGGGCAAGGGTGTACTTTACCGCACTTGCCCTAATATGACTTGTTCTTGCTATTGATTATACTTGACTTGCTTTACATGCACTTGAGATATGTCTTGCTTGGAATTCCAGAAACCCTGTGGCTAGTTAATCGAGTCGAGCCGGCAAGGGCCTGGTCGATTAGATAACAAACCCTGGGTCACTTGAAATGTCGAGTGGAGTGTCATCTCCTCGACTAAACGGTATACTCGAGTATTACCACCCGTGTTTCGTGTGGCGTGCGGGCCCGGAAAAGGGGGTTGATTGATGGACGGAGATTGGCGTGTAGTGGAGTTTTTATTTGGACTTAATATTACTTGAAAGTTGACGGAGTGTCAACTATCACTTGACCAAGCTGGAACGGAGCCGTGATATGGGTTGCTGTATCCTTACATGTGAATGTGAACCTGATATTACTTGGCTAGCTGAAGTACTATTTTCCTGATTTGACTTGTTTGCTCGCTATTTCACTATTACTTTGTCATCACTTGATTTGTTGATCAATTTGATATTTGGGAACTTCACTGAGCTTTGGTTCACCCCGTTAGTTTGTTTTCCTTACAGGGGTACGAGCGAAGCGTGAGACGTGTAAAGGCTAGCGTAGTCTAGTTGTTCTTGATTTTGTTTTGAATTTTGACTTGTACTCGCGCTATCCCTCGAATGGATTGTTTTGTACTTGGATTGTATACGCTTTGAACTAATTTGAGTATATCGAGACTTTGTACCCTGTTTCCTATCCATGTATATTATAAGCTTGAATCGTGGATGTTATTTATGGTTCATGGATGCGTATGTACGTGATTCGCGTGAGCTTGTGAGTGAGTCCTGGCGAGAGTTGGGTAGACGGTCCGCCGAACCCTTTGGTACGCCTTAGGGGGAGGTGGGGTCGTCACAGGTGGTATCAGAGCCTAGGCTGTGAATTGATCTAGATAGATTGAGTGCTTGATGTGATAGGCTAGGGTTTAATTCTTGAGCTTAGCCTTTAGCCTTGTTTTCTACGTGATGAGTACTTACTTTTGTAATGTTATTTGCAAATCTAGGTTGTGGCGGTACTGACGCCTCTGGGAGTGCTGGACCGTCCCAGCCTGCGCCTACTGACATACCGACCGAGGTGCCTACTGACGTGCCTCAGGACGCTCCTACCGACGAGCCGTATTTGGAGGGGCCTGTTTGTCGCGTGATTACATATCAGGAGGGCCCCGATGGGCCAGTGCAGCGATGATCCCCAGCGCGCAAGATCTGGCGCTGCGATTGCTGGAAGACCTACTCCTACCCCGATCGGGTAGTGCTGCGATTGCTGGAAGACCTACGATTGGCAGGTGCCAGACGGAGATTGAGCGTCTCCGGGCTACTCTCCGAGATCACGGAGCTAGGATCCGAGAGCTGGAGGCCTCGGTATTGGAGGAGCAGCAGCGGACCGATGCATTCCGCGAGCAGGCCCAGGCGACTTCCTGACGTTTCGTGCGAGTGGTTGCGGCTATTAGAGACCGGACTGGCCACATTCTGACCGAGTGTGAGGCCCTTGTGGACGATGTTCTCCAGGACTTGGCCGGAGGTGGCCAAGCGCCTGTAGCTTCTGGCGTTCCTGGTGCTCCTGGGGAGGATCCAGAGGAGGATCCTGAGGAGGACCCGGAGGAGGAGCCGAGCGCGTCCTTGGAGTCTGTGGGGTCGGCGTCTAGCCGAACCACTTGTTAGAGTTGAGGGAGCTTCTTTTGTGAGACAGTTAGGAACATAGTAGGACGACACGTTTCTTTTGTTTTGACTTAGACGTGTCGCGGTGGATGTAAATAGGGCTTTTGTTCTATGTTCCTGGGCTAGTATAGCCACTGACGTGTTTAGGTTGGCATGTATATATGACTTGTTTGCTATGTATATAAAGTGCTTGTTTCTTACGTGTTTATTTGCCTCTAATTATCTTGCTGCAACGTGATAAATAAGCCATACCTTATGCTATTTATATGTTTATAGCTGGTTAACTCTCGAAACATGGAAGATAAAAGAAGTCGGACCAAGAAAGCTAACCGAGAACGCGGTTCTAGGCGAGGCCGTGAGGGTGAACAAGCACAAGAACCGGTGCCAGAACCGAGAGAGAAGAGGCAGGCAGTGGTTGAGCCACAGCCTGAACCCCAGGCGGCAGGGGGAGATCAAGTGGCAGCTGCCATTCAACAGATGACTAACATTCTGACTCGGTTAGTGGAACAACAGGGTCAAACCCTTGTAAACCAACCTAGGGACCCTGATATGGGGCAGGATAGAGCCTTGGAGAGATTTGAAAAGTTCTCCCCACCCAAGTTTTTAGGGGGGCCAGACCCGTATGAGGCTGAGAAATGGCTGGAGGCCATGATAAATATTTTTGCTGCCCTAAACTATACCGAGGAGAGACAAGTCCAATTCGCTATTTTCCAGTTTGAGGGGCCAGCTAGGGTTTGGTGGAATGTAGTGAGGGCCAAGTGGGAGAGAGAGGGAACTGCATGGACTTGGCTAAACTTTGTACGGGACTTCAATGAAAAATACCTTCCACCCATCGTCCAGGAGGAGAGAGAGGACGATTTCATCAAACTCCGTCAGGGGATGTTGAGTGTAACTGAGTATGAGACTCAGTTTACAAAGTTGTCCAAATTTGCTTCCGAACTGATAGCTACAGAGCCGAGAAAAGTACGGAGGTTTATACAAGGATTGAATGTGGAGTTACAAGAAGCCTTAGCAGCGGTCCAAATTAATACTTTCACGGAGGTTTTGGAGAAGGCCCTGAGGATAGAGACTGTTAGGGCGCAAGTGAGAAATTTCCATGCTAAACGGAGAGGGGCACCTAGTGGAGCCCAAGGGTCAGTGCGAGGTGAACGGAGTATGCCACCTGATAAATCCGGTCGTGGGGCTGGAGGTGGACGGTTCTCGAGCACATCTAGGGGAAGTGCTCCGAGAGGAGGTGCTCAGAGGGGAGGCCAAGGTGGTAGGGGCCAAGGTAGAGGTTTTTTCCAGGGAGGCCAAACCTCCACTTCCCGAGTGACGTGTGGGTATTGTGGGAAACCGAACCACACCGAGAATGAGTGCTGGAGAAAGACTCGAAAGTGTCTGAGGTGCGGAGGTGTGGATCACCAGATAGCCAATTGTCCGCTGATCAGTGACACCCAATCGACTGCCAGGTCAAACCCAAAGCCGATTAATGCTGGAGGGGCCAGGTCGAGGGTACCGGCTAGAGTATACTCGTTGGATCAAACAACCGTGCCTGAACCAACAAAGGTGGTAGAAGGTACAATCCCTGTTTTTCACCGATTAGCTAGAATTTTGATAGACCCCGGTGCTACGCACTCTTTTGTTAATCCTGCATTTATGCTTGGAATTGATTTGAAAGTTGAAAGGTTACCTTATGACTTAGAGGTAAGAACACCTATGGATAATCAAATCTTGCTTGCGAATGAGGTATATAGGAATTGTGATATTTGGATTGGTGAACGAAAATTGATAGTTGACCTTATTAGTCTAGCCATCAAGGGGTACGATGTCATTCTAGGTATGGATTGGCTAGCTCATTATCATGCTCGAGTAGACTGTAGGATAAAAGTGGTTGAATTTTGTATACCGGGGAAGGCAACTCTAAAGTTAGACGTGAGGGGTATGATAGCCTCTTCTGCGCTTATTTCGGGCATAAGGGCTAGGAAATTGCTTCGTCGTAGGGCACGTGGATACCTAGCTTTTCTAATTAATACTCCGGGAGAAAAGACTAAGTTGGAAGACATGCCAATAATCAGTGAATACCCGGACGTATTTCCAGAGGAATTGGAGTCTCTGCCACCCGAGAGGGAGATTGAATTTAAGGTTGACCTAGTACCCGGAGCAACTCCTATTTCGAAAACCCCTTATCATATGGCACCTGCTGAGCTTAAGGAGCTAAAAGTGCAATTACAAGACTTGCTAGAACGGGGGTTTATACATGAGAGCGAATCCCCGTGGGGAGCTCCAGTGTTATTTGTTAAAAAGAATGACGGAGGTTTGAGGTTGTGTATTGACTATCGAGGGCTGAATGCAGTAACTATTAAAAATAAATATCCCTTGCCCCACATCGATGAGTTGTTTGATCAGTTACAAGGGGCCGTAGTGTTTTCTAAGTTGGACCTGCGCCAAGGGTATTATCAATTGAGAATTAGAAAGGAGGATGTGCCAAAAATGGCATTTAACACTCGGTATGGGCATTTTGAGTTCGCAGTAATGCCTTTTGGTTTAACCAATGCCCCAGCAGTATTCATGGATTTAATGCATCGAGTGTTCAAACCTTACTTGGATAGGTTTGTAGTGGTGTTCATTGATGACATCTTGGTGTATTCGAGATCAAGGGAGGAGCATGAACAACACTTGCGGATAGTGCTGCAAACCCTAAGAGAGCACCAACTGTTCGCTAAGTTCAATAAGTGTAAATTTTGGCTGGAAAAAGTGGCGTTTCTAGGTCACATAATTTCAAAAGATGGCCTTGCTGTAGACCCGGCAAAAATGGAAGCTGTAGCCAAATGGAAGCGGCCAGAAAATCCCACAGAGGTGCGAAGTTTTCTAGGTTTAGCAGGGTACTACCGTAGATTTATAAAGGACTTCTCGAGAATTGCAGGACCCTTGACTAACTTGACTAAGAAACAGGAAAAGTATATTTGGGATGTTAAGTGTGAAAGTAGTTTCGAAGAGCTTAAGAAACAACTGATTATGGCTCCAGTTTTAGCGTTGCCTAGTGGAAATGATAGCTATACGGTTTATACCGATGCTTCAAAAGAAGGACTAAGGTGCTTGTTGATGCAGAATAGGAATGTGATTGCCTATGCATCCCGAAAGTTAAAACCTCATGAGTAGAATTACTCGACCCATGACTTGGAACTTGCAGCTGTAGTGTTCGCTTTGAAGAAATGGCGACATTATCTCTATGGTGTAACTTTTGAGGTTTATACGGATCATAAGAGCCTTAAGTATCTATTTTCTCAGAAGGAGTTAAACCTAAGACAATGTCGGTAGGTAGAGTTCTTAGAGGATTATGATTGTACAATTAACTACCATCTTGGAAAGGCCAACGTTGTAGCAAATGCTTTAAGCTGGAAAGCTCAATTAGCAAGCTCCATAGTGAGAGAGTGGAGCCTGTTAGAAGATGTCTGTGAGTAGAAATCTCGTTTGGAACCGGAGAAGGTAATTTTTGGAAATATTGAGGCAAAATCGGCATTGATGGAGCGGATCAAAGAGAGCCAAGTGAAAGATCCAATAGTGCAAAAGTGGGTGGAAAAGGTGAAGAAATGGGAGTCACCTAATTTTAACCTAAGCCCTGATGGAATCTTAAAGTTTCGAAATCGTGTCGTTGTACCTAGGGATGAGAAATTAAGGAAGGAGATTTTGGAGGAATCACACCGCTCTAGGTATACGGTGCACCCAGGGAATAATAAGATGTACCGAGATCTTAGAAGTCTGTATTGGTGGGAGAATATGAAGGCAGAGATTGCCCAGTTTGTGCAAAAGTGTCTTACGTACCAGCAGGTAAAAGCTGAGCATCAAAAGCCATCAGGTCTATTGCAGCCTTTAGAGATCCCTGAATGGAAATGGGAGCACATAACGATGGATTTTGTGTCAGGGTTACCACGAACACAAAAGGGGCATGATGCAGTTTGGGTAATAGTGGATCGATTAACTAAGACTGCACATTTCCTGCCAGTAAATATGAAATATTTCTTGGAGAAACTTGCTAAACTTTATATGGATGAGGTGGTGAGACTACACGGGGTACCAGTGAGTATTGTATCTGATAGAGACCCTAGATTCGTATCCCGATTTTGACAGAAATTACAAGAGGCTCTAGGAATTAAGTTGAGTTATAGCACAACGTATCACCCGCAAACTGATGGATAATCTGAGAGAACTATTCAAACTCTTGAGGATATGCTGAGAGCCTGTATTGTGGATTTTGGAGGAAGTTGGAGTCAATACTTGACCTTGGTTGAATTTGCATATAACAATAGTTATCATTTCACTATTCAAATGGCCCCATATGAAGCCTTGTATGGACGACGATGTCGATCCCCAATCCATTGGGATGACGTAGGGGAGAGAAAAATTATAGATCCGGCCACTATACCATGGGTTGAGGAAGCCTATGAAAAGGTAAAAGTGATCCGCCAGAGACTTCAAACCGCCCAAAGCCGTCAGAAAAGTTATGCCGATCATCGGAGAAAGGATTTGGAGTTTGAAATATGGGATAAAGTGTTCCTTCGGATCACCCCATTGAAGGGAAAGATTAGATCAGGAAAAGGGAAAAAGTTGCAACCACGCTATATAGGACCTTTCAATGTACTTCAGCGAATAGGAAACGTGGCTTATCGACTTGAGTTACCAGTTAGTTTGTCTAGGATCCATGACGTTTTCCATGTTTCTTTACTTAAGAAATACCATCCGGATCTGACTCAAATTTTGCCACCCGAAGACGTTGAACTTGACGAGTCCTTAACCTATGAAGAACGACCTGTTCAAATATTTGATCGAAAGGTGAAGGACCTGAGAAACAAGCAGATTCCTTTAGTAAAGGTTCTATGGAAGCATCATGAAGTGGAAGAAGCAACCTGGGAGCTAGAAAAGGACATGCGAGAAAAATAACCCGACCTGTTCATGACGAAAGGTATGAATTTCGAGGTAGAAATTCTTTTAAGGGGGAGAGAGTGTGAGGACCCGCAAATTTCTTATATTTTTCCTCAAAAATGCCTTTTATTTGAAATTATGATTTACTAAAGCCCTACTACCCCATTTGTTCTACAATAATAATAAATAAATCTAGAAAGTAGAGTTTCACTTTTGGTTTCAAGATTGGAGCAAAATTAGGGTTTTCGTGTTTTTCCGCCGGATGAATTTTCGGTATGGAGCAAGGATCAAATTTGGTGGTTAAAAATGACTTTTAAGTGAGAAATAAAATGTGATTAGGGGCAATGATATAAGGTTAGTGAATAGGAAGTAAAAACCCTAGTACGTGTGTTTTTAAGAAAAACGGCGCGAACCGACGGGTCCCGCGCACTATCGATTGAACGCACCACTTGACCACCACTTTCTTACCATACAAGCTTATTGATACTTGAGCAAAATATCCTCTTATTTTCAGCTAGGTTTGACCGAATGCTAAGGCTAGAATAACAAGGAAAAGAAAGAGAAAAATGAAAGGTGGTGGTGGCGACAAGTGTCGCCACCTAAGGATTTCTTGCTTGTCGCCACCTAAGGATTTCTTGACCAAGAGTTAGTCTTTCTTCTTATCTCCAAATTTTGCACCTTTCCTCTTCATTTTTTCTGTGCTTGGCCGAACAAGAGAGGGAGAGAGAGAGCAAGAAAGAGAGCCATCCTACATCTTGATTTCCATCTACAAAGTAAGAAAACAAAGAAAATAAACCGATTAAACTCACCTTTGAGTGTTTAGTTAGTGAAGTGTTGGTGAGATTTTGAAAGGAAAAGCTAAGGTTTCACTTGGTGGACACTAATCAAGGTAAGGATGCTGATTTCTCTAATTCTTACTTTCAATCTTGTGTAAATTAGCTTAGCAACTCAAGTTGGTGATGAATAACGGTTGTAGCATGTCTTGGGGGTTGTTTTCTTGTGGACATATGAGTTAGGGTTTGGGGGGAATTGCTGCCAAACTTGATGTATGATTGATATATGTTGTATATAAGATTATATAAGGAGTTTTGGTAGTGTTGGAAGTAAGAAATCAAGAAAGGTTGCACTGAAATCAACAAATTCCAGATTTCTGGAAAAATTATCCCCTTTCTGTCCGGTTTTGTAGCCTCATGATAGAGGCCGAATTGGCTTTAGGTCAAAACATGAAAGTTGTAGAGAATGGTATTTTGTAGCTGCCCAGAAAATTCAGCTCAATCGGAGCAACGCAGCTTGTGAAAAGATGAAAATACCCTTGCTGATCTAGGTCACTTTCCAGAGTTCCGCGTGGACAGTTTAGTCCTTTTGGTTGAGTTTATTCACTATAATCCGTTTGGATTTAGCCTTTTACCAAAACATGAAAGTTTCAGTGCCCTGTCTTAGCTTTGTAACGCCATCAAGAACGCCTTAAACGGACCTTGGTAGACTGAGATATGGTCACCTGAATGCAGTGTGGTCGATTAGCCGAATAGTTGAAACCAGGTTATGTGAGTTGGGAATTTGATCAGGTTACATTGAAAATTTGACTAAGTAACCTTCATGAAAGTTGTAGGCCTTCATCTTATCTTCGAAATGGTATAATCTGCGTATCAATCCGATAAGCATAGCCTCGAATATGTTATTTCCGCAAAGCCTGTCAAATCTGTCTTTTGTAATTGCATTTCCGCACTTGAAATTAGCTTAATCTTTGTTCGTGTGTTGTTGTGAGCCTATGGAATGGCTATTGAACTGAATTTGTGTTATGGATTTGTTTAGTGTACAATGTTGGGTTGGATTGAGTAAGAATGAAGCCATAAATGGCTGGAAATTAGGTAAACACAAAGGGCATGCTGCCCGAATTTACGCTCGAGGGCTATAGAAATACCTTGCGACTTGGGTCGAGTTGAGACGACTAGTACTTGAGCCATCTAGGACTTTGGTTATCTTGAATCGAGGGTTATATGTTAAAACCTAGTTGAACTTGTACCCTTGAGGAAAAGACATAAGGGCCAATGTAAACTTGTTTTCCTTGTACTTTCAACTCAAGTGTTGTTTCCGAGTATATATGCTACAAAACCTTACGATTTGAAAAGCGAGCAAGTGTTTCACGAATGTCTTCCAAATGAATTTCAATTGGTCGATTCTTAATGAACGGAACGTTTAAGTTTCGAATCCTATTCGTGTTTCAAAGTTCTCAAACTGAATTTTTATCGTAGATCTGGACTCCAAGCCTGGAGTATAATTGAACGTGAATACTTGAAGCACTATATTTTGGTGAGTGCTTCCAAATATCCGATTGTACTTGATACATGTGTTCCTTACTTGACTTGTATGATTACATGAAAATGAATGATAGGGCAAGGGTGTACTTTACCGCACTTGCCCTAATATGACTTGTTCTTGCTATTGATTATACTTGACTTGCTTTACATGCACTTGAGATATGTCTTGCTTGGAATTCCAGAAACCCTGTGGCTAGTTAATCGAGTCGAGCTGGCAAGGGCCTGGTCGATTAGATAACAAACCCTGGGTCACTTGAAATGTCGAGTGGAGTGTCATCTCCTCGACTAAACGGTATACTCGAGTATTACCACCCGTGTTTCGTGTGGCGTGCGGGCCCGGAAAAGGGGGTTGATTGATGGACGGAGATTGACGTGTAGTGGAGTTTTTATTTGGACTTAATGTTACTTGAAAGTTGACGGAGTGTCAACTACCACTTGACCAAGCTGGAACGGAGCCGTGATATGGGTTGCTGTATCCTTACATGTGAATGTGAACCTGATATTACTTGGCTAGCTGAAGTACTATTTTCCTGATTTGACTTGTTTGCTCGCTATTTCACTATTACTTTGTTATCACTTGATTTGTTGATCAATTTGATATTTGGGAATTTCACTGAGCTTTGGCTCACCCCGTTAGTTTGTTTTCCTTACAGGGGTACGAGCGAAGCGTGAGACGTGTAAAGGCTAGCGTAGTCTAGTTGTTCTTGATTTTGTTTTGAATTTTAACTTGTACTCGCGCTATCCCTCGAATGGATTGTTTTGTACTTGGATTGTATACGCTTTGAACTAATTTGAGTATATCGAGACTTTGTACCCTGTTTCCTATCCATGTATATTATAAGCTTGAATCGTGGATGTTATTTATGGTTCATGGATGCGTATGTACGTGATTCGCGTGAGCTTGTGAGTAAGTCCTGGCGAGAGATGGGCAGGCGGTCCGCCGAACCCTTTGGTACGCCTTAGGGAGAGGTGGGATCATTACACATTCACCTTTCTTCTTCAGCTGTTTTAGCTCCCATTTTTCAGGATCCTTCCACTCGACTTCACTTTTTGTCACTTTACTTGAGAACCCCTTACCAGCAGCCCACAAAACTACTCGTTGACCTCACTGCCTCTTTCAATTAGGAGGAATGCACCTGCAGCAACCCCTCTTCCTGTTCGTACCGCTGCCACCCACTTCCCTGCACTTCTCCTCTTTGCAACTAGCTCAATTCACCTACTTGTTCAAACTGTTCTTTTGAACCCACTGATCCCATTTGCTCTGACAGCTTGTGCCATCTCTTCCTCACAAGACCAAGGAACCGGAAAAGAGTAAGGATGCAGGCGCTAGTTGACATCAGGCTCTCTTCTCTGTTTTGTCAGCTAGTGATCTCTTCCTTGTAATGATCTCTAATCTGTTTTGTCAGCTAATTGCAGAAGATTAAATCAATGTGACAATTATACCCTGCTGGTCCACGGGAATGGAGTAAAATGCAGTGAAAAGTCCTACATTGGAAGTAAAAAACTAGTTCAAGGACTAAATTGGTTAAAATATTTCATTAAGGACGAAATTGATTTAAGTGAAAATGTTTAGGGACCGAATTGGCGAAATTCCCTTAGAAAAATAGTAGGTTAGATTTACTCTGAAAAGAAAAACCCCAATACAATCGAAGTAGGATGGGAGGAGTAATTTTTTCTGGAGTATTTATTCTTTTGTTTCTTTCATACATCCAATACATATACACACACATATATGTATCTGTATATGTGTATATGTACATGTGTGTGTGTGTGTGTGTGTTTGTGTGAGGCATTATCACGAATTTTGATAGCTAGGCATTGCCTATTGGTGCACAAGGTTCCCTTTTGCATTCTCGCAAACACCGTTTGCATGAATCTTTAAGATCTGATAGTAGAACCATTCAAAATACTAAGAGATATAGGAAAATTATTGACGTGTGCAGGGTATAGATATAACAATTAGCTCATCCACAGTCAAGTTTTACATTTATAAATTCTAAATACCCTACACGCGATTTTTCACAAGTATACGAGTCGAGAGTGAGTATATGGTATTAAGGGTCGATCCCACAAAGAAGAGTTTCAATTACCGATAGTTTTCAAAATCCTTTATTATTTAGACTATAATCATGAAGTAAAAGTAATAAAATTAACACTAGAAAACTTCTAGAGGTATAGAATTCCTTACTACTCTTGCAAATGAAGTTACTAGTTACGTAAATGTTATTATCTTGGCTAGTCATGGCATAATTTCCTAATGTATGTGAAACCTACTCTTGTAGTAAATCAACTATACTTGCAATTAAGCCATATCTACTCTCATGATTATGAAATTAACTACAAGCTCATTTCTTCTATGAAATTACATGAAACAAGTCACTAAAAGCCACGAAGGTACTCCTCTGCTCTCGTGAGTGAACTCCCTAGGTTTATCACTTCTTTGAACTAATGTTAAATTCCAATTCTCATTGCAAACTTAATACCTTTAGATAATTACAATTAATGGCCAGTTAATCATGATTAGAAAAGTAAAAGTGATAAATAACTTGTTCAGAATAATATCATCAAACAACCAAATAAACATTATTAACAAGATATAGAAAGTTCATCCATAACTCTAGGCATAAACTTTAACTAAACATGAAGAAAAACAAATCCAAACTTGTATTATAGTTAAACATGAAATTAAATACAAAAGAGAAAGTGATAGGAGAGATATCACCCTTGTCACATGAGCTCTAACTCTCCATCTTTCCTCTTCAAATCTTCATCCAAATCTAACTACAAATACAAGAAGGAAAAACTACACTAACTACTCTATAATATCCTAACTAATGAACTAAGGAAATTCTAGTAAAAGTCTACATTTTTGTGGAGTTCCTTTAATCTTCCAAAGTTGTTAAAATGTTCTCCAAAGGCCTCTATTTATAGAGGATTCAAGAGCCAAATGAGTTGTTTCTAGTTGTCATCTTTGACTCTTGAAACTCTTATGAGTTGTTTTTCTAGCTTTCCAACCTTTTCTTGATCAGATATAGCCGGAATTGATAGCTAGAATTGAGTTGAAAAAGTTGTGTGAAAGCAGGTCAAGTTGATGAGCAAGTTGCAGAAAATAGAAAAGAATACGCGACTTCATCTTGCATATTGGATAGTCGCGTTTTCACTTCAGCACGACTTCAATCGATATTTTCTCAATGATGGAGAACAAACTAACTCTGTGGACTGAGATACGACCAAAATACCATTAACTGGTCAGAGCTCTATTTTAGCTTTCGACAGCAGAGTTGCACTTCTGTATTTTGACTTTTTGACAATGAAAATGACTGAACTGAACTTCAATGTCTTCATACAAATGTAGATCTATTTCTTAGGTTCAAAATGGTATAAGAATAACCTCAATCCAATGCTTGTAGCTCAAGCTATTGCCAAAATACCACAAGGTGTCAAAACTATCTTCACTTGCATTTCTTCCTTTGAATGTTTTGCACTTCATGTCTTCTTTAAACCACTTCAAATCATCAATAATCATCTAATTATCTTCTCAAATCTCTCCAATTGATGATTGAATCCTTAAAACTATAAAAATATGAAGTTTTTACCCTTAAAATCCATAGAAATGCAATTTTGACACTTCAAACCATAAAATGCATATTGTCACTAGAAACTTTAGTTAATTAGCTATAAAAGTAGTTAAAGCACACTAAAACTAACTAATAAAACACACTAAAAACACGAAAAGTATATACTTATCAAATACCCCCACACTTGAACCATTGCTTGTCCTTAAGCAAGAAAAATACAAACCAACAATGATCCAACATTTTAAACATAAACATATGTGCACCATTCAACTTCATTTCCTCAAAAACAAGGTAAATAACTATTATGCAATCATTCATTAATCCTCAAGTACTCATAATATTTAGTAAAGGAAAGCTAATTATACCCTAATTATGCTAATTCATCTCAATTTGTCCCCTTCACCCAATGTCACAAGTAAGTAACTCATATGGCCAATAAAAATGCTATTTAATCCCATGATCATTTTCTTATTCAACTTAGAGAGGGATTTATCCATACAATATAACTAAATATTACTCAAGTTGTGAAAGTGCATTTTGACATGAAGATCGACATTTTTCGATGAAAATCGCCGGTTACTCAACACTTTACATACTCAAGTAGTTTAACATACTTTTAATTCGAGTATCGTTTTACGTGAAAGTCAATATTTATAGATGAAGACTCCCGGTTACTAAGTACAAGAACCATTGGAGTAGAACAAGTCCTATTCTCTTTTTTTTATCTTTTTTTTTCTTTCAATTTTTCCTTTTTCTTTTTTTTTTAAAGTAAGTCTCTCAAAAGCATAATCATGAGAAGAGTGTTACACTTATTGACCATATTAATCACTTAACTTTGTAAAATCAAGTAAAGAGAAGAAATTTCATCAAATATGCAAAATGTAGGCATAATTTTTTCTACTTTACAAGATATTTTCCTATAAATGTACAAATTATAATCACATAATAGTCATTTCCAAATTAAATTAGAAAAGAAGCTCTCAAGTCACATACATTTATCTCAAAAGTAGAAGGAATTTGAATTACTAATGGTATGAAACTTGTTGGCCTTTGGATAAAATTGAAAAAATTTGAAACAATTTGGGGCATTTTACAATTTTGAACAAGATTTTAGAAAAGTTTTGGCAGAGTTTCCTCTTATAAATAGACAAAACTCCCTGCCAACAAACCCAGTTTTGAACAAATTAAAGCACAAGAAATATTTTCAGGCAAGTCCTGAATGTGCTGAAATATTTTCAGCACAAGTCCTGAATATTTTCAATCACAACTAACATATATAATCTCAATTCCCCCCTCCCAACTTAACATGCACATTGTCCTCAATGTGTAAAAAGGGAATCAAGATAAAGAAAGTAATTTTCTCCTATTGTTGCGATTGAAGTACCAAAGCATTAAGTTCACGAGCCATTGTCCACTTATCTCCACAACTTCATGAGGTCCATTGGATAACTATTAGTGATAGAAACCTAAGAATGGAAAATGAGAAACAAAGGTGATAACAAAGGCATTAATAAACATATAACGGTGATCCGTGACTCATACGCCTTTGTGGTGGTGATGTACCTATAGAAAATACGCAACACACTACTCAAGGTACAAGGAAATATGCAAGGAAAAGAAGAAGAAGAGAATGAACAATGAACCCATATTTTTCTTTTAAAAAGAATCCTAAAAATGAGAGTTCATAAAACGCGGCCTTGAAGTCACATTTTTATCATTCGTGTTTTCTATTATAATTTTGCTGGACCAAATACGAGACTTCTGAAAATGCAACTTGAAGTCGCGTTTTGAGGCTCACGTTTTCTTCTTATATTTTGCAGAAATGAAAACGCGACTCATGAAAACGCGACTAGAGGTCGTGTTTTTCTGCGCTCGCATTTTCTTCATTCTGCAGTTTTCTACAAAAACTTCTTAACGTTTCAAAAATTATGTTTTTACCCCAATTACTCAAAATGCATCCTAGGTCATTTTTTTGCCAAAGTATTCAATGCACGCACATGTAAAACAATCAAAACATGCATTTTAACCCTTATTAACAAATTAAAAACAACTTTTACTCAAATCGAGGGGTAGAGTTTCTTGATCGAACTTCGCCTTTTTCACCTCATTTGGTCACTTCTGCCTCTATTTCCCAAACATATGAAAGAAAAACAACAAAATAATTTAAATACATAATTTAAACATAAAAATCACGCCAAATAACGTAAACGTAAACAAACATTGGGTTGCCTCCCAACTAGCGCTTTTGTTTATAGTCGTTGGCTCGACTATTTAACCTCATTTTTCAAGGAGGTTTTGTCAATGAATAATCCACCATTTTAGGTCATGGTGGATCGTTAAAATGTGACTTTATGACAAAAATCACATATTCAAATGATAAGAGAGATGGAAGTGACTTACCTATCTCAAGTGTTTCATAGATATTACCTTGAATATGCACCACTTGAGAACTCACCAAACGAATGTCCACATGGCTTTCTTGGGGAATAATTAAAACTTGTACTCTCAATGCATTCCTCAAGAGGGGTGAAAAATGAGTCATTAAGGCTCACCTCTTGAGGTTCAAGATTAGCTCCAAAGGTACTATCATGTATAATGGACTCTTTTTAATTGAAACACAAATTAGATTCATCATTTTGATCAAAATACAATCCATTTTCACTTGCAACATACTCACCATTCATGCTAGAGTCATAGTGCATATCATTCGAAGAAATAACTTCACACAACTCATGCAATTGGTCTTGTATTCTACCAAAGTGAGAAGCTAATTCATCTAACATTTCCTCAACCCTATCAAAACAGTCGGAGGTTGCATTAGCTAACCTTTTTATAGCTAACTCCCAAGATGACTTAGAATCGTTAGCTAATGATTCACTTTCTAATTCCGAAGGTGAAGGTGCATTAACTAACATTTCTATTGCCAATTCTCAAGATGGCTTTGATTCATATTGGACATATTCGGGTTGGCAATCATAAAAACATGGAGAATCACTATAATTACATTGATTATCCCAATCATAAGCATGAGAATTATCCCAATTAGCACCATATTGATCAAAACAAGGATTGTAATGCCCTAATTCATCAACATAATCCACATTTTGTGCTTGCCTCTATGTATGAGTAGCGTGATAACCTCCACACAAGTCATAAATCACATGATAAGAATTAAAAACATTAATATTCCTCTTTTGCTCAAGCATATTCATAATAGTGTCCATTTGAATTTTTAACCTTATAACATCAAATTTAAACTTTAAACACCTTAAACTAATTTCAAAAGACATATCTTCAGTAATTTCATGGTTACCTCTATCCATGGAGCTTTGCATGTAGTAACTATCCGTTGTTGATCTTCCACTTCTCAAGCATTGTCTCCTCATGTTTTCTACTCTCCCCTAAACATGCTTTCAAAAACAACTCAAAAACATTTTTAGTCAAGAAGAATAGATAAATCGACACATATAAAACATGTAAATAAAGACTCAACTAGACACTAAATATAACAAACTAGACACTAGACACAACAAAAACAAGAAAAACAAGTAAAAATATCTAAACTAATAAAGTTGCTCTTAGCACTGATATTGACAAATTTTCCTCAGCAACTGCGCCAAAAACTTGATATGTGCAGGGTATACATATAACAATTAGCTCATCCACAGTCAAGTTTTACATTTATAAATGCGAAATACCCCACACGTGATTTTTCACAAGTATATGAGTCGAGAGTAAGTATAGGGTATTAAAGGTCGAGCCAACAGGGAAGAGTTTCAATTACCGATGGTTTTTGAACTCCTTTATTATTTAGACTATAATCATGAAGTAAAAGTAATAAAAATAACACTAGAAAGCTTCTACAGGTATGAAATTCCTTACTACTCTTGCAAATGAAGTTACTAGTTAAGTGAATGTTATTATCTTGGCTAGTCGTGACGTAATTTCCTAATATATGTGAAACCTACTATCGTAGTGAATCAACTATACTTGCAATTAAGCCATATCTACTCTCATGATTATGAAATTAACTACAAGCTCATTTCTTCTATGAAATTACATGAAACAAGTCACTAAAAGCCACGAAGGTACTCCTCTGCTCTCGTGAGTGAACTCCCTAGGTTTATCACTTTTTTGAACTAATGTTAAATTCCAATTCTCATTGCAAATTTAATACCTTTAGATAATTACAATTAATGGCCAGTTAATCATGATTAGAAAAGTAAAAGTGATAAATAACTTGCTCAGAATAATATCATCAAACAACCAAATAAACATTATTAACAAGATATAGAAAGTTCATCCATTACTCTAGGCATAAACTTTAACTAAACATGAAGAAAAAAAATCCAAACTTGTATTATAGTTAAACATAAAATCAAATACAAAAGAGAAAGTGATAAGAGAGATGTCACCCTTATCACATGAGCTCTAACTCTCCATCTTTGCTCTTCAAATCTTCATCCAAATCTAACTACAAATACAAGAAGGAAAAACTACACTAACTACTCTATACTATCCTAACTAATAAACTAAGGAAATTCTAGTAAAAGTCTACATTTTTGTGGAGTTCCTCTAACCTTCCAAAGTTGTTAAAATGTTCTCCAAAGGTCTCTATTTATAGAGGATTCAAGAGCCAAATAAGTTGTTTCTAGTTGTTATCTTTGACTCTTGAAACTCTTATCAGTTGTCTTTCTAACTTTCCAACCTTTTCTTAATCAGACACAGCTGGAATTGATAACTAGAATTGAGCTGGAAAAGTTGTGTGAAAGCAAGGCAAATTGATGAGCAAGTTGTAGAAAACAGAAGAGAATATGCGACCTCAGAAATACGCGACTTTATCGCGCGTATTGGATAGTCGCGGTTTCACTTCAGCACCACTTCAACTGATATTTTCTCAACGATGGAGGCCAAACTAGCTCTTGTATAAAACATATATCTCTGAGTTAGCTTTCCAATACCTCAAGAATCATCTCATTCGGCGCTCTGTGGATCGAGATATGACCAAAATACCATCAACTGGTCAGAGCTCTATTTCAGCTTTCGACAGCAGAGTTGCACTTCTATATTTCTACTTTTTGACAATGAAAATGATTGAATTGGACTTCGATATATTCATACCAAATGTAGATTAATCTCTTATATTCAAAATGGTATAAGAATCACCTCAATCCAATGCTTATCACTCACGATATTGCCAAAATACCACAAGGTGTTAAAACTGTCTTCACTTGCATTTCTTCCTTTGAATGTTTTGCACTTCATGTCTTCTTTAAACCACTTCAAACCATCAATAATCATCCAATTATCTTCTCAAATCTCTCCAATTGATGATTGAATCGTTAAACCTACAAAAACATGAACTTTTTACCCTTAAAATTCATAGAAATGCAATTTTAACACTGCAAACTGTAAAATGCATATTTTCACTAGAAACTTAGATAATTAGCTATAAAAGTAGTTAAAACACTAAACTAACTAATAAAACACACTAAAAACATGCAAAGTATATACTTATCAATTATATAGTTAGAGTTTCAAGCCAACACATAAATAACCCCTATGGGATATGCTAAAAGGAGTTTTTGGGTGGATTAGTTCAAAAGTATGTCAAATGGCTTCCTTTTTCTCCGAAAAGGTTAAAGAATCCGCAGATTGTGTTAGGTGATATTTTTTGTTATTCGTTTGAAAATGCAGCCAAAAGGATGGCTAATAGATCGATTTATAGATTAGTGGAAATTTTTAGGTGCATCAAAAGTTCTATATATTCAAAAGCTCCGTCAAGAGTAAAATACATATAGCGAGAAAAATTGTTATCTAGCAACTGTTGAAGAGTTGGGTTATTCAGAAGTTGTTGAAGTTCTAGAGCTCCATCAGGGGTTCTATATATTTTATTGTGAAAAGTAGTGTTATCCAGTTGATAATGGCTAATTTGTGATATTTTTTAATGTGTTTCACATTATTTTTTAGTCAATTTGTAAAGTTAAATGGTACAAGTTGTCCATTTTTGTCACTAATTTGCACCGTCAATTGATAGATGAATTTGTTGTGATTTTCTCATTTTAGATGGAAAATCTCTGTATTTTGTAGGTAAAATGATCAATTCACTTGGAAGTGAAATGGTGATCTAAAGCGAGGATTAGAAGATTGAAAAGTCACAATAATATCTAAAAGAGATGGTACAATTCAAGGATGAAAAGCCAAAAAAAAAAAAAAGAGAATCCCTCGAGGGATTGGTCCGAGGGATTCCTGGCAGCTGCGAGTAGTCAACTTGCATGATTTTTGTTTTTTTCTCCATTTTTCATAAGACAAAAAGGGACAACTTGTACCAACTTTTGGAGATTCTAGGAGCTTCTTTTTTTGACACTTTGGCTCTGATAATGCAAGGCCAAGAATATATACTACCTAGTTCTTATAGTTTTGAGAGTTTTGAGTTCTAATTAGCTTGAGAGAAGGGAAAGACTTTGGAGAAGAAGAAGAACAACCAAAGGGTTGTGTCTTACCCTTTGAGGCAACAAGCCCTTAGCAAATGTAACTCTCTTTATTTTCCCTTGTTTTAATGTAGGTTAGTGTAGTAGATTCTAGTTGTGGCTATCCATTCTTGTATTGGTTCAATAAGGAGGTCAAGGGAGATGAAAAAGGAGAGTGTCAAGAAGTTCTAGTGACAAGGGCTTTTTTTTTCCACATCTTTATATTTGTATTGAACTCAATAGAGATGTTGTTTGTTATCCTTTTCCTTTAAAATTCCTTTTTATTATTCTCCTGCTTTTTTTTTTGTTGTTAATTTGTCAGAACTATTGTGGATATCCATAATTTGGGGGAGAAAAAAGCATATGCACAGAGATTCTAGTAAGTACGATCATTCTAGTAAAAAATAATAAAAGATGCCACTATGACAGGGGTCGAGCCTGTGCAATAATAAAAATAAAACCTAAATACCACTAAAAGCAGTCAATAATTAATTCTAGGTACTGGAGCAGGGATTCTAGGTGTATAATGGGTTACTTGATTCACCCTGTTCTCGAAGAGTTTGCTTAATCCGATATACCAGAATTAATTAGTTGACAAAATTTACTAAATAGTAGACAGTGGCAAGTAGGGTCGTCTCCTCAGGGACTGGGGATATTTGTCTCTTTGATATTCCAATTGATAAAGGGGGATTTTATCGGACTAAAACTAAAAACAACTAACCAATTCAACTCAAAATAAATAATTAACTAGCACGAATATAGCAGGAATTAAATCAAGAATAGATAAATTCTAGCCAAGGATACAACTACTCAGACACAGTCCATTTATCTGATCATTGATGCAAGAGAGGTTCACTTAATTTATTAATAGGCTAGCTATAGTCGCCGATGAACTCTAACAACCAATTTTTCCTTAATTTATTGATAACCAAGGTATGACCATTGATCACCTCTAACCAGAAAATACACCTAGGTACGACCGTAGGAATTAATTTTTCAATTGCATTAATAACTAGAAAAACCTAGCCCTAATCAATAACACGCTACGAGGGTGATAGGGATATAATTATGCATTTTATTTGTGGTTATTTGGTCTTAATTTTGGCAGTTTATTATGCAAAGTATTGGATTTCTGCTCATAATTGGTATTTGTGTTAGTTACAGGCAATTGGTGATAAAAGTGATAAAAAGGGCAAATTCCAGAAGACTAGGCTTTCTCTGGCGTGCCCACGCCAGACAACACAGAGTTGCGTGAAAAAGCCGGATCGCGGGCCCAAGCCCTGGAACAACCATTCTGATTGGAAGATACCTTTTTACCATGCGTGAGATCAGGAAACCTTAAAAGCAAGAAGTCTTTTGGCAACAAACAACTAAGAAAGTAAGAAAAAGGAATCCTTTTGGGAAACACAAGAGATTTGGAAACCAATTGCAATTGGAAAGCAAGTGCCGCGAAGACCTTTAAGTAGCAGAGGAAATAGAATTCGAAGAGGACTTTTGGTAACAATCCAACAGGGGAATAAAGGAAGCAAATTGTTTGAAAAAACCCACCTATTACTTCGGCTAGCAAAAAGGAAGCGGTGGCGCAAACAATAAAGGGAAGACAGCAATAGACTAGGGGGATTATCTTCTATCTCGGACTTGTCTTTTTGTTTTCTTTTCTCTCTTTTTCCTCTGGAACGCAAGTAGTGAGTGGCGGCCGATACCTTTTACTACTTCCTCAATCAACAAAAACTCCATGAAAACTCCAAATTGCTTCATGATAATGCAGCAAGGCTAGTTCTTTTATCTAGTTGAGGAATAAATCAAGGATTGGAGCACCATAACTGTGAGATCGTTTTAATTGTTTTATTTTTAATTTATATGTTCATGGGTATTTGATTATTCTCTATTTTTCCCTGAGTTATTATTGTTTAGATTTATTGGATAATTAGGCCTGTTATTCGATTGTCTAAATAATTGATAGCCAATTAGGATGTTGGCGCGTAGCCTTTAAACATCTTGATTAGTGGCAAACGAGACAACTTCACCGCCTCGCAAGCGGTCTAATTTGGATCGTGGGGATAATTAATCTAGCCTAAATAAACCCGCATGTGTGTTTGTCATCTAGAATTGGGTCTTTCTAATTCCTAATGCTGTGGCTACATTAAATCCTGTGAGCGTTTCTGGGGTTGTCTAGTCACAAGAGGGTAGTTTATGAGCGTCTCTTGACTACCATAAAATTACGGAAAGATTGGTGGTTGGGCGCATCGCTTGACCACTATAACCAGTTTATTCGTGAGTATATGAATTGTCCCTTGTGTCTGTGATCAGTTGTGTGCTTCGCTGCCAAGATTAATTCCTTGACTAGGTTGTTTTAATTAATTGTTATTTGTGTAATTTGGTTCCTGCTATCTTACTCAACTTTAAATTTCAGTTTTTATTCCTTTTTAATTAGTTGGTACTACTGTTAAAAACCCCCCATTTTCCTGTGTGATTTGCCTACCTGTTTCCTGAGGAGACGACCCTACTCACCACTATACTCATTCAGTTTTGGTAGTAGGTCTAATAAAAATTTTATTTTTGGTGGTTTGACAACCACCAAATTTTGGCGCCGTTGTCGGGGAACTGGTGTTTTAAGTAACTTATTGCACAGGCTTTAGTTTTTATTTTTATTTTTATTTTTATTTTTTTTATTTTATTTTATGCCTCGATCTTCTCGTACAGGAGAATTAGAATTTGATCCAGAGATTGAGAAGACTGCAAGAAGGTTGACCAAGGAGGCAAAGTTGCGTAAGCAACAAGATTCAACGTCACCTTCAGAATCTAAGCAAGAGTTTGTTTCCAGTGATTCATCAAGTGAATCTGAAAAAGAAGAAGTGCATATTCCCCGAGTAGCAATGGCAGCCCCAAGAACTTTGAGGGAGTTGGCAACTCCTAACGTGAACCAGCAGCCATTATGCATTACATTTCCTAATACGGAAGAGGCATTTGAGCTTAAATCTGGTCTTATTCACTTACTTTCTACTTTTCGTGGTATTACAGGTGAAGACCCACATAAACACTTGAAGGAATTTCATGTGGTGTGCTCCACAATGAAACCTCAAGGAGTCACTGAGGACTACATCAAATTGAGAGCCTTCCCTTTCTCTTTGGCAGATAAGGCCAAAGATTGGTTATTTTACCTGCCATCTGGATCCATCATTACATGGGAAAAATTGAAGAGAAGATTCCTCGAGAAATTTTTCCCTGCATCTAGAGCCGCCAATATAAGGAAAGAAATATGTGGAGTTAGGCAGGCAAATGGGGAAATTCTATATGAGTACTGGGAGCGCTTTAAACAACTGTGTGCCAGTTGCCCGCATCATCAAATCCCTGATCAACTCTTAATACAATATTTCTACGAGGGATTATCACCCATGGATAGGAGCATGTTAGATGCAGCCAGTGTAGGTGCTCTGGTTAACAAGACCACAGACGAAGCCACGTTATTGATCTCCACCATGGCTGAAAATTCCCAACAATTTGGAGTGAGAGCTGATGGAGCAATAAGAATGGTCAATGAAGTGAATCACTCTGACTTAGAGGGTAAACTATCTGAGCTTACCTCTCTGGTACGTCAAATGGCAAGAGGGCAATTACAATCTGTGAAAACTTGTGGTATCTGTGCTGCTCCCGAACACATGACTGACATGTGCCCAACTCTCCAGGAGGATTCACCTGAACAAGCCAACATAGTGGGAGATTTTTCTGGACCACCTCCACGAAGGAATGATCCTTTTGCACCCACTTACAATCCAGGGTGGCGAAATCATCCTAACTTTAGCTATGCTTCAAAACCCCCTGGCTTTCAACAACATTTCCAGCCATGGCCACCAGTGCAACAACCATCCACTTCCAATTCAAACATGTCTCTTGAAAATATGGTGAAGTCACTAGCCCAAAGCACGAGTCAATTACAGCAAGAGGCTCAAAGATCTCAACAGGAGTCTCACAGATTTCAACAAGAGACTCGTGCTAGCATTAGGAATTTGGAAGTACAGATGTCTCAATTGGCAACTTCCATGAGCAACCTGGAAAATAGCAATAGAGGAAAGTTACCATCTCAAGTAATTCCTAATCCCAAGGAGAATGCCAGTGCAATGCAATTACGGAGTGGCAAGGAGGTACAGTCTCCTAGGCGTGCTCACGCCAAAGAAGAAGAAGTGCCCAGGAAGGGGGAAGAGGAAGATGAGAAACAATCCTCTGAAGTCTCAAGGAAAGTTGACATTCCTCCTCCTTTTCCTGGCAGGTTTACAAGAGCCAAAAAGGAAGAATTTGAGCAAGAGATTTTGGACACCTTCAGGAAAGTGGAGATCAATATTCCTTTATTGGATGTTATTAGGCAATTGCCTAAATATGCTAAATTTTTGAAGGGCTTATGCACTAATCGCAATAAGTTGACTCTGGATGACAATGTGAAGGTGGGGGAGAATGTCTCAGCGATGTTTCAAAGGAAGTTGCCCCAGAAATGCAAGGATCCAGGTATGTTTACTATACCATGCATAATTGGCAATCAAAGAATTGAAAAAAGCATGCTGGACTTAGGTGCTTCAATAAATGTCATGCCTCTCTCAATTTTTAAAGTTTTGAATTTAGGACCCCTCAAAGAAACTAGGGTAATCATTCAACTAGCTGATAGGTCGAATGTCTACCCTGAGGGCCTAGTTGAAGATGTTCTAGTAAAGGTCAATGAATTCATTTTTCCTGTGGATTTTTACATTGTTGATATGAATGATGCATACTCTACTGATTCAGCAGTGATTCTTTTGGGTAGACCCTTCATGAGTACAGCAAGGACTAAAATAGATGTACATGAAGGGACTTTATCTGTGGAATTTGATGGAGAAAATGCCACTTTTAATATTTTTGATGCAATGAAGCATCTTGTGGATACTGAATCTGTAAATTTTGTTGGCATGACTAACACCATTGTGCAAGAGAATTTTGAACAGAATTTCATGAGGGGCAAATTGGACTTTGTCTTACAACAAGGCAAGACCAATTTGGAAGTGGACGACATGGAGGAGGAGGAAGTCAAAGAAGCTATCATGGCCTTACATTCACTACATCCGCTTCCAGGCAGGTTTGAAAATTCTTTTCTACCATTACCCACTTCTAATGAAAGGATTCTACCTTCTGTTCAACAGGCACCTAATGTGGAATTGAAGGAACTGCCCGAGCATTTGAAATATGCTTACTTGGGAGATAACAAGACTTTGCCTGTAATCATTGCCAATGATTTAACTGCGTTGTAAGAAGAGAGGCTCTTACGGGAATTTAAACCAGCAATTGGATGGACGTTAGCAGACATCAAAGGCATCAATCTATCCATTTGCATGCATCACATCCTTTTGGAGTCGGACGTAAAACCCGTGAGAGAGCATCAACGCAAGCTCAATCCCGCAATGAAGGAGGTAGTGATGAAAGAGATTCTCAAACTCTTAGAATTAGGAATTATTTTTCCTATTTCTGACAGCCAGTGGGTAAGTCTAGTCCATGTTGTTCCCAAGAAGACTGGAATCACATTGGTAAAAAATGAAAAGAATGAGTTAGTGCCAATGAGATTACAAAATGGGTGGAGAATGTGCATTGACTTTAGGAAGTTAAATGCCACAACTAGGAAAGACCACTTTCCACTCCCATTTATTGATGAAATGCTTGAGAGGTTGGCAGGTAAGTGTTTCTTTTGCTTTTTAGATGGTTACTCTGGATATTATCAAATTATTGTTGCTCAAGAGGACCAACATAAAACCACTTTTACCTGCCCTTTTGGAACTTTTGCATATCGCCGTATGCCTTTTGGTTTGTGTAATGCTCCTGGAACATTTCAAAGATGCATGATGAGTATTTTCTCTGATATGATTGATAATTGCATTGAAATTTTCATGGATGATTTTACAGTATATGGTGATTCTTTTGATCAGTGCCTAGACCATTTAACAAAGGCTTTGAAAAGATGCATTGAAACAAACTTGGTTCTCAATTATGAAAAATGTCATTTCATAGTTAAGGAAGGCATAGTTTTGGGCCATGTTGTTTCATCAAGGGGTATTGAAGTAGATAAGGCTAAAATTGATTTGATCACTAGTCTACCTTACCCTACTAATGTCAAGGATATTCGTAGTTTTCTAGGCCATGCAGGTTTTTACAGGCGTTTCATAAAAGATTTTTCAAAAATTGCTCAACCATTGTCTCGCCTGCTTCAAAAGGAGGTGTCATTCAACTTTGGAGATGATTGCAAATTGTCCTTTGACACACTCAAGGGTATGTTGACCACGGCACCAATCATCCAACCCCTAGACTGGAAGCTATCCTTTGAGCTCATGTGTGACGCCAGTCAGTATGCCGTAGGAGCTGTGCTTGGACAGCGGAGTGGGAAGTGTAGTCAAGTGATATACTATGCGTCAAAAACATTGACACCAGCTCAATGCAACTACACCACCATGGAGAAAGAGCTTCTAGCCATTGTTTTCGCTTTTCAGAAATTTAGATCATATCTATTATGGTCAAAAGTAACGGTTTACTCTGATCATGCAACTTTGAAGTATCTCTTGTCAAAAAGGGAGTCCAAGCCAAGACTCATTCGTTGGGTGCTCTTGCTGCAAAAATTTGACTGGGAGATTAAGGATCGGAGAGGGGTGGATAATTCAGTAGCTGACCATTTGAATAGATTGATAAGAGAAGAGGAAGCAGTTCCCATATCTGAGGTATTTCCTGATGAACATCTTTTCTATCTCAAAGGTAAGGAACCTTGGTATGCAGATATTGTGAACTTTTTGGTCAGTCATAAATTCCCTATTGGCATGAGTAAGAGTAAGAGAGATAAGATAGTCCATGATTCTCGATACTATATTTGGGACGAGCCATATCTGTGGAAAATAGGCTCTGATCAAATTATTCGTAGATGTGTACCTGAAAGTGAAACTCCTTCTATCCTTGCTCATTGTCATAATTATGCATGTGGTGGCCATTTTGGACCTAAGAGAACTGCTAGAAAAATCCTTGATTGTGGCTTTTATTGGGAAACATTGTTTCGTGATGCTTATGCATTTTGTAAAAGCTGTGAAAAATGTAAAAAATTTGGAAGTTTGTCTCATAGGGATGAAATGCCTCAAGTGCCTATGTTATTTTGTGAAGTGTTTGATGTTTGGGGTATGGACTTTATGGGACCTTTTCCTAACTCTTTTGGATTTTTGTATATTCTGTTAGCAGTTGACTATGTATCGAAATGGGTAGAAGCAAAGACTACCCGGACTAATGATTCTCAAGTTGTTGTAGGATTTCTCAAATCCCACATTTTTAGTAGGTTCGGGGTGCCGAGAACCATCGTCAGTGATCAAGGTACCCATTTCTGCAATCGCACCATTGCAGCTCTCATGGGAAAATATGGAGTGCACCATCGTGTGAGTACAACATATCATCCTCAGACCAATGGGCAAGCTGAAGTCTCCAATCGAGAGATCAAGAGCGTATTGGAGAAAACCGTTAACCCCAACCGTAAGGATTGGAGCTTGCGATTGGATGATGCTTTGTGGGCATATCGAACCGCGTATAAAACGCCCATTGGAATGTCCCCATATAGGTTGGTGTTTGGTAAGATGTGTCATTTACCTGTGGCTATTGAGCATCGTGCATTCTGGGCAGTCAAGCAATGCAATTTCCATGCGGATAGAGATGGCAAAGAGAGAAAGCTCCAACTCCAGGAGTTGGAGGAAATTCGTCTTGAAGCATATGACAATGCACGTTTGTACAAAGAGCGTACCAAGCAGTTTCATGACCGCCTATTGCGTGCGAAACACTTTTCTCCAGGACAAAAGGTACTCTTGTTCAATTCACGGTTGAAATTCATGCCAGGTAAGTTAAAATCTCGTTGGATTGGACCATATGTGGTAGTCAATGTTTTTCCCAGTGGTGTGGTTGAAATCCAGAGTTTAGAGACTAATAAGAGTTTCACAGTTAATGATCATCGTTTAAAACCGTTTGTTGATGTTTCAGACATTGGCACTTTGGAAGAGGTACACTTGATAGATCCTATCTATGCCTAATTGCTCACTGTGGAGTCGTCTAGCCAAAGACGTTAAAGAAAGGCGCTTCTTGGGAGGCAACCCAAGGCCTCCATTTTTTTTTATTGTTTTCTTTCGTTTTTCATTGATTTTGGGTTGTTTTATTTCATTGCAAGTGTTCTTTTTGGTGTTGAGTAGGAGACTTGGATTTACAAGGCATGCCCATGCCTTATAAGTGATGCTCTTGAACACCGTAAAAATGCTTGGGCAGAAGACTCTGCCTTGTAAGGCGTGGGCACGCCTTACAGCAACTCTGGTCCACTCTGGGGACACGGGCTTGGATTGAAGACTTCCGCTTCCATCTGAAGCAACGCTACACCACACTACCGTCGGAGGCTCCACGCTGCTAGTCCCTGACACCTCCTCTACCATGGTGTTTTGCTGCAGTTTTTATTCATTCAGGGAAGTTTTTTGCTCCCTTCACTTGACTTCAACTTTTCGTTCTTACATTGAGGACAATGTAGACTTTAGGTGTGGGGGGAGTAGTCTAGCTTTTCCTTCTTACTGCTTTTCCTTCTTCTCTAAAAAAAAAAAAAAAAAAAAAACCTTTACCATACCTTTTGGATTTTTATGGTTAGCCCTGATAAGCAATGGCTAGATTTTCAAATTTAACTATTGTTACGGTTTTAGATGATAATATGTTAAGTAGGAGATGATAAAATTTTAGGATGTCTCTCTAGTAAATATTTGAGATTTTGTGACTCCAGCAATTTCTTTTGGTTAACTTTTCTAGGCATTGTAAATATTTGTCTGACATTTTTGTGTGAACTGGTTCAACTATTAATCTTAGTTCTCCATGTTAAGGAAATGAAGCAGGTTTGCATGGTTTTAATTTTACTTGGGTGTTTATTTGTGAATAACATTCGGCTATACTCCGCTGGTTATCATTGACTAGTAACCGGGGGTCTTCACCTAAAGTGTCGATTTTCGCGTCAAAAAGCAGCGATAACTATGAGTATGTGGTCTTTAAGCGGTTTAAGTTGAGTAATCGGGCTCCTTCATTGAACAGATGTCGGAGTTCGCGTCAAAAGATTTGAATGGCTCAAGACTAAGCACTTCCTTCAAGGAAAAAAAAAGGGAAAAGAAACAGAAAAAAAAATGAAAATGAAAAAAAAAAAGTATACGAGCATGAAAGTATGCGAATAATTGTATTGTCTGCGGATCCATGAGTCTTTATGTTGAGATTTTGCTTAATGGTTGGACCAGTTATTAAAGAATGTTGGTTGGATATTTTCTATTCTTAGATTGGTTAGTCTGGATTTGAAAGAGTCATTGGTTTTAAAAGCTAGTTGGAGAGTTATCCCGTAAAATTTGTCATCAATACCTGACAGTTATCTAAATCATACATTGGCAATAGTTGCTTTGATTAATAGCCATTGTTTTGAATTCAACTGTTGCAAAATGTTTGCTCGCTTGGTTGTGTATTTAAAGTTTGAAATGCTTGAGGACAAGCATTGTCTTGGTGTGGGGGAATTTGATAGGGATATAATTATGTATTTTATTTGTGGTTATTTGGTCTTAATTTTGGCAGTTTATTATGCAAAGTATTGGATTTCTGCTCATAATTGGTATTTGTATTAGTTACAGGCAATTGGTGATAAAAGTGATAAAAAGGGCAAATTCCAGAAGACTAGGCTTTCTCTGGCGTGCCCACGCCAAACAACACAGAGTTGCGTGAAAAAGCCGGATCGCGGGCCCAAGCCCTGGAACAACCATTCTGATTGGAAGATACCTTTTTACCATGCGTGAGATCAGGAAACCTTAAAAGCAAGAAGTCTTTTGGCAACAAACAACTAAGAAAGTAAGAAAAAGGAATCCTTTTGGGAAACACAGGAGATTTGGAAACCAATTGCAATTGGAAAGTAAGTGCCGCGAAGACCTTTAAGTAGCAGAGGAAATAGAATTCGAAGAGGACTTTTGGTAACAATCCAACAGGGGAATAAAGGAAGCAAATTGTTTGAAAAAACCCACCTATTACTTCGGCTAGCAAAAAGGAAGCGGTGGCGCAAACAATAAAGGGAAGACAGCAATAGACTAGGGGGATTATCTTCTATCTCGGACTTGTCTTTTTGTTTTCTTTTCTCTCTTTTTCCTCTGGAACGCAAGTAGTGAGTGGCGGCCGATACCTTTTACTACTTCCTCAATCAACAAAAACTCCATGAAAACTCCAAATTGCTTCATGATAATGCAGCAAGGCTAGTTCTTTTATCTAGTTGAGGAATAAATCAAGGATTGGAGCACCATAACTGTGAGATCGTTTTAATTGTTTTATTTTTAATTTATATGTTCATGGGTATTTGATTATTCTCTATTTTTCCCTGAGTTATTATTGTTTAGATTTATTGGATAATTAGGCCTGTTATTCGATTGTCTAAATAATTGATAGCCAATTAGGATGTTGGCGCGTAGCCTTTAAACATCTTGATTAGTGGCAAACGAGACAACTTCACCGCCTCGCAAGCGGTCTAATTTGGATCGTGGGGATAATTAATCTAGCCTAAATAAACCCGCATGTGTGTTTGTCATCTAGAATTGGGTCTTTCTAATTCCTAATGCTGTGGCTACATTAAATCCTGTGAGCGTTTCTGGGGTTGTCTAGTCACAAGAGGGTAGTTTATGAGCGTCTCTTGACTACCATAAAATTACGGAAAGATTGGTGGTTGGGCGCGTCGCTTGACCACTATAACCAGTTTATTCGTGAGTATATGAATTGTCCCTTGTGTCTATGATCAGTTGTGTGCTTCGGTGCCAAGATTAATTCCTTGACTAGGTTGTTTTAATTAATTGTTATTTGTGTAATTTGGTTCCTGCTATCTTACTCAACTTTAAATTTCAGTTTTTATTCCTTTTTAATTAGTTGGTACTACTGTTAAAACCCCCCCCCCCCAATTTTCCTGTGTGATTTGCCTACCTGTTTCCTGAGGAGACGACCCTGCTCACCACTATACTCATTCAGTTTTGGTAGTAGGTCTAATAAAAATTTTATTTTTGGTGGTTTGACACCCACCAGAGGGTTATTTAAATTAGATTGCACGTTCTCTTATATTAATCAATCAAACAATTACGGATTTAATTGACTAAATTGGCTCGAGATTAATAAATCACATTGAACATCGAGCCCTTGACATCCAATTAATAAAATAATCCCATGAAAATTCAAGTAGACAACGTGCAAATATTAATAAATTGAGAGAAGCGTGAAAACTAATTAGATCTCACAGATTTTCTGGACTGCGCCGTTGAATTGAGCCTTGACTAGATAGAAGGCTTAGCCACGTCGCATAATTAAATCTCCACGCAAATTAATTGATTGCAAAGGCATTGCATTTTTTACTAGAAAGCAAGGAATAAAAAAATATTCTTCCCGTTGAGAAATATTGTCGAACACCTGACGTGCGTTAAAGGCCAGTCCGAAGAAGAAAAAAACTGAAAACTATGCTAAAGGCTAAAAATCTTGCCGTCTGTACATTTGTGTTCCTTGAAAGCCAAAAGAAAATTGACTCTCTCTATCCAGGTGGTCCCTACCGAATTTAGAGTACAACTGCAAGAAAGTCCAAAGGCCCCTGAATGTTTCCTCTTTTCTAGTTTCCTATTCCTAGTCAAAAACTCCAATACTCAAAACATTTCTAAAGGAAATGCCATCCGTCTCTAGCATTCCGTGGGCTAGGCTTGTGAGGCTTTCTTTTGGAGTCTCCCAAATTTGCATCCAAAAGTCCCTATTTTTGTAGTTGTCTGCTCCACTCCCTGAAATTAAGTCCAGATACCAAATATGAGTAGATATCAACAATTACCACAATATTTGACAGGGACGAAAGGGAAAATTAATAATAAAATTGCTAACAAATAATACCCTATCAATTCCCCTCACACCTAAATCATGCTTGTCCTCAAGCATGGGGACAACTCAACTCAACAATGGCTAGCTCTCACGTTATCTATGGCCCGCTGTGCTTACACCAAAATCAAGGTTTAGTGGCTAAGTGTCAAGTCATATCTCTCCCGGTTAGCTCCTAAGTTCATAGATTCGTACAATTCATGGCTAACTCGCCTAGGAAATCCAAATATTAACACTACAAGAAATTTGGTCATTAGTGACAACATTTCTCAGTGATGAAAAAAAATTGTCACAGAATAGGGTCATTTAACCACAATACGGCAAGTTGTCACAATTGAGTCAAGGAAACCAACACATCAGTGACGACCTTGCATTGTTCTCACAATTCGATTCCCGCCAGGAGTCACGGAGAGAGCGGGAACTGCAATAGTGACAACTTTCTAAAAGTCGTCAGTATTAATAGCACTTTCTTTGACAACTTTGCTATTGTTGTCACTGATAACATTATATAGCTGTTAGTGACAACCTAGTCTTATCACTGTTTGATTTAAAATATTTATTGCTTTTTGCAACTATTAATCCTAATTTTTTGTAATCATTATGTGTTCTCTAATGATTTTTAACTGTTGTATACTTATGAGCCTCCTTATTAGTTTAATTTTCTTGTATATGTAATAACTTCATTAGAATAAAAAATAATTAAAAAATAAAAAATTCATTAGTGTAAATAAACTTGTGACTACTTAACTTAGAATGATTATTAGTTAATTTGATATGAATAAATAAGAGTTTTCAAATTGAACCGAATATCGAAGTGGATAAATCCTAAACTCCATAGTTAATTAACTAATACACTTTATGTATTAGTTGAATTGTGCATTTTTTTCTTATTTGAAGATAATGGATTAATAGTGAAGTTTTATAAATAGTAGTTATAATTGATATAAAGTTTTAGCACCTATAAGAACTAGTTAAATTTTATTAAAATGCTTTTCCATTTATATGAATTTAAAAAGTTTTGCCACTCATACTAAAATTTTTAAAATTGTGACAAAAAAATAATGAATAAAAATGAAATCTATATTTCAAATACAATTATAAAAGACAAAATTGCACCAATTTTTCTTGTGTAAAAAGGGGGGAATTATGATGTCCAAATCTAGTTAAAATTCAAGACAAAAACAAAGTGGCGCAATTTTAAAATTCAAGGCAAAAAAAGAGGCGCAAATTTGTCCAAGTCTCTTGTACTGCGTAGATGCAAAACAATAACTTTTCTAAGTGTCGAACTCTCTCTCAGACTCTCACAAATCACCTCACTTTTACTCAGCCCGTCAGCCCACGCTCACCTCTACCTCCACGGCTCCACCTCCACTTCCACTTCCATTTTCACCTCCACCTCCACCTCTACCACACTCTCGATCTCTTCGACAATTGACGACCAGTGAAGTACCGTGGCTCTTTGGCATTGAAGACCAAGTAATTCTCCAAGTCTCTGCAGCAAAGGTTAGTTCTTTCCTTCTGTTCTTTGTCTCTAAGATAGTTTGCAAATATTTTGGCCCTACGCTTGTTTTTTTTTTTCTGAAAATTTCTACCTGCATTCTTCTTGAACCTGTATTGAGGGTGTAATTTTATGGTTATTTACATGATTAAACTTTTCATCCCTTGAAATTTTATTGTATCCTCTAGATTAATTGTATCCTCTGCTTTTTGGCCCACTTGGGAAGGACTTGCTGCTTCCCAACGATTTTTTGTACAAAATCAGCTACGGCTGGACTTGGTAGGGGGAGAATTGAATAATAATTACCAAATTAGATGAGGCAATTAGACAAGCTTTAGATGAGGCATAATAGCATACTCATTTACCTCAAAATATTTATTGCTTCATTCTTATTTAGAAAATTGTAGGTTTTAAAATCCTTCTGTTGTATGTCTTGATCCCACAAAAAAGTTACAGGGGAAGGGGTTGGTTGCTGCCAATCCTATTGCTATGTTGTTATGCCAAGATTGGCTAACGGTTAGTTGACGAGTTAAAGAAATTAGTAGATGTTCTGTCTCTTATCCTTGAAGCAAGCTACTTCCAAAAGGGTGGTTCTACTAGCAGTGACGATTGTAGTTAATTGGAGACTTGGCCTTCAAAGAAAGATGCAGGTCACATAATTGAGTTTATTACTTATTATGTTGCCCGTGAAAGAGCAAAGGTTTCTAGAGATATTTTAAGTCAAAATTTGGAGTATTTGACATCAGAAATTAGCTTTTCACCTAGTGTCTCTAGGCAGAATATTGAGATCCACAAAAGAAGAGAGAAGCAATTGCTTACACTTTTAGAGGTTGTACCTGACACAGATTGGGATGCTCCTTACCTGTTGCATTTGTGTGAAAGATGCCAGTTTCACCAGGTATTTCACATGCTGATGAAAATAATATCCATTGTTAGGCAAATCCATGGATATCGAATAAGTCGATTGTAATGTTTTTATGACCTTGTTCAGGTCTGCGGCTTAATTCATTCAAACAGATGTCAGTACATTGCTGCATTGGATAGTTATATAAAAGCTGTAGATGAATCCATTCATGCCTTTTCTTTTATCCATGATATGTTGCGGCGACTGAGTGAGACTGATTCAGAAGCCTTCCAAGCAGCAGTCTTTTCAAGGATTGGTGATCTGGTCAAATTAGACAGGTAATTTTGCGCAAACTCTGATGGTAATTTCTCAGCTACACTCTCACCCAGAGAGCCTTTTTCTTTATTTGAAGACACTTGTTGAAGTTCACACAACTGGAAATCTCAAATTTTCTTGCTTAAGAAAAGATGGAATATCAGAAATTTTCTTGTCCATCACAGTCTTTCTGAAGTTTTTGTAGTATATTTTGTATTTACTGGGGAGGGGCAGCTTTATACATTCATGGCCCTCATATCAGAAATGACTACCCCAGAAATCAACATGAGATGGCATCTTGATATTTCTGGATTGAAGAGGTCCAATGTCTACCTAATTAACGGTGTCTTTATTTTTTTTTGGCTGGCTGATGGCAAGGATTTTGTTGTTTGTTTGCATGTTTCACCATGTTTACATTCACTATAGTCAGGTCATCTAGATGCATTCAGTTGGTTATTTTCTAGTATTTGTTGTGCCTTGCGCTCTTTCTATCATGAATTTGATGTGGTTTGGTAAAATTATCAAGGGGCTCATAAAAATGTTAGCAAAGAAGCAGTGAGGAACAGTAATGCTCTGATTTCTTCTATTACCACAGTCAAATTTTTCCCTCACGTTCCTACTTGTACAAATCTATAGGAGAATGCCCATAGAAAATAGAGAAAGATTAGTTCAACTTTTGTATGTGATCCGTGCAATTCAACTTTGGTTACTTAAGTATGGTGACGTAGTTTATACATATGTTATGCCATTGTGGATGGGTAATTCCTGTGCTTTTTGGTTCCAATTATCATTTATGTTCTTACCTTAATTATCTTTTATTTCTCCATGCAATTCAGTTTTGGTTACTTAAGTATGGCAAAGTAGTTTATACTTGGGAGTAGTTTTTGATTTGAAGTGTAATTTTAAATGGTTTTCAGAGTATTCTACCTTAGGGCATAAAATAGGAATGGTGACGAGGACAGGGTGCTTGTTTTTCTTTCTTGAAAAATAAATGTACCTGATAAATCAATAGCCTATCTGATGCCACTGGCTATGAGGTAATTTTTTTCTCAACAAATATATTATTTTTCATAGTTATGTTCAGCTTATTATTTACTTGAATTGATGACGAGTATTTAGTTTGTTAGATTTGAAGCAATACTGAATTCTTGAAGCTAGGAGGGAGTGTTACAGATAGAGTGGCAACGAAGATTATCGAAGAGGTGACTTAATTGTTTTTGTTTAATTTTCTGCTTCTAAAGTTATCTTATTTGACTTTGAAAGTTTTGAACTTTGGATCTTTCATTACAGAAATTTGTGCTCTCTAAGCTTAGCATATGTTGTTTTGAAATATTGAAGTGATTTGAGTTTTTGTATGATATGATGGTGCTATTGAGGTAATGTGTTTGAGCATAGTGATGAGTTCTGACCTTGGATGGTAGCTATTAAGTCTTGCAATTTACAGTATTTACTGCTTTAACAAGCATTTACACGGCAATGCCAATGCTTTTCAGTAGCTTTTAGTTGTTTTTGTGATTTGAGTAATTTGGGTATATGGATTTTGATAATGTTAATATTGTTTATGCAATACCACTCCATGTATTCATCCTCTAGTGGTTTGGAGAAATGGGTTGTAAAGATTGAGCAACCCATAGACATCTTTCTCACGATACCCATTGCATCAGTTTCTCTTATATAAATGAGGTACACATTGCCTCAGTTTCTCCTATATGAATGGATAGCTCGACATCTTGTATCGTGATTCACATTACTTTGGTTATCATACTGGACACGTTGTATCCTTTGCTATGCATTACTTTGGATTGTTTTGGTTTAGTTCAGTTTAGTTTATTTGAATGTTTAGCTAAGCAAGCGAATCAAAGTTGCTTTTCCTTTAGTGTTGTGCTTGTAGTCTTATCAATTGGTTATATTGTTCATAGCAGTACTTATACCAGTGCTTGTTGCATTATCAACTTGATATATTATTCCTTTGAAGCTGAAGTTTAATAGCAGTACTTATTTCTTGAGCTGATTTTGTGCAATAGTTCGGGGCTGATTTTGATTTTCTGGGGCAGATTTTGGTTTTATTTGGGGTTGATTCTGAATGTACAACTTTAATTATTGAGGTTCTTATTGGATTGCATATTTTAGCTAAGCAACCTAAGTATTGTTACTTCTCCTTCAGTGTTTTAATCCTCCCCTTATCTACTTGTTTTACTACTTTATTACAGATAAATGCTATTTAAACAAAATTTTGGGAGCTGTCTATAGCAATGACTGAAGGACGTTGAAGACAAAGTCGCAATTTCTCATGCAAGGGTTCGCTTGGATGTTCTTTGGTTTCTTGAACTTAATTCCTTTTGTAAACGTACCTTATGAATATGTGATATTTGGGCACAATGTTACTTTTATAGACCTTTGTTGGGTAATGTGCACCTCAATATGACATTTGAGTACTGAATATGCTATATTGGCATGTAGCCTAATGCAACAACTGCTTTTGATTATCGGTTGTTTAGATTACTTCTTTCTATTTATTCTAGATAAATAATTTACCATGCTAAATTGTGAGTTTATTGAAATGGAGCTGACAATGTTAAAGATCACTAATGACAAAAAAGAGCTGTTGCATAACAAGAATAAAAAACTCTTTGTGACAACAAAGCTTGTCACTAACTCAAAACTTCAATTGTGACAAGAAATGTTGTCAATAAGTATATCATATAAGTGACAACTTCTGACACTTTTCAGTGACAACCTTGATCAATACATCTCTGACAACATGCTAAGTCGTCAATAAAACGCTTTCATACTGTTGTCACTAATGACAACCATTCACTGTCGACTTTTTGTGTTGTCACTATATACTTTTACCGACGGAGATATAGTGACGACTCTTTGATGACTCAAAAGTCGTTAATAAAAGTCATTAGTGACAACATTTCTATGTCTTGTGATGACATATTGTTGTCACTGATGACCAAATTTCTTGTAGTGTAATTAGTAACAGTCAGCAATTAAGTTAACAGGCAAACAAAATCTCAACATTGAGAACCAAGGATCGGCGGGCTAACATGATCATAGACTTACATATTTTCCACATCTGATCTTTTTTTCTTTTTTTTTCTTTTTTTTGATTGAACGAATAATGCTTAGTCCTAAGCCATTCAAGCCTTTTGACGTGAATTCTGACATTTTTAGATGAAAGAGCCCAATTACTCAACTTTTCATAGCTCTAGGACTATTTACTCATAGATATCGTCACTTTTTGACGCAAGAGTCGACACTTGTAGTGAAGACTCTCGGTTACTAGGTGACGACACTAGCGGAGTATAGCCAATGTTATTCTCAATAAAGTACCAAAATAGCAAACACTTAAAGATCATGGCCCACGTCATCTCCTAAACATTGAGGACCAAGGTCAACAGGGGACCAATCCACACAACAGTGCCAGCAAGATATTTACATTGCCTAAACAAGTTAGCCATAAATTGCACCAAGTCATTAAATTCAAAATATTCACCAGGACAACATGCTCTTGCTAGCCACCGAAACTAAATTCATAGAATAAACTACAACTAGCAATAGAAGAGTGAGCTGTCAAAATATTCACCAAGATAATAGCAAAGGAAAGACACCAAAAAAAAAAACAAAGGAACAACACCCAAACTGACCCCCCACACCTAAGTCACACATTGCCCTCAATGTGATGATGTAATAGCAAAAAGAGAGGAGAAGGGGCAACGGTACTTCCCTGAAGTCGTCAAAACATGAGTGGATCGGGCGCGAACTAAGGAGCAATTCCCGCATGTTGCATAAATGTTGCCAGATTCTGCGCCATGCTATGCAAGTTAATGCCAATGTGGGTCACGCGAGTCTCCAGTCTCTCAACTGTGTTCCGGAGTTGGAGCCAATCGTTGGCCGTTGGGGTGGGAGGAGGTGGAGCGGAGGTCGACGGGCCAGGATCACCACCACCAGTGGAGGCTCGGGCAAAAGATGACCGAGGAGGAGCGCATAGCGAACCCGGGGGAACAACTTCCCATCCATCATCGCCCTCTCGAACCAAACCCATTTTCTCCAAGCACGGAATGTCCAAGGGCTCCATGTGACAGGCTATATGCAAATCATAGTTAGAAATATCAAGTACATGCAAATTAATAGCCAAGTGAGTAATGTACGACCCAAGAATCAAGGGGCACTTCTTTTTAGGCAAAATAGACTTGAACTGAGAAGCGAGCCAGCACCCAAAGTTAACCTTAATATTGTTATGCATACACCATATAAAGAAAAATTCGGGCTTAGACAGAATGCCCGAACTGTCTCGCCTACCTGAGAAACTATAAGCCAAGAAACGGTGGATATAGCAAGACGCTGGGTCCTTCAGATAAGAACCTTTAGATAAACGAGGGTCATAATTATCCCTGTCCACAGACATCTCCTCCCAAATATGGCGATAGCGGGAGAAAAAAGGCTGGACATAGTCACATGCACTCTTGTCATACTCGCGAGACTCGGCATAGGCTGGATCAATAAAACCAAGGGCAAGATTGAAGTCAGTAATGGAATGACTCTTACGAACCTCAAATTCTAGCGTGAACTTGATTTTTTGAGCTACACTTGAGCACTTGAGGAATTCTACTTTTTTCAGGGTTTGCAAGGGGCTGTGAGAAATTTTGGTGAGCTCATTAAAGTGATCTAAGTGACCATACACGAGTGTGAGAGTATACACTTAGGGAGTGAAGTGAGGGAAAAAAAAAAGGGAGACAAACGTTTCTTTCTCCTTTTTCCCTTTCTTTGCTACTAACCCTTGCAGGCACACTTGAGACTTCATGTCTAGTAGCAACGAAGGAGTATCCCGTCCCATGGACTTTGAACAGATGATGGAGCAGATGGAGAGGCGTTTCCAACGCATGCTAGAACCCATTCAAGATGAGTTGCTACAACTCCGAGCGTCTGGAACACCAAAAACTTCTAAGTCCACACGAAGGCGAAGAGACGTGGAGTCGTTCGATGGTTCCAACAATGATGAAGATGATGAGGAACCTCGAGTTCGACCAAGGCAAAGGAACCAGACTGGACCTACCAATGTATTCAAGGGAATCAAGATGCAAATCCCTGAGTTCAAAGGACGGTCTGATCCCGAGGCCTTTCTCGAATGGTTATCCAAGATCGAAATGGTCTTTTCTTGCCAAAACTACACCGAGGTGCAAAAGGTGCAATTGGCCACTATGGAATTTACTGAGTACGCTATGGTTTGGTGGGACCAAATCAAGAAGTCTAGAAGGAGAAATGGTCTACCTGAACTCGTTCCATGGCCCGAGCTTCGAGCCATGATGCGCACCCGCTTTGTACCTGGACATTACACTAGGGATTTGTACCATCGATTACAAACCTTGGTCCAGGGCAACCGGAGTGTGGATGAGTACCACAAGGAGATGGAGATCCTAATGCTTAGAGCGGATGTACAGGAGGATCTTGAAGCCACCATGGCGAGATTCTTGAGCGGGTTACGACCCGATATTGCTGAACGAGTGGAACTTCAACATTATATGGAGTTGCATGAGCTTGTAGACAAGGCTATTAAGGTCGAGCAAAGGCTCAAGAGGAGGGGTACCACTCGATCGAATTTCGGCAAAACCACCTACTCCACCAACCGCCCATTCCAACCAAGGAATGATCCTCGGCCTTCACCAAATGCTCATACTCCAAAGCCGAGATTCGAGGGAGGTAAGGTGGGCAATCCTAGTTTTAGTAAGCCGCCCTCTTCTACTCCAAAATTTGAGGAGCCTAGGGCACAAACTAGGGCTCGTGATACTCGATGCTTCAAATGTCAAGGTAGAGGCCATATTGCTAGTCAATGTCCCAATCAAAGGACTATGATTATGATGCAAAATGGCGAGATCGTGAGTGAGGACGAAGCCGAGTACGAAGGCATACCACCCCTTGAAGGAGGTAGTGATGGTGAGTCACCAAATGAAGAGGAGTTTAGCGCACCCGAGGGTCACTTTGGGACCGCCTTGGTTGCAAGGAGAGCATTGACGGCACGTGTTAAGGAGGACGAGCTTCAACGGGAGAATATCTTCTACACTAGGTGCTTCGTCAACCAAGCACTTTGTAGTGTGATTATTGATAGTGGGAGCTGTACAAATATGGCTAGTTCACTCATGGTGGACAACTTGAAGCTGCCTACGAGGGATCACCCGCGACCCTACAAACTCCAATGGCTCAACAATTCTGGGGAGGTTCGAGTAACCAAACAAGTTCTTATATCCTTTCAAATTCATAAATATACTGATGAAGTATTATATGATGTAGTTCCTATGCAGGCTAGTCACATTATACTAGGTAGGCCGTGGCAGTTTGACAGGCAGGTAACTTTTGATGGTGTGACTAACAAGTATAGTTTCTTGTACAATAGTAAGAAAGTCATCCTAGCTCCCCTTTCTCCAAAACAAGTGCATAAGGACCAATTGAAATTGCAATAAGAGTTTGAGAAGTATAGTGCAAAAAAGAAAGAAAATGAGAAAGCCGGGGCAAAAAAAGAGAGGAAAAAGGCTTTAGATAGCTTGGCAAGTGAGGTAAAATCCGAGGGAAAACAAATGCTCCTGATAAAAGCCAAGAAAGTGAGGAAGTTAATGAGGGATGGGCAACCGCTTCTTATGCTTGTTAGCAAAGAAGTAGCTCAGAATGTGCATGACCTTGATACTAACTTACCGCTTGAGGTTAAGTCTCTTTTGCAGGAATATGCTGATATCTTTCCTGATGATGTACCAAGTGGATTACCACCGCTTAGAGGCATTGAGCACCAAATAGACTTCATCCCTGGAGCTTCGTTGCCAAATCGCCCAGCTTACAAGAGCAATCCGGAGGAAACTAAGGAGTTGCAAAGGCAAGTGGACGACTTGCTTGGCAAAGGATGGGCACGTGAGAGCTTAAGCCCGTGTGCTGTCCCAGTCATTTTGGTGCCCAAGAAAGATGGTACGTGGAGAATGTGCACTGATTGTAGAGCCGTAAATGCCATCACGGTAAAGTATCGCCACCCAATACCTCGCTTAGATGAGTTACATGGGGCTGTGTTCTTTACCAAAATTGATCTCAAAAGTGGGTACCATCAAATTAGGATTAAGGAGGGAGATGAATGGAAAACTGCCTTCAAAACTAAGTATGGCTTGTATGAGTGGTTAGTGATGCCTTTTGGGCTAACTAATGCACCTAGTACCTTCATGAGGTTAATGAATCATGTTCTGTGTCCATTCTTAGGAAAATTTGTGGTAGTTTACATTGACGATATCTTAATTTATAGCAAATCTTATGATGAACACCTAGAGCATATTAGGGCTGTTATGGATGTACTTCGAAGAGAGAAGCTCTATGCCAATCTCAAGAAGTGCAATTTTTGCACTAACGAGCTTGTGTTCCTAAGGTTTGTTATAAGTGCGCAGGGAATAAAGGTGGATGATCAAAAGGTGAAAGCTATTCAAGAGTGGCCAACACCAAGGTCTGTGGGTGACGTTCGCAGCTTCCACGGTCTTGCGGGTTTTTATAGGAGATTCGTGAGGGACTTTAGCACTATTGCTGCACCCTTGACCGAGTTGATCAAGAAGAATGAGAACTTCCATTGGGGAGATTTTCAAGAACAAGCCTTTCGCGCTTTAAAGCACAAACTCACACATGCACCTGTACTTGCTTTACCTGACTTTTCTAAGACATTTGAAATTGATTGTGATGCTTCATGTATTAGAGTTGGAGCTGTGTTGAACCAAGGAGGAAGACCTATTGCCTACTTTAGTGAGAAACTCAATGGGGCTGCACTGAATTACTCAACTTATGATAAAGAGTTGTACGCCCTCATTCGAGCACTACAAGTTTGGCAACACTACTTAAGACCTAAGGAATTCATGATACACACTGATCATGAGTCCCTTAAATACCTTAAGGCCCAGCACACCTTGAGCAAAAAGCATGCAAGGTGGATCGCATTCGTGGAGTCCTTTCTGTACTTGATTAAATACAAGGCTGGTAAGTCTAATGTAGTTGCGGATGCACTCTCACGAAGGTACTCTCTACTCACTTCCTTAGATGCTAAGTTGTTAGGGTTTGAGCTTATTAAAGATATCTATGCACAAGATAGTGATTTCGGTGAACTTTACCTTTCTTGCAAACACACTGGGCAAGGTAAATTCTTCATTTCCGATGGTTACTTGTTTTATGCCAATCGGCTTTGCATCTCACATGGATCCATACGAGAATCCCATTCGGGTGGCCTTATGGGACATTTTGGGATTGATAAGACTCTTGCCATGCTGCAAGAGCACTTCTATTGGCCGCACATGAGGAGAGATGTTGCACGGGTGGTGGAGTGATGCTTAGCTTGTAAGAAAGCTAAATCCAAGGTACACCCGTATGGCCTTTACACCCCGTTACCTATTTCTAGTGCACCATGGGTTGACATTTCTATGGATTTTATACTTGGTTTGCCTAGATCCAAGTATGGCCATGACTCCATTTATGTGGTTGTTGATAGATTCTCTAAAATGGCACACTTTATTGCTTGTCATAAAACGGATGATGCATCTCATATTGCTAATTTGTTCTTTAAAGAGATTGTGAGATTGCTTGGCATTCCTAGGACCATTGTATCTGATAGAGATGTTAAATTCCTAAGCTATTTTTGGAAGACACTCTGGTCTAAGTTAGGCACCAAATTGCTATTCTCTACTGCTAGCCACCCCCAAACTGATGGTCAAATCGAGGTGGTAAATCGTACATTAGGTACCTTGTTGCGTGCCATCATCAAAAAGAACTTGAAATCTTGGGAAGAGTGTTTACCTCATGTTGAGTTTGCTTATAATAGGGCTATCCATTCTACTACTGGCTTCTCTCCATTCGAGTGTGTTTATGGTTTTAATCCGCTAACACCACTTGATCTAGTGTCATTACCTAGTAATGAGCGCGTGCATTTGGATGGTAAGAAACGTGCAGAGTTTGTTAAGCAACTGCATGAGAAAGTCAGGGCCAACATTGAGAGGAGAACTGCTCAATATGTGAAGCAAGCCAACAAAGGGCGCCAAAAGCTGATTTTCGAACCCGGGGATTGGGTGTGGTTGCACATGCGTAAGGAACGATTCCCTGTTCAAAGGAGAAATAAATTACACCCACGTGGTGATGGACCGTTTCAGGTGTTGGAGCGCATCAATGACAATGCCTACAAACTTGACCTTCCTGGTGAGTATGGAGTTAGTGCTACATTTAATGTCTCTGACTTAGCTCCTTTTGATGCAGATGATGCATTTGATTTGAGGGCAAATCCTTCTCAAGAGGAGGGGAATGATAGCATCATGGTACGTGGGCAGGCCAACAATGGCTCGAGTAATCGAGGAGCTGAGGATCACGTGCACGCCCCAAGTGGACCCATTACTAGGGCTCGCGCAAAGAAATTTTGTGAGCAACTCAATGTACTTATTCAGGCCATACACAAGTCCTTTGAAGGATTCATATACTCAAGTGAAGGTGGTCGCGGTCCGATAATGAGCATTGAAGCTACACCTGGGGATTAGGATTTTTTTGCCAAACCCTAATTTCCATTTTAGCATCATAGTTGGTTATTTCCACATTAGTTGATTAGATTGAATAATTGGCTAAGTGCATATTGCACGTAGAATCGCCAAAGGTAGGATTGCTAATTTACTCATTATTATTTGCTAGAGTGGGCTGTCTAGGAAGGAAAGCCTACATGAGGCCTAACCCGTCGGGGGGTTAAGCCTCCCTTATTAGGGCCCATATCCACTGCACCCTTAGTTCATTTTCTTACTAGATTAGGGTTTTCACTTGTAGCCTATATAAGGCACCATATTACATCAATAAAGGGTAGACGCTTTTATCATAAAATATTTGAGAGAATTTTCTCCATAGCTTTCGAGCAACCCTTGAACAACTTAGAGTTTTACTCTCGTGTTCTTGTTTGGCTTATCAATTCAAGAACCACACTTGAATTGTGGCGCCTTCTACACTTGCCTGATGTTCGCTAATTCGTTTGATTACGGGTTGAGGTAATATCAACAAGTTCGTAGTCACGGGGGATTGGAGGGGTCGTAGGGTTTCCGCTGCTACCCTTTCTTGCGTTCGAAGTCAAATCCAACAAGTGATCTTGGGTCGCGAATCTTCTCACCAACAAGATTCGTATCACCCTTAAACCAGGAAAGTAAATAATATTTAAGAGGAGGAAAGCATAAGAGTTAGGAAGTGGGTCGCAGTCGAATTGCCACTAGTTAGTATAGGCGGTTGAACCAGCCATGTATAAACAGAATGTAAATGGAATGTAAAAGCAGAATATAAAAGTTAGTAAGTTAGATCAGGCGGTATAACTGGCCATAGATTGTTAGTATAAACAAAATAAATAAAACAAGTAAATGAATATGAATATGAGGCGGTTCAACCGACCATTTGATTGAATGATATTAAATGTAAAAATAAAAGAGAACTTACAAGAATATGAAGCTTGCACAGGCTCCTTTGTTTGATCCTAAAAACTAAAATATAAAAACTAAGAACTTGTTTGTAGAGAGAGGGAGGAGAGTTTCTTCAAGCTAGAGAGAGAAGTAGTCTTGAAAAAATGGTGTAGAAATGGTGTCTGGAATGTGTTGGGTTTGAGGAGTATTTATTGCAAAAATTTCCGTAGTGCTACAGTGATTTTTACTGCTGCTATAGTGCCGCTACAGTATTGCTATAGTATGCACTACAGTATATCGTTTGTCTTTTGTTGCCGTGTTTGTACAGTAACTTGCCGGACTTGCTACAGTACTTCCGGTGCTACAGTAAAATTAATTTTTTTTCTGAATTTTGTTCCGTTTGAATCAGCTTGAATGTTTCTAGAAGCATTTGTTCAACAAATCATTACTGATAATTCTTTTGATGCTTCTTTGATCTATTCCTTGTAATGCTGTGTATTGGCTCCCCGTTTCTCAAGTAAATACTTGTTGAGAACCATTCTTTGTATATGCATTTTTTGCATGAAGCATTGTTCCCTCAAAGTTTGTACGGAGTAGTTTGATTCTTTTACTCCGACGTGATTGTATCTGTGTATATGGTAGATAGGAATTCTTTCACTAGTGTCTTGGTTAAAGAATATACTATCAAAGTTTCTGATCCTGGACTCTTTGTGCTCGTTTTCCAGGTAGTGATATTCTATCCAGATGTGTGAGAATTTATCATCTCTAAGTTTGATCTGGAAGGATTGAGTAGTAGAATCTTCAGGAATTAAAAATGGATTTTCATCCTTTTTCATTTCCTGAATCCAGTTTATTGTTGAAAGCTCGTCAATTGCATGGAATTGATTTGAGATTGTTTCATTGGGCATCCAATTTGAAGTAGATTCCACAGGTATCCAGTTTGAGGATGATTCCTCAGGGATCCACTCCCAATTAGCTTGATTCTGATTGGATAATGTTTGGCACTCATTAGTTTGATTGCTGGATATTTCTCCATGAGAGGTTTGTTGCCAAGTAGAGTATCCATTGAAGAGACAGTTTTTCTCTTCTGGATTGTATGATGATGAACTTCCTTCACCTGCCATGTTTCTGCAAAAAGAATTAGTTAGTTTAAAAAGTTGGGATATTATCCCTTTAGAGATAATTTGGAAAGAAGTCAATTGGTTGAGAAATGATCCTCCTAAAATGATATGGTTAATCAAATACTCGGTCAAAAAAGAAGGTATTTGAGAATTGGTTTTGTATATTTGGAAATTTGAATTTAGTATCAAGTATAGGATTATTGGTTATTCTGAGGAATTCTAAAAGTTGGATTGAAATAAGATTTTCAGGAATATAGTTTTGGTCTGACCCTGTATCAACTAGGGATTTTGTTTCGATTGCTTAATTATCAATAATTAGTAATCGTATATGGATCAAGTCTTCCTGAAATAACTAAGAATTGTTATTTAGGTTCCTAGGGTTAAAGGTTTCTTTTTGTAAGGACATAGGTTGAATAAGGAATCTATCAAAAATTTCCTGGAAACCATAAGTTTTTGGTTTACAAGAATTTTGTCTAGGGATTTTTTCTGGAATGTCAAAGAAAAGACCCTCTAAAGGATTCGAAATTTGGTTCAAGTATGGTTGTCTTATTTCAAGAATATCTTCAATGATGCTGAAAAGAAGGTTCTGATTTTGTGTCATCTCATTGACCACATTTCCTTCTTTTTCATCTTCATCACTGGTGATTGGGAAAAAAGATGTTGAAATGTATTTGTCATAATCTTCCTTTTGCTCAGATTGGATAATATCTGATTCGATTAGAGGATTTGACAGTAGGGTTATATGTCTAGGTTGATGGGTTTTGGAAATGAATAAGGCTGGTTGTTTTGTAGAAGAGAAAGGGTTTTCAAGTCTTTCTATAGATTTGAGCTGTTTGTTGGGCCTTGTATGGTAGCTCAATGGCCCAAACTATTTGTAAAAGGATCCAAGACTTCTTCCTTGGAACTGATCTTCTGTAGATTTGGGAAACCAGCTTGCTTGTTGGTTTTGTCCACAAGTTTGTTTCTTCCCAAGGCTTAATCTTCTTGTATTGGGATTCAAGAAGGCCTTTGAAGAAATCTTTGTTGTGAACTTTGTCTTTGTCTGATTTCATTAGGAATATATATTGATATCTTCTGGAGCTTGGGAATAGTATTGATGAATCCTCTTAGGCTATTCCAGAATTATCATCAAATGTGAATATACCTAGGATATATCCAATTGATGTGATATTGAATAACATTGTTTCTGGCAGGATGTTCCCATCTTGTAGATCATATTCATCCTTGTTGGTTGTGACTAGAATGTTGTGAATAATATTTCTGTCTCCAATGATGAGATGTTCTTCCCACCATCCTTTGAATTACCCAATAAATCCTATCAATAGGATATGAGCAGTCAGTTGTTTGCAGCTATGTAATGTTTGATTAAACATAGCTGTGGTTGTCATCTGTTGAGATGTCATCGGAAGATTGTATTTGAATATTCCATCTATGCTCCATTCATAGATGTCTTCCTTATTGTTTGAGTGTTGAAGGATATTGGGTTTTATTCTGAAAATATCAGAATGAATCATTTGAGGGTGGTATAGATTTTGGATGTTTTTTCGGTTGGGAGTATAATTTTGTAAAAAAGAGTTTGAATATGATTTATTTAGAATAGAAGACCCTTAATTGTTTTGTATGGTATTGATCAAGGAAGTTCTTTGAATTTCGAACTCTTGTTTGGGTAAAGGAATTGGAAAGTATTGTTCAATCTAAAATTTTTGGTCTTCTAAAGGTTTGAAAAGCAAGTTTGAGAAGTAGGTTTTTGGAAGACGAGTTTTTGGGATGAATTGGGTAAAATGATTGAAAAGGTATTTTTCTGGATAGATTGTAAGAATCTTCTTGGCATGGGTATAGGCTGCTTCTTGGTCAATCCTGATTTCAATTTCATGAATGACCAATTTTGTTGAAGCAGATTCTGCCTGAATCTCTTGTTTGGTGACTGATTTGTTCAGAGAAGATCTTGTCTGAGTTTTTTACCCGATGCGTCTAATTTTCCACTGGATGCGTCTGATAGCTTGCTTTTTTGTATTTTCAGTGGAGGGATGATCAATCCTATCCTTCCAAGAATATAAAGATTGGATGTGTTGATTCTTCTTGAATATCTGATTTTTCTGACTCCATTTGATGGGTTTGATTCTAGATCTAGCCAATTTTGATAGATCTGATTTTTCAGATACTCTTTGTATTTGAGACTGTCTCTTTAATTTGTTGAAGATCCATGTCTTCTCAGTTTGTCCCTTGTATTTGTTGGATAACCATGTTTCCTCTGTGTAAGATTCCACCTTGAGGCATGGGTACTCGATATTAAGTACCTTTAACTTATCAAGCTGCAACTATTTGTAAGTTATGAAAGAATATATAGATAATTTAGAAATTTCTTCCTGATTATTGTTTGCAGAATTTTCTTTTGAATTTTCCCGAGAAATAAGTTTGCTATAAGGAAAATCATGGGACAAGTTTGAGATAGATAATTGTAAAGAATTCTGAACTCCAACTTGTTTAGAAGAAATAATACTTGTTTGTAAATCTTTAATAACCATAGGTTTGGTAAGAGATTGAGAAGAGATAACTATTTGGACTTTTTCCTCAATAAATTTTTCTTGAGGATCTTTAACAATTATAGGTTGAGTTTTAGTTAAGACATTTATTGTGGAATATCCTATGTCAAAGGAATTTCCTATGTCAAAACTAGTGATCTTATCAGAATTATTCATTGGTTGACCAGATATCAAAGGTTTTGAAATTCCAATAGACTCTTGGTTTGGTAAATCTATTGGGTTTGATAGATGCACAGGGGAATCTGGTAGATCTATATCGGCTGGGTTTATATGGATTGATTTTGATGGATCTATGGATTCTGAAAGTTTATGAGAAGATTCTAGTATAGGAATTGTTTGAGATAGATTTATGGAGGGATCTAAGGGTTTTGGCTTAGTTTGGACCAGATCTACAAGATTTGTTGTAAAAACCTGAGTTTCAATGGTTTTTGACATAGAAGATGCAGGTCTTGAAATATTTTCGACTGGGATTTTGAGTTCTGGTGTGGACACCTAAGATGTTTGAGATTCATACCAGTCAAAGAAATGAATACTTTGTTTTGTTTTTCTTAAAAAATCATAAAAGTTTTTTTGTATATTTTGTCGAGTTTCTCCCTAATATTTGTCAAAAAATTGTTTTCTTTTAAAATGGTTGTGGTTTGCATAGAATTCAGATCTAAGTTTTTCTTTGTCAATCTGGAATTCAGAAGATTTGTTTTCTAGTTTTCTTTGAATAAGGATTGATTGATCAATTCGAGCAATTCTAGTTTGAAGGTCATTTAAAGGTTTGTTGTTTAAAGAAGAACTAGGAGAAATAAAGTATGTTTTAACAAATGAAGCCATAAGCAAAGACAAGATAAATTAATAATTAAACACGTGAATGAATTAAAAAACTTATAATCCTCTTCCCTTTGGCACAGAATCCTTCGGGATCCATGGAAGATAACCATTTTTCTGAACAGATTATAAAGGATAGTGTGAAAACTACAAGAAAAGATCTAAACTTTTGAAAAAGATTAACTATACATAACGACCATATTTCCATCATAATAAAGATAGTAATAAAGCTACAAGAATAGATCTAAATCCTCTGAGAAAGATTAACTATGCATGACGATCATATTTCCAAACAAAATCATAAGATTGATAGTAAAAATCCATTAACCCTAGATCTGATCTTTTGGCACTTCACCATCTTGGAGCATACATCCCAAGAACCTTAACATCCCTACAGTGCCAAATCCCATGGTCTTACCTGGACCGAATGCCAGCAATTACAGGTTCCATGCCCTTTAGACAGACCTAAAGCCATGTAATCAATACTAGCAAAATTATAACAAGTTTGAATACATTAGATGGTAATCACGAAGTTAACTAGTCTCATCCGATAGATCTAAACTTGTAGATCTACACTAGCAACATCGTAAATAAAGAAAGATGGTAATCATAAAGTTAAGCAATTTCATTAAGAAGATATAAATTTATAGATCTACACTAACAATATCATAATAAGTAAAGAAAGATAGCCATCTCCCCACTTCCCGCTCTGGCTCTGATATCAGACGGGACGAGGGATTAGCCCCTTAAACCAGGAAAATAAATAAAGCAGAGGGAATTGAAAGCATAAAAATTAGGATGTGGGTTGCAGTCGGACTGCCACTAATTAGTGTAGGCAGTTAAACTAGCCATGTATGAACGGAAAGTACATAAAATATAAAAACAAGTTAGAATGTTAGTTCAGGTGGTATAACCGGCCATGAATGATTAGTATAAACAAAATAAATAAAAACAAATGAATATGAATATAGGTGGCTCAGCCGACCATTAGATTGAATAATATTGAATATGAGAATGTAAGAAGACTTACAAGGTATGAAGCTTGTGCAAGCTCCTTTGTTTGATTCTAAAAACTAGAATATAAAAACCAAGAACTTGTTTGTAAAGAGAGGGAGGAGAGTTTCTTCAAGCTAGAGAGAGAAGCAGTCTTGAAGAAATGGTGTAGAAATGGTGTTGGGTTTGAGGGGTATTTATGACAAAATTTTCGTAGTGCTACAGTACTCGTTACAGTGATTTGCTACAGTGCCGTTACAGTGCGCGCTACAGTGCAATGTTTGTCTTTTATTGCCGTGTTTGCACAGTAACTTGCCGGATTACTACAATGCTTCCGGTGCTACAGTGAAATTGTTTTTTCTTGTTTTCTTCTTTCTTGTTCATTGTTTTGTGACTTTATGGAATTTGTGAGAAAATTCCATAACAACCATCTTCATTTTCTGGGCCTTCATATTCAGCAAGTTTTGTTTCAGAGCTGGAGGCCTTATCTTTGTTTGGCGTTTCTTTTGATTGATCTAGTTGTAAAAGTATATCTTTGAGTTGTTTGATATACTCTTGTTTGTCACTGATTGATGCCAGTTTGGCTGCTGAGATAGATTTCTGTTGCAGAAACTGGCTTGTCTGGCTGTCTCCTGATTTTATTGAGCGAGGATTCCTCTGAAACCATGCCTGAATGTTTGCTGGTTGAATGAAATTTTTGTTGAATGTTGGCCACCATTTTGAATATCCTTGTTGGACTAATAATAGCGGGAGCTGTGTTTGCTGCACGTATTCATATTTCCACTGGTAGACCCATGCTATCGAGAATATAGAAAAGAAGTGCAGGTTGATTGGTATATAGTTGTTGGGGTTTCAAATCTTTCTTTGAATAGTTTGTAGCTTTGTTGGATATCTGGAGAAAGAATTCCAGATTAGGTCCAAGTGCTTTCCACCATGCTGGAAAATCATAATTGTTTGTTTTCAAAAAATAAAAAAGATAAGAATGTTGGTTCAATTCATTTTGGAAGGTAAATGTATAGAACCAGACTGCCTTATAATCCCAGTAAGTATATCTTGGGGGATTAAAGGAAGTAGTAAAAGGTTTAGGTTTGCTTAGGTTTGTTCCCCATTTTGATGGCTTGATAACCTTGAGAATTTGGGCACTGGAATGAGTATTGATGTATTTTCCAGTAGGATTTCCATATTTGTCTTTCATCTCTGTGTCATGGGGTTTAAGAACTAGATACTTTGAATCCGAGAGAATGAGTTTGTAATATTCAAGTGTCTTGGTAAGAGTTTGAGGTATGAAATTGTAAGTATCTGGAAGAATAGTTCGGGCTAGTATGTTGGGGTCATTATGCCAATAATCAAGTTCGGTTTGGACCACAGGAATGTGGTTACTTGATTTTACATATGGGCAGGAAGTTTTGTTTGGTTTTGGTTCATAGTTAGCCAGGGTCTTAGATTCCTGGATAATAATAGGTTTGGGCATAGTATTTTCGTCTAAAACTAATTTAATATGGCTTGGTGTATCCCAAATAGGATATCCTAGTGAGTTAGGTTGATATCCATGAGATTCAACCCATTGTTTGAAATGATCAAAATATTTTTGTTTCTCATCTTCTTTCTCTTCTATGCCAGCCCATATTTTTGGAGAGGCTATGGATATGGGTTGAGGTGAGGAAAGAATTTGAAATCTATTTGAGGGTGAGTTTGAAGAAGATAATTTCTTTTCTGTTTGGGATGAACTAGAAGAACTTGAGGAGTCTTGTTTGGTTGTTTGAGAAGAGGGTTCTGGTTTGTCTGGGGATTTTTCCTGCTGTATTTTTTTTCCTGGGCATCTTATCTTCCCTGCAAGAATTCACGAGTTAGATAATCAGGAATAGAATTTGAAGATCTTTTAATATATTCAATGTCAAACTCAAAGATTGATAAAATTGCTTGCCATCTTGCAAAGATTTGTTTAGAGGCAAGGTTTTTGACATCTTTTTGTAAAACATCTTTAGCTGACTTACAATCAATCCAAAGTAGGAACTTCTGGTTTAGTAGTTTAGCTTGAAATTTTGTAATACATAAAACTATTGCTAAGATTTCCTTTTTGATAGTAGAATAGTTTTGTTGAGAATTGTTCCATTGTTTGGAAGGAAAGGCAATTATCTGTTCTTTATTATTTTTTGTTTGTTTAAAAATACCACCATATCCTAGATCAGAGGCATCCATCTCAACAATTTTTGGAATTGTTGGATCTGGAAGGACTAAGCAAGGAATGGCTTTAACTTGGGTTTTAATTTTTCTGACTGTTTCTGTATGGATATCTGTCCACAAGGGTGGAGTAGTTTTTAATCTATCATATAAAGGTTTTGCTATATTGATAAGGTTTGGAATAAAATCTGAGACATAGTTTAAACAACCCAAGAATCTTTGGAGTTGTTGTTTGTCAAGAATTGGTCAGGAAATTTGTCAGCAATCTGAATTGACCTATTGATGGAGGTAATAGTTCCTTGGTGGATATGGTGTCCAAGAAACCTAATTTTGGTTTGAAAAAGGCTGATCTTCTTTTGAGAGACAACAAGGCCATTTTTCTAGGTAATATGAAGGAAGGTATTCAGGTGTTTGAAGTGTTGTTCAATGTTTTCTGAGAATACCAAAACATCATCAATGTAGATAATGATGAATGAGGAATAAAGACTGAATATCTCATTCATAATCCTTTGAAATTCAGAAGGAGCATTTTTAAGTCCAAAGGGCATCATGTTCCATTCGTAATGTCCAAATGGTACTGTGAATGCTGTTTTGTATCTGTCTGAGATATGAATCTGAATCTGCCAAAACCCTGACTTCATATCAAATTTTGAGAATATCTTGGCAGAATAAAGCCTTTGAAGTAAATCCTTCTTGTTTGGTATAGGATATCTAATCCACCGAAGAGCTTTATTCAAAGCGTTGTAATTGATTACAAGCTTTGGAACTCCTCTTTCAATCTCTGATTGTTTGTTGACATAGAATGCTGGACAGCTCCATGGAGATTGGCTAGGGCTAATAATGCCTTTGGATAGGAGGTCATTAATCTCCTTTTGGCAATGTTGGAGTAGGTCCTGGTTCATCTGTATAGGTTTGGCTTTTGTTGGAATATTTTTTTCCTCAAAGTCAGGTTCATAAGGGAGATGAACAGTATGTTGTTTCCTTGTCCAAAATGCATTCGGAATCTGCACAAACCATCCCTTAGATTCTTGTTTGCAGATTCTGGATTCTTTGTTGAATTTCTGGTTTCTTTAGCTGCTCATCTATCCTTTTGTAGACAATTTCTTCTTTCAAGAAATTGATTTGGCTATGTTTGAGAGACAGATAATTTAGTGTTTTTTGAATTGTTTTTCTGGAAAATGGTAGGAGAGCATCTTGACCGTATTTTTGGGGTATAATCCCATCATCAGTGGTCAAGTATGGAATAAGTTTGGTTACAAAAGTTGTTCCAAGAATAACATTGTTGATTAGGTCTTTTGCTAAGAGGAAGGTTTCTTTGATGGATACAGATGAAAATTGGACTTGAACGTTTGAAAGTTCGAACTGAATGTTTAATTGGGAACCATTAGCTCCTCCAAGGTTTTCTTTCGTTTTTTCAAAAAACCTTTTTGGAATAAGACCTTCTTGAATACAGCTGAGATCAGCTCCTATATCAAATAAAGCTTCTGTTTCTGTAATATAATTGTCACTAATAACCAGTCTTATAAGAACAAAATGTTTTTTATAAGATATTATGTTTGACTAAGAAGGATTTTTAATAATATCTTCTTCAGTATTTGATTGGGCTGTATTTTCGATATTTTTAACTTCTCTTTTGAGAGAAGCAATTTCTGTTTGAAGATTTTTAATAGTGATAGGTTTGACAGTATCTTGAGTTTTGGTTAAGACAGTTATTGTGGAATATCCTTTATCTAAGAAGTTTCCTATGTCTTTTCTAATATCAAGACTAGTGGTATTATCTATTGGTTGACCAGATATCAAAAGTTTTGAAGTTTCAATAGACTCTTGATTTGGTAAGTCTATTGGTTTTGATAGATCTACGGGAGAGTTTGGTAGATCTATATCTGCTGGATTTATATGAATTAATTTTGATGGATCTAAGAATTCTGAAGATTTATGAGAGGATTCTATTGTATGGGTTGTTTGAGACAGATCTATGGATAGATCTTCTAATTTTGGCTTAGTTTGGATTGGATCCACGGGATCTAATGTGGAACCCTGAGTTTTTGATGTGAATACTTGAAATGTTTGAGACTCATACCAGTCAAAGAAATAAATATTTTGTTTTATTTTTCTTAAAAAGTCATAAAAGTTTTGTTGTATATTTTTTCGGGTTTCTCCCTAATATTTATCAAAAAATTGTTTTCTTTTAAAATAGTTGTGGTTTGCATATAATTCAGATCTAAGTTTTTCTTTGTCAATCTGAAATTCAGAAGATTTGTTTTCTAATTTTCTTTGAATAAGGATTGATTGCTCTATCCGAGCAATTCTAGTTTGAAGGTCATTTAAAGGTTTGTTGTTTAAAGAAGAACTAGGAGAAATAAAGTATGTTTTAACAGATGAGGCCATTAGCAAAAACAAGTAAATAAATAAATATTTAAACAACTTATAATTCTCTTCCCTTTGGCACAGAATCCTTCGGGATCCATGGAGGATAACCATTTTTCTAAATAGATTATAAAGGATAGTGTGAAAACTACAAGAAAAGATCTAATCTTTTGAAAAAGATTAACTATACATGACGACCATATTTCCATCATAATAAAGATAATAATAAAGCTACAAGAATAGATCTAAATCCTTTGAGAATGATTAACTATGCATGATGGCCATATTTCCAAACAAAATCATAAGATTGATAGTAAAAATCCATTAACACTAGATCTGATATTTTTGGCACTTCACCATCCTGGAGCACGCACCCTAAGAACCTTAACATCCCTACAGTTCCAAATCCCATGGTCTTACCTGGACCGGATGCTAGCAATTACAGGTTCCATGCCCTTTAGACAAATCCAAAATCATGTAATCAATACTAGCAAAATTATAATAAGTTTGAATACATTAGATGGTAATCACGTAGTTAACCAATCTCATCCGACATATCTAAACTTGTAGATCTACACTAGCAACATCATCAATAAAGAAAGATGGCAATCATGAAGTTAAACAATCTCATCAGGAAGATATAAACTTGTAGATCTACACTAACAACATCATAATAAGTAAAGAAAGATAGCCATCTCCCTACTTCCCCCTCTGGCTCTGATACCAGCATTAATTCTCCCTATCCAAAGGCATTAATTCTCATCTTTTGTTTTATGTTTTGTCTCTTATTATTAAAAAATTTAGTATATAGTTATTGTCTATTAAACTTTGGTTTTAGGACTTTGATTTCAAGTTAGCGTGCATCATTTGTTTTGATTATTTTTTGTTATTCGTTGTTTGATTGTTTTCCTCCTTCCCTTTCCCCTCAAAATTGAAATCATGTGTCCATCACTGTTACCTCTTGTTATGTATTGCGATTAAGGCATATACCTAATGTGTGTACAATTAATAAAAAATTACATATATTAAAATTATTTCTTTATAAAGCTTTTTTTCAAGTCAAGAGTCCTTTATTTTATTAGGCTTCCAAATAGGAGTATGAAATCATATCTATGTCCCTATAAGAAAGGTGAACCAAAATTTTGGGAAAATAATTAAGCAAAAATTAGTTAACTACATACAAAGTTACCATATTACACTTCGTAACGATTACTTAAGCAAAGACCCAAAGAACCATTTGGTCTGAAAAAATTTATCCAAGACCATAACTCGTATTTTTTGAATTATATTTGAACCTTATTGCAGTTTTACATACTTTGGTGGTCGACAGAAAGAAGTAAAAGAAAAAAATTTACAGGGACTCAAAATAGGCCAGAGGGTTCAATCCTAACCCCCTACACATTGGCCTTCCTTCAAAAGTGGAGACAAAGTTGAATTCATCTTTCCTCAATCAGTTTCTCATATTTCCTGGTTTTGTCTAACTTACTTTTATAAGGACGTTATACTGAAAAGAACCAGTGGCGGAGCCAGAAAAAATGTTCAGTAGGGGCAAAAGCAACTCTAAAATTTTTTACCTACTTTTTTTTTCTAGTTTTTTAAGGAAAAAAATTCACCAACAAGTACAAATGATGTATATATTTCATGAAAAACATAAAAAGACAAACTTAAAATTATTAATGTAATAATAATTTTATTTCAAAAAGCAAACTAAATCATTTACAATTGCTCATGACGAGTTTTCATATTTTGATTACAGTTTACAACCTTTTCATTTTGAATTTCACAAAGTATATTTTTCTCAATATAAATAACTAAACAATTATTCATCCAAGTGTCTTCCATTCTATTTTGTTACCGATTCTTCACTATATTCATAATTGAAAAAACCCTTTCTAAGATAATTATAACAATAGGTAAAATCAAAGAAAACTTTAAAAGCATATAATCAATAGATATACAAAACTCCAAGAAGCACACTTGAAATTATATCAAATTTTTATAGATATTATAGAAATTTAAGGGGGCAGTGGAGGCCCGTGCCCCCAGTGTAAATCCGCCACTGAAAAGAACTTGAAACAGTAACAATAGTAAAGGATTGGCAACGTATGAAACTATGATGAACAATTCAAAACCATAAAGATTGGCAGACACACTACAACAAAAATGACCTTTAACGGCATTTAAAAATGTCAGTATAGATTATCTAAACTGACACTTTACCTTTCCTCACACCTCGGACGAGTGTTGTCCCTTCCAATGTGGGGATAGGCTCGTACTATTCAAAGTGTCAGGAAAACTATGCTGTTATAACATTCCACCTGCCAACAAAAATTTCTTTTCCTGACAATCAAAAGTGTCAGGATATTGTCGAAGTTGTTGAGCTATGCGGACACTTTTAACTGCCAAGAGTTTTTTCTTTTTTTTTTTTTAAATAAAGAAGCAACTTGGTTGTGCTCCCTGCTATACAGTCCGTCAATCAGATACACAAAGGACTTGTAAAACTATCCCAAAGAACAGAATGCATGTAGTAATTTAAAAGCAAAAATCAATGCTCAAATATCATTTATTGAACTAGAAATCAACAACAAGTACTAACATACTAATTGAAAAAGTTGTTTAAAGTAGAATAGCAATGTTAAACAATGCCACTAGCTAAAATTAAAGTAAAAGACTCTTCTAATATAAAAAGTTGAAAGAACTTGTAATAGCTTCCAAACTTTCGAACCAAATGAGAGCATTCAGTCATAACCACAAAGACACGATCAATCTTTAATTGGTACCACCTGTGCACAAAGTACTTTGGTATAAGAAATAGACCTAACCATAAATATTTTAGTTTGAGCTATAAGCAGAAACGAAGCTTCAAAAATAGGAATCAAAGATCCAACAAGTACAAGAATCAAAGTCATGCTAAAGTTGCAAGCAACTCCAAAGTTATAGCTAGAGAGCCAAATAATTATTTGTGACAGACATTCCTAGATTCCACTTGATGAGAATAATCTAATGTCCGGGCTCCACTTCCTTTTTTTTTTAATTATCAGACAGCTTTATTGGGAATGAAAGTAAACATCTAATAAAGTAAAAGCCAAGAAGCAAATTTAGATAGATAGAAAATAAATGCCTAATCCTTTTGTCATCTCCCATTTTGTCATCAAGACTGAATGTATCCTTGTCAAAAACTTGCTGCATTGCACACCATTAAGAGCGAGGCTAAGTATCTATGCTGATTGAATTAGCTTTAACATGGTAAGAAAATTAAGTAAATAACAATGTTTTGAAAATCGGACCGGACCGGCCGGTTAGACCGGTTGAACCGCGAACCGGCCATGGCACCGGTCCGGTTCAATGACATTGTTGACTTTGCTAGAAACCCGGTCAAAGACCGGTTGAACCGTGAAAACCGCCGAACCGGATTGAACCGGCGGTTTTCCGGTTTTCAGCTTTCCCTTTTTTTTTTTTTTTTTTTTTAGTTTTGCAAAATGCAACAATCAAGATTCGAACCCAAGACCTTTGTAATAAAAGACCAATGTATTAACCGTTGCACCATCACATCTTATTAGTTTTTTTTTATAACTTATTTATATAAAGCAAATATTCATATTTCTTTTTTCCATTTTTCTTACAAAATCTCATCCCCTCATGGCTCTTTCTTTTTAATTTTCAACTCTCTCTCTCTCTCTCTCTCTCTCTCTCTCTCTATCATCTTTTCTTTGTCACTCCCTTTTTAATCAAACCTCTTTATTTTTAATTTATTAATGTTTTCTTTCATCTTTTAATTTTGTTTTTGTCCATTAAATTGAAAAAAGTTAAAAAAGAATTTTTTTAACCCAAATTATTTAATGCCACAACCACTCACTTTTATCTTATTTTTTGTTTCTTATCAAGTTTACATTTCTATTTTCGATTTTCTTGATTTCCTTCGAACTCCAAATTTTCTTTTTTAAATTGCAATATCTAAATCTCAAAACGTAAATTAAAATTTAAATTCATAATATCTAAATTCTCAGATACATGAATTTTGTATAATTTCAAAATATTGTGATATTTTGGGGTTGGATTTAGATATAATTGAAATTGAGATGAAATATATTTGTTTTAACTTATAATTTAAAAAATTTATTTTTAAAAATCCAAGTTATTAAAAAACAGTAAACTTTTCATCATATAAAATATTAAATTAGTCCATTACATGTCTTATTTTGTACATATATATATTTATATAAATTATTTTTAAAAAAATTCATTGAACCGAGGTTAAACCGGTCCGACCGGTTGAACCTCGAACTTCACCGGTTGGTTTTTAAAACATTGGTAAATAATGCATCAGCAAAAATTTGGACCTTGACCACGCAGATGACAGGAACCCAATTATCTAACTGGAGCTATGCATCTGGGGATAGAGTCAATCAATGATCAATATGCCTTAATCCTTCGCAGAACATAATGTAGATTTTATTTTTCAGCCTTCGCAACAAGAAACTAAACTTTTCAAGGACTGCAAACACTAATCCAACATAAGTTATTTCAAACAGAAGACTTTGTTCCTACTTGAGCATCAGTGGTGCAACAACTCTCGTCATACAATTCATTTTGTATTGAGAATGAACCCAATGTTTCTCAATTTCGAAAAAGGCAAAAAACTTTACAGTTCATAACTGCACCTTATTCAAAAAGCACCACTATAATAAACTTAAAAAAAGTATGATACTTACTAGCTTGATTGGGATGCTTGGATCTGCAATTGATAGTGTACGGTCTTCATTCCACTCAGGATTTACATTTTTCCTCACCACACGCGTCTTCAATTTCTGCTTCACATATACAGTTAAGAAAAAATCAGCAGAAAGTCCAACCTACGTGTAAGTTGAAATAATAATCTATTATATAAACTGAAAGTCATATCCAGAAATTTAGTCCTTGTATACGGTTGGTCTGCTTCCTTTTGTCAAGAAATTAAACACCCTTAGTGCTCAAACAGGACTAGAAGTGGTAATACACTCTAGAATGGAATTAATGACATCATGCACATTGCATGGGATTACCATCATCACAAAATGCAAGGACAATATCCACAATGCAAAAGGAACTGCATACAACCAAAAATTACAACATAGCATGTAATGCTAAAGAAAAGGTGAAAGGGGAAAGACTGATAAAATTCTAAAGTACAGAGAATAGTATACCACTGACAGTAGAAAATCAGTAACAAGAATTATTTCTAACTTCCAACTCATTGGTGCACATAGAAATTAGAAATCCAGAATCTTTGATGATATTTTCACCTAAATATCACTTCTCATGACAACCTTCAGACCTTCAATTTCCTCTCCAAGTTCTTTAGCAGAATCCTCTGCAGATTTGCTACAGTGGTTCACCTCAAGTAGTGAGGGGGTAGGAAGTTCCCCAAAATTTTATATAACCTCTGAACAAACTTTTTTTACAATGATGTGTGTTACATAAAGATTATATAACCTGTTATTAGGCACAAGCACTTTGACATGTTTAGCTCCTCAAACATGAGCTAGCCATAACCCAACAATCACCTAATAAATTTATGTTTGTAAAAGTCACCGGACCTACTACTTAACAGGGCCAAATAACTACCTCAATTCTTGAAGCTTTCTTCCTACCCTGAGGGCTTCAAAGCCAGTCACAGAATGATAATAAGAAAGGATTTAGATATCTGAAACATGTAAAGTTAATCAAGGCCCAAAGCAAATCAATACAATTTATGAGATTAACAGTCATTCAATGCTAAGTAGCAATCATTACGCAAGTGTCTTGATGCTTGGGAGTTGGGACCATAGAAGGCTAATGTCCTATAGATGAAAAGTTTCCCTCAATCACTCTAAGTAAACTACTGGCCTATGGTTATACAAATCCTTGATGAATAAAGTCATGAAAGAAAAGTATACTGGCTAGTAATCAAGATGCATAGAGAAACATCAGCAAAATTGCACCAATTAAATCCCAGTGCCATCTACCTTGTACTGATACAACAGATGGTGCATATATCCCATATCAAAATGACTATTTTATTTTCAACTTGAAGACAACGAAGATTAACTGGATATCAATAAGAATTTTGCATTAGCAAAGCCCTCCAGGAGTATTTAACTAATGTATCAGTTGACTAATACCAGCAATGCAAAAGCCCCAGAAGAGAACAAACAGATGAAAATTTGTGCCGCTTCACCCAAGTTCCCAAACCCAAACCCAGAATACATATGTTTCCACTTTGTAGTCAAAAGGAAAACAAAATTATCACCGACAGCAGAATACACATCTCAATACCCAGTATACATATATATACTACAAAAGTTTACTTTCTAAAAAGGGCCAAATTTTTTCATTCAAAATCTTCTGATCAGAAGCTTGAAACACCCTGACATTATCCAAAACCGCATAAAAACATTTAGGACCTTGTAAGAAACAAAAAGTAGAATAAAAACATCATACCACTATCAAAAATTAAAACATTACTGAACACAAAGATCAACACAGAACCCTGTTTAACAAATTTACATAAAAAAATTCAATCTTTGCACAAAGTCAATCAAAATTGACCACAAACAGAACCCACAAAGAAAATATGTTTATACATAAAAAAAGGAAAAAAATCTGCAATAAAATAGAGAGAGAGAGAGAGAGAGAGAGAGAGAGAGAGAGAGAGAGGGAGTTGGAATTTACCACTAAAAGTAGGCAAGACAGAGACTTTACAACCGAAGTTGAAATCTCAGCCAACAAAGCCACCATTGCAGAGCTCAGAAGGCTTTCCATTCCAACACTACTAGACCACAAGACCTCCATCTCCAACCCCAAAGCCCAAATGCCAAAAGAGAGCAACAAAGCCTAGGTTTTGACAATGAGGCTAGAGGCATGAGGGGCTTCGAACATAAGGGTTGGGGAGAAAAATCCTCTGAGGGATCAGCAGAGAGATTCCTAAAAACCCCAAAGAGTTCTTGCCAACAAAGAACCCTGTTTAACAAAAAAGTAGTGAGACGAATCTCATCTTGTAGCGGCGTCTTTGTTTATGTGCTTGATTCACTTGAATGTGAGAAATGAAAAGTGAATCCAGATCCAAGCCTTTCACCTACATAGACAAACCTCTGCATTGCTTTCAGCATTCTTGAGCAAATCCAAAATGAAGCTAGCAGATTTAACAGGCCAGCGACCTTGTCCATTTGAATGCCTATTCTTGGCCTGAGCAGTACACCCAACACCTTCACAGAGAGAGGGGGAGGGGGGGCTGGAAATGGTGGAGCTGGAAAATGAAATTTTTGAGCAAGTGCTCTGACCAAGTGTTTTGGCCGGTAGAATGAAAATTTTGAGTGTTTTAGAGCAAATGAATCTTTGGCCAAAATCAAACGATGATGTTTTGTGTCTTTCTTTTTTTTTTTTTTGGTACATCTCACATTTTTTCAAGTGTTATGTTAGGCAGTCTAAAGGTACATTATTACTTTTATATCTGATAAAATAAAAAAAATTAGAGTATATATTATTGAATTACTAATAAGTGTCATAATAGGGTGCTATAATGACATAAACCAGCAAGTGTCCTTATAAACATGTCAGGAAAGATCATTTTTGTTGTAGTGACATTTGTTAGGGAAAGATGACAACGTGGTATCTAGTGGAATTGGCATGAGGAAGTTGTTTCTAAATTAAATTTGTTTTCCAAAAGCATTCCCACAGTAATACACTTCTAAATCATATTCCCAACATAACCTATTTAGTCCACTTAAGACTTTCAAACTTTTCTTCTTTTCTTTTTTTTTTTCGTTTTTATCAAAAACTTCCATTCTTTTCTTAAAGATACTTTATTCTTTCTAAATTACTCATACAAGTAAACAGATAGCTATGCATGTTGTTGAAGACAATATCAAAGCAAATTATCTGCAAGAATTTAATGCAATACTGTAGCAAGATATATCTCTGAAAGAAGGGAGGGAAAAAAGGGAAAAAAATCAATAGCAACATGTGAGATTATTGTGGATACATATTTGAAAAACAAAGTTTAATACCAAGTCTTAAGTACTTTATCAAAAAATGCATTAAGTTTAAAAAAATCTTTCAAAACAATTGAAATGCTTTAAATAATTTGGATCATCATGCAGTGATAAATACCACCATTAGGAACAAAAGAAGAGAAAAAAATATGCTCAAATTCAAAAGCTCTCATAGCTTGAAAACAAAAAGGGTAATTTCGAAAACCTCCCTTGAGGTTTCTAACAATTTCACAAAATTCCCTTTAATATTTCAAAATTACACATATCTCCCCTATTGCTTCAAAAGTACTCGACTACCCCTATATAGGATACTTAATGACATTTTTTTTCGAAAATTTCAGAAATTCCAAGGAAAACCAAAATTGACTTATTCTCTCTCTCTCTCTCTCTCTCACTTCTTCTTTTTTACCTTACTCTTTCTTCCACTTCCTTTTTTGGCGAATTTCTACCATCCATTCCTCTCTGCCTAATATTTCTCCTTTAATTCTATTTATTGCCCCTTGTCCATATTTATCCCCCTCCTTTCCTTTCTTCTTTTTTTTTTCTCTATTTTCATCTTTTTCTTTTGCAAATATGATTAGGCTTATCCTTTTTTTCCTTTTAATTTTAAGTGTAATGGGTTTGATTCTTCTGCATCTATTTGTTTTATCTAGTTTTGGTTGATTATTGGTGATAAAACTTAGTGATGTCCAAAGTAAAGAATTTGAGTGATGAATGGGCTTTAGAAATGGGTGGTTGAAAAAAAAATAAAGGAGGCTGCAAAGAGAGGAAGATGAAAGAGTTGCGCTATTGGTTGTTGATGAAGTATTAGTTTTCAGTAAAATTTGACGTTGAGTTTTATCCAGTTTAGCACCAAGTGACGAATTTAATTGACTTGTGTAGGAAATGTAAGGGTTGGGGCTGCTGAACATAAATTAGGTTACGGTATTTTGAGTGCTCGAATTATTGGAATTTATTTTGATTTAAATTGGGGGTGTTTGCTTGGCTTTTGAGGTGGTGTTGCTTAGAAGAAAGCAATCATCATAATTGATTTTTTTCCAAGCTTTTATTTTTGGCAGAAAGAGTTTGTTGCCTCTGGTGTTGGAAGACAGGCAATTAGCGAAGCTCTTTTTATTTTTCCTTTTTATCTTTTTTGACAAAAAGGATAGTTTAGGATATTTGAAAGAATTGGTAGCCTATTGAGCCTATTTTGAAACGTAAACAATGAAAGTGAGTGTAATTTTTGAAAGCTAAGGAGAGGATCCTAAAATTGTTAGAGACCTCAAGGGAGGTTTCTAAAATTATCACAAACAAAAATTATATTCTGACCATTTCACTAATTAATGACAAAATTGAAACAATGAAAAAAAAAAGCTATTTCCAAGTTAAATCAGAAATGAAATTTTCAAGTTAAAAAAAAAAAAGACAAAATTGAAACAATGTTTGTCACCCATTGGATTTTTTTTTTTTTTTTTTGTATAGAAAAAACTAAACCAAGATAGTAAAGTTTGTGATAATTATTGTCTTTAAGTAGAGTTGATGCACCTTATACTTAAAAGTTATCATTGTAATGCTAAAGAACAAAAAAGAGTAAGGATTAAAGATGGGGTGTGATGATAATGCTGAAGTACATAATTGCGTTAAACTTTTGCATAAAAAATTCATGTCGCACCAAATACAAATGGTATATTATTTCAAATTGTCTTACTATGGGAAAATTTTTCAAGAAAAGAGTTATTATGCAAAAAATTCTGATCGTGGGGTGTTGTATTGCATTAAATGGTGACCAATTTGCCCTTATAATTAAGGGTAGCAAAGAAACTTCAAAAAGTGATATTTTATGTTTATATTACATAATGATTCTCCCACTTTATATATTACTAGTGGAAAAGGCATACACTATCTGCATGCATAATAAAAAATTCTTAACACATAAAATATTCTTAAAGAAAAAGGTATTAATTTAGTAGTGATTATTTGAAATTTTATTAGGCTTATAAATGGGAGTATATCTTTTTTTATTTTTGAAATGAAAGTAAGTTATTGGTTGTTTTTAGAAGGTTTATTCTAGTTGTAGTTGTAAAAGTTAGAGATATTGTGTGTAATATGCTTGAATGCAGGGTATGGAAGATGAGATGTCATTATATAGTGTTCTATCATGCAAGGGTAAAATTGAAATAATAAATGATAATATAATTTCTTAACATCAAATCCAAGACTTGTACATTATACATAGGAAGGGAAAATCACATCCTAGGGGTGTGCAAATTAAGGAAAAAACATAGAACTTTCGTATGATAAAAAAATGTAGAATTTAATTATTCCAAGAAAAACATGAAATTGTTGGAATTTTTTTGTTTGAAAAATAGTAAGATAATGAAGGTCACTAAAATTATTCTTTGTGGAGATTATATAATGTGAATCTTTACCTATATAAGAGTAAAGATATAATAACAAAGTAACAAAAAAATTTAGCACCAAAATCATCCCTCATACTTTATATATAGGAGGATCTATAAATGTATAGATACAGATGTATAGATATTTAATGAGGCACAAATTTACTTGAATTTTTTACTTGTTTTGATTTGAAATCTATGCAGCAATTTGAAATAGTTAACCTCTCAAGTTTTGAAATTAAAAGTACGTCTAATATCAAATTAATTGAAACTATAAAGGTAATTTATATGTTAAAAAATTGAGACTGTATTAGATGGGAACTATTGAAGTATATGAATTACTGGATGTGTTAAAAATTGGAACATGAGAAACTACATACGAAACACTCACTTCCAAAATTCCTTTACCACTTTATCTAGCATGGATTTTCATTGACTATGTTACTTAAGAGATCTTGAGTTCAAATCTCTCCTTCCCTCCTCTGCTTATTAAATTCCATCATTCCACCGCTTAAACGAATTAACCCAAAAAAAGTTCTATGACTGAATGGGATTTAAAATTCAGGTCCCATTGTTTTTCATTTCTCTACTGATTCAAAAAAATTTTCCTGAATGTCAATGTGAATTGCGTTTCCTCCACTACTACTGCACAGGAAGAATTGATCTCAGCGGCAATTTGCTGCTCAAATTTTTTGTTTTAAAAAGTGCAATGAAGGTACTTTGCATATGATTCTGGATGAAGATTCAAACAAATTTATCCCTTCGCATAGGTGACAGTGTGAAGAATGAATCAGCGAAAGAGGTAATGAGATTTCTGCTTAATTAATTAATTCGGGTGAAAGTGTCAAATGAAAAACCTTTTGAATTTCCAACAAAGATATTGGGTTTTACAAACTTTAAATACCACATTTTGCAACTTAAAAAAGTAGAGAAAATACAATATCTGTCCAAGATACATACAGTGGACATGTCGCAAGGTTCAAGCTTTACCAAATTGTACTCAACAAATTTTTATCCAAGTGAAGTATATGACTTGGTGCACCATGTGACATCACTGTTGGATGAATATTCTTAATTTGTTGCACAGCCACTATATGATTTAATACGTTGTGATCTCATTGTTAAATGAGCACCCAACTGTAAGATTAATGATATATTACCCTATTTGGCACCTTAATCGCTTAATCAAGTGACCCCCATTACCTGTTAGAGTAAATCTCAAACGATGATGCATTTCATCAGAAATAGTGCATAAATATTGACAATGGGGGTTGGATTTTTTGTATGTAACCTTCTGTTTTCTTTGGCACAAGTGCCAATATTTTTTACATGTACATGTACAATTAATCAAAGTCGGTTTCATGTTTCAACGAATCAAGTTGACTTTCCAAATTCCTTCACCAACCTCTGATCCAACCCATATATATATATACGCTAGACCAGCAGCCAGACCAAGAATGAATGTGTAATGAAGGTGATTCCACACCAGGCTCAATAAAGAATTGAATGTAGAAAGGGGATCCTAAACAAAAAGGGAGTTTCATGACCCCTTTTTAGAGCGTATAAGGGGGGAGGTCGAATTCCAAACCTTTTCTCTCGAGTATACCCATTACCAAAAAATGGACGTCACTTTGGGACACATGCGGATAGCCGCCCTGCGTGGCTAAAAGTAAGCCAAAAGAGCTCAAACTTCTTTTTAAGCTCCCAAGCAGTGGGAGGAGCCCAGGGCTCTGACCGCGTGCCTGTTGAAGAATGAGCCGGCGACTCATAGGCAGTGGCTTGGTTAAGGGAACCCATATATATATATATCAGTTTGATGATCACCCCAGAGAAGCAAGCTAAGAGATATAGGAAAATTATATAGTTAGAGTTTCAAGCCAACACATACATAAATAACTTGTGGATATGCTAAAAGGAGTTTTTGGGTGGATTAGTTCAAAAGTATGTCAAATGGCTTCCTTTATCTCCAAAAAGGTTCAAGAATCCGCAAATTGTGTTAGGCGATTTTTTGGTGTAGCCAAAATGGTGGCTAATAGATCGATTAATAGAATAGCGGAAATGTTTAGCTCCATCAAAAGTTCTATATTTTCAACTGTGAAAGGTGTTATCCAGCAGTTGTTGAAAATTAAGTTGGCTTGTTCATAAGGTATTGTATCTTTGGAGCTACATCAGGAGTAAAATAAGCATTGCAAGAAAATTTGTCATCCAGAAATTTTTGAAGTGTAGTATTATTCAGAAGTTGTTGCAGCTCTGGAGTTCAACACATTTTATTGTGAAAAATAGTGTTATCCAGAAGTTGCTGAAAAACTGGGTTGTTCAGAAGTTCTTGAACAATTGGAGTAAGATGATCATTTTGGATCTATTTGAAATGTTTCTTCATGAAAGCATACCATGGTGGGTTATCCCGCTGATCCGCTTCATGCTCTGATATTTTAGATATGTTGAGCAATTATCCTCAAAATGGTGCAGAGAAGTTTGTTCTTAGGCATTATGTTCGTCAAATTAATGATTAAGATATCTGGAATTCGTGATGTAATATGTTATATTCAAATTCTGTTCATTATATGTCAATGGCATTAGCAAAATTGTTTCAGATTTGCTTCTCTCGTCTTAAAGTTTTATCTTAAACGAAAATAAATAGAAAAGAAAAAAGATTGAAACATTCAACTAGGATGGGTTTAAGCTTCAATCAAAGTTCTGGTATATTATTTCAAAAGTAAGTGAATTTATAGAAAGTTTCAAACTAGAATGGGTTCAACTCGTATCACCATCATGGGTCAAGACAATGCTCTCAGAATTATAAGTCACTTATAAGAGTTTTTATAAATCGGCTACCATTACATTGATAGCCATCCTGACTAATATAGCCAACTTGTATTGGTGCGATTGTATGTATTACATCACTCCTAGCGAACAGTCTTTTATTCTCATTTTCTGGGTTTAGCTCCAAATTACGGTTTTTTTTGGCCTGTTATTGCAAAATGACGCTGTTAGAATGAATTGAGCACACTAGTCAGGCATAAATTAAGCTGCGCAAAAACGGCTAATAAAGTTACTTTTGAATCTCTATGCCATTCAAGCCTTCTTTCTTTGAAATAGTAGAGTGATTGCATAAATAACAAAACTTTGCCATGCCGTTCAAGCTATCATGTAAGGAATAAATTCATTAAGCACGAAATAAGTAAACCCACTAGAAACTTTACAGCGCAGCTAATGTTTGGTATAGAACTATATAGTAGGCTGGGATAAACGCATCCAATGGGTTTGCCAAACCTATGCTTCGGTAGCCAGCTAAACCAAGAAATTGACCCTCCTTGCTCAGTATAAAACCCTCAACTTCTTCCAAAACATAGCACAGCAAAAATCTTTCTTTCTTGACTAAACCAAGAGTGCTTAGGTATTATTGGGGTTTGAGAATATGGGCTCCAAGGCCACTACAACCCCAGCTCTCTTTCTTGCCTTTAACCTTGCCTTTTTCATTCTGGTCAGTGCTTGTGTCCATTGCGCACCATTACCTCCTCAAGCAACTTGCCCAAAAGATGCCTTGAAATTCGGCATATGTGCTAATTTGCTGAGTGTGATTGGGATCTTCGGTGGACCTCTCATAACAATACCTTGTTGCTCTCTCCTTGATGGCCTTGTTGACCTCGACGCAGCCGTTTGCCTTTGCAAAGCCATCAAAGCCAATATTTTGGGCATCCACTTTAATCTCCCACTTTCCCTTGCCGTGAGTATGAATGCTTGTGGCCGGCATACTCCACCAGGGTTCATATGTCTCTAAACAGATTTGCTTGTTGACTGTTCTAATGTGCTTTTCTTTTGTTTCTCAACCATGAATTTACTTCTAAAGAAGTCCTCTCCCTAAATAGTGGTAAGGGTAACTTCTTGTTACTTTGTCATGATGTTATATCGGATTTGGTGTTTGTACTTTCCAATAAAGTTTTCATGTACAAGTAAGCTCAGTCGGCTCTAAGCTTGTATGTTTCTATGTGGTGATCAGTGAAAAGTTGATAAGCTTTTACATTATAATCGTGACGCCATTTTCTGACTCTGTAGAAGAACATTACATATTTTACAAGCGTAAAATTGAGGATTAATGCGTGGATATTTTCGTTGAGGAACATTACATATTTGTGCTGTTGTGAGTGAGAAAACATCAAAAATATGTGATGATTAAGCCATTCTGATGTTGTTTTGGCTTTGGGATAAATGCCTTTTATCCATTGCCAATTTGTTACCGTAGTATTAACTTTTAAAATGTTAAAATTAGGAGGGACAAAAAGGTATATACAAGGAGGATGAATCCTAGAATATTCTTTTACTTTCAATTATTTGCGGCCACCGATCATTTACCTTGATTTACTTTTGCAAAAGCTTACCTAGAAACCATTCCTCCCAAAAAATAATTGTAACCGCATATCCCAAAAACTATATTCTGCATTAAAGATTAAAGCATACCCGAAGAAAGCCTGAAAGTACGTTAAAAATAACTAATATAATTTTACGTATTTTCAGTCTAAATATTCGAATATTTGATACTATATCTGTTGAGGATGAAGCTAAATATCCATTCTCTTCTGGACATCTGTTATCCTTAATTTGATGGCATGAGATTGCCCCCCGTACGTATTTCGTTCCCATGCAACTTGACCAATATTAGCCCCCGATCCCAATCACTGAAAAAGTTATCCTAATCACTGAAATATAGCAATCAACACAAAAAAATGGATAGCCTTGAGGAAATGCTCAAGGGAGTATTGGATTGTCTTCGTTTCAGAAACGTCTCTAATTGCTTCCTTACTCTCAAATAAGCATAAACAATATGTGCATCACGTCAGACGACACTTGAACAGCTTTTCTGAAGCGTTGAGGCAGCGATCAATGAAGCCAAAAACAGTTCAACGTTTAGCCGATCGAGTTGCATAATTCACCCCCTGTGATTTTAATAGTATGCACAAGTACAATAGTTCATTAACATCTGCTGCGAAAAATGTTGTCTGATTATTGATGAAATGAATGGTTGAGGAGATCAAAAGAAGTAAACTCTCGCCAATATTCAGCCAAGTTGCAGATGCCAATATTCAGGTGTATGAGTTTGATATATTCGCCTAGGAAAAATGCTAACCAGCTGATGCTGAAATGAAGATTCTAATCGTTGAGGAGGTCAAGAAGACTTGGAGGTGGATGAAAGGTTTTTATGCAAAGGAGTCACATTTCTTTGTTGATGAGGATCTTGATTTAGCTATATCGGTCATAGGAACCCAACCGAGGTCCGTTATCCTACTCAAGATTTGCAAAATGGTGTTGATTGCATTACCTAAAATGATGATGAATTATCTAAATGATGAGAAAAAGTTTGAGTTGCTCCATCTTTTAGCATTAAGGTTGTTCATAAGTATTATTTAGTAGAAGTACTATCCCAAGAATGTTAATCTCACTTCATTTTTTGTTAATCGTACTCCCACCATTTATTTTATGGATTAATCATTGCTACACTGACAGTGCATATACTGTCAGCGTTGGATGAACAACAACTATGTGAAATTTGAATTTAAAATTCAATTTTTGCACACATGTCATGAATCGAATTGTGATAGTATATACACGGTCAGTATATATAAGAGTAAATCTTGTATATACTATTACCATTTGATTTATGATATGTGTGCAAAAATTCAATTTCAAATTCAAATTCAAATTTTGTATAATTGTCATTTATCTAACGCTACGCTATCAGTGTAGGAAAGATTAATCTTAAAATTAATAGTTGGGGTGAAGAGAGTGTATTTAATATTTCCCTCCATCTTTATTGGCAAATTTATTTGTTATGTTGAACAAAAGTTGTCATCTCTTTCACCATTTGGAAAAAAAAAAAGGTAGGAGATGAAGTGGATGCAATGATCATTGTGCAACTCTGAGTCCAGGCTGCATGTCCTTGCTTAAAATTCCTAGATGGTAATGGGCCGTTAGGCATCCCTTGCAGCCTTTTTAAAAAAGGGCTCTATTTTGCTGCATTAGGAAGATGATGTTTCGCTTGTTAAAGTTTCTCAACCGACCTCCTTGATGAATGACTGAAAGTTACTGTCGGTTGAAGAAACTTACTTGGACTCTTGATGAGTGATCAGTTTCTCCATTAATAATCTATACACAACTTTTTGGTGAGAAGGGGAATAGAGTTTAACAGAATATTTTATGATCTATATTTTGCTAGGATATAATATAATTTAATCGCCTGAAATCCCATTTTTCTTACTAATCCTAATTAATGTATTTATAAAGACAGGGAATGTGAAAAATCCTTCTAGTCAAACAATTGAATTCTTTTTTTTAATGCATAAAAAAGGAATGAGTAACATTAAAGATCAAGGTGTCTCTTGACATTCTGAACGTATCGATAGTGTTCTTTAAGAAAATAATTCGGAGGATTGGAGAAAAAGAAACGAATGGTAATAGAACATTAATATAACTACCCAATTTAATTAATCGAGGAAAATGTAAGTATAATTTATATGTGACATAGGAAAAAAAATTAAAATCAACAAGGTAGGAAAAGATATTATCTCAGACGAAGATTCTTTCGGTCCAGAAAGATATGCACATTCAAGCAAGACATTAAATATAGTAAAAATGGTAAAATGGAAAATATATTTGCAGCGAAAGATTCTAGGATTTGATTAAATGAAGATGGGAATCCAAAAAGTAAAAATATAAAGAAGATAAAAGCTTTCACGGAAGCCCGAAGGAAACAATAATCCATGGGGAAATATACTTCTGAAAATGTTTGAAACGTCGATTAAAGAAATTCTAGTCAAGAAGCATCAGAGTGGATTAGCAAACTAAAAGCAGGTAAGCTGCTCAATTTCCGGTGTCTGCTCTTACTGATTCTGCTACCAATCTGTTCATAGACTAGTTGAATTTGCTAAAACAGGGTCAACAAACCTGCATATACTCGCTGAAATGAGATAGATCAGTAAACACTTTCAGTACATAAAAAATTGTTAGTGTAAAAGAATCATAAAAAATTGTTAGTGCGGCATATATCTAAATTTATTATTATAAAAAAACCACTACACTGTCACTGCATAAAAAGTTAAAGAAAAGAAAATACTTGAGTTCTGAAGAAGCGCTGAACTTCCCCGGACCAAGCTGACCTGACGAGCTCGGCGTGCTGATGGGAAGAGCTGGTTCCAAGCCTGCAAGACAGATATGAGAGTGATCTAACAAGGGGGCCCCGAGGTCGTCTCCGAGGGCACTCCGACGGTCAAGTTAGCTTTCTGGTGAATGAAGTTTTACGGGGAGTGTTGACCTTGGTTGATCAGTCCTTGGTTTTGATGATTAACAAACCAAAATGTAGATTTGGACTAATGTTTTTATGTGAGATATTTGTTAGAACAGGTCATTGATCTAAAAGAGAATCGAAAAGATTTGAATCAAAGAGGAGTTAAGAAATATGAAGGTTCGGTCGTAAAGGATTGGACGCTCGATAGAGGATCGGACGTCCGACAAACGGCGATACTCTTCGGATGTTTGGATCGGACTCTCATTCATTGTTTCGGCCGTCCGACACAAAAAGAATGAAAGTTGAACATTCTGACTTCTATCGGACGCAGGGTTCGGACGCAGAACAAATGGTTCGGACGTCCGATAGGTGGTTCGGACGCAGAGCAAATGGTTCGAACGTCCGAGAGGCCAACGGCTAGTTTCGACAGCATTTAATATTTGACCGTTGGAAAGCCTTTTGAAGCCATTTCTCACCTTCTATAAATACCCCAAAGCACTAGAAGACACAGACTTTTTGCCAACACTATATACAAGCTTACAAGTGAGATCTTTGAGTAGAAATATTCTTTGTTGGTTGTATAAGGGGTTGGGAAAGTTGGGTTGTGAGGTGGCTCAAGTGAAGGTTACTCTCTAGGAGAAGTAAAACCTTGGTGAAGGTGAACCTATCATTTGGAGTGGTAAAACCTTGATAAAGGTTGCCTCACTTGTATAAAGTAGTTCTTAATTGAGTGGGTAAGCTTTCAATTGTAGCTAGTTGAGGGTTTACTTGGAGAGTAGTAAAATTCCTTTGCTCAACCAAAGTATGTTTGGGGTGAGGAAGGAGTGAGCCTTCACTTGTACAAGTTGGTTAGCACTACCATCAATTGAAGAAGCTATTTGGTGGATTCAACTCCAAGTTTAGAAGAAGTTTGGGAGTTTGATTGGTTTGAATTTCTTTTACTTTATTGGTACTCTATTTTTGTGCTTTAAAATTGCTTATATTCTTTGTCATTGTATTTACTTGACTACTTGTCTGGTTGAGTATTTTGGTTGTATTTGGTTGCATCGGGGCTTACAGGAAGTAAAGCGGCCGGAAGTAATGTGCCAATAGTGAGCGTACCTTGTGTAGGTGGTGGGCATTACCATTTATACTTGTTCGAGAGTCCGACCTCCGTACGTTTCGGGATTTGCCCGGGATAGCCCTTATCTCGCGCCGAGGGGGATCTCCTCCGACCTCTGCGGGATGGTCCCCTGGCCCCTTCTGGAGCCCTAGTGACGATACGGCCCAGGACGGTTGCCAGGGGCTTGAGGTCGAGACCCAGCTCGACCAGGCCAGGGCTGCCACGTGTCTAGACTCAGGACGGGGCTTCTGCACTAGCCCCCTAGATTAGGTAAGGCTGTCAGGTAGACCTAATCTACCCCTGCCACGTGGGAGGCCAGCGCCGCGTACTACTCTGCCAAGGTCACCTCCGGTACAGTGCTGTCATAGGGAAACCGCGCCCACGTCCTTTCAGCTGTCACACCCTATCGGCTTCCGTACCATCATTAAATGCGTTCACATGGGACGGTTCGAATTCAAGCAACCGTTTTCCTCCCATTTTACCCCCTATAAATGGGAGTCATCGAACTTTAACCGATTCCATTTGCCATTTTCTCCTTTCTTCGCGCATTTCCATTTTCCAGTAACAAGGCTTCCGTCTCTCTGTGCCCAGACTCCGGCGACTCCCTCATCTTTTTTTTGCTCCGGTCATCAGTAAGTCTTTTCCTTTCCCCCTTCACTTTTTCCTCTTCCTTAGGCGTTCTCTGCTTTTTATGTCGGATCATTCCGTCGTCACTTCCACCGCACCTCGGATCCCTTCCCGGCGTAGAGCCCCCCAAATTGTCATTTCTTCGTCTTCCTCCCCATCTGCATCTTCATCTTCGTCTTCACCCCCTCCTCTTTTTTCTTCTTCCGCTTCCAATCCCGACCTCCTCGGGCCCATAGCCATCATGAGCTCTCCTTCCACTCATTCCCCTTCTGCTCGAGCCCTGGAGGAGGCGGCCGAGCTTGATGCCCTCATCGAGCAACAGGCCACCTCCGTTCCCTTCCCCAAGTCCCCGCAGGACTCTCCCAGCGAAGCCCAGGGGGGAACTGGGGAGGATAGGGACTCCTCCGAGGGGACTCCTTCCCCCGAGCAGGAGAACGATGCCGAGCTTGACTTCGGTCGCCCCGACCACGAAGATCACCATCTCACTCGAGGCGGTGGCCGAGCTGGTCGGGTCCTTCTCCATCCCTCCGGCCTTTGAGCCAAGGGCTGCCGAGCCCAACGACCGAGCCAGCCGACCTCCCCCTGGTTTTGTAGCCATCTACAACGAGCAGCTGCTTGGGGGGCTCCGACTACCAATCCTTTCAGCCCTGGCTGAGATCTTGAGCTATTGGGGGCTCAGGATCACCCAAGTTTACCCTAACTCGATCAGGATCATCATAGGGTTCCTGATCTACTGCCAAATCTGCTCCATCCCATACTCTCTCTCCCTCTTCCGAGCTACTTACATCCTCAAGTTCTCCCTTCTTGGGTGGTATTATTTCTCCCGCCGGACTGGGAACCAAGGTCGGGGGGATAAGGGCATCCAGGACCTGTTCTACGGGTTCCCCACTTCCATCAAGAACTGGAAAGGGGATTTTTCTTTGTCAAATCCATCGGTTTTGACGCCACCGTGTGGAAGGTCGGAGAGGTCAAATCCGATCCCTACCCGGAGGACCTGGACTCAGAGACTCTTATCCAGTTGGTGAGCTTTAAGGTGAAGCTCCATGCCACCAAGTTCTCCACCGAGCAGATTTCTGCAGCCGGGCTGACGGGAACGTTGTCCGGGTCCTCTGGAGAGGTAGCGGCCTCCGAAACCGACCTCGATGCCTGTAACGCTGACTCTGTCCCTGCAGCTCGTTGCTTTTACGTATGTGCATATTATGACTTTTGGTATTGACCTGTCTTTACTGACCTGGAGATGTTTGTCGCAGTGAGGAGGCTTTCCAAACTGCTGGGCGCACCTACGGTGGAGGTCACCCCCACCCCTCAGTCAGAGGCTGCCAAGGAGGCTCCTGGGGCGGCTGCGACCCCATGGGGCGGCCAAGCCCACCAGAGTGAAGCGCAGAACACCTCTTTCCCCTCCAAGAAGGCAGTCGGGCAAAAGAGGGGTCGAGAGGACGAGCCCTCCCAACCCGGGAAGAAGCTCGCGCTGGTCTCAACTCAACCCCCTCCCCTCCCGCTGACACCGGGAGGACCAGTCCACCTGGGCGTTGGCTCCGCGGTAGAGCATGCTCGGGAGTCGCCTCCCCCGAGCTTGTGGCACTTTCGCCACATAGCCCTCCTGAAGCCGGGTCAGGCCTCAACTATGTACGATCCCCGCCACTTCTGTCCGTCTTGGAGGCTCTCCATCAACGACCGAATCCAGTTTCCCAAGGTGGCTCGCGAGCTGATTGCGGGCTCGGTCCTCCCGCGCGACAGGAGGTGGATGGAGCTGGCCAACCCCTCCGACCTCCTGGACGCATATTACACCGCGCAGGCCCAAGTAAGTTCCCTATCCCTTGGGCCAGTTGTGCCTCTGCGTTTTGGTTGGATAGCGTAACGTACTGACTTGCTCCCCTTCCTCCTCAAGTCAACGCCGCCGGTGCTGCCTTGGCAACCCGCTTCTCCGAACTGTCTCCCGACTTGGAGAAATTGCAAAAGAAGAATCAGGAGACAGAGTAGAAGCTTACCCAAGCCCTCAAAGAGGCGGACTCCCTTAAGGCCAAGTTGGGCCAGGCCGAGAAGGAGTTGGAAGCAGACCAGGTCCAACTCGCCTCTACTAGGTCGGAGCTCGACCAGGAGAAGGCCGGCGTGGCCAAGTTGAGGAAGGACCACGCCATCGAGCTCACCGACACCGTTAGCCGGGAGCGGAAGAAGGCTATTCGGGAGTTCATCTCCTCCCAACAGTTTGCCGAGGACGTCGCTCTCCTCAACCAGCCCATCCTCCAGATCGGCTTCACGCGAGCCCTGGACCGGGTCAAGGGGCTCGGCCTGCCTGGCTTCGACTTGGCCGCGTTCAAGGAGTACAATCCTGCTGCCGAGGAGAGGGTAGACTGGCTCTTCGAGAGGTATTGCAAGAGGCATGCCCTGAAGGAGCTAACAGGCAGGAGCGATGTGGGAGTCGACCTGGAGGAGCTCCCCCTGCAAGAGCACGACGCTCCTGGCAGGGCTCCCGAGAAGGAGCCGGTAGCCTAGGCAACGACCACTCCAGAAATCCTTTCCATCTTCTTGTAAGGATGTGTCCATGCTCCAGTTGAAAATGCTCTTGAAGGTCCATCCGGAATGGGTGGGTCCCCTGCCCCAAGGCCTCCCCAGCTATCTTTCTGAATAGCCTTCACCATACGTCTCTCAACATGTTTAAGGTGTACCTTCAGCCCCTGCTCCCAGAAAATTACTCGCAAGAAGAAGAGGGTCCGAGCTGTACGCGGCTAAGTCCTCCTCCTTTTAGAGCTCGGTAGGCTTTGTAATAGATAGGTTTTGAATGCATGCACGGAACCCGAAGGAAATTACCTTATGTCGACTCGGAAGCTTTGTAATAGGTAGGCTTTGAATGCATATATAAAACTCGAAGGAAATTACCTTGCAGTTCTCGCATGCGCCCAACTCTAACAACCAAAGCCATGTGCCGACCTCCTGGGTCGAGTACCAAGTATATACTCTTGTTAATCTGACAGTTAAATTGTCCAAGTCAATCAGACTATCAAAACCATGTGTCGACCTCCCGGGTCGAGCACCAAATAGACCCATCAGGGCGACGCGCCAGCCTCTTGGGAGCCGAGCACCAAACTTTAAGGATATTCTTGCCGACCTCTTGGGTCGAGCGTCGAACCTCCGAATCCTACAAAACCCAAAATAGTTCACGTCGCGCCGACCTCTTGGAGCCGAGCGTCGGGTTTCCAGATTTCAAAGCCTCGAGACGCGCCGGCCTCCCGGGGTCGAGCATCCATTCGTGCCGACCTCTTGGGGTCGAGCTCCGTCGAACTTTCGGATCTCTGTGCCGACCTCAAGCGTACAGTCCAAACTTTGAAGCCGTACCGACCTCCTGGGTCGATCATACACTTTGCAGCTTTAAGTCGTGCCGGTCTCTTGGGATCGAACACCACACTTTAAAGGCATTCCCGTCGACCTCCTGGGTCGAACGCTGAACCCTCAGATTCTAGGGTTTCAAGCCGTGCCGACCTCTCGGGGTCGAGCACTCAAAAACTCTTTAAGGCGTGCGTTCGATCCATTACCCATTCAAGCCCCCCAACCCCCCACTAGGACATTTAGCGTGGGAGCGCTGAGTGTGCTAGTGCATAGGTTGGACTTAAAGGGCGAACAATCACAATGAATTTAAAACTTGAAAGTCGAATTTTATTGAATAATAATAAAATTGAAATTCGGATTTCGAAGAACAGACAGTCAAGCACCCTGGTCTAACCTACCCTATGAACAGTCGCAGATTCGAGTAGTGCCAAGTGCGGGGTACCTCTGTTCCATCTAGTTTCGCAAGCTTGCAATAACCAGCTCGGCTCGCCTCCAGGACCTTGTAGGACCCCTCCCAGTTCGGGTCGAGCTTGTTAGAGTTATGAGCTCGGCTGACCGAGTTTTTCCTTAAGACGAGGTCCCCCGGCCGATACTGTATGTTCCTCACTTTGACGTTATGATAGCGGGCGAGCTGGCTCTTCTACTTAGCCATCTGTATCGCTGCTTCCTCACGCTTGGCCTCCAGCATGTCCAAGCTACACCTCAGCTCTTCCTCGTTGGATAACGCAACAAAGTTCTGTGTCCGAGGCGAGGGGAGATTGATCTCTGCGGGTACCACCGCCTCTACCCCGTAAGTCAGAGAGAACGGGATCTCGTGGGTGGCCGTCCGGAGCGTAGTGCGGTAAGTCCAGAGGACACTGGGGAGTTCATCTAACCAGTTAGATTGGTCCAGTTCTATCCTAGTTTTTAGTCCTTGGAGAACGGTTCGGTTAGCATTTTTCACCAGGCCGTTGGCCTGGGGATGACCGACCGATGTGAAGTGCTGGTTGATCCTGAGCTCGGCACACCAGTTCTTGAAGGGGTTGTCGGTGAACTGCCCCCCGTTGTCGGATATTAAGACATGCGGGATCCCGAAGCGGCAGACTATGTTCCTCCAGAAGAATTTTTGAATTGCTCTCCCAGAGATAGTGGCCAGAGACTCCGCTTCCATCCATTTCGTGAAGTAGTCGATGGCTACGACGAGGTGCTCGTATCTTCCCGGGGCTCGGGGGAAAGGGCCCAGGAGATCTATCCCCCACTGGGCGAAAGGCCAGGGACTGTGGATGGGAACTATTTCCCGGGCTGGTTGGTGGCACAGTGGGGCGTGCACCTGGCAAACTTGGCATTTCTGTACCAGGGCCGCGGCATCTTGGAACACCGATGGCCAATAGTAGCCAGGAGAAGGCACTTTTTGGCCAGTACTCGGGACCCCACATGGGCCGCACACAAGCCCTCGTGAATTTCACGAAGGACGTAGTTGCTCTCTTCTGGAGTCACGCATTTTAGCCAGGGGGACAGATACGACCTCCTGTAGAGGGTTCCCCCGACATAGGCGTACTTAGCAGCTCTGAATTGAAGCTGGCAAGCTTCTGTCTTGTCCCCGGGCAGGACACCCGAGCTGAGAAAGTCGATAAGAGGAGTCATCCAGGTGGCCGGGCTATCTATAGCCAAAACCTGGACTTGGTCGATACTTTTCTGTTTGACCAACTCTACCAAGACTTCCTTGTTCAGGTGCGCAAACGAGGAGCACGCCAGTTTCGACAGGGCATCCGCACGCTTGTTTTGTGATCTCGGCACCCGCTCGATTTCAAAAGTGTCGAATAGGGCGATTGCCTCCTGTACCTTGGCCAAGTATTTCCTCATGACATCCTCATTGGCTTGGTATTCCCCGCGGACTTGGAGGAGGACGAGTTGGGAGTCGCTCCTGACTTTGATCGTGGTTATACCCATCTGGTGGGCTATTCGCAATCCTGTGAGCAGGTTCTCGTACTCGGCTTCATTGTTGAATACGGGGAAGTCAAATCGAAAAGCGTAGGTCAGCTCCTCCCCGATCGGCGAGATAAGCAGCTGGCCGACTCCGCTTCCTTCCTTGCTGGAGGCCCCGTCCACGAACAGAATCCAAGATTCTCCCGACCGCGCCTCACTGGGCGGAGAGTTCTGCCCGGTCATGGCCAAGCTAGCCCTCTCAGCAAGGAAGTCTGCCAAGACCTGAGCCTTAATAGCAGTGCGGGGCCAATAACCAATGTCGTGCTCAACTAGCTCGACGGCCCACTTGGTCATCCTGCACGAGACCTCGGATCTTGTAAGTATCTGTCGTAGGGGCTGATCAGTCACGACGATGATGCTGTGAGCTTGAAAGTAGGGCCGGAGTTTTCGGGCCGCGTGCACCAAAGCAAGGACCAGCTTTTCAGCCGGCGTGTACCGTGTCTCCGGCCCTTGTAAAGCACAGCTGACGTAGTATACCGGCCTCTGAACCCCCCCGCCCTCCCGCACCAAGACCAGGCTGACGACCTCGTTGCAAGTGGACAGATACAGGAACAAAGTCTCCCCCTGCTCCGAGGCGGTCAAAGTGGGCAACTCAACCAGATAGGCCTTAAGGTCGGCGAAGGCTTTCTGGCACTCTTCAGTCCATTGAAAGTCCTTGGGAGCTTTCAGGATTCTGAAGAAGGGCAGCCCCCGAATGGCGGAACGCGAGAAGAATCTGTTCAGGGCGGCCATCCTTCCTGTGAGCCGCTGGACCTCCCTTACGCTCCTTGGGGGGGCCATGTCTATGATAGCCTGGAGCTTGTCCGGCCGGATCCCTTCTCGAGACACCAAGAATCCCAAGAACCTTCCCGACCTGACCCCGAAGGTACATTTCTTCGGGTTCATTCGCATCCGGCTCTCCCGCAGGATGCCCAGGACGTCCCTCAGGTCAAGGATGAGCTGCTAATCAGTTCGGCTCTTGACGATCATGTCATCCACATAGACCTCCATGTTCCTGTCGATCTGATTCTGGAACAGTTTGTTGACCAGACGCTGGTAGGTCGCTCCCGCGTTCTTCAGGCCAAACGGCATAGTCCGGTAGCAGTAGGTTCCTTCCTCGGTGATGAAGGAGGTCTTTTCCCGGTTCTCCTCAGCCATCTCTATCTGGTGGTACCCCTTGAAGGCATCCAAAAAATACAAAACATCAAAATCCACAGTAGAATCTACTAACCTGTCAATTCTCTGTAGAGAAAAAGGCAGGTTTTATTGAGATCTGTGAAATCCACGCACATCCTCCAGGTCTGATCCTCCTTCTTAACCAATACCGGGTTGGTCAACCAGGTCGGGTAGTAGACCTCCAGGATGATCTTAGTCTCTAGCAGTTTTCCGACCTCTTTCTTGATCACCTCATTCCTTTCTGGGGCGAATCTCCTCTTTTTCTGCTTCACCGGCTTGAAGCAGAGATCTACGTTGAGGTGGTGGACTGCCAGGTCGGGCGGAATCCCGGACATGTCTTCAACTGTCCAGGCGAAGACCTGGGAGTATTCCCTTAACAGGGCCTTCAAACCCTCCTTCTCCTCAGGGGGTAACAGCGCGCCTATGCGGATCACCTGGTCGGGCCAGTCTTCCCTCAAGGAGAACTCTTTGATCTCGTCCTGGGTTCCCAGCTGCCGGGCTTCCTCCCCTGGAATGTAGGGCTCCAGACAGGTCGTCTGGGCGACCACCTTCTCCCGTCCTTGAAGCATAGCCAAGTAGCAAGATCTGGCCACCTCTGGATCACCGCGCACCTCGGCTATCCCTTTCGGAGTGGGGAATTTGACGCTGAGGTGGAGCGTTGAGGGGATAGCTCGGAGAGCGTTCAAGGCAGACCGACCCAGGAACACGTTGTACGGGAATTGTTGCTTGACCACCACGAAATTGACAGGGATGGTCCGGCATTTGGGAGCCTGCCCTACCGTGACCATCAGGGTGATCATCCCCTCCGAGTTGATGGGTGGTCCGGTGAATCCCATCAGAGGTGTCCGAACCGGGGTCAGCTGTCCGTCCTCCAAGCCGAGCTCCTTGAACACTCGGTAAAACATAATGTCGACCGCACTCCCCTGGTCGACGTACACCTTCTTCACCCGGTAGTTGTTGGTGACAATGTCTATCACGATGGCCTCGTGGTTTCCGGACGCTAGAGGAACTGCATCCCTCGATCCGAAAGTGATCTACTCGTCCATGCGTAAGCGTTTCAAGGAGTCATCCCCCTCGGGGGAGGTCGCCGGTTCTTCCGAGCTACCTGGCTGTCCCCCCGTAGGGCCCCCAGCAATGGTGTTTATCACCCCCGCTAGGTTCTGGGTGTCCCGGTCGGGAGAGTGGCCCCGGAGTGCGTCACGCTGCTCAGGGCGGTCGCGATGCCAGCTCTCAACCCGATCTCTGCGGTAGGTGCGCCCGGGCTCCTGGCCGGGGCGACCTTGCCGCACGAACCGTCCCAAGAAGCCGGGTTGGACCAGATCTTCAATCTCCTTCCGCAAGGCCCAGCACCCCTCCGTGTCGTGCCCAACGTCGCGATGGAAAGCGCAGTACCGGTCCGGGTTCCTTTTGTTCCGGGGTATTCCCATCTTGGACGGACGACCTCCCAGGCCTTCCGCCTCCATGACAGCCAAGATTTGGGCCCTGGGTTGAGTCAAGGGGGTGCAGCCTTTCTCCGGGAGTGGTGGCAGAGCAGGAACTTTCTCCCTCGAGAGCCGGTCAAAGACGTTTTTCTTGGTCGGACCATCCTTGATCTCGGGGGGGTTTCCCCGTCCTCTCCGATCTCCGAGCTCTCGATCTGACTCTTTTTTCAGACGGCCCGCCTCCTCCGCATTAACGGGCGCGTGCGCCCTGGTCAGGAGCTCCTCCAGATTTCCAGGAGGCTTCTCGGCCAGCTTGTAGAAGAGCTCCTCTACCCTGAGCCCATTCACGAAGGCGGCCATGACTACCTTTTCGTCTTTGTCCCTAACCTGTAAACTCTCCGCGTTGAAACGGGTCATGAAATTCCTCAGGGATTCGTCGGGCCTCTGCCTGATAGCCATTAGGTGAGTCACATTCTTCGAGTAAGTTTTCGACGAAACAAACTGGGCTACGAACTGTTTGGCCAGTTCGGGGAAACTCCGGATAGACCCTGGTGCCAGACTTTGGAACCAGAGCCGAGCCTTCCCCTTCAGGAACATGGGGAAGGTCTTGCAGCGGATCTTATCCGAGGCTGTTTGCAGACGCATGTGCGTCAGGAAGACCGAGAGGTGGTCTTCCGAGTCGGTTGAAGCGTCATACATCTTAATGCTCGGGATGTTGAACCTCCGGGGTAGTGGGTAATCCTCTATCTCTCGGGGGAAGCGCGAGGTCGTGTAGTTGTCCTCGTACAATTGTAGCCGCAGGATCTGGTCAAGTTCATCTCGGACAGGTTTCCACTGAGGGGGGTCGCGAGGCCGGCTCTTAACAGACCGAACAGGAGAACGCTCAAGCCCGTTCCGCGTGGGTTTTCGGGGGAAGGGGTCTCTTGGACGGCTCCCCGCGGACCGGTCGCGGGAGTATCTCTCGCTGTCACCGACCACCGAGGCCCGTGGACGAGGGGGAGTCCGCAGCCGCTTCCTCCTAGGGGGCTGGTCCCGTGACTCATCCTCCGAGGGGTCGAGAAGTGATTCCTTCTTCTTTGCCTTCGCCTTGGAGGTCTGCGCGCCTCCAGCCCCCTCTCCTTCCTTCGCCTGCCGGATAATGTCTTCCAGCATGGGGAGGTTCTCCATCACGAACTGGAAGATCTGCTGCCTCCGCTCCCCTGAGAGGGCTGAGCCCCCGGCGCCCCGAGCCGCCTCGGCATCCATTCGTTGGGATCCTTCGCCGGCTCCAGGGTCGATGTTCTCTATCGTTCGCTTGGATCGCGTTCTCGCCATCAACACAGTCTTGATTACCTTACGTTCCCACAGACGGCGCCAACTGAAGAAGCGCTGAGCTTCCCCGGACCGAGTTGACCTGACGAGCTCGGCGTGCTGATGGGAAGAGCTGGTTCCAAGCCTGCAAGACAGATATGAGAGTGATCTAACAAGAGAGCCCCGAGGTCGTCCCCGAGGGCACTCCGACGGTCAAGTTAGCTCTCTGGTGAATGAAGTTTTATGGGGAGTAAAGCGGCCGGAAGTAATGTGCCAATAGTGAGCGTACCTTGTGTAGGTGGTGAGCATTACCATTTATACCTGTTCGAGAGTCCGACCTCCGTACGTTTCGGGACTTGCCCGGGATAGCCCTTATCCCGCGCCGAGGGGGATCTCCTCCGACCTCTGCGGGATGGTCTCCTGGCCCCTTCTGGAGCCCTAGTGACGATACGGCTCAGGATGGTTGCCAGGGGCCTGAGGTCGAGGCCCAACTCGACCAGGCCAGGGTTGCCACATGTCTAGACCCAGGATGGGGCCTCTGCAAGTTCCTTTGCCGTTGACCCAATTTATAAGCTTAAATAGCATATTATGGATTCTTTTTTAGTCAGAATATTCTTTTAAAAGTTCCATTGTCTACATGGTAACGTTGGTAAAGTTTGTCAAGAGTCATGGATCATATAAATGAACTACTCTCAAACCATGTGCTTGGTCAAATAAATATGGACAAAGAGGATTTCTAATTCTTTATCATTTAATTAAACATACCAGTCACGATTGTGCATATTTGATTGGATTAATTATAAAAACTTCCCCTAGATTGACAAAAAATTATAAAAACTCCCTCTAAGATATATATATATATATATATCTATTTTTTTACTTTATCTTCTAATGTTATTTTTTTCTTTTACTTTATCCCCTGAACCGTTAGTTGACTCTAACATTATGTAATGGTAATGATAAAAGACATTTATACCCTTAATAGTTAAATGCGGTAATTTTCCTGGCTTTTTTTTTAAAAAACAAAATAAGTAGGAGGTCTTGAATCCAAGACCTCCTCCTTACAATCCCTTCCATCTTACCACCAAACCCAACCCTTCCCCTTTCCCCAATTACCCTATCTTATTTTGTACTTTATCCCTTAACATCATTTTTTTCCAATTTGTCACTAAAATCGTTAATCAACTCCACTATTTTATAACATCCAGGGCAAATAATGTATAAAAAATCAACATTCCGAATACATTAATGAAAGAATAATAAATTTATAGATATGCTCTTAACTAAATTCATCCCAAAATTATAATTTTTTAGATTGATAGAAATATCTTGGCAATTTCATGTAATAATGGAAAAAATAAAAAAAAATTGTTATTGAAAAATTATTATTAAAAATCTAAAAATGCTTGAATGTTGTCGATTCCTCTTTATGAATGTGCATATGGTTGCGCTTTTCTTATAATTAGCTACCTACTTTCTCCTTCCCTCCTTTTTCAATCCCCACTTCTTACCACCCCAATTACTGCTATGCAATCCATTCTCTGCCTATGTCTCTGTTTCGGTCTCCTTTACTCAGACCCACCAATAACCTTTTCCCCTTCTTATGTCCATTTTTATCTCTCTTCTCCTTCATATCCATTTAGTGGGCATCTTAAGTGTCCTCACGTCTATAATTTCTCCCTCCCTTTAATCCCTAAAATCCCTCTACCATCTAGCATCGTTTGCCATATCCTTTATTATAGTGTTTGCAGATATGAAATATATATTCTAGGGACAAAAATAACAGTTTCTTCGATTTGGGTTTAAGGTCAGTGAGGTGATGGTAGATTTATGTGGAGGGTTGCTTTAGTAATTGAATATGGTGGTGGTAGTAATACAGCAGAGGAACTTCATACCTAGCAGTGACGGTGATGAATAGATGGGATGCGCTTTGATATCAATAATAGTGCCTCTGGCCACATAGACATGCGATAAGTATGCCCGAGGAATTTGTAGATGATTGGTATTTGAAGAGTTAGGTGGCCATCAATCTCATATGATTAAAATGAAGCTCAAAAATTTTGTTTGATGATTTCAAGTTGGTATTGGCAAGGGATTGTCAGTTATGGAATGCATTATGTTGATATTCGTGTACTAACAAACTGCAAAATATGAAAGATATATATGCGCAGATACTAATTTGGGAAATGGACAGTGCTACAGTGCCTATAGTTATGGTAACGATATTAGGGAAACCTGCTATTATTGGTTTCTATTACCTTTAGTGACAGATCAAATCTTTTGACGACTTTTTAAATATTATATTAAAATAATTAATATTAACTTTAGTAAGTTTTTAATTAAAACTAGTAAGTATATGCCTGAGAGATAAGTTTTAGTCAGAAACAGAAATTTACACCTTGAGTAATTTAATTTACTTATTATTTGACAAAATTTACTTATGTTTAAATTAAACTTACTAATACAAAAAGTAAAAAATGTACATATTTAAGTAAAAAAAAACGGTTTTGGGGTCCTGAAAACAGTTTTGGGTATCACCTTTCTCTTTAAAGTCATCTACCTTCTTCTTATTCAGTTCTCAGTTCCAATGATACGATTGAATTCCCAGGCAAAGGTTTCCACTTTGGTTCACACTTTCTCTTTGTTACAATTGAATAAATCTTCTCACTTCAAAATTTTCATCTTTAGTTCACACTTTCCCTCTATCCTTTCTCATCGTTCGGTTGGGTTTGAGTGCTGCCATATGCAGACACAACAAAAGGGTTAGCGACGGTGGTAGCCAGCCAAAAAGCATATAAAAAATAGCAGTGACGAGGTTAGATCATCATGTTCTCTTGAAATCGTTTGATTATATTGCTGTAATTTATTTATATTTCATTTGTTTTGTTTGTCAAGATTTTCTTGGGAAATCAAGGCTGAGAATTTGAAGATTTTACTGCAATTTTGGGGCCGAAAATGTCCGTTGAAACATCTAGGAAATTGTTGTAGTTTTGATTGTCTACGGGTAAAATATGCTTAATAGCCATGTGAAACATCTAGGAAAGGACTTGAGACCAGGCGTTTAAGTTAAATGTGATTAATTTGTGAATGCATATAAGATGTTTGGTGAAATGTCAAAGAGAAATTTGTATGTTGTGATTGCTACTCTGTGCGGGTGAGAATTACTAATATATTAGTAACTCAACATGAGCTTTATAACTTGAATTCTTCAAGCAAGAGAGATTTCTCCCATTTTGGAATTCTAAGTTGATACGCTTGATAGAGCAGATGTTATTGAACTGAACTGATCTAGAATCATTGTTGCGAATCTGTTGTTTCTATGGAAATTTATTATCCGCCTCTTGAATTTTTTACTCCATGTTAACGTCTGCAATGCCACGGAAATTTGGCCATCTATGGAAATTTATTATCAGCCTCTTGAATTTTTTACTCCATTGTAACGTCTGCAATGCCACGGAAATTTGGCCATTATTACTCTTGTAAATCTGTGTTGCAGAAGCAATTCTTATTACCATCCTATGATATATGTAGATTTTGTAGAATCACATCTTCCCTCTTCTTCAGTCAGGAAAGGAGAGAAAATTCATAGAACAGTTTCCAAATGTAAGCAGTTAAGATTTCAGAAATAAGAGGGATCACTAAAAGGGAGATGATATTTCAAATACTAAACCAACCTAATAATATCAAGGAGCAGGACATAAAGATCAATGTATATTCATTTCTGGTTTGAGCAAAGCCTGGACAGAGCAAGTTGTAGCATCCTGTTGATCGAAAATTATTCCTCTGTTCATTGTTGGATGGAAGATAGACCGATAAATACATGATGTCATATTTTAGCTGCATTCTGAGGACTCGAGAGAAAGTGATTAATTTAATTTTAAACTATCAACAAATGTGGGATGCTTACAGTCCAATAAATGAAAAAACTTGTTCTTTTATCTCCATATAATTCTGGAAAAAAACCTGTTGTCGTCCAATTAAGACACACAAAGAAATTAATAGAATGATTAAGTGATCATTTTATATTTGCTATTTTGAAGAAAATAAAAAAAGGCGTGTGTAATAGGTGCCCTAATAAAAGTGGTTTTATGTGATAGTTTCTTTAAAAAAATAAATTAAAATTAAACATGGACAATGTTGAAATAAAAGAGTACAAATAAATATGAACGTACGTATTCATACGATAGTTTTGGTGTAAATTAAGTTCACTAATGGATGTTCATTGAGTGCCTATCGTTATAAGTTTGCACTACTTGAAAGAGTTGTGATCATGTGAACAACTATGCTTCGTTAAAAACTTACATGCCACCCTGCTTCAATGACGTTTAAATCTGAATCGCAAGAGCCTCCTGTAATCCAAAGCTGAGATGAGCTAAATTCATTGGGTTTCTGTCAACTCGGGGCTCCCATATATTCATGATTGCCTTCGCTCCATAATACTTTTCTTCTCTAACTACTGCAGCTACAGACTAAAAAATCCCACACGAGACAGAAAAGTTTAGGGAAAAATAGAAAAAAGAGAAAACGAGCGGAAGAACAAGAACATTGTTTCAAATTGGCCCTCAAACATTAAGCATGTTTCTCATCGACAAAGGTGTTGGCTTATTTCCAGCAGTTAAATCTTCGGTACGGATAATGCATTTGTATAGGCATTAATGTGGGCATGCAATCCTTCATTAATCCAAAGTTATGTACAAAACACTAGCTTGTTAGGAACGAAAAGTATTCAGGTACATTTTTCCTTTTTCACGCCTAAGTTTTATGTTATTCATTTGCTATGATTATGTGTTGTTGTGGCCTTTTTTTAATACAAATTTTGTGATGGTTTTGTAGTGAATGAACCAGATTTCAGCCAAGACCATTAAGGAATTTTATTCTTGAGAGAGTACAAATGTTTTTGCACGTCTTTGCTCAAAGCTTTTAGGATGATTTAAGTTTCTTCGAAGGTAGTTTAATGCATTTTGATTGTAAATCTGAACATAATCTCCTTAGTTTGCAATTTCTGGTGTTTACTTGTTTTAATGTGAATAATTTCAGCTTGTTTGGAAAAAAGTTTGGTGATCAAATTTCAGATATTGTTAGCATCCAAGTGCTCTTGGGTTTGTAAACCAGAAATTTCAATCCAAACTGAAGCTTTTGATAGTGATATCAGAGCCCTTGATGCTGGTGATCAAATTCTCAAATCAAGTTACTAGCCTTTTGATTGCTTCAGATTTCTGAAGCCAAAGTCTTTGTGCTCTAAATTCAGTTCTTGGCCATGTAATCTTGTCATGCTTAGACAGCTATATCTAGTGTCCTGCCAGCTTAATTTTGATGCGTAAGTATCAATTATTAAAAGCTAGTAAATGATACCTATATCTCAGGTTGCTATTTTTGTTAGTGGTTAAACATTCAAACTGCATGCATGAACCTGGACAAGCAATAGAGACATAAGCCGATGTAAGCATCAAATGATTGATTTTCCTTATGATGATATGCTCTGATTCTCTACCGGCTGTTGCTTCTTTCAGATTAATCTAGTTGCTGCAAGTGTGGTTCATTATAATTAGGCTGGAATTCCAATATTTAAGGCCTTAGGTGGAAGAACACGTTGCATGGAAACTTTAAATCCAGCATTGCATTTCAATGTAAGGAGGTGAAATCCTATTTTCTAGTGACTTGTTGGCCAATTTGAATTAGATGGACCTTTGTTGAATTAGGCAACGAATCCAGTATGTAAACTTTCTTTTTAACAAAGTCAACTAGTGTGCAATACTAGTGTTGATTATCTTCATTTATTGGCACAAATATCTGCAAGAACATGTATAGTTTAGGAAGCCAATTACTTAATAAAAATTAGTTTAAAACCCAAGAAAAATGCATAAATTTTAAACATTTTTTAATGAACCTTCTCACACATCTCAATGTTTCCTCCATATCTATCGGCATCAAAATATATTGAAGTAGTTGTAAGGTCAGGTTCGTTATTTTGTTATTTGCACTGCAAAATTTTACCGAAATTATAAAATTTCAAAAACATATGAAGTCCGGATATCAATACTCTATTCAAATGTAAATATTCAACCTAAGTAACAAAATAAATGATAGCTAAACAAACGAAATATGAGTTCAATTGATTGTGTTTAAAATACATATTCTGTTAATGGTTAGTATATATGAAAGTGTATTTTCCATTTGTAGAAAAATAATATGCATTTTATATCTACTAACGAATAAATTACCGATGTTTTGAACAAATAAAAACTAAACTCATGGTGTGATATGCATATAGTTGCTCACATTTATAGTTATGCCATCATCCTTTCTTCCCATTTTCTTTGGGATAAAACACTTTTACAGTGTTTTAATTTATTTTAGACTCGGTTTGGGATTATTTATTTAAATTTTTATTACTTGCTTATGTAATCAAAATTGTGCAAAATTGATTTTATTAGAAATTACAGTGGTAAATTAATAAATTAAAATTAAGTTCCGGGTCATTCGAGTTGACTTATCAACCCACCAACATGAAATTTTTGGATTCGGGTCAGATATCTAGACCCATTTCGAGTTGGCAAGTCAAGTTCGGGTCACCGGGTTTTCTATTATACCCGATCTCAACCCGACACACCAATACGATTTGGACCCGATTGCCACCCCTAACTATATTGGTAAAAAAAAATATATTTTACAAATTATTCCAATTTATTTAGAAAATGTTACTAATTTCATTACAAATTATGAAATGTAATCATGGTTTACTAATTTTTTACGAAACATAAATACTGCATACAAAAGGAAAAGATATTTGACTTTGTTTTACTTTGATTAGAAAAACTTGCTGTAGTAATATCGAAATAGTGACCTTGGTGCAAATTTCAAATCAACAACCAACGTGCACTTAATTACGGTAATTTTTTAGTTGATTAGACTAATATATGCCATAAAGTAGTAAGATTTGATAATTTATAAATTGACAATTTTAGCAGTTTATATACCATTCACCTATAAAAATTATGATTATTATAAAATGACATTTATAATAATTTACATACTATTTGCCAATTAAAAGCAAGTTTCATAAAAAATGTGCATGTAAATCCATATTGTGAATGATACGAAATATATTTGAAACTCACGAAACTTAATATATGGGTAAATTTACTATAATTTTAAAAGATTACGCTACATTAGATACGATCACTTTACCTTTTATACTTGTGAGCTAGAAAATAAATTTATTAAAACACGTAACATTTATAAATGATACATACATTTATTAAAATGCTTAAAACGCAAAACATTTATGAATGAAACATACAATCATTATTATACATTTATGTTACCAACAACTACTAACTATAATATTAAGTTTCAACCATTAATAAAAAAATCTTAGCACTAGTTTAAATAAACTTTCTAATACTTGTTTCATATAAGTTTCTTTAAGTAATATAGTAAATTTATGCCACAAACTAGTAAGTTGTGATGATTAACCAATCAACAAGATTTACTATTAATCTATAAAAACTTACTATTACTTGAACTAAACTTACTCCCCACAAAACTAAGTTTCGAATGTAGAGTAGTAATTTAATTTTTAAAAAAAGTAACTTTCATTTTTATTTCGATTTACTTTTTGAAACATAAATAGGATAACACTTATATGACCATTTTCGATTTATTTTTTATTTACTTTTAGCGGCGATTTGATCTTGTGATAGGCCTATCCACCTAAATAGGATAACACTTAAAAATAAGAAAGTAAGTTATCCATCTAAAATAGTAAGTTAACAGTAATAAATTAGTAACTTTTATACTTCAAAATGTAAATTGGAATAAATTAGTAACTTTTATATCCCAAACTTACTTTTTATAGTGTAAGTTTAATTCAAGTAATAGTAAGTTTTAATACATAAATAGTAATTCTTACTAATAACATGGTAAAATTGATTAATAATCAAAACTTACTGATTTATGAGACACATGTACTATTTTACTTTAAAACATATTTCAAACTAGTGTTAGGGAATTTATTTGAAATAACGATAAGATGTTTTACTAATGATTAATTTTTAGTACCTTAGAAGAACTTGTACTAGTAATAAAGGAAATTTCAATTCAACAATCAACATGCACATGATTACAGTAATTTTTTAGTCGTTTAGACTAATATGTGCCATAAAGTAGTCAGATTTAGTCGTTTGTGAATTCATAATTTTAACAATTTACATAAAATTCATCTATTAAAAATTATGATTATTATAAAATGCCCTTTTATAATAATTTACTTACCATTTGCCAATAAAAAAAAGAGTTTGATAGAAAACATATGGATACAAATCCATAATGTAAATGATACAAAGTATGTTTGAAAGTCACAGAACTTAACATATGGGTAATTTTACTATAATTTTCAAAGATTATGCTATGTTAATACAACTTTAATTTTTATACTTGTGACCCAGAAAATAAATTTATTAAGATTTTACCATTTTATTAAATTCATAGGCATTAATATATGAAAATTGCGTACCATTTTATTATATTCATCGGTGTCCATATATGGAAATTGTGATGTATAGATAAGTGCAATTCTATATATAATTCGAAAGATTTTTTTTTTACTGTCATCCAAACTTTTTAACCTTTCACAAATTCAAAAATAATTCAAAATTTATAATATGACAAATTATTCTTACATATTTTATAAGGTCATATGCAAAAAAAAGTTTTCATAGTTTATTTAAAATGGTTAAAACATATAACATTTATAAATGATACGTACAATTGTGTATCATACATTTACATTACGAGTAATTACTAACTATAATACTAAGTTTCAATTATTAATAAAAAATCTTAGCATTATTTCAAATAAACTTCCTAATACTTGTTCCATATAAGTTTCTTTAAGTAAAATAGTAAATTTATGCCATAAAATAGTAAGTTTTGATGATTAACCAAATTTACTATTCTATCAATAATATTTACTATTAGTCTATAAAAACTTACTATTATTTGAACTAAACTTACTCTCCAAAAAGTAAGTTTTAGATATAGAGTAGTTATTTACTTTAAAAAAAAATAAGTTCCATATTTCCTCAAATTTACTTTTTGAGACATAAAAGTTACTAATTTCTTGAGTTAACTTACTATTTTTAATGTAAAACTTACTAACCATATTTTTAGGTACTATTTTATTCAGATGACCAGTACAACAGGTAATCAAATGGTCACTAAAAGTGTTTTTACCTGTTATATCAGGTAAAAATAATTTCGTTACTATAACGCTCGTTACTTCAGACTTTTCCTTGGAAATATTCAGCATTTTATTTGTTCAAAGTGAAATGGAATTATGGCCATTCAAGATCATTGCTGTCTCTGATGATAAATTCGTGATTGCAAGTCAACTATAAGAATGAGAAGAATCAATTTGTGGCTGAGGAGATTTCCTCCATAATCCTCGATCCTCTGCAAGATGAAGGAGATTACCAGGCTTACCTTGGGATGATAGGGAAAAAAAGATGTTGTTGAAGCTCCTGCCTATTTCAATGATTCTTAGGAGGAGGCAGCAAGGGATGCTTGTGTTGTTTATAGGTTAAATGTGATGACACTGATGAGCAAAAGGATCTGGACACCCATGTTGGCTTAAGATTCATGGCTTTTTCTTTAGGGAAAAAAAAAAAAGAAAAAGAGGAGTAGCGTGCTGGGGCGTTCTAAGATATTCATTGGGTATTTTTGGCTGATGTCAGCCAAATGGATTTTTGTGTTACAAGAAACATGATAACAAGGGGTGCAAGTGTAATTATTCAAATTAGAGAGGAGCTGTCTGCAATTTTCAGGAACCTCGAGTGAGATTTTTGAAGTTATCCATTTTCATTATTATGTTACATATAATGATATTTTAAATATTATCTATCTTGAGTGGTTTTAGGGACAAACAGTGAAATTAAGAGAAAAATGATATTAGAGGATAAAGTGCAAAATATGCTATACCTAAAGGTATAGGAGATTTATTGGAGTTAACCTCTAGAGGTATAAATGTCTTTTTGACATTTCTATCATACGAGGTTAAACTTGACTAATGGTTTAGGGAATAAAACGAGAAAAATAATGTTAGGGAGTAAAGTGCAAAACAGATTAAATCTTAAGGGGAGTATTGTGATTAACGCTATTTGATAAGCAACACCAGTTTCTTGCTTCTTAGGGCTGTAGTGGATGACTTCATGGATCCTCCTCTAATGGCGAAAATGGAATTTTCTTTTTATAATGAAGTTAGTAAAAAATTTTGATGATACAAGATTTCTTGCAGTCTCATACACAAATCACATAGCAGAGCTAGAATACTGAAATAACAATTCTTAATAGAAAGAAGTCTATTTACTGAATTGTCTCTGAACTTACTAGCCACCAGGGGGACTCTAGAACTAAGAAAAAAGGCCTAGCAACTGCAGTATACATGGAATGGTTCTTGAAACGACTTGAGTACAAAAAAGTCCTTTTCAACTGACTAACAATCATACCAGGCAATGGAGATAGGGAAAACAGAATTACCAACCAGAGCCAGGAGATGAAATTTCCAAATAACATACATCACTGACAACCGCAACATATCATCAACTGAAATTTTATAAGCATCCAGCATCAAAACCATCAAATTGAACCCAAAATCTTATTCTCCAACCAATTTATAAATTATACAAATTACAAATTATGAATTATGTAGAATCGGGAGATGAAAATAGATGACCCAGTTGCAAAGGTCAAGGGACTAGAATGAAAATTTGCCAGTATTCAAGAAATATTTCAATAATGGCAAAATAGAATCTGTAATAACATGATTTTTATAAAATCCATTAACGAATGAAAAGTAAAGGAAGCACATAAACTAAAAATGATGGCGAAAAAAAGAGATTTCTTTCCTTGATTTGAACTCTGTGACTAGGGCATCATCAGAAGGATCTTCTAAGGTTGGGAAACAAACCTCAACTGAATAAAGATTGAGAGCAAAAATCACCAATGGAGCTAAAATAATGAAATAAAAAAAATTAAAAGAAGAGATTACTGAATTAATCTAGATTTCTTCATCAACTCGTCCATGAGTTTTAAAATTAAACCAGATTCATAAATTTCAATTAATCCAGCTTGCTTCATTAACTCGTCCACGAGTTTCAAAGTTAATCCAGCTTCAAAAATTTCGCTCAAATTAGATTGGTTTCATCGGTGGAGACTTGGATAAGAACGGAAGAACAAGAAAGTGCACCAATTTTGATAGAACATGGCATCGTCTTTGATAAAACAATGCTTCAGGTGCTATTGCTGCTTCTCGTCATCGATATTAATTGTAAAAACATCTAGTGTCAATCTACTAAAGGATTAAGTAATTACCTGTTTGATGAGAAATGGAGAGATAGAGTGAGAAATTAGGGATGAGCAGAGGCAAAATCGAAAGTTTTCGGAAGAGAAATTTGGGGCATAGAGTTCTCGGACTATAGAAGAAATTTAGAAAAATTGAGAGGGGAGAAGAAGTGGAAGGACTGAGAAAATGGAAAGATTACTTGTCATGAATATGATTCAGCAATTATTCGTTTAATGCTTGGATAGCTCACAACAACGACATCGTTTAGTTGCGCAATTAGTGGTGGAATTTAATTGTGACATTAATTTGCCACAAAAAGCCAAGTACAGGGTCAATATTTCAGCATAATCAAAATAATACCACTTTATTGCGGCAAATTAGCTATGTGCCGCAAATGGCCAATTCTGTTGTAGTGGTAGGAGATGAAAAGGCAGTTTTCGCATCGCTTAATAAAACAAATGAAACCCTGCAGTCCTTTTGAGAGTTTACTAAAATCTACTGCAGAAAATGTTATCCAGCTAATGAAAAGGCTTAATTCGCTTGCTTAATAATTCACTTACTTAATTCACTTACCTATTTTTCCATACATGTGCTAGGTGTTGTGGTAATGAATTTTTTGTAGCTTTTCTTCTTTTGGTTTTTTGGGGTCTAATTGAAACTAAATTCTTTCCTTTTATTTTGTTACTAAAGGTTGGGATTAGAGTGGTAGTGAAGCTAATCGAGTTGTTTAGAGAATCTCGACTTGAACTTCTTACATCATTTTGGTTCTTGATCACTACGATGTTTTTCACAACTGCAATGGTATAGATTGTTTTCTACAAGAATTACATTTGAATAAATTCAGATATATGCATATTATTTACGAATTTTTTTCCTTTTTTTTTTTTGAATTTTTGGTTAGATTGGTTTCGTGGTCAAGGCTTTGATCGAGTCAAGCTCTCCACGGTATAGATTGGAAGAAGCAATTCAAGACCCTAAGCTTTCTAAATTAAAATTGGATCAGCACAATGCAGAGAAATCAGTAAAAGCTTCTTTGAAGATGTCCAAATGACGGAATGCTTTAAAGAAGCAAAGCCATTTGAGGGGGAAGATGGAACTTGAATAGTATTAAAAGTTTTTTTTTAAAGCTTTTGAGTTTGGCATTTTTTCAGGATGGTAAAGGATATGGCTTGCTAACTATGTCTCTTATGTTCCAAAAAAAAAAAAAAAAAAAAGAAAAGCTATGTCTCTTATGATACTCCCTCCATTCCACTTCAGTAGTCTTGCTTTCTTCTTTTCATCCATCTCAAATTATAATTCACTATTCAAATGAAAATTTTAGTTAATTTTAATTTTTCTAAAATATCCTTATGTAATGTATTTTGTTATTAGTGAGTATAACTTATCTTATTCAATAATTACTTTGATTTATACTAGTGTAACTTTTCATAAGTACTGTTGTTATAATTAATGTAAAAGTATGATGATTAGTCATACTCCTATTATTAATGTAAAAATATTTTAGAAAAAGGGAATTTCGCCAATTCGGTCCTTAAACATTTTCACTTAAATCAATTTCGTCTTTAATGAAATATTTTAACCAATTTAGTCCTTGAACTAGTTTTTTACTTCCAATGTAGGACTTTTCACTGCATTTTACTCAATTTCTATGGACCAACAGGGTATAATTGTCACATTGATTTAATCTTCTGCAATTAGCTGACAAAACAGATTAGAGATCATCACATAAAGGTATATTTATCACCGGAGCCACACCCTTTTCCTTTTTCATTTATTCCTCCTTCCCAACTCCGAAGAGGACATCACATAATCCTGTCTGTCTCTGTCTTTTTCTCATCATACAAGGGGGAATAGTCAGCCACCACACACAGCGGCATCGCCAAAAGATGAACGGAAAGCAAAGAACATATTCCAGACCCCACTCCCAGCCAATTCAAAGCAACAATGAATATACAAAGACTACAACGGCCAAGGACCTCATGGCAGCTTCATATATCATCCAGGAATGGGCAATCCAATTGCTAATTTGCTAGTTGGAGATGTTAAAGACAAGAAGTCCAAATCTAAACACAAACGAGCCACATCGGGTAATCAGTATAATTTCTTTTCATGCTCTCTTGCATATAAACTACTATATTGAGATTATACAGATTATAAATAAATTAGTTGATCCAAGGGTGTGGCTTCAAGTCAGACCTCAAGTAGTTGATCCATCTCAATCTGCAACTCTTCCCACATCTAAGTAGTCCTTCAAGCGATCAAAATGGACACAAAAAAGGTATTAATTCCATACTCAAGGGCAGGCCTTGTTGCTGATATGATAATAATGGAGAACTCAAATAACTATAACTTGGTGAAATTGTTTGTGAACGAAGATAGCAGTATCATGTACACAGGGGTACCTGCGTTCTTTGGTAGTGACCTCCAGGAACCTTCTCCGTTGGCTTGAATGTACTTGGTCAAGATTTCATCTCTTCAGCCGTCCACCTCCCTCTCTTTATGCCCACTTTCTCACAGCAAGGGGCTCTTCCCATTATTCTTCAGGTTTCAGATCAGATTAGAGATGCTCAACTACCATTCTAATTGCTCTTTTCTGAATTTTTTTTTTGTAGAAAAATGAGTTTTCAAACGGGGCCTGCGTTTTAAAGGAGGAGGTGGAAGAGCCTCGCAACAAACTTTGTCGCCTAGCGTAGCTGGTTGACTTTCAAAAACTTTTTATGCATGTTTTTATTGTACACTCTCAAGTCTCAAAAGTTGAGGTACTGGATTTATCAATGTATAGAGTACAGACCTTTCTGTTCCATTTCTGTGCATTCTGTGAGGACCCGCAAATTTCTTATATTTTTCCTCAAAAATGCCTTTTATTTGAAATTATGATCTACTAAAGCCCTACTACCCCATTTGTTCTACAATAAGAATAAATAAACCTAAAAAGTAGGGTTTCACTTTTGGTTTCAAGATTGGAGCAAAATTAGGGTTTTCGTGTTTTTCCGCCGGATGAATTTTTGGTATGGAGCAAGGATCAAATTTGGTGGTTAAAAGTGACTTTTAAGTGAGAAATAAAATGTGATTAGGGGCAATGATATAAGGTTAGTGAATAGGAAGTAAAAACCCTAGTACGTGTGTTTTTAAGAAAAACGGCGCAAACCGACGGGTCCCGCGCACTACCGATTGAACGCACCACTTGACCACCACTTTCTTACCATACAAGCTTATTGATACTTCAGCAAAATATCCTCTTATTTTCAGCTAGGTTTGACCGAATTCTAAGGCTAGAATAACAAGGAAAAGAAAGAGAAAAATGAAAGGTGGTGGTGGCGACAGGTGGCGCTTGACCAAGAGTTAGTCTTTCTTCTTATCTCCAAATTTTGCACCTTTCCTCTTCATTTTTTCTGTGCTTGGCCGAACAAGAGAGGGAGAGAGAGAGCAAGAAAGACAGCCATCCTACATCTTGATTTCCATCTACAAAGTAAGAAAACAAAGAAAATAAACCGATTAAACTCACCTTTGAGTGTTTAGTTAGTGAAGTGTTGGTGAGATTTTGAAAGCGAAAGCTAGGGTTTCACTTGGTGGACACTAATCAAGGTAAGGATGCTGATTTCTCTAATTCTTACTTTCAATCTTGTGTAAATTAGCTTAGCAACTCAAGTTGGTGATGAATAACGGTTGTAGCATGTCTTGGGGGTTGTTTTCTTGTGGACATATGAGTTAGGGTTTGGGGGGAATTGCTGCCAAACTTGATGTATGATTGATATATGTTGTATATAAGATTATATAAGGAGTTTTGGTAGTGTTGGAAGTAAGAAATCAAGAAAGGTTGCATTGAAATCAACAAATTCCAGATTTCTGGAAAAATTTTCCCCATTCTGTCCGGTTTTGTAGCCTCATGTTAGAGGCCGAATTGGCCTTAGGTCAAAACATGAAAGTTGTAGAGAATGGTATTTTATAGCTGCCCACAAAATTCAGCTCAATCGGAGCAACGCAGCTTGTGAAAAGATGAAAATACCCTTGCTGATCTAGGTCACTTTCCAGAGTTCCGCGTGGACAGTTTAGTCCTTTTGGTTGAGTTTATTCACTATAATCCGTTTGGATTTAGCCTTTCACCAAAACATGAAAGTTTCAGTGCCCTGTCTTAGCTTTGTAACGCCACCAAGAACGCCTTAAACGGACCTTGGTAGACTGAGATATGGTCACCTGAATGCAGTGTGGTCGATTAGCCGAATAGTTGAAACCAGGTTATGTGAGTTGGGAATTTGATCAGGTTACATTGAAAATTTGACTAAGTGACCTTCATGAAAGTTGTAGGCCTTCGTCTTAGCTTCGAAATGGTATAAGCTGTGTATCAATCCGATAAGCGTAGCCTCGGATATGTTATTTCCGCAAAACCCGTCAAATCTGTCTTTTGTAATTGCATTTCCGCACTTGAAATTAGCTTAATCTTTGTTTGTGTGTTGTTGTGAGCCTATGGAATGGCTATTGAACTGAATTTGTGTTATGGATTTGTTTAGTGTACAATGTTGGATTGGATTGAGTAAGAATGAAGCCATAAATGGCTGGAAATTAGGTAAACACAAAGGGCATGCTGCCCGAATTTACGCTCGAGGGCTATAGAAATACCTTGCGACTTGGGTCGAGTTGAGACGACTAGTACTTGAGCCATCTAGGACTTTGGCTATCTTGAATCGAGGGTTATATGTTAAAACCTAGTTGAACTTGTACCCTTGAGGAAAAGACATAAGGGCCAATGTAAACTTGTTTTCCTTGTACTTTCAACTCAAGTGTTGTTTTCGAGTATATATGCTACAAAACCTTACGATTTGAAAAGCGAGCAAGTGTTTCACGAATGTCTTCCAAATGAATTTCAATTGGTCGATTCTTAATGAACGGAACGTTTAAGTTTCGAATCCTATTCGTGTTTCAAAGTTCTCAAACTGAATTTTTATCGCAGATCTGGACTCCAAGCCTGGAGTATAATTGAACGTGAATACTTGAAGCGCTATATTTTGGTGAGTGCTTCCAAATATCCGATTGTACTTGATACATGTGTTCCTTACTTGACTTGTATGATTACATGAAAATGAATGATAGGGCAAGGGTGTACTTTACCGCACTTGCCCTAATATGACTTGTTCTTGCTATTGATTATACTTGACTTGCTTTACATGCACTTGAGATATGTCTTGCTTGGAATTCCAGAAACCCTGTGGCTAGTTAATCGAGTCGAGCCGGCAAGGGCCTGGTCGATTACATAACAAACCCTGGGTCACTTGAAATGTCGAGTGGAGTGTCATCTCCTCGACTAAACGGTATACTCGAGTATTACCACCCGTGTTTCATGTGGCGTGCGGGCTCGGAAAAGGGGGTTGATTGATGGACGGAGATTGGCGTGTAGTGGAGTTTTTATTTGGACTTGATATTACTTGAAAGTTGACGGAGTGTCAACTACCACTTGACCAAGCTGGAATGGAGCCGTGATATGGGTTGTTGTATCCTTACATGTGAATGTGAACCTGATATTACTTGGCTAGCTGAAGTACTATTTTTCTGATTTGACTTGTTTGCTCGCTATTTCATTATTACTTTGTTATCACTTGATTTGTTGATCAATTTGATATTTGGGAATTTCACTGAGTTTTGGCTCATCCCGTTAGTTTGTTTTCCTTACAGGGGTACGAGTGAAGCATGAGACGTGTAAAGGCTAGCGTAGTCTAGTTGTTCTTGATTTTGTTTTGAATTTTGACTTGTACTCGCGCTATCCCTCGAATGGATTGTTTTGTACTTGGATTGTATACGTTTTGACTAGTTTGAGTATATCGAGACTTTGTACCATGTTTCCTATCCATGTATATTATAAGCTTGAATCGTGGATGTTATTTATGGTTCATGAATGCGTATGTACGTGATTCGCATGAGCTCGTGAGTGAGTCCTGGCGAGAGCTGGGCAGGCGGTCCGCCGAACCCTTTGGTACGCCTTAGAGGGAGGTGGGGTCGTCACAGGTGGTATCAGAGCCTTGGTTGTGAATTGATCTGGATAGATTGAGTGCTTGATGTGATAGGCTAAGGTTTTATTCTTGAGTTTAGCCTTTAGCCTTGTTTTCTACGTGATGAGTACTTACTTTTGCAATGTTATTTGCAAATCTAGGTTATGGCGGGTACTGACGCCTCTGGGAGTGCTGGACCGTCCCAGCCTGCGCCTACTGACATACCGACCGAGGTACCTACTGACGCGCCTAAGGATGCTCCTACCGACGAACCGCATTTGGAGGGGCCTGTTTGTCGCGTGATTACATATCAGGAGGGCCCCGATGGGCCAGTGCAGCGATGGTCCCCAGTGCGCAAGATCTGGCTTTGCGATTGCTGGAAGACCTACTCCTACCCCGATCGGGTAGTGCTCGCTGTGGACGACAAGCGGAGACGATTGGCTAGTGCCAATCGTAGGTGCCAGACGGAGATTGAGCGTCTCCGGGCTACTCTCCGAGATCACGGAGCTAGGATCCGAGAGCTGGAGGCCTCGGTATTGGAGGAGCAGCAGCGGACCGATGCATTCCGCGAGCAGGCCCAGGCGACTTTCGGACGTCTCGTGCGAGTGGTTGCGGCTATTGGAGACCGGACTGGCCACATTCTGACCGAGTGTGAGGCCCCTGTGGACGATGTTCTCCAGGACTTGGCCGGAGGTGGCCAAGCGCCTGTAGCTCCTGGCGTTCCTGGTGCTCCTGGGGAGGATCCTGAGGAGGACCCGGAGGAGGAGCCGAGCGCGTCCTTGGAGTCTGTGGGGTCGGCGTCTAGCCGAACCACTTGTTAGAGTTGAGGGAGCTTCTTTTGTGAGACAGTTAGGAACATAGTAGGACGACACGTTTCTTTTGTTTTGACTTAGACGTGTCGCGGTGGATGTAAATAGGGCTTTTGTTCTATGTTCTTGGGCTAGTATAGCCACTGACGTGTTTAGGTTGGCATGTATATATGACTTGTTTGCTATGTATATAAAGTGCTTGTTTCTTACGTGTTTATTTGCCTCTAATTATCTTGCTGCAACGTGATAAATAAGCCATACCTTACCCTGTTTATATGTTTATAGCTGCTGATTAACTCTCGAAACATGGAAGATAAAAGAAGTCGGACCAAGAAAGCTAACCGAGAACGCGGTTCTAGGCGAGGCCGTGAGGGTGAACAAGCACAGGAACCGGTGCCAGAACCGAGAGAGGAGAGGCAGGCAGCGGTTCAGCCACAGCCTGAACCCCAGGCGGCAGGGGGAGATCAAGTGGCAACTGCCATTCAACAGATGACTAACATTCTGACTCGGTTAGTGGAACAACAGGGTCAAGCCCTTGTAAACCAACCTAGGGACCCCGATATGGGGCAGGATAGAGCCTTGGAGAGATTTTAAAAGTTCTCCCCACCCAAGTTTTTAGGAGGGCCAGACCCGTATGAGGCTGAGAAATGGCTGGAGGCCATGATAAATATTTTTGCTGCCCTAAACTATACCGAGGAGAGACAAGTCCAATTCGCTGTTTTCCAGTTTAAGGGGCCAGCTAGGGTTTGGTGGAATGTAGTGAGGGCCAAGTGGGAGAGAGAGGGAACTGCATGGACTTGGCTAAACTTTGTACGGGACTTCAATGAAAAATACCTTCCACCCATCGTCCAAGAGGAGAGAGAGGACGATTTCATCAAACTCCGTCAGGGGATGTTGAGTGTAACTGAGTATGAGACTCAGTTTACAAAGTTGTCCAAATTTGCTCCCGAACTGATAGCTACAGAGTCGAGAAAAGTACGGAGGTTTATACAAGGATTGAATGTGGAGTTACAAGAAGCCTTAGCAGTTGTCCAAATTAATACTTTCACGGAGGTTTTGGAGAAGGCGCTGAGGATAGAGACTGCTAGGGCGCAAATGAGAAATTTCCATGCTAAACGGAGAGGGGCACCTAGTGGAGTCCAAGGGTCAGTGCGAGGTGAACGGAGCATGCCACCTGATAAATCCGGTCGTGGGGCTGGAGGTGGACGGTTCTCGAGCACATCTGGGAGAAGTGCTCCGAGAGGAGGTGCCCAGAGGGGAGGCCAAGGTGGTAGGGGCCAAGGTAGAGGTTTTTCCCAGGGAGGCCAAACCTCCACTCCCCGAGTGACGTGTGGGTATTGTGGGAAACCAAACCACACCGAGGATGAGTGCTGGAGAAAGACTCGAAAGTATCTGAGGTGCGGAGGTGTGGATCACCAGATAGCCAATTGTCCGCTGATCAGTGACACCCAATCGACTGCCAGGTCAAACCCAAAGTCGATTAATGCTGGAGGGGCCAGGTCGAGGGTACTGGCTAGAGTATACTCGCTGGATCAAACAACCGTGCCTGAACCAACAAAGGTGGTAGAAGGTACAATCCTTGTTTTTCACCGATTAGCTAGAATTTTGATAGACTCCGGTGCTACGCACTCTTTTGTTAATCCTGCATTTATGCTTGGAATTGATTTGAAAGTTGAAAGGTTACCTTATGACTTAGAGGTAAGAACACCTATGGGTAATCAAATCTTGCTTGCGAATGAGGTATATAGGAATTGCGATATTTGGGTTGGGGAACGAAAATTGATAGTTGACCTTATTAGTCTAGCCATCATGGGGTACGATGTCATTCTAGGTATGGATTGGCTAGTTCATTATCATGCTCGAGTAGACTGTAGGATGAAAGTGGTTGAATTTTGTATACCGGGGGAGGCAACTCTAAAGTTAGACGTGAGGGGTATGATAGCCTCTTCTGCGCTTATTTCGGGCATAAGGGCTAGGAAATTGCTTCGTCGTGGGGCACGTGGATACCTAGCTTTTCTAATTAATACTCCGGGAGAAAAGACTAAGTTGGAAGACATGCCAGTAATCAGTGAATACCCGGACGTATTTCCAGAGGAATTGGAGTCTCTGCCACCCGAGAGGGAGATTGAATTTAAGGTTGACCTAGTACCCGGAGCAACTCCTATTTCGAAAACCCCTTATCGTATGGCACCTGCTGAGCTTAAGGAGCTAAAGGTGCAATTGCAAGACTTGCTAGAACGGGGGTTTATACATGAGAGCGAATCCCCGTGGGGAGCTCCAGTGTTATTTGTTAAAAAGAATGACGGAGGTTTGAGGTTGTGTATTGACTATCGAGAGTTGAATGCAGTAACTATTAAGAATAAATATCCCTTGTCCCACATCGATGAGTTGTTTGATCAGTTACAAGGGGCCGTAGTGTTTTCTAAATTGGACCTGCGCCAAGGGTATTATCAATTGAGAATTAGAAAGGAGGATGTGCCAAAAACGGCATTTAACACTCGGTATGGGCATTTTGAGTTCGCAATAATGCCTTTTGGTTTAACCAATGCCCCAGCAGCATTCATGGATTTAATGCATCGAGTGTTCAAACCTTACTTGGATAGGTTTGTAGTGGTGTTCATTGATGACATCTTGGTGTATTCGAGATCAAGGAAGGAGCATGAACAACACTTGCGGATAGTGCTGCAAACTCTAAGAGAGCACCAACTGTTCGCTAAGTTCAGTAAGTGTGAATTTTGACTGGAAAAAGTGACATTTCTAGGTCACATAATTTCAAAAGATGGCCTTGCTGTAGACCCGGCAAAAGTGGAAGCTGTAGCCAAATGGAAGCGGCCAGAAAATCCCACAGAGGTGCGAAGTTTTCTAGGTTTAGCAGGGTACTACAGCAGATTTATAAAGGACTTCTCGAGAATTGCAGGACCCTTGACTAACTTGACTAAGAAACAGGGAAAGTATATTTGGGATGTTAAGTGTGAAAGTAGTTTCCAAGAGCTTAAGAAACAACTGATTATGGCTCCAGTTTTAGCGTTGCCTAGTGGAAATGATAGCTATACGGTTTATACCGATGCTTCAAAAGAAGGGCTAGGGTGCGTGTTGATGCAGAATAGGAATGTGATTGCCTATGCATCCCGAAAGTTAAAAGCTCATGAGCAGAATTACCCGACCCATGACTTGGAACTTGCAGTTGTAGTGTTCGCTTTGAAGAAATGGCGACATTATCTCTATGGTGTAACTTTTGAGGTTTATACGGATCATAAGAGTCTTAAGTATCTGTTTTCTCAGAAGGAGTTAAACCTAAGACAACGTCGGTGGGTAGAGTTCTTAGAGGATTATGATTGTACAATTAACTACCATCCTGGAAAGGTCAATGTTGTAGCAGATGCTTTAAGCCGGAAAGCTCAATTAGCAAGCTCCATAGTGAGAGAGTGGAGCCTGTTAGAAGATGTCTGTGAGTGGAAATCTCGTTTGGAACTGAAGAAGGTAATTTTTGGAAATATTGAGGCAAAATCGGCATTGATGGAGCGGATCAAAGAGAGCCAAGTGAAGGATCCAATAGTGCAAAAGTGGGTGGAAAAGGTGAAGAAAGGGGAGTCACCTAATTTTAACCTAAGCCCTGATGGAATCTTAAAATTTCGAAATCGTGTCGTTGTACCTAGGGATGAGAAGTTAAGGAAGGAGATTTTGGAGGAATCACACCGCTCTAGGTATACGGTGCACCCAGGGAATAATAAGATGTACCAAAATCTTAGAAGTCTGTATTGGTGGGAGAATATGAAGGCAGAGATTGCCCAATTTGTACAAAAGTGTCTTACGTGCCAGCAGGTAAAAGCTGAGCATCAAAAGCCATCAGGTCTATTGCAGCCTTTAGAGATCCCTGAATGGAAATGGGAGCACATAACGATGGATTTTGTGTCAGAGTTACCACGAACACAAAAGGGGCATGATGCAATTTGGGTAATAGTGGATCGATTAACTAAGACTGCACATTTCTTGCCAATAAATATGAAATATTTCTTGGAGAAACTTGCTAAACTTTATATGGATGAGGTGGTAGACTACACGGGGTACCAGTGAGCATTGTATCTGATAGAGACCCTAGATTCGTATCCCGATTCTGGCAGAAATTACAAGAGGCTCTAGGAACTAAGTTGAGTTATAGCACAGCGTATCACCCACAAACTGATGGACAATTTGAGAGAACTATTCAAACTCTTGAGGATATGCTGAGAGCCTGTATTGTGGATTTTGGAGGAAGTTGGAGTCAATACTTGACCTTGGTTGAATTTGCATATAACAATAGTTATCATTCCACTATTCAAAAGGCCCCATATGAAGCCTTGTATGGACGACGATGTCGATCCCCAATCCATGGGGATGAAGTAGGGGAGAGAAAAATTATAGATCCGGCCACTATACCATGGGTTGAGGAAGCCTATGAAAAGGTAAAAGTAATCCGCCAGAGACTTCAAACCACCCAAAGCCGTCAGAAAAGTTATGCCGATTATCGGAGAAAGGATTTGAAGTTTGAAATAGGGGATAAAGTGTTCCTTCGGATCACCCCATTGAAGGGAAAGATTAGATCAGGAAAAGGGAAAAAGTTGCAACCACGCTATATAGGACCTTTCAATGTACTTCAGCGAATAGGAAAGGTGGCTTATCGACTTGAGTTACCAGTTAGTTTGTCTAGGATCCATGACGTTTTCCATGTTTCTTTACTTAAGAAATACCATCCGGATCCGACTCACATTTTGCCACCCGAAGACGTTGAACTTGACGAGTCCTTAACCTATGAAGAACGACATGTTCAAATATTTGATCGAAAGGTGAAGGACCTGAGAAACAAGCAGATTCCTTTAGTAAAGGTTCTATGGAAGTATCATGAAGTGGAAGAAGCAACTTGGGAGCTAGAAAAGGACATGCGAGAAAAATATCCCGACCTGTTCTTGACGAAAGGTATGAATTTCGAGGTAGAAATTCTTTTAAGGGGGAGAGAGTGTGAGGACCCGCAAATTTCTTATATTTTTCCTCAAAAATGCCTTTTATTTGAAATTATGATTTACTAAAGCCCTACTACCCCATTTGTTCCACAATAATAATAAATAAACCTAGAAAGTAGAGTTTCACTTTTGGTTTCAAGATTGGAGCAAAATTAGGGTTTTCGTGTTTTCCGCCGGATGAATTTTCGGTATGGAGCAAGGATCAAATTTGGTGGTTAAAAGTGACTTTTAAGTGAGAAATAAAATGTGATTAGGGGCAATGATATAAGGTTAGTGAATAGGAAGTAAAAACCCTAGTACGTGTGTTTTTAAGAAAAACGGCGCGAACCGACGGGTCCCGCGCACTACCGATTGAACGAACCACTTGACCACCACTTTCTTACCATACATGCTTATTGATACTTGAGCAAAATATCCTCTTATTTTCAGCTAGATTTGACCGAATTCTAAGGCTAGAATAACAAGGAAAAGAAAGAGAAAAATGAAAGGTGGTGGTGGCGACAAGTGTCGCCACCTAAGGATTTCTTGACCAAGAGTTAGTCTTTCTTCTTATCTCCAAATTTTGCACCTTTCCTCTTCATTTTTTCTGTGCTTGGCCGAACAAGAGAGGGAGAGAGAGAGCAAGAAAGACAGCCATCCTACATCTTGATTTCCATCTACAAAGTAAGAAAACAAAGAAAATAAACCGATTAAACTCACCTTTGAGTGTTTAGTTAGTGAAGTGTTGGTGAGATTTTGAAAGCGAAAGATAGGGTTTCACTTGGTGGACACTAATCAAGGTAAGGATGCTGATTTCTCTAATTCTTACTTTCAATCTTGTGTAAATTAGCTTAGCAACTCAAGTTGGTGATGAATAACGGTTGTAGCATGTCTTGGGGGTTGTTTTCTTGTGGACATATGAGTTAGGGTTTGGGGGAAATTGCTGCCAAACTTGATGTATGATTGATATATGTTGTATATAAGATTATATAAGGAGTTTTGGTAGTGTTGGAAGTAAGAAATCAAGAAAGGTTGCATTGAAATCAACAAATTCCAGATTTCTGGAAATATTTTCCCCTTTCTGTCCGGTTTTGTAGCCTCATGTTAGAGGCCTAATTGGCCTTAGGTCAAAACATGAAAGTTGTAGAGAATGGTATTTTATAGCTGCCCACAAAATTCAGCTCAATCAGAGCAACGCAGCTTGTGAAAAGATGAAAATACCCTTGCTGATCTAGGTCACTTTCCAGAGTTCCGCGTGGACAGTTTAGTCCTTTTGGTTGAGTTTATTCACTATAATCCGTTTGGATTTAGCCTTTCACCAAAACATGAAAGTTTCAGTACCTGTCTTAGCTTTGTAACGCCACCAAGAACGCCTTAAACGGACCTTGGTAGACTGAGATATGGTCACCCGAATGCAGTGTGGTCGATTAGCCGAATAGTTGAAACCAGGTTATGTGAGTTGGGAATTTGATCAGGTTACATTGAAAATTTGACTAAGTGACCTTCATGAAAGTTGTAGGCCTTCGTCTTAGCTTAGAAATGGTATAAGCTGTGTATCAATCCGATAAGCGTAGCCTCGGATATGTTATTTCTGCAAAACCCGTCAAATCTGTCTTTTGTAATTGCATTTCCGCACTTGAAATTAGCTTAATCTTTGTTCGTGTGTTGTTGTGAGCCTATGGAATGGCTATTGAACTGAATTTGTGTTATGGATTTGTTTAGTGTACAATGTTGGGTTGGATTGAGTAAGAATGAAGCCATAAATGGCTGGAAATTAGGTAAACACAAAGGGCATGCTGCCCGAATTTACGTTCGAGGGCTATAGAAATACCTTGCGACTTGGGTCGAGTTGAGACGACTAGTACTTGAGCCATCTAGGACTTTGGCTATCTTGAATCGAGGGTTATATGTTAAAACCTAGTTGAACTTGTACCCTTGAGGAAAAGACATAAGGGCCAATGTAAACTTGTTTTCCTTGTACTTTCAACTCAAGTGTTGTTTCCGAGTATATATGCTACAAAACCTTACGATTTGAAAAGTGAGCAAGTGTTTCACGAATGTCTTCCAAATGAATTTCAATTGGTCGATTCTTAATGAACGGAACGTTTAAGTTTCGAATCCTATTCGTGTTTCAAAGTTCTCAAACTGAATTTTTATCGCAGATCTGGACTCCAAGCCTGGAGTATAATTGAACGTGAATACTTGAACCACTATATTTTGGTGAGTGCTTCCAAATATCCGATTGTACTTGATACATGTGTTCCTTACTTGACTTGTATGATTACATGAAAATGAATGATAGGGCAAGGGTGTACTTTACCGCACTTGCCCTAATATGACTTATTCTTTCTATTGATTATACTTGACTTGCTTTACATGCACTTGAAATATGTCTTGCTTGGAATTCCAGAAACCCTGTGGCTAGTTAATCGAGTCGAGCCGGCAAGGGCCTGGTCGATTAGATAACAAACCCTGGGTCACTTGAAATGTCGAGTGGAGTGTCATCTCCTCGACTAAACGGTATACTCGAGTATTACCACCCGTGTTTTGTGTGGCGCGCAGGCCCGGAAAAGGGGGTTGATTGATGGACGGAGATTGGCGTGTAGTGGAGTTTTTATTTGGACTTAATATTACTTGAAAGTTGACGGAGTGTCAACTACCACTTGACCAAGCTGGAACGGAGCCGTGATATGGGTTGTTGTATCCTTACATGTGAATGTGAACTTGATATTACTTGGCTAGCTGAAGTACTATTTTCCTGATTTGACTTGTTTGCTCGCTATTTCACTATTACTTTGTTATCACTTGATTTGTTGATCAATTTGATATTTGGGAACTTCACTGAGCTTTGGCTCACCCCGTTAGTTTGTTTTCCTTACAGGGGTACGAGCGAAGCGTGAGACGTGTAAAGGCTAGCGTAGTCTAGTTGTTCTTGATTTTGTTTTGAATTTTGACTTGTACTCGCGCTATCCCTCGAATGGATTGTTTTGTACTTGGATTGTATACGCTTTGAACTAATTTGAGTATATCGAGACTTTGTACCCTGTTTTCTATCCATGTATATTATAAGCTTGAATCGTGGATGTTATTTATGGTTCATGGATGCGTATGTACGTGATTCGCGTGAGCTTGTGAGTAAGTCCTGGCGAGAGTTGGGCAGGCGGTCCGCCGAACCCTTTGGTACGCCTTAGGGGGAGGTGGGGTCGTCACACATTCACCTTTCTTCTTCAGCTGTTTTAGCTCCCATTCTTCAGGATCCTTCCACTCGACTTCACTTTTTGTCAATTTACTTGAGAACCCCTTACTAGCAGCCCACAAAACTACTCGTTGACCTCACTGCCTCTTTAAATTTGGAGGAATGCACCTGCAGCAACCCCTCTTCCTGTTCGTACCGCTGCCACCCACTTCCCTGCACTTCTTCTCTTTGCAACTAGCTCAATTCACCTACTTGTTCAAACTGTTCTTTTGAACCCACTGATCCCATTTGCTCCGACAGCTTGTGCCATCTCTTCCTCACAAGACCAAGGAACCGGAAAAGAGTAAGGATGCAGGCGCTAGTTGACATCAGGCTCTCTTCTCTGTTTTGTCAGCTAGTGATCTCTTCCTTGTAATGATCTCTAATCTGTTTTGTCAGCTAATTGCAGAAGATTAAATCAATGTGACAATTATACCCTGCTGGTCCACGGGAATTGAGTAAAATGCAATGAAAAGTCCTACATTCGAAGTAAAAAACTAGTTCAAGGACTAAATTGGTTAAAATATTTCATTAAGGACGAAATTGATTTAAGTGAAAATGTTTAGGGACCAAATTGGCGAAATTCCCTTAGAAAAATAGTAGGTTAGATTTACTCTGAAAAGAAAAACCCCAATACAATCGAAGTAGGATGGGAGGAGTAATTTTTTCTGGAGTATTTATTCTTTTGTTTCTTTCATACATCCAATACATATACACACACACATATATGTATCTGTATGTGTATATGTACATGTGTGTGTGTGTGTGTGTTTGTATGAGGCATTATCACGAATTTTGATAGCTAGGCATTGCCTATTGGTCCAAAAGGTTCCCTTTTGCATTCTCGCAAACACCGTTTGCATGAATCTTTAAGATCTGATAGTAGAACCATTCAAAATACTAAGAGATATAGGAAAATTATTGACGTGTGCAGGGTATAGATATAACAATTAGCTCATCCACAGTCAAGTTTTACATTTATAAATTCTAAATACCCTACACGCGATTTTTCACAAGTATACGAGTCGAGAGCGAGTATATGGTATTAAGGGTCGATCCCACAAAGAAGAGTTTCAATTACCGATAGTTTTCGAAATCCTTTATTATTTAGACTATAATCATGAAGTAAAAGTAATAAAATTAACACTAGAAAACTTCTAGAGGTATAGAATTCCTTACTACTCTTGCAAATGAAGTTACCAGTTACGTAAATGTTATTATCTTGGCTAGTCATGGCATAATTTCCTAATGTATGTGAAACCTACTCTTGTAGTAAATCAACTATACTTGCAATTAAGCCATATCTACTCTCATGGTTATGAAATTAACTACAAGCTTATTTCTTCTATGAAATTACATGAAACAAGTCACTAAAAGCCACAAAGATACTCCTCTATTCTCGTGAGTGAACTCCCTAGATTTATCACCTTCTTGAACTAATGTTAAATTCCAATTCTCATTGCAAACTTAACACTTTTAAACAATTACAATTAATGGCCGGTTAATCATGATTAGAAAAGTAAAAGTAATAAATAACTTGCTCAGAATAATATCATCAAACAACCAAATAAACATTACTAACAAGATATAGAAAGTTCATCCATAACTCTAGGCATAAACTTTAACTAAACATGAAGAAAAACAAATCCAAACTTGTATTATAGTTAAACATGAAATTAAATACAAAAGAGAAAGTGATAGGAGAGATATCACCCTTGTCACATGAGCTCTAACTTTCCATCTTTCCTCTTCAAATCTTCATCCAAATTTAACTACAAATACAAGAAGGAAAAACTACAATAACTACTCTATACTATCCTAACTAATGAACTAAGGAAATTCTAGTGAAAGTCTACATTTTTGTGGAGTTCCTTTAATCTTCCAAAGTTGTTAAAATATTCTCCAAAGGCCTCTATTTATAGAGGATTCAAGAGCCAAATGAGTTGTTTCTAGTTGTCATCTTTGACTCTTGAAACTCTTATGAGTTGTTTTTCCAGCTTTCCAACCTTTTCTTGATCAGATATAGCCGGAATTGATAGCTAGAATTGAGTTGGAAAAGTTGTGTGAAAGCAGGTCAAGTTGATGAGCAAGTTGCAGAAAATAGAAAAGAATACGCGACTTCATCTTGCGTATTGGATAGTCGTATTTTCACTTCAGCACGACTTCAATCGATATTTTCTCAATGATGGAGAAGAAACTAACTCTGTGGACTGAGATACGACCAAAATACCATTAACTGGTCAGAGCTCTATTTTAGCTTTCAACAGCAGAGTTGCACTTCTGTATTTTGACTTTTTGACAATAAAAATGACTGAACTGAACTTCAATGTCTTCATACAAATGTAGATCTATTTCTTAGGTTCAAAATGGTATAAGAATAACCTCAATCCAATGCTTGTAGCTCTAGATATTGCCAAAATATCACAAGGTGTCAAAACTATCTTCACTTGAATTTCTTCCTTTGAATGTTTTGCACTTCATGTCTTCTTTAAACCACTTCAAATCATCAATAATCATCTAATTATCTTCTCAAATCTCTCCAATTGATGATTGAATCCTTAAAACTATAAAAATATGAAGTTTTTACCCTTAAAATCCATAGAAATGCAATTTTGACACTTCAAACCATAAAATGCATATTGTCACTAGAAACTTTAGTTAATTAGCTATAAAAGTAGTTAAAGCACACTAAAACTAACTAATAAAACACACTAAAAACACGAAAAATATATACTTATCAAATACCCCCACACTTGAACCATTGCTTGTTCTTAAGCAAGAAAAATACAAACCAACAATGATCAAACATTTTAAACATAAACATATGTGCACCATTCAACTTCATTTCCTCAAAAACAAGGTAAATAACTATTATGCAATCATTCATTAATCCTCAAGTACTCATAATATTTAGTAAAGGAAAGCTAATTATACCCTAATTATGCTAATTCATCTCAATTTGTCCCCTTCACCCAATGTCACAAGTAAGTAACTCATATGGCCAATAAAAATGCTATTTAATCCCATAATCATTTTCTTATTCAACTTAGAGAGGGATTTATCCATACAATATAACTAAATATTACTCAAGTAGTGAAAGTGCATTTTGACATGAAGATCGATATTTTTCGATGAAAATCGCCGGTTACTCAACACTTCACATACTCAAGTAGTTTAACATACTTTTAATTCGAGTATCGTTTTACGTGAAAGTCAATATTTATAGATGAAGACTCCCGGTTACTAAGTACAAGAACCATTGGAGTAGAACAAGTCCTATTCTCTTTTTTTTTTATCTTTTTTTTCTTTCTATTTTTCCTTTTTCTTTTTTTTAAAGTAAGCCTCTCAAAAGCATAATCATGAGAAGAGTGTTACACTTATTAACCATATTAATCACTTAACTTTGTAAAATCAAGTAAAGAGAAGAAATTTCATCAAATATGCAAAATGTAGGCATAATTTTCTCTACTTTACAAGATATTTTCCTATAAATGTACAAATTATAATCACATAATAGTCATTTCCAAATTAAATTAGAAAAGAAGCTTTCAAGTCACATACATTTATCTCAAAAGTAGAAGGAATTTGAATTGCTAATGGTATACTTGTTGGCCTTTGGATAAAATTGAAAAAATTTGGGGCATTTTACAATTTTGAACAAGATTTTAGAAAAGTTTTGGCAGAGTTTCCTCTTATAAATAGACAAAACTCCCTGCCAACAAACCCAGTTTTGAACAAATTAAAGCACAAGAAATATTTTCAGGCAAGTCCTGAATGTGCTGAAATATTTTCAGCACAAGTCCTGAATATTTTCAATCACAACTAACATATATAATCTCAATTCCCCCCTCCCAACTTAACATGCACATTGTCCTCAATGTGTAAAAAGGGAATCAAGATAAAGAAAGTAATTTTCCCCTATTGTTGCGATTGAAGTACCAAAGCATTAAGTTCACGAGCCATTGTCCACTTATCTCCACAACTTCATGAGGTCCATTGGATAACTATTAGTGATAGAAACCTAAGAATGGAAAATGAGAAACAAAGGTGATAACAAAGGCATTAATAAACATATAACGGTGATCCGTGACTCATACGCCTTTGTGGTGGTGATGTACCTATAGAAAATACGCAACACACTACTCAAGGTACAAGGAAATATGCAAGGAAAAGAAGAAGAAGAGAATGAACAATGAACCCATATTTTTCTTTTAAAAAGAATCCTAAAAATGAGAGTTCATAAAGCGCGGCCTTGAAGTCACATTTTTATCATTCGTGTTTTCTATTATAATTTTGCTGGTCCAAATACGAGACTTCTGAAAATGCAACTTGAAGTCGCGTTTTGAGGCTCACGTTTTCTTCTTATATTTTGTAGAAATGAATACGCGACTAGAGGTCGTGTTTTTCTGCGCTCGCATTTTCTTCATTCTGCAGTTTTCTACAAAAACTTCTTAACGTTTCAAAAATTATGTTTTTACCCCAATTACTCAAAATGCATCCTAGGTCATTTTTTTGCCAAAGTATTCAATGCACGCACATGTAAAACAATCAAAACATGCATTTTAACCCTTATTAACAAATTAAAAACAACTTTTACTCAAATCGAGGGGTAGAGTTTCTTGATCGAACTTCGCCTTTTTCACCTCATTTGGTCACTTCTGCCTCTATTTCCCAAACATATGAAAGAAAAACAACAAAATAATTTAAATACATAATTTAAACATAAAAATCACGCCAAATAACGTAAACGTAAACAAACATTGGGTTGCCTCCCAACTAGCGCTTTTGTTTATAGTCGTTGGCTCGACTATTTAACCTCATTTTTCAAGGAGGTTTTATCAATGAATAATCCACCATTTTAGGTCATGGTGGATCGTTAAAATGTGACTTTATGACAAAAATCACATATTCAAATGATAAGAGAGATGGAAGTGACTTACCTATCTCAAGTGTTTCATAGATATTACCTTGAATATGCACCACTTGAGAACTCACCAAACGAACGTCCACATGGCTTTCTTGGGGAATAATTAAAACTTGTACTCTCAATGCATTCCTCAAGAGGGGTGAAAAATGAGTCATTAAGGCTCACCTCTTGAGGTTCAAGATTAGCTCCAAAGGTACTATCATGTGTAATAGACTCTTTTTAATTGAAACACAAATTAGATTCATCATTTTGATCAAAATGCAATCCATTTTCACTTGCAACATACTCACCATTCATGCTAGAGTCATAGTGCATATCATTCGAAGAAATAACTTCACACAACTCATGCAATTGGTCTTGTATTCTACCAAAGTGAGAAGCTAATTCATCTAACATTTCCTCAACCCTATCAAAACAGTCGGAGGTTGCATTAGCTAACCTTTTTATAGCTAACTCCCAAGATGACTTAGAATCGTTAGCTAATGATTCACTTTCTAATTCCGAAGGTGAAGGTGCATTAACTAACCTTTCTATTGCCAATTCTCAAGATGGCTTTGATTCATATTGGACATATTCGGGTTGGCAATCATAAAAACATGGAGAATCACTATAATTACATTGATTATCCCAATCATAAGCATGAGAATTATCCCAATTAGCACCATATTGATCAAAACAAGGATTGTAATGCCCTAATTCATCAACATAATCCACATTTTGTGCTTGCCTATATGTATGAGTAGCGTGATAACCTCCACACAAGTCATAAATCACATGATAAGAATTAAAAATATTAATATTCCTCGTTTGCTCAAGCATATTCATAATAGTGTCCATTTGAATTTTTAACGTTATAACATCAAATTTAAACTTTAAACACCTTAAACTAATTTCAAAAGACATATCTTCAGTAATTTCATGGTTACCTCTATCCATGGAGCTTTGCATGTAGTAACTATCCATTGTTGATCTTCCACTTCTCAAGCATTGTCTCCTCATGTTTTCTACTCTCCAATTGAACCCCTAAACATGCATTCAAAAACAACTCAAAAACATTTTTAGTCAAGAAGAATAGATAAATCGACACATATAAAACATGTAAATAAAGACTCAACTAGACACTAAATATAACAAACTAGACACTAGACACAGTAAAAACAAGAAAAACAAGTAAAAATATCTAAACTAATAAAGTTACTCTTAGCACTGATATTGACAAATTTTCCCCAGCAACTGCGCCAAAAACTTGATATGTGCAGGGTATACATATAACAATTAGCTCATCCACAATCAAGTTTTACATTTATAAATGCTAAATACCCCACACGTGATTTTTCACAAGTATATGAGTCGAGAGTAAGTATAGGGTATTAAAGGTCGAGCCAACAGGGAAGAGTTTCAATTACCGATGGTTTTTGAACTCCTTTATTATTTAAACTATGATCATGAAGTAAAAGTAATAAAAATAACACTAGAAAGCTTCTACAGGTATGAAATTCCTTACTACTCTTGCAAATGAAGTTATTAGTTAAGTGAATGTTATTATCTTGGCTAGTCGTGACGTAATTTCCTAATATATGTGAAACCTACTATCGTAGTGAATCAACTATACTTGCAATTAAGCCATATCTACTCTCATGATTATGAAATTAACTACAAGCTCATTTCTTCTATGAAATTACATGAAACAAGTCACTAAAAGCCACGAAGGTACTCCTCTGCTCTCGTGAGTGAATTCCCTAGGTTTATCACTTCCTTGAACTAATGTTAAATTCCAATTCTCATTGCAAACTTAATACCTTTAGATAATTACAATTAATGGCCAGTTAATCATGATTAGAAAAGTAAAAGTGATAAATAACTTGCTCAGAATAATATCATCAAACAACCAAATAAACATTATTAACAAGATATAGAAAGTTCATCCATTACTCTAGGCATAAACTTTAACTAAACATGAAGAAAAAAAATCCAAACTTGTATTATAGTTAAACATGAAATCAAATACAAAAGAGAAAGTGATAAGAGAGATGTCACCCTTATCACATGAGCTCTAACTCTCCATCTTTGCTCTTCAAATCTTCATCCAAATCTAACTACAAATACAAGAAGGAAAAACTACACTAACTACTCTATACTATCCTAACTAATAAACTAAGGAAATTCTAGTAAAAGTCTACATTTTTGTGGAGTTCCTCTAACCTTCCAAAGCTGTTAAAATGTTCTCCAAAGGTTTCTATTTATAGAGGATTCAAGAGCCAAATGAGTTGTTTCTAGTTGTTATCTTTGACTCTTGAAACTCTTATCAGTTGTCTTTCTAACTTTCCAACCTTTTCTTAATCAGACACAGGTGGAATTGATAACTAGAATTAAGTTGGAAAAGTTGTGTGAAAGCAAGGCAAGTTGATGAGCAAGTTGTAGAAAACAGAAGAGAATATGCGACCTCAGAAATACGCGACTTCATCGCGCGTATTGGATAGTCACGGTTTCACTTCAGCACCACTTCAACTGATATTTTCTCAACGATGGAGGCCAAACTAGCTCTTGTATAAAACATATATCTCTGAGTTAGCTTTCCAATACCTCAAGAATCATCTCATTCGGCGCTCTGTGGATCGAGATATGACCAAAATACCATCAACTGGTCAGAGCTCTATTTCAGCTTTCGACAGCAGAGTTGCACTTCTATATTTCTACTTTTTGACAATGAAAATGATTGAATTGGACTTCGATGTATTCATACCAAATGTAGATTAATCTCTTATATTCAAAATGGTATAAGAATCACCTCAATCCAATGCTTATCACTCACGATATTGCCAAAATACCACAAGGTGTTAAAACTGTCTTCACTTGCATTTCTTCCTTTGAATGTTTTGCACTTCATGTCTTCTTTAAACCACTTCAAACCATCAATAATCATCCAATTATCTTCTCAAATCTCTCCAATTGATGATTGAATCGTTAAACCTACAAAAACATGAACTTTTTCCCCTTAAAATTCATAGAAATGCAATTTTAACACTTCAAACTGTAAAATACATATTTTCACTAGAAACTTAGATAATTAGCTATAAAAGTAGTTAAAACACTAAACTAACTAATAAAACACACTAAAAACATGCAAAGTATATACTTATCAATTATATAGTTAGAGTTTCAAGCCAACACATAAATAACCCCTATGGGATATGCTAAAAGGAGTTTTTGGGTGGATTAGTTCAAAAGTATGTCAAATGGCTTCCTTTATCTCCGAAAAGGTTAAAGAATCCGCAGATTGTGTTAGGTGATATTTTTTGTTATTCGTTTGAAAATACAGCCAAAAGGATGGCTAATAGATCAATTTATAGAATAGTGGAAATTTTTAGGTGCATCAAAAGTTCTATATATTCAAAAGCTCCGTCAAGAGTAAAATACATATAGCGAGAAAAATTGTTATCTAGCAGCTGTTGAAGAGTTGGGTTATTCAGAAGTTGTTGAAGTTCTAGAGCTCCATAAGGGGTTCTATATATTTTATTGTGAAAAGTAGTGTTATCCAGTTGATAATGGCTAATTTGTGATATTTTTTAATGTGTTTCACATTATTTTTTAGTCAATTTGTAAAGTTAAATGGTACAAGTTGTCCATTTTTTGTCACTAATTTGCACCGTCAATTGATAGATGAATTTGTTGTGATTTTCTCATTTTAGATGGAAAATCTCTGTATTTTGTAGGTAAAATGATCAAATTCACTTGGAAGTGAAATGGTGATCTAAAGCGAGGATTAGAAGATTGAGAAGTCACAATAATATCTAAAAGAGATGGTACAATTCAAGGATGAAAAGCCAAAAAAAAAAAAAAGAGAATCCCTCGAGGGATTGGTCCGAGGGATTCCTGGCAGCTGCGAGTAGTCAACTTGCATGATTTTTGTTTTTTTCTCCATTTTTCATAAGACAAAAGGGACAACTTGTACCAACTTTTGGAGATTCTAGGAGCTTCTTTTTTTGACACTTTGCTCCGATAATGCAAGGCCAAGAATATATACTACCTAGTTCTTATAGTTTTGAGAGTTTTGAGTTCTAATTAGCTTGAGAGAAGGGAAAGACTTTGGAGAAGAAGAAGAACAACCAAAGGGTTGTGTCTTACCCTTTGAGGCAACAAGCCCTTAGCAAATGTAACTCTCTTTATTTTCCCTTGTTTTAATGTAGGTTAGTGTAGTAGATTCTAGTTGTGGCTATCCATTCTTGTATTGGTTCAATAAGGAGGTCAAGGGAGATGAAAAAGGAGAGTGTCAAGAAGTTCTAGTGACAAGGGCTTTTTTTTCCACATCTTTATATTTGTATTGAACTCAATGGAGATGTTGTTTGTTATCCTTTTCCTTTAAAATTCCTTTTTATTATTCTCCTGCTTTTTTTTTTGTTGTTAATTTGTCAGAACTTTTGTGGATATCCATAATTTGGGGGAGAAAAAAGCATATGCACAGAGATTCTAGTAAGTACGATCATTCTAGTAAAAAATAATAAAAGATGCCACTATGACAGGGGTCGAGCCTGTGCAATAATAAAAATAAAACCTAAATACCACTAAAAGCAGTCAATAATTAATTCTAGGTACTGGAGCAGGGATCCTAGGTGTATAATGGGTTACTTGATTCACCCTGTTCTCGAAGAGTTTGTTTAATTCGATATACCAGAATTAATTAGTTGACAAAATTTACTAAATAGTAGACAGTGGCAAGTAGGGTCGTCTCCTCAGGGACTGGGGATATTTGTCTCTTTGAGATTCCAATTGATAAAGGAGGATTTTATCGGACTAAAACTAAAAACAATTAACCAATTCAACTCAAAATAAATAATTAACTAGCACGAATATAGCAGGAATTAAATCAAGAATAGATAAATTCTAGCCAAGGATACAACTACTCAGACACAGTCCATTTATCTGATCATTGATGCAAGAGAGGTTCACTTAATTTATTAATAGGCTAGCTATAGTCGCCGATGAACTCTAACAACCAATTTTTCCTTAATTTATTGATAACCAAACCCCTAACCAGAAAATACTCCTAGGTACGACCGTAAGAATTAATTTTTCAATTGCATTAATAACTAGAAAAACCTAACCCTAATCAATAACACGCTACGAGGGTTATTTAAATTAGATTGCACGTTCTCTTATATTAATCAATCAAACAATTACGGATTTAATTGACTAAATTGGCACGAGATTAATAAATCACATTGAACATCGAGCCCTTGATATCCAATTAATAAAATAATCCCATGAAAATTCAAGTAGACAACGTGCAAATATTAATAAATTGAGAGAAGCGTGAAAACTAATTAGATCTCACAGATTTTCTGGACTGCGCCGTTGAATTGAGCCTTGACTAGATAGAAGGCTTAGCCACGTCGTATAATTAAATCTCCACGCAAATTAATTGATTGCAAAGGCATTGCATTTTTTACTAGAAAGCAAGGAATAAAAAAATATTCTTCCCGTTGAGAAATATTGTCGAACACCTGACGTGCGTTAAAGGCCAGTCCGAAGAAGAAAAAAACTGAAAACTATGCTAAAGGCTAAAAATCTTGCCGTCTGTACATTTGTGTTCCTTGAAAGCCAAAAGAAAATTGACTCTCTCTATCCAGGTGGTCCCTACCGAATTTAGAGTGCAACTGCAAGAAAGTCCAAAGGCCCCTGAATGTTTCCTCTTTTCTAGTTTCCTATTCCTAGTCAAAAACTCCAATACTCAAAACATTTCTAAAGGAAATGCCATCCGTCTCTAGCATTCCGTGGGCCAGGCTTGTCAGGTTTTCTTTTGGAGTCTCCCAAATTTGCATCCAAAAGTCCCTATTTTTGTAGTTGTCTGCTCCACTCCCTGAAATTAAGTCCAGATACCAAATATGAGTAGATATCAACAATTACCACAATATTTGACAGGGACGAAAGGGAAAATTAATAATAAAATTACTAACAAATAATACCCTATCAATTCCCCTCACACCTAAATCATGCTTGTCCTCAAGCATGGGGACAACTCAACTCAACAATGGCTAGCTCTCACGTTATCTATGGCCCGCTGTGCTTACACCAAAATCAAGGTTTAGTGGCTAAGTGTCAAGTCATATCTCTCCCGGTTAGCTCCTAAGTTCATAGACTCGTCCAATTCATGGCTAACTCGCCTAGGAAATCCAAATATTAACACTACAAGAAATTTGGTCATTAGTGACAACATTTCTCAGTGATGAAAAAAAATTGTCACAGAATAGGGTCATTTAACCATAATACGGCAAGTTGTCACAATTGAGTCAAGGAAACCAACACATCAGTGACGACCTTGCATTGTTGTCACAATTCGATTCCCGCCAGGAGTCACGGAGAGAGCGGGAACTGCAATAGTGACAACTTTCTAAAAGTCGTCAGTATTAATAGCACTTTCTTTGACAACTTTGCTATTGTTGTCACTGATAACATTATATAGCTGTTAGTGACAACCTAGTCTTATCACTGTTTGATTTAAAATATTTATTGTTTTTTGCAACTATTAATCCTAATTTTTTGTAATCATTATGTGTTCTCTAATGATTTTTAACTGTTGTATACTTATGAGCCTCCTTATTAGTTTAATTTTCTTGTATATGTAATAACTTCATTAGAATAAAAAATAATTAAAAAATAAAAAATTCATTAGTGTAAATAAACTTGTGACTACTTAACTTAGAATGATTATTAGTTAATTTGATATGAATAAATAAGAGTTTTCAAATTGAACCGATTATCGAAGTGGATAAATCCTAAACTCCATAGTTAATTAACTAATACACTTTATGTATTAGTTGAATTGTGCATTTTTTTCTTATTTGAAGATAATGGATTAATAGTGAAGTTTTATAAATAGTAGTTATAATTGATATAAAGTTTTAGCACCTATAAGAACTAGTTAAATTTTATTAAAATGCTTTTCCATTTATATGAATTTAAAAAGTTTTGCCACTCATACTAAAATTTTTAAAATTGTGACACAAAAATAATGAATAAAAATGAAATCTATATTTCAAATACAATTATAAAAGACAAAATTGCACCAATTTTTCTTGTGTAAAAAGGGGGAATTATGATGTCCAAATCTAGTTAAAATTCAAGACAAAAACAAAGTGGCGCAATTTTAAAATTCAAGGCAAAAAAAGAGGCGCAAATTTGTCCAAGTCTCTTGTACTGCGTAGATGCAAAACAATAACTTTCCTAAGTGTCGAACTCTCTCTCAGACTCTCACAAATCACCTCACTTTTACTTAGCCCGTCAGCCCACGATCACCTCTACCTCCACGGCTCCACCTCCACTTCCACTTCCATTTTCACCTCCACCTCCACCTCTACCACACTCTCGATCTCTTCGACAATTGACGACCAGTGAAGTACCGTGGCTCTTTGGCATTGAAGACCAAGTAATTCTCCAAGTCTCTGCAGCAAAGGTTAGTTCTTTCCTTCTGTTCTTTGTCTCTAAAATAGTTTGCAAATATTTTGGCCCTACGCTTGTTTTTTTTTTTTTCTGAAAATTTCTACCTGCATTCTTGTTGAACCTGTATTGAGGGTGTAATTTTATGGTTATTTACATGATTAAACTTTTCATCCCCTGAAATTTTATTGTATCCTCTAGATTAATTGTATCCTCTGCTTTTTGGCCCACTTGGGAAGGACTTGCTGCTTCCCAACGATTTTTTGTACAAAATCAGCTACGGCTGGACTTGGTAGGGGGAGAATTGAATAATAAATACCAAATTAGATGAGGCAATTAGACAAGCTTTAGATGAGGCATAATAACATACTCATTTACCTCAAAATATTCATTGCTTCATTCTTATTTAGAAAATTGTAGGTTTTAAAATCCTTCTGTTGTATGTCTTGATCCCACAAAAAAGTTACAGGGGAAGGGGTTGGTTGCTGCCAATCCTATTGCTATGTTGTTATGCCAAGATTGGCTAACGGTTAGTTGACGAGTTAAAGAAATTAGTAGATGTTCTGTCTCTTATCCTTGAAGCAAGCTACTTCCAAAAGGGTGGTTCTACTAGCAGCGATGATTGTAGTTCATTGGAGACTTGGCCTTCAAAGAAAGATGCAGGTCACATAATTGAGTTTATTACTCATTATGTTGCCCGTGAAAGAGCAAAGGTCTCTAGAGATATTTTAAGTCAAAATTTGGAGTATTTGACATCAGAAATTAGCTTTTCACCTAGTGTCTCTAGGCAGAATATTGAGATCCACAAAAGAAGAGAGAAGCAATTGCTTACACTTTTAGAGGTTGTACCTGACACAGATTGGGATGCTCCTTACCTGTTGCATTTGTGTGAAAGATGCCAGTTTCACCAGGTATTTCACATGCTGATGAAAATAATATCCATTGTTAGGCAAATCCATGGATATCGAATAAGTCGATTGTAATGTTTTATGACCTTGTTCAGGTCTGCGGCTTAATTCATTCAAACAGATGTTAGTACATTGCTGCATTGGATAGTTATATAAAAGCTGTAGATGAATCCATTCATGCCTTTTCTTTTATCCATGATATGTTGCGGCGACTGAGTGAGACTGATTCAGAAGCCTTCCAAGCAGCAGTCTTTCAAGGATTGGTGATCTGGTCAAATTAGACAGGTAATTTTGTGCAAACTCTGATGGTAATTTCTCAGCTACACTCTCACCCAGAGAGCCTTTTTCTTTATTTGAAGACACTTGTTGAAGTTCACACAACTGGAAATCTCAAATTTTCTTGCTTAAGAAAAGATGGAATATCAGAAATTTTCTTGTCCATCACAGTCTTTCTGAAGTTTTTGTAGTATATTTTGTATTTACTGGGGAGGGGCAGTTTTATACATTCATGGTCCTCATATCAGAAATGACTACCCCAGAAATCAACATGAGATGGCATCTTGATATTTCTGGATTGAAGAGGTCCAATGTCTACCTAATTAACGGTGTCTTTATTTTTTTTGGCTGGCTGATGGCAAGGATTTTGTTGTTTGTTTGCATGTTTCACCATGTTTACATTCACTATAGTCAGGTCATCTAGATGCATTCAGTTGGTTATTTTCTAGTATTTGTTGTGCCTTGCGCTCTTTCTATCATGAATTTGATGTGGTTTGGTAAAATTATCAAGGGGCTCATAAAAATGTTAGCAAAGAAGCAGTGAGGAACAGTAATGCTCTGATTTCTTCTATTACCACAGTCAAATTTTTCCCTCGCGTTCCTACTTGTACAAATCTATAGGAGAATGCCTATAGAAAATAGAGAAAGATTAGTTCAACTTTTGTATGTGATCCGTGCAATTCAACTTTGGTTACTTAAGTATGGTGACGTAGTTTATACATATGTTATGCCATTGTGGATGGGTAATTCCTGTGCTTTTTGGTTCCAATTATCATTTATGTTCTTACCTTAATTATCTTTTATTTCTCCATGCAATTCAGTTTTGGTTACTTAAGTATGGCAAAGTAGTTTATACTTGGGAGTAGTTTTTGATTTGAAGTGTAATTTTAAATGGTTTTCAGAGTATTCTACCTTAGGGCATAAAATAGGAATGGTGACGAGGACAGGGTGCTTGTTTTTCTTTCTTGAAAAATAAATGTACCTGATAAATCAATAGCCTATCTGATGCCACTGGCTATGAGGTAATTTTTTTCTCAACAAATATATTATTTTTCATAGTTATGTTCAGCTTATTATTTACTTGAATTGATGACGAGTATTTAGTTTGTTAGATTTGAAGCAATACTGAATTCTTGAAGCTAGGAGGGAGTGTTACAGATAGAGTGGCAACGAAGATTATCGAAGAGGTGACTTAATTGTTTTTGTTTAATTTTCTGCTTCTAAAGTTATCTTATTTGACTTTGAAAGTTTTGAACTTTGGATCTTTCATTACAGAAATTTGTGCTCTCTAAGCTTAGCATATGTTGTTTTGAAATATTGAAGTGATTTGAGTTTTTGTATGATATGATGGTGCTATTGAGGTAATGTGTTTGAGCATAGTGATGAGTTCTGACCTTGGATGGTAGCTATTAAGTCTTGCAATTTACAGTATTTACTGCTTTAACAAGCATTTACACGGCAATGCCAATGCTTTTCAGTAGCTTTTAGTTGTTTTTGTGATTTGAGTAATTTGGGTATATGGATTTTGATAATGTTAATATTGTTTATGCAATACCACTCCATGTATTCATCCTCTAGTGGTTTGGAGAAATGGGTTGTAAAGATTGAGCAACCCATAGACATCTTTCTCACGATACCCATTGCATCAGTTTCTCTTATATAAATGAGGTACACATTGCCTCAGTTTCTCCTATATGAATGGATAGCTCGACATCTTGTATCGTGATTCACATTACTTTGGTTATCATACTGGACACGTTGTATCCTTTGCTATGCATTACTTTGGATTGTTTTGGTTTAGTTCAGTTTAGTTTATTTGAATGTTTAGCTAAGCAAGCGAATCAAAGTTGCTTTTCCTTTAGTGTTGTGCTTGTAGTCTTATCAATTGGTTATATTGTTCATAGAAGTACTTATACCAGTGCTTGTTGCATTATCAACTTGATATATTATTCCTTTGAAGCTGAAGTTTAATAGCAGTACTTATTTCTTGAGCTGATTTTGTGCAATAGTTCGGGGCTGATTTTGATTTTCTGGGGCTGATTTTGGTTTTATTTGGGGTTGATTCTGAATGTACAACTTTAATTATTGAGGTTCTTATTGGATTGCATATTTTAGCTAAGCAACCTAAGTATTGTTACTTCTCCTTCAGTGTTTTAATCCTCCCCTTATCTACTTGTTTTACTACTTTATTACAGATAAATGCTATTTAAACAAAATTTTGGGAGCTGTCTATAGCAATGACTGAAGGACGTTGAAGACAAAGTCGCAATTTCTCATGCAAGGGTTCGCTTGGATGTTCTTTGGTTTCTTGAACTTAATTCCTTTTGTAAACGTACCTTATGAATATGTGATATTTGGGCACAATGTTACTTTTATAGACCTTTGTTGGGTAATGTGCACCTCAATATGACATTTGAGTACTGAATATGCTATATTGGCATGTAGCCTAATGCAACAACTGCTTTTGATTATCGATTGTTTAGATTACTTCTTTCTATTTATTCTAGATAAATAATTTACCATGCTAAATTGTGAGTTTATTGAAATGGAGCTGACAATGTTAAAGATCACTAATGACAAAAAAGAGCTGTTGCATAACAAGAATAAAAAACTCTTTGTGACAACAAAGCTTGTCACTAACTCAAAACTTCAATTGTGACAAGAAATGTTGTCAATAAGTATATCATATAAGTGACAACTTCTGACACTTTTCAGTGACAACCTTGATCAATACATCTCTGACAACATGCTAAGTCGTCAATAAAACGCTTTCATACTGTTGTCACTAATGACAACCATTCACTGACGATTTTTTGTGTTGCCACTATATACTTTTATCGACGGAGATATAGTGACGACTCTGTGATGACTCAAAAGTCGTTAATAAAAGTCATTAGTGACAACATTTCTATGTCTTGTGATGACATATTGTTGTCACTGATGACCAAATTTCTTGTAGTGTAATTAGTAATAGTCAGCAATTAAGTTAACAGGCAAACAAAATCTCAACATTGAGAACCAAGGATCGGCGGGCCAACATGATCATAGACTTACATATTTTCCACATTTGATCTTTTTTTCTTCTTTTTTTTCTTTTTTTTTTCTTTTTTTTTTGATTGAACGAATAATGCTTAGTCCTAAGCCATTCAAGCCTTTTGACGTGAATTCTGACATTTTTAGATGAAAGAGCCCAATTACTCAACTTTTCATAGCTCTAGGACTATTTACTCATAGATATCGTCACTTTTTGACGCAAGAGTCGACACTTGTAGTGAAGACTCCCGGTTACTAGGTGACGACACTAGCGGAGTATAGCCAATGTTATTCTCAATAAAGTACCAAAATAGCAAACACTTAAAGATCATGGCCCACGTCATCTCCTAAACATTGAGGACCAAGGTCAACAGGGGACCAATCCACACAACAGTGCCAGCAAGATATTTACATTGCCTAAACAAGTTAGCCATAAATTGCACCAAGTCATTAAATTCAAAATATTCACCAGGACAATATGCTCTTGCTAGCCACCGAAACTAAATTCATAGAATAAACTACAACTAGCAATAGAAGAGTGAGCTGTCAAAATATTCACCAAGATAACAGCAAAGGAAAGACACCAAAAAAAAAAAAAACAAAGGAACAACACCCAAACTGACCCCCCACACCTAAGTCACACATTGCCCTCAATGTGATGATGTAATAGCAAAAAGAGAGGAGAAGGGCAACGGTACTTCCCTGAAGTCGTCAAAACAGGAGTGGATCGGGCGCGAACTAAGGAGCAATTCCCGCATGTTGCATAAATGTTGCCAGATTCTACGCCATGCTATGCAAGTTAATGCCAATGTGGGTCACGCGAGTCTCCAGTCTCTCAACTGTGTTCCGGAGTTGGAGCCAATCGTTGGCCGTTGGGGTGGGAGGAGGTGGAGCGGAGGTCGACGGGCCAGGATCACCACCACCAGTGGAGGCTCGGGCAAAAGATGACCGAGGAGGAGCGCGTAGCGAACCCGGGGGAACAACTTCCCATCCATCATCGCCCTCCCGAACCAAACCCATTTTCTCCAAGCACGGAATGTCCAAGGGCTCCATGTGACAGGCTATATGCAAATCATAGTTACAAATATCAAGTACATGCAAATTAATAGCCAAGTGAGTAATGTACGACCCAAGAATCAAGGGGCACTTCTTTTTAGGCAAAATAGACTTGAACTGAGAAGCAAGCCAGCACCCAAGGTTAACCTTAATATTGTTATGCATACACCATATAAAGAAAAATTCGGGCTTAGACAGAATGCCCGAACTGTCTCGCCTACTCGAGAAACTATAAGCCAAGAAACGGTGGATATAGCAAGATGCTGGGTCCTTCAGATAAGAACCTTTAGATAAACGAGGGTCATAATTATCCCTGTCCACGGACATCTCCTCCCAAATATGGCGATAGCGGGAGAAAAAAGGCTGGACATAGTCACATGCACTCTTGGCATACTCGCGAGACTCGGCATAGGCTGGATCAATAAAACCAAGGGCAAGATTGAAGTCAGTAATGGAATGGTGGAACTCATGACCCATTAAATGAAAGTGGATGACATTAGGGGTAGAAACTGTGTAACCAGTGAGAAGGTCGAACTCAAATGTAGCACAGAACTCCCTAACTAATTCAACAAAGGCCGAGCGGTCAGTAATACGAGAATAGGGAAGCCACCCAATGGCCTCAATCAACTGGTCAAAACCAACTCAAATATTTAGAAGGCCCAAGGTGGCGGCATCCCGATAACGACAAGGAATTATCCTCCGTTCACAAGCAGCAGCATATCGCCGCTTGTCGGCTGCCTGGTGAAGTCCAAATTACCCCCAAAATGTGCAGGGTCAGAGATATGGACGTCTCTTTGTCTCCCAAGACGAGCCCTCCTCCCAGAGGAGGAAGGGTCGTGCGAGGGGTCAGAGGCAGGTATGGAGTGCTGGGTGGAGGAGGCTGAGGAGTCCATTCATCGTCTGAGTCCTCAACACCACAATTTTAGCCCCAATCATCTGCTCGATCTACTAGTTGTATGCTTATCTAGAATATGATAAGCTGCAATACTAATGCTTACGGGCTCTAAATCATCACAACAATCATCTTCAATGGATGAGGTAATCCCCAATTACCAATAACCATCAGAAGAGGCATCTCCAGTCATCACCTTATCTAGTCCATTCGAGGGTGAGGCCCTGAAGCGAAGGACGGGAACGAAGGATCCCAGTAAATGCCGCACATGCGGAGAAAATATTGATACAGGACAACACCATTGCAGTTCAGCAGCTGAAACTATTCAACGGTTTCACCAAAACTTCCCAGGCATGACTAGTGAATTAAGACATAGACGGAACATTATCAAGAACAATTGCAGTGCTGATTAATTGCTAAGACAGGCTTTTTTTTTTTTTTTTTTTACTTTTTGCAGGTGGCACTGACAAACTGGCTGCCAGGCTGACAGTCGATTTTTCAAAAAAAAAAAAAATGCCGGGCTGAGTGACCTTTTTTAAGAAAAAAAATTGTATCAGGTCAATAGTTTGATACCAGACCCTTGTCAGATCCGTAAGTGTCCGATTTTTCTTTTTTTTTTTTGACAATATTCTAAGTAATTAGCCGGATATATTGGAGTTAACTATAAATATCTTTTTGACAATTTTGTTAGACAAGGTTAGACTTGACTAATGGCTTAGGAAATAAAGTGAGAAAAATAATGTTAGAGGATAAAGTGCAAAATCTGGTTAAACCTTAAGGGGAGTTTTTGTGATTAACCCTATTTGATGAGTTACTATAATTTTTAATTCAAAAGTGGACTATAATTTGAGATGGATGAAAAAAAGAAAACAAAACTATTAAAATGGGATAGAGGGAGTATCATAAGAGACATAGTTTTTTTTTCTTTTCCCACATAAGAGTCATAGTTAGCAAGCCATATCATTTACCATCTTTAAAACAAATATAACCAAACTCAAAAACTAAAAAAAAAAGAAGAAGCTTTTACTAAAGCATTCCGTCATTTGGACATCTTCTAAGAAGCTTTTACTAATTGCTCTACATTATGCTGATCCAATTTAAATTTAGCAAGCTTAAGGTCCTGAATTGCTTCTTCCAATCTGTACCGTGGAAAGCTTGACTCGATCAAAGCATTGACCAAGAAACCAATCCAACAAAAAATTTAAAAAAAAAAGAAAAAAAAGAGTAAATAATATGCTGATATCTGATTTTATCCAATGTAATTTTTGTAGAAAAACATCGATCTATACCATTGCAGTGGTGAAAAACATCGTAGTGATCAAGAACCAAAATGATGTAAGAAGTTCAAGTCGAGATTCTCTAAACAACTCGATTAGCTTCGCTACGACTCTAATCCCAACCTTTAGTAACAAAATAAAAACTAAGAAGTTAGTTTCAATTAGACCCCAAAAAAAAAAAGCTACGAAAAATTCATTACCACAACACCTAGCACATGTAAGGAAAAATGCTTCACGCCATAGGCAAAAGATTGATATGAAAGCTCAGAAACATTGTTGTTTGCTATTTCATAATCATGTTGTAGCTTGGCTTTCTCCATGTCCACTGAAAGACCTCAAGACAATCAAAATAAAACCAAGTCACTGATTCGCAAGATAGTTAGTGCATAAAGTATTGTAATCCAAACTAACCATAGCCAAAGTCTGAGGCAGAGTCCGATAGAGCCCTTAACAAAGGAGAACGCTTATCAAATGCTAGCCAACCAAAAATAAAATGAGAGATTATTTAATTACATAAATCACCATTGTCGTTAGAACTAATATTGTACCTAAAATAAAATTGAAAGCTCAAAAAAGCAAAAAGGGAAAAGAAGCAATTAGACCTGCATTGGCAGAGGGATTAAGTTGGGCAGAAGGCTGAGAAGGGAGCCTGATCATCATACTAGAGGTGGGACTCCGGGGCAGAGGAGGAGAGAGCTGCGAAAGTGAAAAAGGTTATCAAGTACTGAAAATTTTCATTGAAGAAGTAGTAATATTTTTATATAACTTAGGAGATCGAGAGGCCCAACTCTAATTAGGAAAAGCGAGATTTTTTTTAAATCATTTTCTATTGATTATGATTAATCATGTAACCTGTAAGCCGCAAAGAAGGCGACGGTGACCAGCGAGTTTAGGGGGCCACGTAAGTATTGTCGGCCATCGGGTGCTCGTGACTGCAGTTGCAGTGGCAACAAAGGGGCTGAAGATGAGATAATTTGGGGAAAACCTGGCATCGGAGAGAATGCAAGTGGAAAAATAGAATGTTAGGAGGAGGGAGAGGAGGGAAAAAGCGGCTCGAGGGGGAGGCCGACAAGGAGCAAGTGAGCAACTAGTTATGGGAGAACTGAGGAGGGAAAGATGAGAGTGGGGCTAGGGTTATAAGACTTGGAAATAAACGACATAAGAAGAAGGTTGTATATAAGTTGCCCAAAAATGATTAAGTTTTAACTTAGCATAAATTATTTATAATCTCCTATAGTTTTATATAATGTAGATTATCCCTTTAAGGTTTTAAAATAGTTACATAATCCTCATATAGTTTTATGTAAAGTATAAAATGGACGAAATGCACAATTAGTTGCGGTGTTTTTACCTAATGCACTTTAACAGCACATGTGAAAAATTGTAATCTCCATATAACCCCTAATAGTTTGTATAAATATCCATTTTACCTTCTGTGATTTTTACATTCATCCGCATAATACCCCATACTTTTTTACTAGTAAGAATGACAATGGGGTGGGGTTGGATAGGGGACCCCTTCCCCGCCCCTTGCTCCGCTGTCCACTAATTCCCCCCCCGGCCTTGTCCCCCTCCCCTCGCTCCCCGCACCAAGCCATTCTTCCACTGCGGGTGCTCCAACGGAGCTAATAAAAATTTGTCATATGATTTTATTATAATCAAATTTTAGTAAATAATCAAATAATAAAATATTAACAAATCACCAAGTTATTATCCATTGTAATTTTACAATTGAAACTTATAAATATAATCAAATAAAAACTATTTGAATACAATTTAACATGATGAAACAAATACAACTAAAGTAGTTAAGTTTTCATTTTGACACAAATATAATCACTAAGTCATTATTGTGTTTTCTTTTTTGAGAAAAAAATGTTATTGCCTTAAGTGTAATTAGGAGTTTAGTATAACTGTATTAGTAAATTTAGTATAACTAATAATAATTTCTATTAGTAGAGACGTATAATTATTAGTATAATTGATAATATCATTATATTACATATACTAATATATATATTATATAATACATATAACTAATAATATTGTTATTATAAGTTTGTAACGAATTAAATTATTATACCGCCTGATCTAACTTACTAACTTCATATTTTGATTTTACATTCCATTTATGTTCTGTTAACACATGGCTGGTTCAACCGCCTATCCTAACTAGTGGCAATCCAACTGCGACCCACTTCCTAACTCTTGTGCTTTCCTACTCTTAATTGTTATTTATTTTCCTGGTTTAAAGGGCTAACCCCTCGTCCCATCTGGTATCAGAGCCCCTTAACTCATCTTCAAGCTCTGATACCAGACGGGACGAGGGGTTAGCCCTTTTGATAGCATCGTGGTACGTGGGCAGGCCAACAATGGCTCGAGTAATCGAGGAGCTGAGGATCACGTGCACGTCCCAAGTGGACCCATTACTAGGGCTCGCGTAAAGAAACTTCGTGAGCAACTCAATGTACTTATTCAGGCCATACACAAGTCCTTTGAAGGATTCATACACTCAAGTGAAGGTGGTCGCGGTCCGATAATGAGCATTGAAGCTACACCTGAGGATTAGGGTTTTTTTGCCGAACCCTAATTTCCATTTTAGCATCATAGTTGGTTATTTTCACATTAGTTGATTAGATTGAATAATTGGCTAAGTGCATATTGCACGTAGAATCGCCAAAGGTAGGATTGCTAATTTACTCATTATTATTTGCTAGAGTGGGCTGTCTAGGAAGGAAAGCCCACATGAGGCCCAACCCGTCGGGGGGTTAAGCCTCCCTTATTAGGGCCCATATCCACTGCACCCTTAGTCCATTTTCTTACTAGATTAGGGTTTTCACTTGTAGCCTATATAAGGCACCATATTACATCAATAAAGGGTAGACACTTTTATCATAAAATATTTGAGAGAATTTTCTCCATAGCTTTCGAGCAACCCTTGAACAACTTAGAGTTTTACTCTCGTGTTCTTGTTTGGCTTATCAATTCAAGAACCACACTTGAATTGTGGCGCCTTCTACACTTGCCTGAGGTTCGCTAATTCGTTTGATTACGGGTTGAGATAATATCAACAAGTTCGTAGTCACGGGGATTAGAGGGGTCGTAGGGTTTCCGCTGCTACCCTTTCTTGCGTTCGAAGTCAAATCCAACAAGTGATCTTGGGTCGCGAATCTTCTCACCAACAAGATTCGTATCAGCTGGTATCAGAGCTAGCTTGTTGGTAACATCGTTTATCCCTCTTTTGTGTCTTAATTCGTACCTTCCGTATCTGTCTCGTTAGTTAAATTCTGTTCGCACCTCCAATCTGTCCGCAAGTTTCCTTGTTATCAAATTCTGGTCGCCGTGTTTGGAGTCTGTTCTTAGTATCGCGTCCTTATTGCTGTTTCTATTGAGTCTTGTGTGTTACAATCTGGTCATGTATTGCTGATTGTTTCCACCGTCTATGTCCAGCAAATTGAGGTGTCGGTCAGTGTTGATAATTGTGCCAAAGACGCACAACAAAGCATTGAGTCATTCAGATTTCGGTCTTGCTGCACTTAACATTATCCCTTGCATGGCCCAATCTGACCGAATTGTCTCTTAATTGTTGTGCCTGTCCCTTGTTCAACATCTTGTTGTTGTCGGCAGTAAAGTCCCAACCTGAGTCAAAAAAAAAAAAAAGATCAGTAGCTAATCCTTTTTCCTTGTCTCCCCGTTGCTGTCCGCAATTTCCAGTTGGTGTACATCGTGTCTTGCGTTAGTTTTCAGGTTGTATCACCACGTTTTGTGCCTAGTTGTTGTCTATTGTTGCTCAGACTCGCTGTCCATTGCTGTGATTGGGCCCTACTCAGAAAACAAGTATATATATATATATACATATAGAACCAGCCACTAGTCTTATTCTTTGTAAAAAAAAAAATTCTGCTTGTCAGTGTTTTGGTGTCTTTCTTATGCCGTTTTAATTTCTGGAAATTCTGGGAATTATTTGCGTTATTCTTAGGCTATTTGTTTGGTAGTTACATCATTTGGGTTTAAAGAAAAAAAAAACAAAAAGAGAAGAAGAAGAAATCTGTTCATTCCTTCTTGCTGAGTTTTGGTAGTTTCCAAATCTGTTCGTTCTTTCTTGTTGAGTTTTTTTGTTTCCAAATCTGTTCATGTCATTTTTCTTCAGTTGCTTATCATCTAGGAAAATATTGGTACCTTGTTCTTGAAATTCTTGCGTCAAATTTGCTGGTTTCACGAAGATCTTGAAGGGATTCTGGATATTCTTGAAATCTGGAAATTAGCCTTGATATTCTTGAAGTTATTTGCTGGAAATTGTGGTTTGATCTTGAATTCTTGAAATTTTCTTGTGCGTGACATTGAAACATACCTGAACTTTGAGCTCTAATTGTTGGGAACCAAGAATCACAACCTGCCCAACATTAAAATCACCAAAACAGGCCGCACCAAAGCTGCAACCAAACCTGGAAATTTGTGTGTTTGAGCCGAACCCATAGTTCATCTTTTGGCTGTATAAAAAAAAAATTGTTGCAGCAGCCAATTTGATCTTGAAAGGAACAAAATAAACTGTCCATCTTGTTCCGCAACCAAGTAAGGGGAATCGGGTAACACCAAGCAAGAAAAAGAAAAGGCAGCTTCCTAGTCTCCAAAACCCGAAAGATTTCTAAAAGCCAAAGACTTCCAAAACTGATAGGCTAACTTTTAGCCGCATCTTGTTCCCTATTTTATAGTTGCAAAGTGCCTAAATTCCTGCCTATCTTGTAGCTGCATCACCTGCTATATTTTAGCAAACGACCCAAAAAAAAAATATTTCCAGCAAAGCAAAAGGACCACTTTCCTTGTCGGTTAGAGTTTTTTTTTTTTTTTTTAGTGTCGTTCTTAATTTTTTTCAGCTTTTGTGTCAATTCCTTTTTCAGTTTTTATTCGTGAATATATTCTACCACTCCATCCTTAGTGTCCTAATTTTGTTTTCCAAGAAAATCTCCACTCTTACGAACCTCAAATTCTAGCGTGAACTTGATTTTTTGAGCTACACTTGAGCACTTGAGGAATTCTACTTTCTTCAGGGTTTGCAAGGGGCTGTGAGAAATTTTGGTGAGCTCATTAGAGTGATCTAAGTGACCATACACGAGTGTGAGAGTATACACTTAGGGAGTGAAGTGAGGGAAAAAAAAAAGGGAGACAAACGTTTCTTTCTCCTTTTTCCCTTTCTTTGCTACTAACCCTTGCAGGCACACTTGAGACTTCATGTCTAGTAGCAACGAAGGAGTATCCCGTCCCATGGACTTTGAACAGATGATGGAGCAGATGGAGAGGCGTTTCCAACGCATGCTAGAACCCATTCAAGATGAGTTGCTACAACTCCGAGCGTCTGGAACACCAAAAACTTCTAAGTCCACACGAAGGCGAAGAGACGTGGAGTCGTCCGATGGTTCCAATAATGATGAAGATGATGAGGAACCTCGAGTTCGACCAAGGCAAAGGAACCAGACTGGACCTGCCGATGTATTCAAGGGAATCAAGATGCAAATCCCTGAGTTCAAAGGACGGTCTGATCCCGAGGCCTTTCTCGAATGGTTATCCAAGATCGAAATGGTCTTTTCTTGCCAAAACTACACCGAGGTGCAAAAGGTGCAATTGGCCACTATGGAATTTACTGAGTACGCTATGGTTTGGTGGGACCAAATCAAGAAGTCTAGAAGGAGAAATGGTCTACCTGAGCTCGTTCCATGGCCCGAGCTTCGAGCCATGATGCGCACCCGCTTTGTACCTGGACATTACACTAGGGATTTGTACCATCGATTACAAACCTTGGTCCAGGGCAACCGGAGTGTGGATGAGTACCACAAGGAGATGGAGATCCTAATGCTTAGAGCGGATGTACAGGAGGATCCTGAAGCCACCATGGCGAGATTCTTGAGCGGGTTACGACCCGATATTGCTGAACGAGTGGAACTTCAACATTATATGGAGTTGCATGAGCTTGTAGACAAGGCTATTAAGGTCGAGCAAAGGCTCAAGAGGAGGGGTACCACTCGATCGAATTTCGGCAAAACCACCTACTCCACCAACCACCCATTCCAACCAAGGAATGATCCTCGGCCTTCACCAAATGCTCATACTCCAAAGCCGAGATTCGAGGGAGGTAAGGTGGGCAACCCTAGTTTTAGTAAGCCGCCCTCTTCTACTCCAAAATTCGAGGAGCCTAGGGCACAAACTAGGGCTCGTGATACTCGATGCTTCAAATGTCAAGGTAGAGGCCATATTGCTAGTCAATGTCCCAATCAAAGGACTATGATTATGATGCAAAATGGCGAGATCGTGAGTGAGGACGAAGGCGAGTACGAAGGCATACCACCCCTTGAAGGAGGTAGTGATGGTGAGTCACCAAATGAAGAGGAGTTTAGTGCACCCGAGGGTCACTTTGGGACCGCCTTGGTTGCAAGGAGAGCATTGACGGCACGTGTTAAGGAGGACGAGCTTCAACGGGAGAACATCTTCTACACTAGGTGCTTCGTCAACCAAGCACTTTGTAGTGTGATTATTGATAGTGGGAGCTGTACAAATGTGGCTAGTTCACTCATGGTGGACAACTTGAAGCTGCCTACGAGGGATCACCCGCGACCCTACAAACTCCAATGGCTCAACAATTCTGGGGAGGTTCGAGTAACCAAATAGGTTCTTATATCCTTTCAAATTCATAAATATACTAATGAAGTATTATGTGATGTAGTTCCTATGCAGGCTAGTCACATTATACTAGGTAGGCCGTGGCAGTTTGACAGGCAGGTAACTTTTGATGGTGTGACTAACAAGTATAGTTTCTTGTACAATAGTAAGAAAGTCATCCTAGCTCCCCTTTCTCCAAAACAAGTGCATGAGGACCAATTGAAATTGCAATAAGAGTTTCAGAAGTATAGTGCAAAAAAGAAAGAAAATGAGAAAGCCGGGGCAAAAAAAGAGAGGAAAAAGGCTTTAGATAGCTTGGCAAGTGAGGTAAAACCCGAGGGAAAACAAATGCTCCTGATAAAAGCCAAGAAAGTGAGGAAGTTAATGAGGGATGAGCAACCGCTTCTTATGCTTGTTAGCAAAGAAGTAGCTCAGAATGTGCATGACCTTGATACTAACTTACCGCTTGAGGTTAAGTCTCTTTTGCAGGAATATGCTGATATCTTTCCTGATGACATACCAAGTGGATTACCACCGCTTAGAGGCATTGAGCACCAAATAGACTTCATCCCTGGAGCTTCGTTGCCAAATCGCCCAGCTTACAAGAGCAATCCGGAGGAAACTAAGGAGTTTCAAAGGCAAGTGGACGACTTGCTTGGCAAAGGATGGGCACGTGAGAGCTTAAGCCCGTGTGTTGTCCCAGTCATTTTGGTGCCCAAGAAAGATGGTACGTGGAGAATGTGCATTGATTGTAGAGCCGTAAATGCCCATCACGGTAAAGTATCGCCACCCTATACCTCGCTTAGATAACATGCTTGATGAGTTACATGGGGCTGTGTTCTTTACCAAAATTGATCTCAAAAGTGGGTACCATCAAATTAGGATTAAGGAGGGAGATGAATGGAAAACTGCCTTCAAAACTAAGTATGGCTTGTATGAGTGGTTAGTGATGCCTTTTGGGCTAACTAATGCACATAGTACCTTCATGAGGTTAATGAATCATGTTCTGCATCCATTCTTAGGAAAATTTGTGGTAGTTTACTTTGACGATATCTTAATTTATAGCAAATCTTATGATGAACACCTAGAGCATATTAGGGCTGTTATGGATGTACTTCGAAGAGAGAAGCTCTATGCCAATCTCAAGAAGTGCAATTTTTGCACTAACGAGCTTGTGTTCCTAGGGTTTGTTATAAGTGCGCAGGGAATAAAGGTGGATGATCAAAAGGTGAAAGCTATTCAAGAGTGGCCAACACCAAGGTCTGTGGGTGACTTTCGCAGCTTCTATGGTCTTGCGGGTTTTTATAGGAGATTCGTGAGGGACTTTAGCACTATTGCTGCACCCTTGACCCAGTTGATCAAGAAGAATGAGAACTTCCATTGGGGAAATTCTCAAGAACAAGCCTTTCGCGCTTTAAAGCACAAACTCACACATGCACCTGTACTTGCTTTACCTGACTTTTCTAAGACATTTGAAATTGATTGTGATGCTTCAGGTATTGGAGTTGGAGCTGTGTTGAACCAAGGAGGAAGACCTATTGCCTACTTTGGTGAGAAACTCAATGGGGCTGCACAAAACTACTCAACTTATGATAAAGAGTTGTACGCCCTCATTCGAGCACTACAAGTTTGGCAACACTACTTAAGACCTAAGGAATTCATGATACACACTGATCATGAGTCCCTTAAATACCTTAAGGCCCAGCACACCTTGAGCAAAAAGCATGCAAGGTGGATCGCATTCATGGAGTCCTTTCTGTACGTGATTAAATACAAGACTGGTAAGTCTAATGTAGTTGCGGATGCACTCTCACGAAGGTACTCTCTACTCACTTCCTTAGATGCTAAGTTGTTAAGGTTTGAGCTTATTAAAGACATCTATGCACAAGATAGTGATTTCGGTGAACTTTACCTTTCTTGCAAACACACTGGGCAAGGTAAATTCTTCATTTCCGATGGTTACTTGTTTTATGCCAATCGGCTTTGCATCTCACATGGATCCATACGAGAATCCCATTCGGGTGGCCTTATGGGACATTTTGGGATTGATAAGACTCTTGTCATGCTGTAGGAGCACTTCTATTGGCCGCACATGAGGAGAGATGTTGCACGGGTGGTGGAGCGATGCTTAGCTTGTAAGAAAGCTAAATCCAAGGTACACCCGTATGGCCTTTACACCCCGTTACCTATTTCTAGTGCACCATGGGTTGACATTTCTATGGATTTTATACTTGGTTTGCCTAGATCCAAGTATGGCCATGACTCCATTTATGTGGTTGTTGATAGATTCTCTAAAATGGCATATTTCATTGCTTGTCATAAAACAGATGATGCATCTCATATTGCTAATTTGTTCTTTAAAGAGATTGTGAGATTGCATGGCATTCCTAGGACCATTGTATCTGATAGAGATGTTAAATTCCTGAGCTATTTTTGGAAGACACTCTGGTCTAAGTTAGGCACCAAATTGCTATTCTCTACTGCTAGCCACCCCCAAACTGATGGTCAAATCGAGGTGGTAAATCGTACATTAGGTACCTTGTTGCGTGCCATCATCAAAAAGAACTTGAAATCTTGGGAAGAGTGTTTACCTCATGTTGAGTTTGCTTATAATAGGGCTATCCATTCTACTACTGGCTTCTCTCCATTCGAGTGTGTTTATGGTTTTAATCCGCTAACACCACTTGATCTAGTGTCATTACCTAGTAATGAGCGCGTGCATTTGGATGGTAAGAAACGTGCAGAGTTTGTTAAGCAACTGCATGAGAAAGTCAGGGCCAACATTGAGAGGAGAACTGCTCAATATGTGAAGCAAGCCAACAAAGGGCGCCAAAAGCTGATTTTCGAACCCGGGGATTGGGTGTGGTTGCACATGCGTAAGGAACGATTCCCTGTTCAAAGGAGAAATAAATTACACCCACGTGGTGATGGACCGTTTCAGGTGTTGGAGCGCATCAATGACAATGCCTACAAACTTGACCTTCCTGGTGAGTATGGAGTTAGTGCTACATTTAATGTCTCTGACTTAGCTCCTTTTGATGCAGATGATGCATTTGATTTGAGGGCAAATCCTTCTCAAGAGGAGGGGAATGATAGCATCATGGTACGTGGGCAGGCCAACAATGGCTCGAGTAATCGAGGAGTTGAGGATCACGTGCACGCCCCAAGTGGACCCATTACTAGGGCTCGTGCAAAGAAATTTTGTGAGCAACTCAATGTACTTATTCAGGCCATACACAAGTCCTTTGAAGGATTCATACACTCAAGTGAAGGTGGTCGCGGTCCGATAATGAGCATTGAAGCTACACCTGGGGATTAGGGTTTTTTTGCCAAACCCTAATTTCCATTTTAGCATCATAGTTGGTTATTTCCACATTAGTTGATTAGATTGAATAATTGGTTAAGTGCATATTGCACGTAGAATCGCCAAAGGTAGGATTGCTAATTTACTCATTATTATTTGCTAGAGTGGGCTGTCTAGGAAGGAAAGCCCACATGAGGCCTAACCCGTCGGGGGGTTAAGCCTCCCTTATTAGGGCCCATATCCACTGCACCCTTAGTTCATTTTCTTACTAGATTAGGGTTTTCACTTGTAGCCTATATAAGGCACCATATTAGATCAATAAAGGGTAGACACTTTTATCATAAAATATTTGAGAGAATTTTCTCCATAGCTTTCGAGCAACCCTTGAACAACTTAGAGTTTTACTCTCGTGTTCTTGTTTGGCTTATCAATTCAAGAACCACACTTGAATTGTGGCACCTTCTACACTTGCCTGATGTTCGCTAATTCGTTTGATTACGGGTTGAGATAATATCAACAAGTTCGTAGTCACGGGGGATTAGAGGGGTCGTAGGGTTTCCGCTGCTACCCTTTCTTGCGTTCGAAGTCAAATCCAACAAGTGATCTTGGGTCGCGAATCTTCTCACCAACAAGATTCGTATCACCCTTAAACCAGGAAAGTAAATAATATTTAAGAGGAGGAAAGCATAAGAGTTAGGAAGTGGGTCGCAGTCGAATTGCCACTAGTTAGTATAGGCGGTTGAACCAGCCATGTATAAACAGAATGTAAATGGAATGTAAAAGCAGAATATAAAAGTTAGTAAGTTAGATCAGGCGGTATAACTGGCCATAGATTGTTAGTATAAACAAAATAAATAAAACAAGTAAATGAATATGAATATGAGGCGGTTCAACCGACCATTTGATTGAATGATATTAAATGTAAAAATAAAAGAGAACTTACAAGAATATGAAGCTTGCACAGGCTCCTTTGTTTGATCCTAAAAACTAAAATATAAAAACTAAGAACTTGTTTGTAGAGAGAGGGAGGAGAGTTTCTTCAAGCTAGAGAGAGAAGTAGTCTTGAAAAAATGGTGTAGAAATGGTGTCTGGAATGTGTTGGGTTTGAGGAGTATTTATTGCAAAAATTTCCGTAGTGCTACAGTGATTTTTACTGCTGCTATAGTGCCGCTACAGTATTGCTATAGTATGCACTACAGTATATCGTTTGTCTTTTGTTGCCGTGTTTGTACAGTAACTTGCCGGACTTGCTACAGTACTTCCGGTGCTACAGTAAAATTAATTTTTTTTCTGAATTTTGTTCCGTTTGAATCAGCTTGAATGTTTCTAGAAGCATTTGTTCAACAAATCATTACTGATAATTCTTTTGATGCTTCTTTGATCTATTCCTTGTAATGCTGTGTATTGGCTCCCCGTTTCTCAAGTAAATACTTGTTGAGAACCATTCTTTGTATATGCATTTTTTGCATGAAGCATTGTTCCCTCAAAGTTTGTACGGAGTAGTTTGATTCTTTTACTCCGACGTGATTGTATCTGTGTATATGGTAGATAGGAATTCTTTCACTAGTGTCTTGGTTAAAGAATATACTATCAAAGTTTCTGATCCTGGACTCTTTGTGCTCGTTTTCCAGGTAGTGATATTCTATCCAGATGTGTGAGAATTTATCATCTCTAAGTTTGATCTGGAAGGATTGAGTAGTAGAATCTTCAGGAATTAAAAATGGATTTTCATCCTTTTTCATTTCCTGAATCCAGTTTATTGTTGAAAGCTCGTCAATTGCATGGAATTGATTTGAGATTGTTTCATTGGGCATCCAATTTGAAGTAGATTCCACAGGTATCCAGTTTGAGGATGATTCCTCAGGGATCCACTCCCAATTAGCTTGATTCTGATTGGATAATGTTTGGCACTCATTAGTTTGATTGCTGGATATTTCTCCATGAGAGGTTTGTTGCCAAGTAGAGTATCCATTGAAGAGACAGTTTTTCTCTTCTGGATTGTATGATGATGAACTTCCTTCACCTGCCATGTTTCTGCAAAAAGAATTAGTTAGTTTAAAAAGTTGGGATATTATCCCTTTAGAGATAATTTGGAAAGAAGTCAATTGGTTGAGAAATGATCCTCCTAAAATGATATGGTTAATCAAATACTCGGTCAAAAAAGAAGGTATTTGAGAATTGGTTTTGTATATTTGGAAATTTGAATTTAGTATCAAGTATAGGATTATTGGTTATTCTGAGGAATTCTAAAAGTTGGATTGAAATAAGATTTTCAGGAATATAGTTTTGGTCTGACCCTGTATCAACTAGGGATTTTGTTTCGATTGCTTAATTATCAATAATTAGTAATCGTATATGGATCAAGTCTTCCTGAAATAACTAAGAATTGTTATTTAGGTTCCTAGGGTTAAAGGTTTCTTTTTGTAAGGACATAGGTTGAATAAGGAATCTATCAAAAATTTCCTGGAAACCATAAGTTTTTGGTTTACAAGAATTTTGTCTAGGGATTTTTTCTGGAATGTCAAAGAAAAGACCCTCTAAAGGATTCGAAATTTGGTTCAAGTATGGTTGTCTTATTTCAAGAATATCTTCAATGATGCTGAAAAGAAGGTTCTGATTTTGTGTCATCTCATTGACCACATTTCCTTCTTTTTCATCTTCATCACTGGTGATTGGGAAAAAAGATGTTGAAATGTATTTGTCATAATCTTCCTTTTGCTCAGATTGGATAATATCTGATTCGATTAGAGGATTTGACAGTAGGGTTATATGTCTAGGTTGATGGGTTTTGGAAATGAATAAGGCTGGTTGTTTTGTAGAAGAGAAAGGGTTTTCAAGTCTTTCTATAGATTTGAGCTGTTTGTTGGGCCTTGTATGGTAGCTCAATGGCCCAAACTATTTGTAAAAGGATCCAAGACTTCTTCCTTGGAACTGATCTTCTGTAGATTTGGGAAACCAGCTTGCTTGTTGGTTTTGTCCACAAGTTTGTTTCTTCCCAAGGCTTAATCTTCTTGTATTGGGATTCAAGAAGGCCTTTGAAGAAATCTTTGTTGTGAACTTTGTCTTTGTCTGATTTCATTAGGAATATATATTGATATCTTCTGGAGCTTGGGAATAGTATTGATGAATCCTCTTAGGCTATTCCAGAATTATCATCAAATGTGAATATACCTAGGATATATCCAATTGATGTGATATTGAATAACATTGTTTCTGGCAGGATGTTCCCATCTTGTAGATCATATTCATCCTTGTTGGTTGTGACTAGAATGTTGTGAATAATATTTCTGTCTCCAATGATGAGATGTTCTTCCCACCATCCTTTGAATTACCCAATAAATCCTATCAATAGGATATGAGCAGTCAGTTGTTTGCAGCTATGTAATGTTTGATTAAACATAGCTGTGGTTGTCATCTGTTGAGATGTCATCGGAAGATTGTATTTGAATATTCCATCTATGCTCCATTCATAGATGTCTTCCTTATTGTTTGAGTGTTGAAGGATATTGGGTTTTATTCTGAAAATATCAGAATGAATCATTTGAGGGTGGTATAGATTTTGGATGTTTTTTCGGTTGGGAGTATAATTTTGTAAAAAAGAGTTTGAATATGATTTATTTAGAATAGAAGACCCTTAATTGTTTTGTATGGTATTGATCAAGGAAGTTCTTTGAATTTCGAACTCTTGTTTGGGTAAAGGAATTGGAAAGTATTGTTCAATCTAAAATTTTTGGTCTTCTAAAGGTTTGAAAAGCAAGTTTGAGAAGTAGGTTTTTGGAAGACGAGTTTTTGGGATGAATTGGGTAAAATGATTGAAAAGGTATTTTTCTGGATAGATTGTAAGAATCTTCTTGGCATGGGTATAGGCTGCTTCTTGGTCAATCCTGATTTCAATTTCATGAATGACCAATTTTGTTGAAGCAGATTCTGCCTGAATCTCTTGTTTGGTGACTGATTTGTTCAGAGAAGATCTTGTCTGAGTTTTTTACCCGATGCGTCTAATTTTCCACTGGATGCGTCTGATAGCTTGCTTTTTTGTATTTTCAGTGGAGGGATGATCAATCCTATCCTTCCAAGAATATAAAGATTGGATGTGTTGATTCTTCTTGAATATCTGATTTTTCTGACTCCATTTGATGGGTTTGATTCTAGATCTAGCCAATTTTGATAGATCTGATTTTTCAGATACTCTTTGTATTTGAGACTGTCTCTTTAATTTGTTGAAGATCCATGTCTTCTCAGTTTGTCCCTTGTATTTGTTGGATAACCATGTTTCCTCTGTGTAAGATTCCACCTTGAGGCATGGGTACTCGATATTAAGTACCTTTAACTTATCAAGCTGCAACTATTTGTAAGTTATGAAAGAATATATAGATAATTTAGAAATTTCTTCCTGATTATTGTTTGCAGAATTTTCTTTTGAATTTTCCCGAGAAATAAGTTTGCTATAAGGAAAATCATGGGACAAGTTTGAGATAGATAATTGTAAAGAATTCTGAACTCCAACTTGTTTAGAAGAAATAATACTTGTTTGTAAATCTTTAATAACCATAGGTTTGGTAAGAGATTGAGAAGAGATAACTATTTGGACTTTTTCCTCAATAAATTTTTCTTGAGGATCTTTAACAATTATAGGTTGAGTTTTAGTTAAGACATTTATTGTGGAATATCCTATGTCAAAGGAATTTCCTATGTCAAAACTAGTGATCTTATCAGAATTATTCATTGGTTGACCAGATATCAAAGGTTTTGAAATTCCAATAGACTCTTGGTTTGGTAAATCTATTGGGTTTGATAGATGCACAGGGGAATCTGGTAGATCTATATCGGCTGGGTTTATATGGATTGATTTTGATGGATCTATGGATTCTGAAAGTTTATGAGAAGATTCTAGTATAGGAATTGTTTGAGATAGATTTATGGAGGGATCTAAGGGTTTTGGCTTAGTTTGGACCAGATCTACAAGATTTGTTGTAAAAACCTGAGTTTCAATGGTTTTTGACATAGAAGATGCAGGTCTTGAAATATTTTCGACTGGGATTTTGAGTTCTGGTGTGGACACCTAAGATGTTTGAGATTCATACCAGTCAAAGAAATGAATACTTTGTTTTGTTTTTCTTAAAAAATCATAAAAGTTTTTTTGTATATTTTGTCGAGTTTCTCCCTAATATTTGTCAAAAAATTGTTTTCTTTTAAAATGGTTGTGGTTTGCATAGAATTCAGATCTAAGTTTTTCTTTGTCAATCTGGAATTCAGAAGATTTGTTTTCTAGTTTTCTTTGAATAAGGATTGATTGATCAATTCGAGCAATTCTAGTTTGAAGGTCATTTAAAGGTTTGTTGTTTAAAGAAGAACTAGGAGAAATAAAGTATGTTTTAACAAATGAAGCCATAAGCAAAGACAAGATAAATTAATAATTAAACACGTGAATGAATTAAAAAACTTATAATCCTCTTCCCTTTGGCACAGAATCCTTCGGGATCCATGGAAGATAACCATTTTTCTGAACAGATTATAAAGGATAGTGTGAAAACTACAAGAAAAGATCTAAACTTTTGAAAAAGATTAACTATACATAACGACCATATTTCCATCATAATAAAGATAGTAATAAAGCTACAAGAATAGATCTAAATCCTCTGAGAAAGATTAACTATGCATGACGATCATATTTCCAAACAAAATCATAAGATTGATAGTAAAAATCCATTAACCCTAGATCTGATCTTTTGGCACTTCACCATCTTGGAGCATACATCCCAAGAACCTTAACATCCCTACAGTGCCAAATCCCATGGTCTTACCTGGACCGAATGCCAGCAATTACAGGTTCCATGCCCTTTAGACAGACCTAAAGCCATGTAATCAATACTAGCAAAATTATAACAAGTTTGAATACATTAGATGGTAATCACGAAGTTAACTAGTCTCATCCGATAGATCTAAACTTGTAGATCTACACTAGCAACATCGTAAATAAAGAAAGATGGTAATCATAAAGTTAAGCAATTTCATTAAGAAGATATAAATTTATAGATCTACACTAACAATATCATAATAAGTAAAGAAAGATAGCCATCTCCCCACTTCCCGCTCTGGCTCTGATATCAGACGGGACGAGGGATTAGCCCCTTAAACCAGGAAAATAAATAAAGCAGAGGGAATTGAAAGCATAAAAATTAGGATGTGGGTTGCAGTCGGACTGCCACTAATTAGTGTAGGCAGTTAAACTAGCCATGTATGAACGGAAAGTACATAAAATATAAAAACAAGTTAGAATGTTAGTTCAGGTGGTATAACCGGCCATGAATGATTAGTATAAACAAAATAAATAAAAACAAATGAATATGAATATAGGTGGCTCAGCCGACCATTAGATTGAATAATATTGAATATGAGAATGTAAGAAGACTTACAAGGTATGAAGCTTGTGCAAGCTCCTTTGTTTGATTCTAAAAACTAGAATATAAAAACCAAGAACTTGTTTGTAAAGAGAGGGAGGAGAGTTTCTTCAAGCTAGAGAGAGAAGCAGTCTTGAAGAAATGGTGTAGAAATGGTGTTGGGTTTGAGGGGTATTTATGACAAAATTTTCGTAGTGCTACAGTACTCGTTACAGTGATTTGCTACAGTGCCGTTACAGTGCGCGCTACAGTGCAATGTTTGTCTTTTATTGCCGTGTTTGCACAGTAACTTGCCGGATTACTACAATGCTTCCGGTGCTACAGTGAAATTGTTTTTTCTTGTTTTCTTCTTTCTTGTTCATTGTTTTGTGACTTTATGGAATTTGTGAGAAAATTCCATAACAACCATCTTCATTTTCTGGGCCTTCATATTCAGCAAGTTTTGTTTCAGAGCTGGAGGCCTTATCTTTGTTTGGCGTTTCTTTTGATTGATCTAGTTGTAAAAGTATATCTTTGAGTTGTTTGATATACTCTTGTTTGTCACTGATTGATGCCAGTTTGGCTGCTGAGATAGATTTCTGTTGCAGAAACTGGCTTGTCTGGCTGTCTCCTGATTTTATTGAGCGAGGATTCCTCTGAAACCATGCCTGAATGTTTGCTGGTTGAATGAAATTTTTGTTGAATGTTGGCCACCATTTTGAATATCCTTGTTGGACTAATAATAGCGGGAGCTGTGTTTGCTGCACGTATTCATATTTCCACTGGTAGACCCATGCTATCGAGAATATAGAAAAGAAGTGCAGGTTGATTGGTATATAGTTGTTGGGGTTTCAAATCTTTCTTTGAATAGTTTGTAGCTTTGTTGGATATCTGGAGAAAGAATTCCAGATTAGGTCCAAGTGCTTTCCACCATGCTGGAAAATCATAATTGTTTGTTTTCAAAAAATAAAAAAGATAAGAATGTTGGTTCAATTCATTTTGGAAGGTAAATGTATAGAACCAGACTGCCTTATAATCCCAGTAAGTATATCTTGGGGGATTAAAGGAAGTAGTAAAAGGTTTAGGTTTGCTTAGGTTTGTTCCCCATTTTGATGGCTTGATAACCTTGAGAATTTGGGCACTGGAATGAGTATTGATGTATTTTCCAGTAGGATTTCCATATTTGTCTTTCATCTCTGTGTCATGGGGTTTAAGAACTAGATACTTTGAATCCGAGAGAATGAGTTTGTAATATTCAAGTGTCTTGGTAAGAGTTTGAGGTATGAAATTGTAAGTATCTGGAAGAATAGTTCGGGCTAGTATGTTGGGGTCATTATGCCAATAATCAAGTTCGGTTTGGACCACAGGAATGTGGTTACTTGATTTTACATATGGGCAGGAAGTTTTGTTTGGTTTTGGTTCATAGTTAGCCAGGGTCTTAGATTCCTGGATAATAATAGGTTTGGGCATAGTATTTTCGTCTAAAACTAATTTAATATGGCTTGGTGTATCCCAAATAGGATATCCTAGTGAGTTAGGTTGATATCCATGAGATTCAACCCATTGTTTGAAATGATCAAAATATTTTTGTTTCTCATCTTCTTTCTCTTCTATGCCAGCCCATATTTTTGGAGAGGCTATGGATATGGGTTGAGGTGAGGAAAGAATTTGAAATCTATTTGAGGGTGAGTTTGAAGAAGATAATTTCTTTTCTGTTTGGGATGAACTAGAAGAACTTGAGGAGTCTTGTTTGGTTGTTTGAGAAGAGGGTTCTGGTTTGTCTGGGGATTTTTCCTGCTGTATTTTTTTTCCTGGGCATCTTATCTTCCCTGCAAGAATTCACGAGTTAGATAATCAGGAATAGAATTTGAAGATCTTTTAATATATTCAATGTCAAACTCAAAGATTGATAAAATTGCTTGCCATCTTGCAAAGATTTGTTTAGAGGCAAGGTTTTTGACATCTTTTTGTAAAACATCTTTAGCTGACTTACAATCAATCCAAAGTAGGAACTTCTGGTTTAGTAGTTTAGCTTGAAATTTTGTAATACATAAAACTATTGCTAAGATTTCCTTTTTGATAGTAGAATAGTTTTGTTGAGAATTGTTCCATTGTTTGGAAGGAAAGGCAATTATCTGTTCTTTATTATTTTTTGTTTGTTTAAAAATACCACCATATCCTAGATCAGAGGCATCCATCTCAACAATTTTTGGAATTGTTGGATCTGGAAGGACTAAGCAAGGAATGGCTTTAACTTGGGTTTTAATTTTTCTGACTGTTTCTGTATGGATATCTGTCCACAAGGGTGGAGTAGTTTTTAATCTATCATATAAAGGTTTTGCTATATTGATAAGGTTTGGAATAAAATCTGAGACATAGTTTAAACAACCCAAGAATCTTTGGAGTTGTTGTTTGTCAAGAATTGGTCAGGAAATTTGTCAGCAATCTGAATTGACCTATTGATGGAGGTAATAGTTCCTTGGTGGATATGGTGTCCAAGAAACCTAATTTTGGTTTGAAAAAGGCTGATCTTCTTTTGAGAGACAACAAGGCCATTTTTCTAGGTAATATGAAGGAAGGTATTCAGGTGTTTGAAGTGTTGTTCAATGTTTTCTGAGAATACCAAAACATCATCAATGTAGATAATGATGAATGAGGAATAAAGACTGAATATCTCATTCATAATCCTTTGAAATTCAGAAGGAGCATTTTTAAGTCCAAAGGGCATCATGTTCCATTCGTAATGTCCAAATGGTACTGTGAATGCTGTTTTGTATCTGTCTGAGATATGAATCTGAATCTGCCAAAACCCTGACTTCATATCAAATTTTGAGAATATCTTGGCAGAATAAAGCCTTTGAAGTAAATCCTTCTTGTTTGGTATAGGATATCTAATCCACCGAAGAGCTTTATTCAAAGCGTTGTAATTGATTACAAGCTTTGGAACTCCTCTTTCAATCTCTGATTGTTTGTTGACATAGAATGCTGGACAGCTCCATGGAGATTGGCTAGGGCTAATAATGCCTTTGGATAGGAGGTCATTAATCTCCTTTTGGCAATGTTGGAGTAGGTCCTGGTTCATCTGTATAGGTTTGGCTTTTGTTGGAATATTTTTTTCCTCAAAGTCAGGTTCATAAGGGAGATGAACAGTATGTTGTTTCCTTGTCCAAAATGCATTCGGAATCTGCACAAACCATCCCTTAGATTCTTGTTTGCAGATTCTGGATTCTTTGTTGAATTTCTGGTTTCTTTAGCTGCTCATCTATCCTTTTGTAGACAATTTCTTCTTTCAAGAAATTGATTTGGCTATGTTTGAGAGACAGATAATTTAGTGTTTTTTGAATTGTTTTTCTGGAAAATGGTAGGAGAGCATCTTGACCGTATTTTTGGGGTATAATCCCATCATCAGTGGTCAAGTATGGAATAAGTTTGGTTACAAAAGTTGTTCCAAGAATAACATTGTTGATTAGGTCTTTTGCTAAGAGGAAGGTTTCTTTGATGGATACAGATGAAAATTGGACTTGAACGTTTGAAAGTTCGAACTGAATGTTTAATTGGGAACCATTAGCTCCTCCAAGGTTTTCTTTCGTTTTTTCAAAAAACCTTTTTGGAATAAGACCTTCTTGAATACAGCTGAGATCAGCTCCTATATCAAATAAAGCTTCTGTTTCTGTAATATAATTGTCACTAATAACCAGTCTTATAAGAACAAAATGTTTTTTATAAGATATTATGTTTGACTAAGAAGGATTTTTAATAATATCTTCTTCAGTATTTGATTGGGCTGTATTTTCGATATTTTTAACTTCTCTTTTGAGAGAAGCAATTTCTGTTTGAAGATTTTTAATAGTGATAGGTTTGACAGTATCTTGAGTTTTGGTTAAGACAGTTATTGTGGAATATCCTTTATCTAAGAAGTTTCCTATGTCTTTTCTAATATCAAGACTAGTGGTATTATCTATTGGTTGACCAGATATCAAAAGTTTTGAAGTTTCAATAGACTCTTGATTTGGTAAGTCTATTGGTTTTGATAGATCTACGGGAGAGTTTGGTAGATCTATATCTGCTGGATTTATATGAATTAATTTTGATGGATCTAAGAATTCTGAAGATTTATGAGAGGATTCTATTGTATGGGTTGTTTGAGACAGATCTATGGATAGATCTTCTAATTTTGGCTTAGTTTGGATTGGATCCACGGGATCTAATGTGGAACCCTGAGTTTTTGATGTGAATACTTGAAATGTTTGAGACTCATACCAGTCAAAGAAATAAATATTTTGTTTTATTTTTCTTAAAAAGTCATAAAAGTTTTGTTGTATATTTTTTCGGGTTTCTCCCTAATATTTATCAAAAAATTGTTTTCTTTTAAAATAGTTGTGGTTTGCATATAATTCAGATCTAAGTTTTTCTTTGTCAATCTGAAATTCAGAAGATTTGTTTTCTAATTTTCTTTGAATAAGGATTGATTGCTCTATCCGAGCAATTCTAGTTTGAAGGTCATTTAAAGGTTTGTTGTTTAAAGAAGAACTAGGAGAAATAAAGTATGTTTTAACAGATGAGGCCATTAGCAAAAACAAGTAAATAAATAAATATTTAAACAACTTATAATTCTCTTCCCTTTGGCACAGAATCCTTCGGGATCCATGGAGGATAACCATTTTTCTAAATAGATTATAAAGGATAGTGTGAAAACTACAAGAAAAGATCTAATCTTTTGAAAAAGATTAACTATACATGACGACCATATTTCCATCATAATAAAGATAATAATAAAGCTACAAGAATAGATCTAAATCCTTTGAGAATGATTAACTATGCATGATGGCCATATTTCCAAACAAAATCATAAGATTGATAGTAAAAATCCATTAACACTAGATCTGATATTTTTGGCACTTCACCATCCTGGAGCACGCACCCTAAGAACCTTAACATCCCTACAGTTCCAAATCCCATGGTCTTACCTGGACCGGATGCTAGCAATTACAGGTTCCATGCCCTTTAGACAAATCCAAAATCATGTAATCAATACTAGCAAAATTATAATAAGTTTGAATACATTAGATGGTAATCACGTAGTTAACCAATCTCATCCGACATATCTAAACTTGTAGATCTACACTAGCAACATCATCAATAAAGAAAGATGGCAATCATGAAGTTAAACAATCTCATCAGGAAGATATAAACTTGTAGATCTACACTAACAACATCATAATAAGTAAGGAAAGATAGCCATCTCCCTACTTCCCCCTCTGGCTCTGATACCAGCATTAATTCTCCCTATCCAAAGGCATTAATTCTCATCTTTTGTTTTATGTTTTGTCTCTTATTATTAAAAAATTTAGTATATAGTTATTGTCTATTAAACTTTGGTTTTAGGACTTTGATTTCAAGTTAGCGTGCATCATTTGTTTTGATTATTTTTTGTTATTCGTTGTTTGATTGTTTTCCTCCTTCCCTTTCCCCTCAAAATTGAAATCATGTGTCCATCACTGTTACCTCTTGTTATGTACTGCGATTAAGGCATATACCTAATGTGTGTACAATTAATAAAAAATTACATATATTAAAATTATTTCTTTATAAAGCTTTTTTTCAAGTCAAGAGTCCTTTATTTTATTAGGCTTCCAAATAGGAGTATGAAATCATATCTATGTCCCTATAAGAAAGGTGAGCCAAAATTTTGGGAAAATAATTAAGCAAAAATTAGTTAACTACATACAAAGTTACCATATTACACTTCGTAACGATTACTTAAGCAAAGACCCAAAGAACCATTTGGTCTGAAAAAATTTATCCAAGACCATAACTCGTATTTTTTGAATTATATTTGAACCTTATTGCAGTTTTACATACTTTGGTGGTCGACAGAAAGAAGTAAAAGAAAAAAATTTACAGGGACTCAAAATAGGCCAAAATAGGCCAGAGGGTTCAATCCTAATCCCCTACACATTGGCCTTCCTTCAAAAGTGGAGACAAAGTTGAATTCATCTTTCCTCAATCAGTTTCTCATATTTCCTGGTTTTGTCTAACTTACTTTTATAAGGACGTTATACTGAAAAGAACCAGTGGCGGAGCCAGAAAAAATGTTCAGTAGGGGCAAAAGCAACTTTAAAATTTTTTACCTACTTTTTTTTCTAGTTTTTTAAGGAAAAAAATTCACCAACAAGTACAAATGATGTATATATTTCATGAAAAACATAAAAAGACAAACTTAAAATTATTAATGTAATAATAATTTTATTTCAAAAAGCAAACTAAATCATTTACAATTGCTCATGACGAGTTTTCATATTTTGATTACAGTTTACAACCTTTTCATTTTGAATTTCACAAAGTATATTTTTCTCAATATAAATAACTAAACAATTATTCATCCAAGTGTCTTCCATTCTATTTTGTTACCAATTCTTCATTATATTCATAATTGAAAAAACCCTTTCTACGATAATTATAACAATAGGTAAAATCAAAGAAAACTTTAAGAGCATATAATCAATAGATATACAAAACTCCAAGAAGCACACTTGAAATTATATCAAATTTTTATAGATATTATAGAAATTTAAGGGGGCAGTGGAGGCCCGTGCCCCCAGTGTAAATCCGCCACTGAAAAGAACTTGAAACAGTAACAATAGTAAAGGATTGGCAACGTATGAAACTATGATGAACAATTCAAAACCATAAAGATTGGCAGACACACTACAATAAAAATGACCTTTAACGGCATTTAAAAATGTCAGTATAGATTATCTAAACTGACACTTTACCTTTCCTCACACCTCGGACGAGTGTTGTCCCTTCCAATGTGGAGATAGGCTCGTACTATTCAAAGTGTCAGGAAAACTATGCTGTTATAACATTCCATCTGCCAACAAAAATTTCTTTTCCTGACAATCAAAAGTGTCAGGATATTGTCGAAGTTGTTGAGCTATGCGGACACTTTTAACTGCCAAGAGTTTTTTCTTTTTTTTTTTTTAAATAAAGAAGCAACTTGGTTGTGCTCCCTGCTATACAGTCCGTCAATCAGATACACAAAGGACTTGTAAAATTATCCCAAAGAACAGAATGTATGTTGTAATTTAAAAGCAAAAATCAATGCTCAAATATCATTTATTGAACTAGAAGTCAACAACAAGTACTAACATACTAATTGAAAAAGTTGTTTAAAGTAGAATAGCAATGTTAAACAATGCCACTAGCTAAAATTAAAGTAAAAGACTCTTCTAATATAAAAAGTTGAAAGAATTTGTAATAGCTTCCAAACTTTCCAACCAAATGAGAGCATTCAGTCATAACCACAAAGACACGATCAATCTTTAGTTGGTACCACCTGTGCACAAAGTACTTTGGTATAAGAAATAGACCTAACCATAAATATTTTAGTTTGAGCTATAAGCAGAAACGAAGCTTCAAAAATAGGAATCAAAGATCCAACAAGTACAAGAATCAAAGTCATGCTAAAGTTGCAAGCAACTCCAAAGTTATAGCTAGAGAGCCAAATAATTATTTGTGACAGACATTCCTAGATTCCACTTGATGAGAATAATCTAATGTCCGGGCTCCACTTCCTTTTTTTTTTAATTATCAGACAGCTTTATTGGGAATGAAAGTAAACATCTAATAAAGTAAAAGCCAAGAAGCAAATTTAGATAGATAGAAAATAAATGCCTAATCCTTTTGTCATCTCCCATTTTGTCATCAAGACTGAATGTATCCTTGTCAAAAACTTGCTGCATTGCACACCATTAAGAGCGAGGCTAAGTATCTATGCTGATTGAATTAGCTTTAACATGGTAAGAAAATTAAGTAAATAATGCATCAGCAAAAATTTGGACCTTGACCACGCAGATGACAGGAACCCAATTATCTAACTGGAGCTATGCATCTGGGGATAGAGTCAATCAATGATCAATATGCCTTAATCCTTCGCAGAACATAATGTAGATTTTATTTTTCAGCCTTCGCAACAAGAAACTAAACTTTTCAAGGACTGCAAACACTAATCCAACATAAGCTATTTCAAACAGAAGACTTTGTTCCTACTTGAGCATCAGTGGTGCAACAACTCTCGTCATACAATTCATTTTGTTTTGAGAATGAACCCAATGTTTCTCAATTTCCAAAAAGGCAAAAAACTTTACAGTTCATAACTGCACCTTATTCAAAAAGCACCACTATAATAAACTTAAAAAAAGTATGATACTTACTAGCTTGATTGGGATGCTTGGATCTGCAATTGATAGTGTACGGTCTTCATTCCACTCAGGATTTACATTTTTCCTCACCACACGCGTCTTCAATTTCTGCTTCACATATATAGTTAAGAAAAAATCAGCAGAAAGTTCAACCTACGTGTAAGTTGAAATAATAATCTATTATATAAACTGAAAGTCATATCCAGAAATTTAGTCCTCGTATATGGTTGGTCTGCTTCCTTTTGTCAAGAAATTAAACACCCTTAGTGCTCAAACAGGACTAGAAGTGGTAATACACTCTAGAATGGAATTAATGACATCATGCACATTGCATGGGATTACCATCATCACAAAATGCAAGGACAATATCCACAATGCAAAAGGAACTGCATACAACCAAAAATTACAACATAGCATGTAATGCTTAAGAAAAGGTGAAAGGGGAAAGACTGATAAAATTCTAAAGTACAGAGAATAGTATACCACTGACAGTAGAAAATCAGTAACAAGAATTATTTCTAACTTCCAACTCATTGGTGCACAAAGAAATTAGAAATCCAGAATCTTTGATGATATTTTCACCTAAATATCACTTCTCGTGACAACCTTCAGACCTTCAATTTCCTCTCCAAGTTCTTTAGCAGAATCCTCTGCAGATTTGCTACAGTAGTTCACCTCAAGTAGTGAGGGGGTAGGAAGTTCCCCAAAATTTTATATAACCTCTGAACAAACTTTTTTTACAATGATGTGTGTTACATAAAGATTATATAACCTGTTATTAGGCACAAGCACTTTGACATGTTTAGCTCCTCAAACATGAGCTAGCCATAACCCAACAATCACCTAATAAATTTATGTTTGTAAAAGTCACCGGACCTACTACTTAACAGGGCCAAATAACTACCTCAATTCTTGAAGCTTTCTTCCTACCCTGAGGGCTTCAAAGCCAGTCACAGAATGATAATAAGAAAGGATTTAGATATCTGAAACATGTAAAGTTAATCAAGGGCCAAAGCAAATCAATACAATTTATGAGATTAACAGTCATTCAATGCTAAGTAGCAATCATTACGCAAGTGTCTTGATGCTTGGGAGTTGGGACCATAGAAGGCTAATGTCCTATAGATGAAAAGTTTCCCTCAATCACTCTAAGTAAACTACTGGCCTATGGTTATACAAATCCTTGATGAATAAAGTCACGAAAGAAAAGTATACTGGCTAGTAATCAAGATGCATAGAGAAACATCAGCAAAATTGCACCAATTAAATCCCAGTGCCATCTACCTTGTACTGATACAACAGATGGTGCATATATCCCATATCAAAATGACTATTTTATTTTCAACTTGAAGACAACGAAGATTAACTGGATATCAATAAGAATTTTGCATTAGCAAAGCCCTCCAGGAGTATTTAACTAATGTATCAGTTGACTAATACCAGCAATGCAAAAGCCCCAGAAGAGAACAAACAGATGAAAATTTGTGCCGCTTCACCCAAGTTCCCAAACCCAAACCCAGAATACATATGTTTCCACTTTGTAGTCAAAAGGAAAACAAAATTATCACCGACAGCAGAATACACATCTCAATACCCAGTATACATATATATACTACAAAAGTTTACTTTCTAAAAAGGGCCAAATTTTTTCATTCAAAATCTTCTGATCAGAAGCTTGAAACACCCTGACATTATCCAAAACCGCATAAAAACATTTAGGACCTTGTAAGAAACAAAAAGTAGAATAAAAACATCATACCACTATCAAAAATTAAAACATTACTGAACACAAAGATCAACACAGAACCCTGTTTAACAAATTTACATAAAAAAATTCAATCTTTGCACAAAGTCAATCAAAATTGACCACAAACAGAACCCACAAAGAAAATATGTTTATACATAAAAAAAGGAAAAAAATCTGCAATAAAATAGAGAGAGAGAGAGAGAGAGAGAGAGAGAGAGAGAGAGAGAGAGGAGTTGGAATTTACCACTAAAAGTAGGCAAGACAGAGACTTTACAACCGAAGTTGAAATCTCAGCCAACAAAGCCACCATTGCAGAGCTCAGAAGGCTTTCCATTCCAACACTACTAGACCACAAGACCTCCATCTCCAACCCCAAAGCCCAAATGCCAAAAGAGAGCAACAAAGCCTAGGTTTTGACAATGAGGCTAGAGGCATGAGGGGCTTCGAACATAAGGGTTGGGGAGAAAAATCCTCTGAGGGATCAGCAGAGAGATTCCTAAAAACCCCAAAGAGTTCTTGCCAACAAAGAACCCTGTTTAACAAAAAAGTAGTGAGACGAATCTCATCTTGTAGCGGCGTCTTTGTTTATGTGCTTGATTCACTTGAATGTGAGAAATGAAAAGTGAATCCAGATCCAAGCCTTTCACCTACATAGACAAACCTCTGCATTGCTTTCAGCATTCTTGAGCAAATCCAAAATGAAGCTAGCAGATTTAACAGGCCAGCGACCTTGTCCATTTGAATGCCTATTCTTGGCCTGAGCAGTACACCCAACACCTTCACAGAGAGAGGGGGAGGGGGGGCTGGAAATGGTGGAGCTGGAAAATGAAATTTTTGAGCAAGTGCTCTGACCAAGTGTTTTGGCCGGTAGAATGAAAATTTTGAGTGTTTTAGAGCAAATGAATCTTTGGCCAAAATCAAACGATGATGTTTTGTGTCTTTTTTTTTTTTTTTTTTGGTACATCTCACATTTTTTCAAGTGTTATGTTAGGCAGTCTAAAGGTACATTATTACTTTTATATCTGATAAAATAAAAAAAATTAGAGTATATATTATTGAATTACTAATAAGTGTCATAATAGGGTGCTATAATGACATAAACCAGCAAGTGTCCTTATAAACATGTCAGGAAAGATCATTTTTGTTGTAGTGACATTTGTTAGGGAAAGATGACAACGTGGTATCTAGTGGAATTGGCATGAGGAAGTTGTTTCTAAATTAAATTTGTTTTCCAAAAGCATTCCCACAGTAATACACTTCTAAATCATATTCCCAACATAACCTATTTAGTCCACTTAAGACTTTCAAACTTTTCTTCTTTTCTTTTTTTTTTCGTTTTTATCAAAAACTTCCATTCTTTTCTTAAAGATACTTTATTCTTTCTAAATTACTCATACAAGTAAACAGATAGCTATGCATGTTGTTGAAGACAATATCAAAGCAAATTATCTGCAAGAATTTAATGCAATACTGTAGCAAGATATATCTCTGAAAGAAGGGAGGGAAAAAAGGGAAAAAAATCAATAGCAACATGTGAGATTATTGTGGATACATATTTGAAAAACAAAGTTTAATACCAAGTCTTAAGTACTTTATCAAAAAATGCATTAAGTTTAAAAAAATCTTTCAAAACAATTGAAATGCTTTAAATAATTTGGATCATCATGCAGTGATAAATACCACCATTAGGAACAAAAGAAGAGAAAAAAATATGCTCAAATTCAAAAGCTCTCATAGCTTGAAAACAAAAAGGGTAATTTCGAAAACCTCCCTTGAGGTTTCTAACAATTTCACAAAATTCCCTTTAATATTTCAAAATTACACATATCTCCCCTATTGCTTCAAAAGTACTCGACTACCCCTATATAGGATACTTAATGACATTTTTTTTCGAAAATTTCAGAAATTCCAAGGAAAACCAAAATTGACTTATTCTCTCTCTCTCTCTCTCTCTCACTTCTTCTTTTTTACCTTACTCTTTCTTCCACTTCCTTTTTTGGCGAATTTCTACCATCCATTCCTCTCTGCCTAATATTTCTCCTTTAATTCTATTTATTGCCCGTTGTCCATATTTATCCCCCTCCTTTCCTTTCTTCTTTTTTTTCTCTATTTTCATCTTTTTCTTTTGCAAATATGATTAGGCTTATCCTTTTTTTCCTTTTAATTTTAAGTGTAATGGGTTTGATTCTTCTGCATCTATTTGTTTTATCTAGTTTTGGTTGATTATGGGTGATAAAACTTAGTGATGTCCAAAGTAAAGAATTTGAGTGATGAATGGGCTTTAGAAATGGGTGGTTGAAAAAAAAATAAAGGAGGCTGCAAAGAGAGGAAGATGAAAGAGTTGCGCTATTGGTTGTTGATGAAGTATTAGTTTTCAGTAAAATTTGACGTTGAGTTTTATCTAGTTTAGCACCAAGTGACGAATTTAATTGACTTGTGTAGGAAATGTAAGGGTTGGGGCTGCTGAACATAAATTAGGTTACGGTATTTTGAGTGCTCGAATTATTGGAATTTATTTTGATTTAAATTGGGGGTGTTTGCTTGGCTTTTGTGGTGGTGTTGCTTAGAAGAAAGCAATCATCATAAATTGATTTTTTTCCAAGCTTTTATTTTTGGCAAAAAGAGTTTGTTGCCTCTGGTGTTGGAAGACAGGCAATTAGCGAAGCTCTTTTTATTTTTCCTTTTTATCTTTTTTGACAAAAAGGATAGTTTAGGATATTTGAAAGAATTGGTAGCCTATTGAGCCTATTTTGAAACATAAACAATGAAAGTGAGTGTAATTTTTGAAAGCTAAGGAGAGGATCCTAAAATTGTTAGAGACCTCAAGGGAGGTTTCTAAAATTATCACAAACAAAAATTATATTCTGACCATTTCACTAATTAATGACAAAATTGAAACAATGAAAAAAAAAGCTATTTCCAAGTTAAATCAGAAATGAAATTTTCAAGTTAAAAAAAAAAAAGACAAAATTGAAACAATGTTTGTCACCCATTGGATTTTTTTTTTTTTTTTTTGTATAGAAAAAACTAAACCAAGATAGTAAAGTTTGTGATAATTATTGTCTTTAAGTAGAGTTGATGCACCTTATACTTAAAAGTTATCATTGTAATGCTAAAGAAGAAAAAAGAGTAAGGATTAAAGATAGGGTGTGATGATAATGCTGAAGTACATAATTGCTTTAAACTTTTGCATAAAAAATTCATGTCGCACCAAATACAAATGGTATATTATTTCAAATTGTCTTACTATGGGAAAATTTTTCAAGAAAAGAGTTATTATGCAAAAAATTCTGATCGTGGGGTGTTGTATTGCATTAAATGGTGACCAATTTGCCCTTATAATTAAGGGTAGCAAAGAAACTTCAAAAAGTGATATTTTATGTTTATATTACATAATGATTCTCCCACTTTATATATTACTAGTGGAAAAGGCATACACTATCTGCATGCATAATAAAAAATTCTTCACACATAAAAATATTCTTAAAGAAAAAGGTATTAATTTAGTAGTGATTATTTGAAATTTTATTAGGCTTATAAATGGGAGTATATCTTTTTTTTTTTTTGAAATGAAAGTAAGTTATTGGTTGTTTTTAGAAGGTTTATTCTAGTTGTAGTTGTAAAAGTTAGAGATATTGTGTGTAATATACTTGAATGCAGGGTATGGAAGATGAGATGTGATTATATAGTGTTCTATCATGCAAGGGTAAAATTGAAATAATAAATGATAATATAATTTCTTAACATCAAATCCAAGACTTGTACATTATACATAGGAAGGGAAAATCACATCCTAGGGGTGTGCAAATTAAGAAAAAAAAAATAGAACTTTCGTATGATAAAAAAATGTAGAATTTAATTATTCCAAGAAAAACATGAAATTGTTGGAATTTTTTTGTTTGAAAAATAGTAAGATAATGAAGGTCACTAAAATTATTCTTTGTGGAGATTATATAATGTGAATCTTTACCTATATAAGAGTAAAGATATAATAACAAAGTAACAAAAAAATTTAGCACCAAAATCATGCCTCATACTTTATATATAGGAGGATCTATAAATGTATAGATACAGATGTATAGATATTTAATGAGGCACAAATTTACTTGAATTTTTTACTTGTTTTGATTTGAAATCTATGCAGCAATTTGAAATAGTTAACCTCTCAAGTTTTGAAATTAAAAGTACGTCTAATATCAAATTAATTGAAACTATAAAGGTGATTTATATGTTAAAAAATTGAGACTGTATTAGATGGGAACTATTGAAGTATATGAATTACTGGACGTGTTAAAAATTGGAACATGAGAAACTACATACGAAACACTCACTTCCAAAATTCCTTTACCACTTTATCTAGCATGGATTTTCATTGACTATGTTACTTAAGAGATCTTGAGTTCAAATCTCTCCTTCCCTCCTCTGCTTATTAAATTCCATCATTCCACCGCTTAAACGAATTAACCCAAAAAAAGTTCTATGACTGAATGGGATTTAAAATTCAGGTCCCATTGTTTTTCATTTCTCTACTGATTCAAAAAAAATTTCCTGAATGTCAATGTGAATTGCGTTTCCTCCACTACTACTGCACAGGAAGAATTGATCTCAGCGGCAATTTGCTGCTCAAATTTTTTGTTTTAAAAAGTGCAATGAAGGTACTTTGCATATGATTCTGGATGAAGATTCAAACAAATTTATCCCTTCGCATAGGTGACAGTGTGAAGAATGAATCAGCGAAAGAGGTAATGAGATTTCTGCTTAATTAATTAATTCGGGTGAAAGTGTCAAATGAAAAACCTTTTGAATTTCCAACAAAGATATTGGGTTTTACAAACTTTAAATACCACATTTTACAACTTAAAAAAGTAGAGAAAATACAATATCTGTCCAAGATACATACAGTGGACATGTCGCAAGGTTCAAGCTTTACCAAATTGTACTCAACAAATTTTTATCCAAGTGAAGCATATGACTTGGTGCACCATGTGACATCACTGTTGGATGAATATTCTTAATTTGTTGCACAGCCACTATATGATTTAATACGTTGTGATCTCATTGTTAAATGAGCACCCAACTGTAAGATTAATGATATATTACCCTATTTGGCACCTTAATCGCTTAATCAAGTGACCCCCATTACCTGTTAGAGTAAATCTCAAACGATGATGCATTTCATCAGAAATAGTGCATAAATATTGACAATGGGGGTTGGATTTTTTGTATGTAACCTTCTGTTTTCTTTGGCACAAGTGCCAATATTTTTTACATGTACATGTACAATTAATCAAAGTCGGTTTCATGTTTCAACGAATCAAGTTGACTTTCCAAATTCCTTCACCAACCTCTGATCCAACCCATATATATATATATATATATATATATATATAGATATATATATCAGTTTGATGATCACCCCAGAGAAGCAAGCTAAGAGATATAGGAAAATTATATAGTTAGAGTTTCAAGCCAACACATACATAAATAACTTGTGGATATGCTAAAAGGAGTTTTTGGGTGGATTAGTTCAAAAGTATGTCAAATGGCTTCCTTTATCTCCAAAAAGGTTCAAGAATCCGCAAATTGTGTTAGGCGATTTTTTGGTGTAGCCAAAATGGTGGCTAATAGATCGATTAATAGAATAGCGGAAATGTTTAGCTCCATCAAAAGTTCTATATTTTCAACTGTGAAAGGTGTTATCCAGCAGTTGTTGAAAATTAAGTTGGCTTGTTCATAAGGTATTGTATCTTTGGAGCTACATCAGGAGTAAAATAAGCATTGCAAGAAAATTTGTCATCCAGAAATTTTTGAAGTGTAGTATTATTCAGAAGTTGTTGCAGCTCTGGAGTTCAACACATTTTATTATGAAAAATAGTGTTATCCAGAAGTTGCTGAAAAACTGGGTTGTTCAGAAGTTCTTGAACAATTGGAGTAAGATGATCATTTTGGATCTATTTGAAATGTTTCTTCATGAAAGCATACCATGGTGGGTTATCCCGCTGATCCGCTTCATGCTCTGATATTTTAGATATGTTGAGCAATTATCCTCAAAATGGTGCAGAGAAGTTTGTTCTTAGGCATTATGTTCGTCAAATTAATGATTAAGATATCTGGAATTCGTGATGTAATATGTTATATTCAAATTCTGTTCATTATATGTCAATGGCATTAGCAAAATTGTTTCAGATTTGCTTCTCTCGTCTTAAAGTTTTATCTTAAACGAAAATAAATAGAAAAGAAAAAAGATTGAAACATTCAACTAGGATGGGTTTAAGCTTCAATCAAAGTTCTGGTATATTATTTCAAAAGTAAGTGAATTTATAGAAAGTTTCAAACTAGAATGGGTTCAACTCGTATCACCATCATGGGTCAAGACAATGCTCTCAGAATTATAAGTCACTTATAAGAGTTTTTATAAATCGGCTACCATTACATTGATAGCCATCCTGACTAATATAGCCAACTTGTATTGGTGCGATTGTATGTATTACATCACTCCTAGCGAACAGTCTTTTATTCTCATTTTCTGGGTTTAGCTCCAAATTACGGTTTTTTTTGGCCTGTTATTGCAAAATGACGCTGTTAGAATGAATTGAGCACACTAGTCAGGCATAAATTAAGCTGCGCAAAAACGGCTAATAAAGTTACTTTTGAATCTCTATGCCATTCAAGCCTTCTTTCTTTGAAATAGTAGAGTGATTGCATAAATAACAAAACTTTGCCATGCCGTTCAAGCTATCATGTAAGGAATAAATTCATTAAGCACGAAATAAGTAAACCCACTAGAAACTTTACAGCGCAGCTAATGTTTGGTATAGAACTATATAGTAGGCTGGGATAAACGCATCCAATGGGTTTGCCAAACCTATGCTTCGGTAGCCAGCTAAACCAAGAAATTGACCCTCCTTGCTCAGTATAAAACCCTCAACTTCTTCCAAAACATAGCACAGCAAAAATCTTTCTTTCTTGACTAAACCAAGAGTGCTTAGGTATTATTGGGGTTTGAGAATATGGGCTCCAAGGCCACTACAACCCCAGCTCTCTTTCTTGCCTTTAACCTTGCCTTTTTCATTCTGGTCAGTGCTTGTGTCCATTGCGCACCATTACCTCCTCAAGCAACTTGCCCAAAAGATGCCTTGAAATTCGGCATATGTGCTAATTTGCTGAGTGTGATTGGGATCTTCGGTGGACCTCTCATAACAATACCTTGTTGCTCTCTCCTTGATGGCCTTGTTGACCTCGACGCAGCCGTTTGCCTTTGCAAAGCCATCAAAGCCAATATTTTGGGCATCCACTTTAATCTCCCACTTTCCCTTGCCGTGAGTATGAATGCTTGTGGCCGGCATACTCCACCAGGGTTCATATGTCTCTAAACAGATTTGCTTGTTGACTGTTCTAATGTGCTTTTCTTTTGTTTCTCAACCATGAATTTACTTCTAAAGAAGTCCTCTCCCTAAATAGTGGTAAGGGTAACTTCTTGTTACTTTGTCATGATGTTATATCGGATTTGGTGTTTGTACTTTCCAATAAAGTTTTCATGTACAATTAAGCTCAGTCGGCTCTAAGCTTGTATGTTTCTATGTGGTGATCAGTGAAAAGTTGATAAGCTTTTACATTATAATCGTGACGCCATTTTCTGACTCTGTAGAAGAACATTACATATTTTACAAGCGTAAAATTGAGGATTAATGCGTGGATATTTTCGTTGAGGAACATTACATATTTGTGCTGTTGTGAGTGAGAAAACATCAAAAATATGTGATGATTAAGCCATTCTGATGTTGTTTTGGCTTTGGGATAAATGCCTTTTATCCATTGCCAATTTGTTACCGTAGTATTAACTTTTAAAATGTTAAAATTAGGAGGGACAAAAAGGTATATACAAGGAGGATGAATCCTAGAATATTCTTTTACTTTCAATTATTTGCGGCCACCGATCATTTACCTTGATTTACTTTTGCAAAAGCTTACCTAGAAACCATTCCTCCCAAAAAATAATTGTAACCGCATATCCCAAAAACTATATTCTGCATTAAAGATTAAAGCATACCCGAAGAAAGCCTGAAAGTACGTTAAAAATAACTAATATAATTTTACGTATTTTCAGTCTAAATATTCGAATATTTGATACTATATCTGTTGAGGATGAAGCTAAATATCCATTCTCTTCTGGACATCTGTTATCCTTAATTTGATGGCATGAGATTGCCCCCCGTACGTATTTCGTTCCCATGCAACTTGACCAATATTAGCCCCCGATCCCAATCACTGAAAAAGTTATCCTAATCACTGAAATATAGCAATCAACACAAAAAAATGGATAGCCTTGAGGAAATGCTCAAGGGAGTATTGGATTGTCTTCGTTTCAGAAACGTCTCTAATTGCTTCCTTACTCTCAAATAAGCATAAACAATATGTGCATCACGTCAGACGACACTTGAACAGCTTTTCTGAAGCGTTGAGGCAGCGATCAATGAAGCCAAAAACAGTTCAACGTTTAGCCGATCGAGTTGCATAATTCACCCCCTGTGATTTTAATAGTATGCACAAGTACAATAGTTCATTAACATCTGCTGCAAAAAATGTTGTCTGATTATTGATGAAATGAATGGTTGAGGAGATCAAAAGAAGTAAACTCTCGCCAATATTCAGCCAAGTTGCAGATGCCAATATTCAGGTGTATGAGTTTGATATATTCGCCTAGGAAAAATGCTAACCAGCTGATGCTGAAATGAAGATTCTAATCGTTGAGGAGGTCAAGAAGACTTGGAGGTGGATGAAAGGTTTTTATGCAAAGGAGTCACATTCCTTTGTTGATGAGGATCTTGATTTAGCTATATTGGTCATAGGAACCCAACCGAGGTCCGTTATCCTACTCAAGATTTGCAAAATGGTGTTGATTGCATTACCTAAAATGATGATGAATTATCTAAATGATGAGAAAAAGTTTGAGTTGCTCCATCTTTTAGCATTAAGGTTGTTCATAAGTATTATTTAGTAGAAGTACTATCCCAAGAATGTTAATCTCACTTCATTTTTTGTTAATCGTACTCCCACCATTTATTTTATGGATTAATCATTGCTACACTGACAGTGCATATACTGTCAGCGTTGGATGAACAACAATGATAGGGTGTTAATTGTTAGTAATTTTATTGTTAATTTTCCCTTGTCCCTACCAAATATTGTTTTAAATTGTTAATATATACTTATATTTGGTATTTGGACCTATCTACAGGAAGTTGAACTGACAAATGCTAATAAGGAGATTTTACTGAGAAAAATTCTCCACACATTAGAGCCTCCAGCGGATTTACAAGTTGGGCCCACATGGTGCTGCAAGAGAACAAAAATTTCGGTTGCTGATGGGAGTGTTTGATGAGCAATAGAAAACAAAAGGAGAGAATTCGGCAGAGCTACTTTTGTAACTTGGGACTCTTGTTTTCGGTGGGGACCACGAGAGGAGAAAAGGCATTTCTTCATTTGGCCTTTAAAGAGAAGTAACGTACAGAGATGGGAAACAAGAAGCAATTCGGCAGGACCCACCTTGTGGACTTGGTTCCTCTCAATTCGGCAGAGTTCCCTTCTTGAACTTTGACTCTAAATTTCGGCGGGGACCACGGAGAGAAAGCATTAGGGATTAGTCATTTTGGCTTTAAAAAGGAAAAAACGTACAGGCGGCTGGGAAGAAGAGTTCTAGCTTAGCTTTTAGCGTAGTTTAGTTTTGTTTCTTTCTTGGCTCTTTTGATGGCCTGGACCTCAATGAAATTACTTGAAGATTTTCTCATGAGACATGGCTAAGTTTGTCTAGTCAAGAACAACGGAGGACTTGGTTCTACTAAATTTGTGAGATCGAATTAGTTTTTATTTATTTCCATTATTCACTGGTATTTGTCTATCTTCTGCTTTATGTTCATATGGTTGTTTTATTAATCGATTATCCAGGGCCCGGATTCTAGATTAATTCAATAACCTGAAGCCAATTAGGATAGTTAAATCCGTAATTGTTTAATTATTCTAAACTGGTGGCAACTGGCATGATTGGGTTTGTGTCAGGGAGATAGACAGGCTAACTTAAAGAGACCCTCGTAGCGTGTTGATTGGTTAGAATTAGGCTCTTCTAATTATTCATGCAATTAGGGAATTGAACTTCTATGGTCGTACCTAGGGTTATTTCCTGATTAGAGAAATAGTCAACGGTCGTACCTTGGCTATCGACGAATTGAGGAAGAGTTGGTTGTTTATCGCGTGTATGACAACTATAACTAATTTATCAGATAGTAACTGGAATGATCCTTGCATCTGTGATCGAATTAAGTGAACCATCTCCGAAGTTGTCTCTTGGCTAGAGTTCGTCCATTATTATTTTTATTGTGATAATTAGTTATTTGAGTTGTGGTTATTTTATTTTATTTTAATTTATTCCAAGTAATTTAGTTACTCTCATTTTCAAAAACCCCCCATATCTGGAACTTGAGAAGAAATTAAATTATCCCCAGTCCCTGTGGATTCGACCCTGCTTACTGCTATATACAGAATTTGTATTTTATTTGAGCAGGTATTTATGATTGCACAGGTTCGGCACCTGTCAAACAACTATGTGAAATTTGAATTTAAAATTCAATTTTTGCACACATGTCATGAATCAAATTGTGATAGTATATACACGGTCAGTGTATATAAGAGTAAATCTTGTATATACTATTACCATTTGATTTATGATATGTGTGCAAAAGTTCAATTTCAAATTCAAATTCAAATTTTGTATAATTGTCATTTATCTAACGCTACGCTATCAGTGTAGGAAAGATTAATCTTAAAATTAATAGTTGGGGTGAAGAGAGTGTATTTAATATTTCCTTCCATCTTTATTGGCAAATTTATTTGTTATGTTGAACAAAAGTTGTCATCTCTTTCACCATTTGGAAAAAAAAAAAGGTAGGAGATGAAGTGGATGCAATGATCATTGTGCAACTCTGAGTCCAGGCTGCATGTCCTTCCTTAAAATTCCTAGATGGTAATGGGCCGTTAGGCCTCCCTTGCAGCCTTTTTAAAAAAGGGCTCTATTTTGCTGCATTAGGAAGATGATGTTTCGCTTGTTAAAGTTTCTCAACCGACCTCCTTGATGAATGACTGAAAGTTACTGTCGGTTGAAGAAACTTACTTGGACTCTTGATGAGTGATCAGTTTCTCCATTAATAATCTATACACAACTTTTTGGTGAGAAGGGGAATAGAGTTTAACAGAATATTTTATGATCTATATTTTGCTAGGATATAATATAATTTAATCGCCTGAAATCCCATTTTTCTTACTAAGCCTAATTAATGTATTTATAAAGACAGGGAATGTGAAAAATCCTTCTAGTCAAACAATTGAATTCTTTTTTTTAATGCATAAAAAAGGAATGAGTAACATTAAAGATCAAGGTGTCTCTTGACATTCTGAACGTATCGATAGTGTTCTTTAAGAAAATAATTCGGAGGATTGGAGAAAAAGAAACGAATGGTAATAGAACATTAATATAACTACCCAATTTAATTAATCGAGGAAAATGTAAGTATAATTTATATGTGACATAGGAAAAAAAATTAAAATCAACAAGGTAGGAAAAGATATTATCTCAGACGAAGATTCTTTCGGTCCAGAAAGATATGCACATTCAAGCAAGACATTACATATAGTAAAAATGGTAAAATGGAAAATACATTTGCAGCGAAAGATTCTAGGATTTGATTAAATGAAGATGGGAATCCAAAAAGTAAAAATATAAAGAAGATAAAAGCTTTCACGGAAGCCCGAAGGAAACAATAATCCATGGGGAAATATACTTCTGAAAATGTTTAAAACGTCTATTAAAGAAATTCTAGTCAAGAAGCATCAGAGTGGATTAGCAAACTAAAAGCAGGTAAGCTGCTCAATTTCCGGTGTCTGCTCTTACTGATTCTGCTACCAATCTGTTCATAGACTAGTTGAATTTGCTAAAACAAGGTCAACAAACCTGCATATACTCGCTGAAATGAGATAGATCAGTAAACACTTTCAGTACATAAAAAATTGTTAGTGTAAAAGAATCATAAAAAATTGTTAGTGCGGCATATATCTAAATTTATTATTATAAAAACACCACTACACTGTCACTGCATAAAAAGTTAAAGAAAAGAAAATACTTGAGTTCTGAAGAAGCGCTGAACTTCCCCGGACCAAGCTGACCTGACGAGCTCGGCGTGCTGATGGGAAGAGCTGGTTCCAAGCCTGCAAGACAGATATGAGAGTGATCTAACAAGGGGGCCCCGAGGTCGTCTCCGAGGGCACTCCGACGGTTAAGTTAGCTTTCTGGTGAATGAAGTTTTACGGGGAGTAAAGCGGCCGGAAGTAATGTGCCAATAGTGAGCGTACCTTGTGTAGGTGGTGGGCATTACCATTTATACCTGCTCGAGAGTCCGACCTCCGTACGTTTCAGGACTTGCCCGGGATAGCCCTTATCTCGCGCCGAGGGGGATCTCCTCCGACCTCTGCGGGATGGTCCCCTGGCCCCTTCTGGAGCCCTAGTGACGATATGGCCCAGGACGGTTGCCAGGGGCTTGAGGTCGAGACCCAACTCGACCAGGCCAGGGCTGCCACGTGTCTAGACTCAGGACGGGGCCTCTGCACTAGCCCCCTAGATTAGGTAAGGCTGTCAGGCAGACCTAATCTACACCTGCCACGTGGGAGGCCAGCGCCGCGCACTACTCTGCCAAGGTCACCTCCGGTACAGTGCTGTCATAGGGAAACCGCGCCCACGTCCTTTCAGCTGTCACACCCTATCGGCTTCCGTACCATCATTAAATGCGTTCACATGGGACGGTTCGAATTCAAGCAACCGTTTTCCTCCCATTTTACCCCCTATAAATGGGAGTCATCGGACTTTAACCGATTCCATTTGCCATTTTCTCCTTTCTTCGCGCATTTCCATTTTCCAGTAACAAGGCTTCCGTCTCTCTGTGCCCAGACTCCGGCGACTCCCTCATCTTTTTTTTGCTCCGGTCATCAGTAAGTCTTTTCCCTTCCCCCTTCACTTTTTCCTCTTCCTTAGGCGTTCTCTACTTTTTATGTCGGATCATTCCGGCGTCACTTCCACCGCACCTCGGATCCCTTCCCGGCGTAGAGCCCCCCAAATTGTCATTTCTTCGTCTTCCTCCCCATCTGCATCTTCATTTTCGTCTTCACCCCCTCCTCTTTTTTCTTCTTCCGCTTCCAATCCCGACCTCCTCGGGCCCATAACCATCATGAGCTCTCCTTCCACTCATTCCCCTTCTGCTCGAGCCTTGGAGGAGGCGGCCGAGCTTGATGCCCTCATCGAGCAACAGGCCACCTCCGTTCCTTCCCCCAAGTCCCCGCACGACTCTCCTAGCGGAGCCCAGGGGGGGCTGGGGAGGATAGGGACTCCTCCGAGGGGACTCCTTCCCCCGAGCAGGAGAACGATGCCGAGCTTGACTTCGGTCGCCCCGACCACGAAGAGGTCACCATCTCACTCGAGGCGGTGGCGAGTTGGTCGGGTCCTTCTCCATCCCTCCGGCCTTTGAGCCAAGGGCTGCCGGGCCCAACGATCAAGCCAGCCGACCTCCCTCTGGTTTTGTAGCCATCTACAAGGAGCAGCTGCTTGGGGGGCTCCGACTACCAATCCTTTCAGCCCTGGCTGAGATCTTGAGCTATTGGGGGCTCAGGATCACCCAAGTTCACCCTAACTCGATCAGGATCATCATAGGGTTCCTGATCTATTGCCAAATCTGCTCCATCCCTTACTCTCTCTCCCTCTTCCGAGCTGCTTACATCCTCAAGTTCTCCCTTCTTGGGTGGTATTACTTCTCCCGTCGGACCGGGAACCAAGGTCGGGGGGATAAGGGCACCCAGGACCTGTTCTACGGGTTCCCCACTTCCATCAAGAACTGGAAAGGGGATTTGTTCTTTGTCAAATCCATCGATTTTGACGCCACCGTGTGGAAGGTCGGAGAGGTCAAATCTGATCCCTACCCGGAGGACCTGGACTCAGAGACCCTCATCCAGTTGGTGAGCTCTAAGGTGAAGCTCCATGCCACCAAGTTCTCCACCGAGCAGATTTCTGCAGCGGGCTGATGGGAACCTTGTCCGGGTCCTCTGGAGAGGTAGCGGCCTCCGAAACCGACCTCGATGCCTGTAACGCTGACTCTATCCCTGCAGCTCGTTGCTTTTACGTATGTGCATATTATGACTTTTGGTATTGACCTGTCTTTACTGACCTGGCGATGTTTGTCGCAATGAGAAGGCTTTCCAAACTGCTGGGCGCACCTACGGAGGAGGTCACCCCCACCCCTCAGCCAGAGGCTGCCAAGGAGGCTCCTGGGGCGGCTACGACCCCAGGGGGCGGCCAAGCCCACCAGAGTGAAGCGCAGAACACCTCATTCCCCTCCAAGAAGACAGGCGGGCAAAAGAGGGGTCGAGGGGACGAGCCCTTCCCAACCCGGGAAGAAGCTCGCGCTGGTCTCAACTCAACCCCCTCCCCTCCCGCTGATATCGGGAGGACCAGTCCACCTGGGCGTTGGCTCCGCGGAGGAGCATGCTCGGGAGTCGCCTCCCCCGAGCTTGTGGCACTTTCGCCACATAGCCCCCCTGAAGCCGGGTCAGGCCTCGTTTATGCACGACCCCCGCCACTTCTATCCGTCTTGGGGGCTCTCCATCAACGACCGATCCCAGTTTCCCGAGGTGGCTCGCGAGCTGATTGCGGGCTCGGTCCTCCCGCGCGACAGGAGGTGGATGGAGCTGGTCAACCCCTCCGACCTCCTAGACGCATATTACACCGCACAGGCCCAAGTAAGTTCCCTATCCCTTGGGCCAGTTGTGCCTCTGCGTTTTGGTTGGATAGCGTAACGTACTGACTTGCTCCCCTTCCTCCTCAGGTCAACGCCGCCGGTGCTGCCCTGGCAACCCGCTTCTCCGAGCTGTCTCCCGACTTGGAGAAATTGCAAAAGAAGAATCGGGAGACAGAGCAGAAGCTTACTCAGACCCTCAAGGAGGCGGACTCCCTTAAGGCCAAGTTGGGCGAGGCCGAGAAGGAGCTGGAAGCAGCCCAGGTCCAGCTCGCCTCCACTAGGTCGGAGCTCGACCAGGAGAAGGCCGGCGTGGCCAAGTTGAGAAAGGACCACGCCATCGAGCTCACCGGCACCGTCAGCCAGGAGCGGAAGAAGGCTATTCGGGAGTTCATCTCCTCCCAACAGTTTGCCGAGGACGTCGCTCTCCTCAACCAACCCATCCTCTAGATCGACTTCACGCGAGCCCTTGACCGGGTCAAGGGACTCGGCCTGCCTGGCTTCGACTTGGCTGCGTTTAAGGAGTAAAATCCTGCTGCCGAGGAGAGGGTAGACTGGCTCTTCGAGGGTATTGCAAGGGGCATGCCCTGAAGGAGCTAACAGGCAGGAGCGATGTGGGAGTCGACTTGGAGGAGGTTCCCCTGCAAGAGGACGACGCTCCTGGCAGGGCTCCCGAGAAGGAGCCGGTAGCCTAGGGCAACGACCACTCCAGAAACCCTTTCCATCTTCTTGTAAGGATGTGTCTATGCTCCAGTTGAAATTGCTCTTGAAGGTCTATCCGGAATGGGTGGGTCCCCTGCCCCAGGGCCTCCCCAGCTATCTTTCTGAATAGCCTTCACCATACGTCTCTCAACATGTTTAAGGTGTACCTTAGCCCCTGCTCCCAGCAAATTACTCGCAAGAAGAAGAGGGTCCGAGCTGTACGCGGCTAAGTCCTCCTCCTTTTAGAGCTCGGTGGGCTTTGTAATAGATAGGCTTTGAATGCATGCACGGAACCCGAAGGAAATTACCTTATGTCGACTCGGAAGCTTTGTAATAGGTAGGCTTTGAATGCATATATAAAACTCGAAGGAAATTACCTTGCAGTTCTTGCCTGCGCCCAACTCTAACAATCAAAACCATGTGCCGACCTCCTGGGTCGAGTACCAAGTATATACTCTTGTTAATCTGACAGTTAAATTGTCCAAGTCAATCAGACTATCAAAACCATGTGCTGACTTCCCGGGTCGAGCACCAAATAGACCCATCAGGGCGACGCGCCAACCTCTTGGGGGCCGAGCACCAAACTTTAAGGATATTCTTGCTGACCTCCTGGGTCGAGCGTCGAATCCCCGAATCCTACAAAACCCAAAATAGTTCACGTCGCGCCGACCTCTTGGGGCCGAGCGTCGGGTTTCCAGATTTCAAAGCCTCGAGACGCGCCGGCCTTCCGGGGTCGAGCATCCATTCGTGCCGACCTCTTGGGGTCGAGCTCCGTCGAACTTTCGGACCTCTGTGCCGACCTCGAGCGTACAGTCCAAACTTTGAAGCCGTACCGACCTCTTGGGTCGATTATACACTTTACAGCTTTAAGTCGTGCCGGCCTCTTGGGGTCGAACACCACACTTTAAAGGCATTCCCGTCGACCTCCTGGGTCGAACGCTGAACCCTCAGATTCTAGGGTTTCAAGCCGTGCCGACCTCTTGGGGTCGAGCACTCAAAAACTCTTTAAGGCGTGCGTTCGATCCATTACCCATTCAAGCCCCCCAGCCCCCCACTAGGACATTTAGCGTGGGAGCGCTGAGTGTGCTAGTGCATAGGTTGGACTTAAAGGGCGAACAATCACAATGAATTTAAAACTTGAAAGTCGAATTTTATTGAATAATAATAAAATTGAAATTCGGATTTCGAAGAACAGACAGTCAAGCACCCTGGTCTAACCTACCCTATGAATATTCGCAGATTCGAGTAGTACCAAGTGCGGGGTACCTCTGTTCCATCTAGTTTCGCAAGCTTGCAATAACCAACTCGGCTCGCCTCCAGGACCTTGTAGGGCCCCTCCCAATTCGGGTCGAGCTTGTTAGAGTTATGAGCTCGGTATATCGAGTTTTTCCTTAAGACGAGGTCCCCCGACCGATACTGTATGTTCCTCACTTTGGCCTTATGATAGCGGGCGAGCTGGCTCATATACTTAGCCATCCGTATCGCCGCTTCCTCACGCTTGGCCTCCAGCATGTCCAAGCTACACCTCAGCTCTTCCTCGTTGGATAACGCAACAAAGTTCTGTGTCTGAGGTGAGGGGAGACCGATCTCTGCGGGTACCACCGCCTCTACCCCGTAAGTCAGAGAGAACGGGGTCTCGTGGGTGGCCGTCGGGGGCGTAGTGCGGTAAATCCAGAGGACACTGGGGAGTTCATCTAGCCAATTAGATTGGTCCAGTTCCATCCTAGTTTTTAGTTCTTGGAGAACGGTTCGGTTAGCATTTTCCACCTGGCCGTTGGCCTGGGGATGACCGACCGATGTGAAGTGCTGGTTGATCCCGAGCTCGGCACACCAGCTCTTGAAGGGGTTGTCGGCGAACTGGCGCCCGTTGTCGGATATTAAGACATGCGGGATCCCGAAGCGGCAGACTATGTTCCTCCAGAAGAATTTTTGAATTGCTCTCCCAGAGATAGTGGTCAGAGGCTCCGCTTCCATCCATTTCGTGAAATAGTCGATGGCTACGACGAGGTGCTCATATCTTTCCGGGGCTCGGGGGAAAGGGCCCAGGAGATCTATCCCCCACTGGGCGAAGGGCCAGGGACTATGGATGGGGACTATTTCCCGGGCTGGTTGGTGGCACAGTGGGGCGTGCACCTGGCAAGTTTGGCATTTCTGTACCAGGGCCGCGGCATCTTGGAACACCGAGGGCCAATAATAGTCCAGGAGAAAGCACTTTTTGGCCAGTACTCGGGACCCCACATGGGCCGCACACAAGCCCTCGTGAACTTCACGAAGGACGCAGTTGCTCTCCTCTGGAGTCACGCACTTTAGCCAGGGGGACAGATACGACCTCCTGTAGAGGGTTCCCCTGGCATAGGCATACTTAGCAGTTCTGAGTTGAAGCCGGCAAGCTTCCGTCTTGTTCCCGGGCAGGACACCCGAGCTGAGAAAGTCGATGAGAGGAGTCATCCAGGTGGCCGGGCTATCTATAGCCAAAACCTGGACTTGGTCGATACTTTTCTGTTTGACCAACTCTACCAAGACTTCCTTGTTCAGGTGTGCAAACGAGGAGCACGCCAGTTTCGACAGGGCATCCGCACGCTTGTTTTGTGATCTCGGCACCCGCTCGATTTCAAAAGTGTCGAATAGTGCGATTGCCTCCTGTACCTTGGCCAAGTATTTCCTCATGACATCCTCCTTGGCTTGGTATTTCCCGCGGACTTGGAGGACGACGAGCTAGGAGTCGCTCCAGACTTTGATCGCGGTTATACCCATCTGGTGGGCTATTCGCAATCCTGTGAGCAGGGTCTCGTACTCGACTTCATTGTTGGATGTGGGGAAGTCAAATCGAAAAGCGTAGGTCAGCTCCTCCCCGGTCGGCGAGATAAGCAGCAGGCCGGCTCCGCTTCCTTCCTTGCTGGAGACCCCGTCCACGAACAGAATCCAAGGTTCTCCTGACCGCGCCTCACTGGGCGGAGAGTTCTGCCCAGTCATGGCCAAGCTAGCCCCCTCAGCAAGGAAGTCTGCCAAGGCCTGAGCCTTAATAGCGGTGCGGGGCCAATAATCAATGTCGTGCTCAGCTAGGTCGACGGCCTACTTGGTCATCCTGCACGAGACCTCGGGTCTTGTAAGTATCTGCTGTAGGGGCTGATCAGTCACGACGATGATGCTGTGAGCCTGAAAGTAGGGCCGGAGTTTTCGGGCCGCGTGCACCAAAGCAAGGACCAGCTTTTCAGCCGGCGTGTACCGCGTCTCCGGCCCTTGTAAAGCACAGCTAACGTAGTATACCGGCCTCTGAACCCCCCCGCCCTCCCGCACCAAGACCAGGCTGACGACCTCGTTGCAAACGGACAGGTACAGGAACAAGGTCTCCCCCTGCTCCGAGGCGGTCAAAGTGGGCAACTCAGCCAGATAGGCCTTCAGGTCGGCGAAGGCTTTCTGGCACTGTTCAGTCCATTGAAAATCCTTGGGAGCTTTCAGAATTCGGAAGAAGGGCAGCCCCCGGACGGCGGAACGCGAGAAGAATCTGTTCAGGGCGGCCATCCTTCCTGTGAGCCGCTGGACCTCCCTTACGCTCCTCGTGGGGCCATGTCTATGATAGCCTGGAGTTTGTCCGGGTTGGCCCGGATCCCGTCTCGAGACACCAAGAATCCCAGGAACCTTCCCGACCTGACCCCGAAGGTACATTTCTTCGGGTTCAGTCGCATCCGGCTCTCCCGCAGGATGCCCAGGACGTCCCTCAGGTCGAGGATGAGCTCCTGATCAGTTCGGCTCTTGACGATCATGTCATCCACATAGACCTCCATGCTCCTGCTGATCTGATTCTGGAACAGTTTGTTGACCAGACGTTGGTAGGTCGCTCCCGCGTTCTTCAGGCCAAACGGCATAGTCCGGTAGCAGTAGGTTCCTTCCTCGGTGATGAAGGAGGTCTTTTCCCGATTCTCCTCAACCATCTCTATCTGGTGGTACCCCTTGAAGGCATCCAGAAAACACAAAACATCAAAATTCACCGTAGAATCTACTAACCTGTCAATTCTCGGTAGAGGAAAACAGTCCTTTGGGCAGGTTTTATTGAGATCTGTGAAGTCCACGCACATCCTCCAGGTCTGATCCTCCTTCTTAACCAATACCGGGTTGGCCAACCAGGTCGGGTAGTAGACCTCCAGGATGATCTTAGTCTCTAGCAGTTTTTCGACCTCTTTTTTGATCACCTCATTCCTTTCTGGGGCGAATCTCCTCTTTTTCTACTTCACCGGCTTGAAGCAGAGATCTACGTTGAGGTGGTGGACTGCTAGGTCGGACGGAATCCCGGACGTGTCTTCAACTGTCCAGGCGAAAACCTGCGAGTATTCCCTTAACAGGGCCTTCAAACCCTCGTTCTCCTCAGGGGGTAGCAGCGCGCCGATGCGGATCACCTGGTCGGGCCAGTCTTCCCTCAAGGGGAACTCCTCGATCTCGTCCTGGGTGCCCATCTGCCGGGCTTCCTCCCCTGAAATGTAGGGCTCCAGACAGGTCGTCTTGGCGACCACCTTCTCCCGTCCTTGAAGCATGGCTAAGTAGCAAGCTCTGGCCACCTCTGGATCACCGCGCACCTCGGCTATCCCTTCCGGAGTGGGGAATTTGACGCTGAGGTGGAGCGTTGAGGGGATAGCTCGGAGAGCGTTCAAGGCAGACCGACCCAGGAACACGTTGTACGGGGATTGTTGCTTGACCACCACGAAATTGACAGCGATGGTCCGGCATTTGGGAGCCTGCCCTACCGTGACCATTAGGGTGATCATCCCCTCCGGGTTGATGGGTGGTCCGGTGAAACCCATCAGAGGTGTCCGAACCGGGTCAGCTGTCCGTTCTCCAAGCCGAACTCCTTGAACACTCGGTAAAACATAATGTCGACCGCACTCCCCTGGTCGACGTACATCTTCTTCACCCGGTAGTTGTTGGTGACAATGTCTATCACGATGGCCTTGTGGTTTCCGGACGCTAGAGGAACTGCATCCCTCGATCCGAAAGTGATCTCCTCGTCCATGCGTAGGCGCTTCAAGGAGTCATCCCCCTCAGGAGAGGTCGCCGGTTCTTCCGAGCTACGTGGCTGTCCCCCCCGTAGGGCCCCCAGCAATGGTGTTTATCACTCCCGCTAGGTTCTGGGTGTCCCGGTCGGGAGAGTGGCCCCGGAGTGCGTCACGCTGCTCAGGACGGTCGCGATGCCAGCCCTCACCCCGATCTCCGCGGTAGGTGCGCCCGGGCTCCTGGCCGGGGCGACCTTGCCGCACGAACCGTCCCAAGAAGCCGCGTTGGACCAGATCCTCAATCTCCTTCCGCAAGGCCCAGCACCCCTCCGTATCGTGCCCAACGTCGCGATGGAAAACGCAGTACCGGTCCGGGTTCCTTTTGTTCCGGGGTGTTCCCATCTTGGGCGGACGACCTTCCAGGCCTTCCGCCTCCATGACAGCCAAGATTTGGGCCCTGGGTCGAGTCAAGGGGGTGTAGCCTTTCTCCGGGAGTGGTGGCGGAGCAGGGACTTTCTCCCTCGAAAGCCGGTCAAAGACGTTTTTCTTGGTCGGACCATCCTTGATCTCGGGGGGGGGGGGTTTCCCCGTCCTCTCCGATTTCCAAACTCCCGATCTGACTCTTTCTTCAGACGGCCAACCTCCTCCGCATTAGCGGCCGCGTGCGCCCTGGTCAGGAGCTCCTCCAGATTTCCAGGAGGCTTCTCGGCCAGCTTGTAGAAGAGCTCCTCTACCCTGAGCCCATTCACGAAGGCGGCCATGACCACCTTTTCGTCTTTGTCCCTAACCTGTAAACTCTCCGCATTGAAACGGGTCATGAAATTCCTCAGGGATTCGTCGGGCCTCTGCCTGATAGCCATTAGGTGAGTCGCATTCTTCGAGTAAGTTTTCGAGAAAACAAACTGGGCTACGAACTGTCTGCCCAGTTCGGGGAAACTCCGGATAGACCCTGGTGCCAGACCTTGGAACCAGAGCCGAGCCTTCCCCTTCAGGAACATGGGGAAGGTCTTGCAACGGATCTCATCCGAGGCTGTTTGCACACGCATGTGCGTCAGGAAGACCGAGAGGTGGTCTTCCGGGTCGGTTGAAGCGTCATACGTCTTAATGCTCGGGATCTTGAACCTCCGGGGTAGTGGGTAATCCTCTATCTCTCGGGGAAAGGGCGAGGTCGTGTAGTTGTCCTCGTACAATTGTAGTCGCAGGATCTGGTCGAGTTCGTCTCGGACAGGTTTCCACTGAAGGGGGTCGCGAGGCCGGCTCTTAACAGACCGAACAGGAGAACGCTCAAGCCAGTTCCGCGTGGGTTTTCGGGGGGAGGGGTCTCTTGGACGGCTCCCCGCGGACCGGTCGCGGGAGTATCTCTCGCTGTCTCCGACCACCGAGGCCCGTGGACGAGGGGGAGTCCGCAGCCGCTTCCTCCTAGGGGGCTGGTCCCGTGACTCATCCTCCGAGGGGTCGAGAGGTGATTCCTTCTCCTTTGCCTTCGCCTTGGAGGTCTGCGCGCCTCCAGCCCCCTCTCCTTCCTTCGCCTGCCGGATAATGTCTTCCAGCATGGGGAGGTTCTCCGTCACAAACTGGAAGATTTGCTGCCTCCGCTCCCCTGAGAGGGCTGAGCCCCCGGCGCCCCGAGCCGCCTCGGCCTCCATTCGCTGGGATCCTTCGCCGGCTCCAGGGTCGGTGTTCTCTATCGTTCGCCTGGATCGCGTTCTCGCCATCAACACAGTCTTGATTACCTTACGTTCCCACAGGCGGCGCCAACTGAAGAAGCGCTGAACTTCCCCGGACCGAGCTGACCTGACGAGCTCGGCGTGCTGATGGGAAGAGCTGGTTCCAAGCTTGCAAGACAGATATGAGAGTGATCTAACAAGAGAGCCCCGAGGTCGTCCCCAAGGGTACTCCGACGGTCAAATTAGCTCTCTGGTAAATGAAGTTTTACGGGGAGTAAAGCGGCCGGAAGTAATGTGCCAATACTGAGCGTACCTTGTGTAGGTGGTGAGCATTACCATTTATACCTGTTCGAGAGTCCGACCTCCGTACGTTTCGGGACTTGCTCGGGATAACCCTTATCCCGCGCCGAGGGGGATCTCCTCCGACCTCTGCGGGATGGTCTCCTGGCCCCTTCTGGACCCCTAGTGACGATACGGCCCAGGACGGTTGCCAGGGGCCTGAGGTCGAGACCCAGCTCGACCAGGCCAGGGTTGCCACGTGTCTAAACCCAGGACGGGGCCTCTGCAAGTTCCTTTGCCGTTGACCCAATTTATAAGCTTAAATAGCATATTATGGATTCTTTTTTAGTCAGAATATTCTTTTAAAAGTTCCATTGTCTACATGGTAACGTTGGTAAAGTTTGTCAAGAGTCATGGATCATATAAATGAACTACTCTCAAACCATGTGCTTGGTCAAATAAATATGGACAAAGAGGATTTCTAATTCTTTATCATTTAATTAAACATACCAGTCACGATTGTGCATATTTGATTGGATTAATTATAAAAACTTCCCCTAGATTGACAAAAAATTATAAAAACTCCCTCTAAGATATATATATATATCTATTTTTTTACTTTATCTTCTAATGTTATTTTTTTCTTTTACTTTATCCCCTGAACAGTTAGTTGACTCTAACATTATGTAATGGTAATGATAAAAGACATTTATACCCTTAATAGTTAAATGCGGTAATTTTCCTGGCTTGTTTTTAAAAAACAAAATAAGTAGGAGGTCTTGAATCCAAGACCTCCTCCTTACAACCCATTCCATCTTACCACCAAACCCAACCCTTCCCCTTTCCCCAATTACCCTATCTTATTTTGTACTTTATCCCTTAACATCATTTTTTTCCAATTTGTCACTAAAATCGTTAATCAACTCCACTATTTTATAACATCCAGGGCAAATAATGTATAAAAAAGCAACATTCCGAATACATTAATGAAAGAATAATAAATTTATAGATATGCTCTTAACTAAATTCATCCCAAAATTATAATTTTTTAGATTGATAGAAATATCTTGGCAATTTCATGTAATAATGGAAAAAATAAAAAAATTGTTATTGAAAAATTATTATTAAAAATCTAAAAATGCTTGAATGTTGTCGATTCCTCTTTATGAATGTGCATATGGTTGCGCTTTTCTTATAATTAGCTACCTACTTTCTCCTTCCCTCCTTTTTCAATCCCCACTTCTTACCACCCCAATTACTGCTATGCAATCCATTCTCTGCCTATGTCTCTGTTTCGGTCTCCTTTACTCAGACCCACCAATAACCTTTTCCTCTTCTTATGTCCATTTTTATCTCTCTTCTCCTTCATATCCATTTAGTGGGCATCTTAAGTGTCCTCACGTCTATAATTTCTCCCTCCCTTTAATCCCTAAAATCCCTCTACCATCTAGCATCGTTTGCCATATCCTTTATTATAGTGTTTGCAGATATGAAATATATATTCTAGGGACAAAAATAACAGTTTCTTCGATTTGGGTTTAAGGTCAGTGAGGTGATGGTAGATTTATGTGGAGGGTTGCTTTAGTAATTGAATATGGTGGTGGTAGTAATACAACAGAGGAACTTCATACCTAGCAGTGACGGTGATGAATAGATGGGATGCGCTTTGATATCAATAATAGTGCCTCTGGCCACATAGACATGCGATAAGTATGCCCGAGGAATTTGTAGATGATTGGTATTTGAAGAGTTAGGTGGCCATCAATCTCATATGATTAAAATGAAGCTCAAAAATTTTGCTTGATGATTTCAAGTTGGTATTGGCAAGGGATTGTCAGTTATGGAATGCATTATGTTGATATTCGTGTACTAACAAACTGCAAAATATGAAAGATATATATGCGCAGATACTAATTTGGGAAATGGACAGTGCTACAGTGCCTATAGTTATGGTAATGATATTAGGGAAACCTGCTATTATAGGTTTCTATTACCTTTAGTGACAGATCAAATCTTTTAGCGACTTTTTAAATATTATATTAAAATAATTAATATTAACTTTAGTAAGTTTTTAATTAAAACTAGTAAGTATATGCCTGAGAGATAAGTTTTAGTCAGAAACAGAAATTTACACCTTGAGTAATTTAATTTACTTATTATTTGACAAAATTTACTTATGTTTAAATTAAACTTACTAATACTAAAAGTAAAAAATGTACATATTTAAGTAAAAAAAAACGGTTTTGGGCTCCTGAAAACAGTTTTGGGTATCACCTTTCTCTTTAAAGTCATCTACCTTCTTCTTATTCAGTTCTCAGTTCCAATGATACGATTGAATTCCCAGGCAAAGGTTTCCACTTTGGTTCACATTTTCTCTTTGTTACAATTGAATAAATCTTCTCACTTCAAAATTTTCATCTTTAGTTCACACTTTCCCTCTATCCTTTCTCATCGTTCGGTTGGGTTTGAGTGCTGCCATATGCAGACACAACAAAAGGGTTAGTGACGGTGGTAGCCAGTCAAAAAGCATATAAAAAATAGCAGTGACGAGGTTAGATCATCATGTTCTCTTGAAATCGTTTGATTATATTGCTGTAATTTATTTATATTTCATTTGTTTTGTTTGTCAAGATTTTCTTGGGAAATCAAGGCTGAGAATTTGAAGATTTTATTGCAATTTTGGGGCCGAAAATGTCCGTTGAAACATCTAGGAAATTGTTGTAGTTTTGATTGTCTACGGGTAAAATATGTTTAATAGCCATGTGAAACATCTAGGAAAGGACTTGAGACCAGGCGTTTAAGTTAAATGTGATTAATTTGTGAATGCATATAAGATGTTTGGTGAAATGTCAAAGAGAAATTTGTATGTTGTGATTGCTACTCTGTGCGGGTGAGAATTACTAATATATTAGTAACTCAACATGAGCTTTATAAGTTGAATTCTTCAGGCAAGAGAGATTTCTCCCATTTTGGAATTCTAAGTTGATACGCTTGATAGAGCAGATGTTATTGAACTGAGCTGATCTAGAATCATTGTTGCGAATCTGTTGTTTCTATGGAAATTTATTATCCGCCTCTTGAATTTTTTACTCCATGTTAACGTCTGCAATGCCACGGAAATTTGGCCATCTATGGAAATTTATTATCAGCCTCTTGAATTTTTTACTCCATTGTAACGTCTGCAATGCCACGGAAATTTGGCCATTATTACTCTTGTAAATCTGTGTTGCAGAAGCAATTCTTATTACCATCCTATGATATATGTAGATTTTGTAGAATCACATCTTCCCTCTTCTTCAGTCAGGAAAGGAGAGAAAATTCATAGAACAGTTTCCAAATGTAAGCAGTTAAGATTTCAGAAATAAGAGGGATCACTAAAAGGGAGATGATATTTCAAATACTAAACCAACCTAATAATATCAAGGAGCAGGACATAAAGATCAATGTATATTCATTTCTGGTTTGAGCAAAGCCTGGACAGAGCAAGTTGTAGCATCCTGTTGATCGAAAATTATTCCTCTGTTCATTGTTGGATGGAAGACAGACCGATAAATACATGATGTCATATTTTAGCTGCATTCTGAGGACTCGAGAGAAAGTGATTAATTTAATTTTAAACTATCAACAAATGTGGGATGCTTACAGTCCAATAAATGAAAAAACTTGTTCTTTTATCTCCATATAATTCTGGAAAAAAACCTGTTGTCGTCCAATTAAGACACACAAAGAAATTAATAGAATGATTAAGTGATCATTTTATATTTGCTATTTTGAAGAAAATAAAAAAAGGCGTGTGTAATAGGTGCCCTAATAAAAGTGGTTTTATGTGATAGTTTCTTTAAAAAAATAAATTAAAATTAAACATGGACAATGTTGAAATAAAAGAGTACAAATAAATATGAACGTACGTATTCATACGATAGTTTTGGTGTAAATTAAGTTCACTAATGGATGTTCATTGAGTGCCTATCGTTATAAGTTTGCACTACTTGAAAGAGTTGTGATCATGTGAACAACTATGCTTCGTTAAAAACTTACATGCCACCCTGCTTCAATGACGTTTAAATCTGAATCGCAAGAGCCTCCTGTAATCCAAAGCTGAGATGAGCTAAATTCATTGGGTTTCTGTCAACTCGGGGCTCCCATATATTCATGATTGCCTTCGCTCCATAATACTTTTCTTCTCTAACTACTGCAGCTACAGACTAAAAAATCCCACACGAGACAGAAAAGTTTAGGGAAAAATAGAAAAAAGAGAAAACGAGCGGAAGAACAAGAACATTGTTTCAAATTGGCCCTCAAACATTAAGCATGTTTCTCATCGACAAAGGTGTTGGCTTATTTCCAGCAGTTAAATCTTCGGTACGGATAATGCATTTGTATAGGCATTAATGTGGGCATGCAATCCTTCATTAATCCAAAGTTATGTACAAAACACTAGCTTGTTAGGAACGAAAAGTATTCAGGTACATTTTTCCTTTTTCACGCCTAAGTTTTATGTTATTCATTTGCTATGATTATGTGTTGTTGTGGCCTTTTTTTAATACAAATTTTGTGATGGTTTTGTAGTGAATGAACCAGATTTCAGCCAAGACCATTAAGGAATTTTATTCTTGAGAGAGTACAAATGTTTTTGCACGTCTTTGCTCAAAGCTTTTAGGATGATTTAAGTTTCTTCGAAGGTAGTTTAATGCATTTTGATTGTAAATCTGAACATAATCTCCTTAGTTTGCAATTTCTGGTGTTTACTTGTTTTAATGTGAATAATTTCAGCTTGTTTGGAAAAAAGTTTGGTGATCAAATTTCAGATATTGTTAGCATCCAAGTGCTCTTGGGTTTGTAAACCAGAAATTTCAATCCAAACTGAAGCTTTTGATAGTGATATCAGAGCCCTTGATGCTGGTGATCAAATTCTCAAATCAAGTTACTAGCCTTTTGATTGCTTCAGATTTCTGAAGCCAAAGTCTTTGTGCTCTAAATTCAGTTCTTGGCCATGTAATCTTGTCATGCTTAGATAGCTATATCTAGTGTCCTGCCAGCTTAATTTTGATGCGTAAGTATCAATTATTAAAAGCTAGTAAATGATACCTATATCTCAGGTTGCTATTTTTGTTAGTGGTTAAACATTCAAACTGCATGCATGAACCTGGACAAGCAATAGAGACATAAGCCGATGTAAGCATCAAATGATTGATTTTCCTTATGATGATATGCTCTGATTCTCTACCGGCTGTTGCTTCTTTCAGATTAATCTAGTTGCTGCAAGTGTGGTTCATTATAATTAGGCTGGAATTCCAATATTTAAGGCCTTAGGTGGAAGAACACGTTGCATGGAAACTTTAAATCCAGCATTGCATTTCAATGTAAGGAGGTGAAATCCTATTTTCTAGTGACTTGTTGGCCAATTTGAATTAGATGGACCTTTGTTGAATTAGGCAACGAATCCAGTATGTAAACTTTCTTTTTAACAAAGTCAACTAGTGTGCAATACTAGTGTTGATTATCTTCATTTATTGGCACAAATATCTGCAAGAACATGTATAGTTTAGGAAGCCAATTACTTAATAAAAATTAGTTTAAAACCCAAGAAAAATGCATAAATTTTAAACATTTTTTAATGAACATTCTCACACATCTCAATGTTTCCTCCATATCTATCGGCATCAAAATATATTGAAGTAGTTGTAAGGTCAGGTTCGTTATTTTGTTATTTGCACTGCAAAATTTTACCGAAATTATAAAATTTCAAAAACATATGAAGTCCGGATATCAATACTCTATTCAAATGTAAATATTCAACCTAAGTAACAAAATAAATGATAGCTAAACAAACGAAATATGAGTTCAATTGATTGTGTTTAAAATACATATTCTGTTAATGGTTAGTATATATGAAAGTGTATTTTCCATTTGTAGAAAAATAATATGCATTTTATATCTACTAACGAATAAATTACCGATGTTTTGAACAAATAAAAACTAAACTCATGGTGTGATATGCATATAGTTGCTCACATTTATAGTTATGCCATCATCCTTTCTTCCCATTTTCTTTGGGATAAAACACTTTTACAGTGTTTTAATTTATTTTAGACTCGGTTTGGGATTATTTATTTAAATTTTTATTACTTGCTTATGTAATCAAAATTGTGCAAAATTGATTTTATTAGAAATTACAGTGGTAAATTAATAAATTAAAATTAAGTTCCGGGTCATTCGAGTTGACTTATCAACCCACCAACATGAAATTTTTGGATTCGGGTCAGATATCTAGACCCATTTCGAGTTGGCAAGTCAAGTTCGGGTCACCGGGTTTTCTATTATACCCGATCTCAACCCGACACACCAATACGATTTGGACCCGATTGCCACCCCTAACTATATTGGTAAAAAAAAATATATTTTACAAATTATTCCAATTTATTTAGAAAATGTTACTAATTTCATTACAAATTATGAAATGTAATCATGGTTTACTAATTTTTTACGAAACATAAATACTGCATACAAAAGGAAAAGATATTTGACTTTGTTTTACTTTGATTAGAAAAACTTGCTGTAGTAATATCGAAATAGTGACCTTGGTGCAAATTTCAAATCAACAACCAACGTACACTTAATTACGGTAATTTTTTAGTTGATTAGACTAATATATGCCATAAAGTAGTAAGATTTGATAATTTATAAATTGACAATTTTAGCAGTTTATATACCATTCACCTATAAAAATTATGATTATTCTAAAATGACATTTATAATAATTTACATACTATTTGCCAATTAAAAGCAAGTTTCATAAAAAATGTGCATGTAAATCCATATTGTGAATGATACGAAATATATTTGAAACTCACGAAACTTAATATATGGGTAAATTTACTATAATTTTAAAAGATTACGCTACATTAGATACGATCACTTTACCTTTTATACTTGTGAGCTAGAAAATAAATTTATTAAAACACGTAACATTTATAAATGATACATACATTTATTAAAATGCTTAAAACGCAAAACATTTATAATGAAACATACAATCATTATTATACATTTATGTTACCAACAACTACTAACTATAATATTAAGTTTCAACCATTAATAAAAAAATCTTAGCACTAGTTTAAATAAACTTTCTAATACTTGTTTCATATAAGTTTCTTTAAGTAATATAGTAAATTTATGCCACAAACTAGTAAGTTGTGATGATTAACCAATCAACAAGATTTACTATTAATCTATAAAAACTTACTATTACTTGAACTAAACTTACTCCCGACAAAACTAAGTTTCGAATGTAGAGTATGTCGCGCCCCGTTTTTTGATAAATAAATAAATGGTTTTAAAGAAATGTATTTTTTTTATTCAATTTGTGATTGGAAAATGAATTGTGATTTAAGAAAAGTGGGTCTAAATGGGGATTTGAGAATGCGACGATTTGACCCAAAATTATAGTTTAAAAAGGGTTTTTTGAAATAAAAAATTGGAGTCGCCACTTGGTAATGAGTTGAGGTGTACCAAGTCACCTAAAAATGAATTTTTAAAGAAAAAAATAGGAAAAAGTAGTAAGAAACCCCTTTTAAACGACTCCTAGTCCACGTAAACCAAAGAAAAAAAGGTTCGGGAGTCACATTTGACAAAGGGGAAGGCAAGGATAAAATCCAAGGCACCCCTTTGACCTAGCCAAGGCTAGTTGCATGATTTAATCAAAGATTTTCTTGTTTTAACCAAAGAATTTATTACATTTGGATGCACTACATGAATGCAAACCCTAGACCTAGGGGTATTGGGGGAAATTTCTCTTCCAAGGTTGAGTGGTGCCAATCACATTAATTGTGAAGCCCAATAACGATCCTTTGAAGAAGTCATGAATAATGCGAGTGGAATGCAAATGAATGGAATGCATGTATGCAATGTGAGGACATGTGTTTGAAAAAGTAATAAAAAACAATAAATATGTAAATGAAAATGTGCACGTGAGTGGGCAAGGTACGGTATGTGAAATGATAATATGAAGTGCATGTGTGCAAGTGATGATAAAAGTGTTCGTGTGCAAGTGAAGAAACATAAAGGTGCACGTGTGCAAAATGAGAGGAAAATGAAAGTGTGATGAGAGTATAAAATGGTAGAGTGGATTTAAAAATACATGAGCCTAGGGAATTCATGCATATTGGGTACGGGAAGACCTAAATCGTGACTCAATTTACCCTTTTATAGAGGGAATACAAGCGTGCTAAGGCTTAGAAAAAGCCACACTCGTCTATATCCCATATTTAAGGGGACTCTCAAGCAAATGAACCCTATAACTAGCATGAAATGCAAAAATCCTAAAATGGAGGGAAAAGGGGTTCGAGGGGCATGCAAATTGATAAAACTAAAAAGAATGCATGACATGTAATGAATCATGCAAACATGTACTAACGAGGGGAAATCCCTAAGGGTCTAGCGTTGGACTAGCCCATTCTATGAATTCCGACTAGCGTTGGACTAGCGGAAACGTACATTCATCCATCACATTCATTCATGGCTATGGAAAACGAGTAGACATGCCAAACACTCATAAACACATAGCACATAACATTTAGCATGCTCGACTAGATGCAAGGCCCTAACAAAGCAAATTAACACGTAGCAACTAAGCATGCAAGACACATAAGACAATTAAAGCCCTAACTATTACATTTGCTAGCTAGGCACATGACTTCGATAGGTCTTCATTGAATGCTCCTCCAAACCCTATCTATTACATTAGGGAGACCCTACTACAATCTAAAAGGGGGAAAAGGAATAAAATAATTAAATCCCTAACTATTACAAGCCAAGAGGTGTACACATACCCCATAAAGAATAACTTAAATAAAAATCAAAAGTAAATGACATAAATAAAAGAAATTAAAGAAAGGCTAGGAAAGCAAAGTAGACATGTATTTCTCACGTAGCACGTTGGTTCACATAGGAGAGACAAAAAAGATAAAAGAAGTTATACCTCCCTTGAGTTGACGCCCTAATGAAGTGAAATTACTAATTTACCCTCCAAAATAATAAACGGGTCAAGGTACCACTTAAATTATCAAATAATCACATGAAACAACCATTAAACACAAAAATGAAAATTAAGCACGAAACGAAAATTTAATATGGAATAGACCATGCATGTGCAGGCAGAACTCGGTCTCGAATAAAAAAGTTTCAGGAATCTAAAATGGAGTGCTAAAATGGATGGTCTAAGGTGGAATCCCTCACAATCAAACGCAAAAATCACGAAAGAAGAAATGAAAAATTATTTATCAAAGTTAAATAACAAGATTAGCTAAGCAAAACTTAAATCAAACGAAACCAAGACCATAAATGCCTCCAAGTTATTAAGCTTTCATGATTTTATCCTAGAAATCTATTAAGATTGTTCACAATTCACATGAAAACATGTCAAGGCATAATCACGAAAAATGGGTCCAATTTACAAACATTAATCAGTCATGTGAGCCCAATTAGAACATTTAAGAACTTTGAAGGTTCAAGAGCGATGAAAAGGTCAAGTCATGATTCAGATTGCAAATACTTTAGGATTCAATTGCAAGAACTAAAAATATAATTGGGCCATGATGCAACAAAGGGGGACTTGGGGCGTTAAAGTGCAAGTTCTTTTAGTTTTCCATGCATGCAACGAAAACAGAAAACTTTCTTGACTTCTACAAATTTTTGCCGCAAGTTCATACCAGAAAATGCATAAACCGTGTGTATTTCATACAAAAAAAAATGACCAACAACACTATAAACAGAGCCCAAGCTTCATCCATTTCTCCATAACCATCATTGACAGGAATTTTATGCATGCAAAGCCAGAATTCGAATCAAGTCTTCTGCCAAACAGAATTCGGCAACTAGGAAATTTTCTACAATAAATTCTGCTGCAAAAATGCAGCTCCAAGAAACTTTTGGCCAGCAAGATTCAATTCCAGCTCAAGTATGTTTAGACACAACACTCAAAACCAATCCAAGCCTCATAACAACCATTTTATCATTCAAACTAACCAAAAAATAGAAGAAAAATCATGCAAAGGCTGGAAGATTATAGGCAAAAGGTTCGGCAGTCTCGATGGTTCATTTTTCAGCAAAGCCTTAGAACATTTTTCAAACGCTTTAAGGACTCAGACATGCCAACTCAAACCAGTCTCCCAATGCCCCCTTTCCGCACCGGATTACTTACCAACAAAAGAAAAAGAAAAGGCCAAAGCCTGGTGAATGGTCACGGCGAAGGCAGACTGCAGAGTAGGTGCGGCGACCTTTACTCTACTGCAATTTTCTATTGCAAATGCAGACCCAACTTGCGCGAATGAATGCAGAAATGCAACAAAACCCAGAGAGGGAAACTCGTGTCAAAGGTGAACACCACATACCAAAACAAAACAAGCAAAACTTTAACAAATAAGGGAAGAAAGCAAGGTTCGACCCTGCTGCTGCAACAAGCCGAGGCTTTAAGTTCGTTGCAGCAACCTTGAATTACGTAGCTACAACCAGACAAGATGCAGACTTTATGAACAAGATCCAGCTACTTTATTTTCCTAACACTAGGAATGGACATTTCCTGAACTGAAACAAACATAGCCATGCTGGTTCAATTAACAAGAGCAGCGAACAAAAGGAAGCAAAGCAAAGGAGCCAAGTCGACATGAACGACGCTGCCGCAGCTTTTCTGTTATGGACTTTCCAAACACATTTTGTAGACACCAAATTTTTGGTGTAATTTCTTTTACTTTTTATTCTCATTTGTCGTGATTACTTTTAGTTTTTTTTTTTTTAGTTTCTAGTTTCTATTTTTATTTTTTAAGTTTTAGCGTAGAAAAATCATGAAAAAAAAGAAAAGGAGAAAAAGGAAAATTGTTCACAAAAATACATTCAAATTTAATTTTTTTGGCATTTTGGTTTATTTTTGTTAATTTATTTTGAAAAAGAAAAGAAGGGAAAAATGATGAAAAATGATGAAAATGAAAGAAAAGATCGAAAATGGTAATTTTGTTATTTCTAGTTTGATTGATTTTGATGTGTTTGTAATTAAAATTGTTGTTTCTATTATTATTTAGTTTTACTATTATTTTTGTTAAATTATTAAGTTGAGAAAAAGAAAAAAAAAAAAAAAAAAAAGGGGATCACAATTCCATTTTCTGCCGAATCCATTTCCATTTCACTTCCCAATCTAGCACCTTCCATTGCTATTGCCGACCAACCCCACTCACAATAACCTCAATATAAACATTCCATTAACCATACACTCCACAATATACCATTCCCAATGCACTACAATAGCACTTCCATTTTTTTTTTCTTTCGGCCGTGAGCTGTGAAGTGATCAACCTTCCTTAGAAATGACGACCGAGTGAGAGAGCCGAATTGCTTGCTCATTTCTTTTCTGTCCGTAAACTAGAAAGAAAGGAGAGAGACTAGCTGACTATCTTCCTTTCATCCGTGAGTTGGTGAAGAGATTGAGAGCCACATTATCTTCATCCTAGTCGCAGGTTGGAGCAAGGGAGAGGAAGAGATAGCCGGCTGCATTTCTGGACTGCCGAAGGGAGGAAATATTTTTTGCAGCTAGCCAAGGGTGTTGAGCTCCAAACTGAGGTAATTTCTGGACCTAGACTAGATGTTTATAGGTTGATGAAGTTGTTTAAGGGCATGCATGTGAGAATTGTGTGGCTAGATGATAACTTAAGTTATAGAAAAATCTGTTTGTGAAGAAAATGGTTGCCGAGAGTTTAAGCTGGAAATTTGCAGCTACGGTTGACCAAGTTTTGATGATCTGAGTTATATGTATGTTTAACTAACCAAAGTCTGGATGATCTAGCTCTGCATGAAGCTAATTAACTTGGATTAAACAAGAAAATTGAAGGAATACCAAAAATCCGGTTGCATGCATGTCAATCGAGAGAATTGGGATGAATTTCTGGTTAAATGGTGATTTTGATGACATTTGAATTTGATTTTGGATCCAATCTGATAGATAGTTTGTTATTTGGTCTTGCATGTGATCTTTATGGCTGGGAATTCGGTTGTATGGCTGGAAAATTTTATTGGATGTTGCTGGATTGTTAAACCAATCTTCCAGCTTAGCCGATGGAGTTGTTTTGGGCATTTTAGTATGAAATTTGCTGGAAAGTGCTTGATTCTCACTTGGTTGTATGTTTAGCTAACTAAATACTGGATGATCAAGCCCTGCATGAGATTAATTGGCTGTGTGTAAACCAGAAATTTGAGTGAAACAAAAATCTGTTGCACGCATGTTTATTCCAGAAATTTGCATGATATCTTCTTGGGTTTCTTGTTTGTTTGGATTATGATGGTGGGTTTAGTTGTGGGCTTGGTCTAAAGTTGTGACGTTGAATTTAATTACATCTAATCAAGGTTGTGATAAAAATCTGAGTTTATAAGAAAATTGCTGCAAAGTTCACTCAGGAAATTCTGCCACAGCTTTGGTTTTTTTTCGGCCATGACCCATTTCTTTTCTTGTTGCTGTTTTCTTCTTTATAAATAGCTCATCAAGTGAGTTTTGTCACAAAATGTGTTAGTTAATCTTGTTTTGAAAAAAGAAATTAGATAAGTAGTGTTTGAGTTTGCATGCCTAGGGTCTAAAACACATGAATCATGATCCAACACTTTGCTGAAATGCAAACAAGCAGGCTGCCGAAACCATTTCAGCATGTATGTTTCAGAGTTTTGGTATGATATATTTCCATGTTTTCTGGTCATTTGGATTGTGATCATTATGTAGTCCGTTACTTGGTTTAAGGTTATGATGTTGGGTTGAAAATATCTGATTAAATCCGTATATTTGAATCAAAATCTGGTCTGCACCATGCAAAGGAAAGAAAGGCCGTTGGCTGGAAAATTGCAGAATGTTTTTTGATGCTTTGTATGATCTCCTGTCCGAACTTCTGATGTTTAAACATAAGGGTCTTATGATGGAAAGTGAGATGAATGTTTGGTGATGTGTTTAGATGCTTGAAATAGAAATGTTGTTACTTAAGATAATGAAATGAAAATGCAAATTGCGATGGTCTCTTGGCTGCAGAAATGTTTGTTTTGGTTGCAGAAACAAGTTTCACGTAACTGCATGTTAGTTGCATGAAAATAACTTCTGATTTTTGCACCTTGATCCCCAAGTCTCCCCTTAAGCCACTAAGGCCCAGAAACTTTGAAAATTTAATCAATTGGGTCTCTTGGATTTCGCAGCAATGTACTATGGCCCAATTACTTGACTTATTTGATCAATCTTGTTACTCTATAGTCTTCATTGCTGCTGGTATGTTTTGGTTAGACTCTTGCAAGTTTTTTTTAGGATGAGATCAAAGGGTTTCAAGAACTTTATGGGGTAATTTGGGCTTTGTGTGGATTTTAGATGTTTTGATGATTCAATCAATAGTTGGGGGCTTTATTTCATGAATATGGAAATCTTAGGCATTTAAATGCTTCTAATTGTTCAATTCCATGTTTATGTGATTGCTTGTGATTGCTTGACCTTGGCTTTGTTTTGAGACCCTTGAAGTTCCCAAAAATGTTTATTTAGGTTTAAGTGCTTGGTTATTTTTCTCAATTTGGTCCTTGGTGGCTTTTAATTCTACAACTTCATTGCTTATTGCTTCAATTAATGATTTAGTGGCTTTAGGATCTTGCATCTAGTCAAGCATGCTAAGTGTTATGTGCTACGTGTTTATAAGTGTTTGGCATGTCTACTCGCTTTCCATGGCCATGAATGAATGTGATGGACGAATGTACGTTTCCACTAGTCCAACGCTAGTCGGAATTCATAGAATGGGCTAGTCCAACGCTAGACCCTTAGGGACTTCCCCTCGTTAGTACATGTTTGCATGTTCATTACATGTCATGCGTTTTTTTTAGTTTTATCATTTTGCATGCCCCTCGAACCCCTTTTCCCTCCATTTTAGGATTTTTGCATTTCATGCTAGTTATAGGGTTCATTTGTTTGAGGGTCCCCTTAAATATGGGATATAGACGAGTGTGGCTTTTTCTAAGCCTTAGCACGCTTGTATCCTCTCTATCAAAGGGCAAATTGAGTCACGATTTAGGTCTCCCCGTACCCATTATGCATGAATTCCCTAGGTTCATGCATCCATTCTATCATAACACTTTTCTTCCTATTTGCACACGAACACTTTTTGCACACGTGCATCTCTTTATCCCTTCACTTGCACACTAGCACTTTTTATCATAACTTGCACACATGCACTTCATATTACCATCGCACATACCATACCTTGCCCACTCACGTGCACATTTTCACTTATGCATCTTTGTTTTTTATTACTTTTTCAAACTCATGCCTTCACATTGCATACATGCATTTCCTTCATTTGCATCCCACTTGCATTATTCGTGACTTCTTCAAAGGATCGTTATTGGGCTTCACAATTAATGTGATTGGCACCACTCAACCTTTGAAGAGAAATTTCCCCCAATACCCCTAGGTCTAGGGTTTTGCATTCATGTAGCACATCCAAATGTAATAAATTCTTTGGTTAAAACAAGAAAATTTTTGATTAAATCAACGCAACTAGCCTTGGCTAGGTCGAAGGGGTGCCTTGGATTTTTATCCTTGCCTTCCCCTTCGTCAAATGTGACTCCCGAATCTTTTTCTTTGTTTGCGTGGACTAGGAGTCGTTCAAAAGGGTTTCTTACTTTTTTCCTTAAAAATTCACTTTTTGGGTGACTTGGTACACCCTAACTCTATACCAAGTGGCGACTCCATTGTTCATATAAAAAACCCTTTTTGAACTATTTTTCTTGGGTCAAATCGTCGCAGTTTCAAAAGTCCCATTTAGACCCATCTTTCTTTTAAATCACAATTCATTTTCCAAATCACAAAATACATCTTTCTCAAACCATTCATTTTTATTTTTATCAAAAAAAATGGGGCGCGACAGTTGGCGACTCCACTGGGGACTTTCGAGAGTCCGAGCAAATTTGATTTAATCAATCTTTTTCTTCTTTTAACCTTTTCATATATCACATTTGGGTGTTTTAGGGTTGCATTTTTTCCTTTTTTAGGATTTTTTTTGCATTTCACGCGTATCCAACTACTCCCTCGCTCGTGAATGTATGATTGGTTGATTGGATGTATGTTTACTTGTTTATCTCGCGCTTGCATTGCATTTGGGTGGGGGACATCACCTTAGAGCCTCGCGTTGGTTCTTGATCCCTCCCCTCCAAACGAGCACTAGCATACGTGCATACGCTTTAATTATTTATCCCTTTTATTTTTCTTTAGTGGCTTGTCACGCCACTCCACCCTATTAGGATTAGGTGACTCACTTGGACATGTGATCACGACACGATGTGTGTGTAGCATGTTCCAATGGGTCACTCAATCTTCCGCTTAAAGCTATTGGTTGATAGCCTTTAGCTTTTGGTCGAAGATTGAAGTTTTGATAGATTCACTCAAACACGTAGCCGTGACACGATGTGTGCGTAGCGGTGTTTGGGGAATCGCTCGAGCCACCGACAAAGAACCTTGGGATTGATGACCCTTGGTTTCTAAGTCTGAAGGCTCGGGGGCCTATGACCTATCGAGTCTAGATGCATTAGTAAGCCAAGCCTCATGCATTCATATTAGAATTGCCTAGGGTAGAGTCAGCCATTATCCTGAACTAGGGACACTATTCACGAGGGGAGGGGTCCCAACCCTCTTTTCTTATTTATCTTTATTGCCTTTTATATTATCTATTTGTCCAAATGTGTTATGTGATTATGTGTTGAGCTCACGTTTCCTTGTTTTTTGTTTTTGGCATTCACAAACATTAAGAAATAAGAGGTCTGGCATGACCTTCTTTTAAGACCTACCCTTGTAGATAGGCTATTGCACGTTTGACAAATTATGGTTTATTTTGTTCATAAATTCATAATGCCATACCGTTTTAGGCCTACTCTGGCAAATAAAGGGTTCCTTAGGTCACGTTTCATTTCAAATTGCATATTTTATTGTTTTAATAAAATGGCATCATGCATAAACCCTAGAAAGGGAACGCCACGTAGGGAATCCCGTTTTAGGAATAAAACCAACCCTTTTGTGTCCCATGGGTATTTAACCCTTCAAGGGACTGCACGTTTAAGTTATCGCATAACTGGAGGAATGAGACTCGTAGGTAAGGTAATTGACAAACTACCCTCTTCATTATCAGATGGCTTGCCCTCGCCGCATCTACCAATTGTTAATACCGTCGACTGAGGTTCAACAATGGCCCACCTTCATGTTACCTAGTGAATTGAATCAAGTAGCCCAATTTTTAGGACCAATTGGAGACTTTAAGCAGATCAAATCCAACAATTACTTGGTAGAGGCTTTAGTTCATCTTTGGGACCCCGAGTGTACTGCTTTTAGAATAGGCAATAGGCAAATGACTATAACACTCGAAGAAGTAGCTGGCCTCCTTGGTTTACCCACACGAGGAACTGCCTTGGTGCTTCCATTTGCTTCCGACAAGGCCGAATTTTGTCAAATTATAGGATTGAAAGAGTCCGTGCTACGAGGGTCAGATCAGGGCGTCGCTGTGAATATTCTGTTTGAACGATTTGCGCCACGCGATGGATTCGAGAGGCATGTGACGGATTTTGTGTTCACTTCCAAAGCCGTATGGGAGCGCAAAAGGCTACTAGTATATGGGGTAGTTATGGCTGGGACCTATCTCTTTCCGCGAAAAGATCAAAAGATAGCCTTCAAATCAGCAAAAATTGTGAATGACCTTTTCTTAGGAATTCAGGGTAAGCAATGCTCTATAGTCCCGACCATTCTCGCAGATATTTTCTTAGCTTGTACTGGTTGTCGAAAGGGAGAAAAGTTTTTCCATGGGGCGAACTTGGTTCTATACATATGGGCTACGGAACATTTTAAGAGACAAGCATCAGTTGCCGATAGTTTGCCGGTGGTTGGATATAATTGGGTAATCACACATCCCAAAAGAGTCAACGAGGGAGATCTACCTAAGAACGCATCCGAATGTGTGGATTACTTGGAAACATTGCAAGATTTCAACATTAGGTGGGTATTAGATTGGACAGACTGCTTTGAGCCGATACTTCGCACTAAGGAATCCAAACGTGTTCTCTTGCTGGGAACTCAAGGAATCATCTCATATACCCCGAAAAGATTTCTCAGACAACTAGGTCGCATTCAGGGGCCGCCACCGATTTCCGAGTTTAGTGAAGTCACCATTTTCTTTGATCAGGGGGTATGCCCAAAAGAGATCCCTATGAAGAGTCAAATCACTGAATCTTGGAGAACAATATCCGACGATAGAAGCATTCGTTATCTTCCGGAGCTCAAACAGAAGGGGGTAATGACCGCACCATACGAGGATTGGTTGAAAGATTCCACCACGCAAGGGTTGCAACATGAGCCGTATGAGGAAATTGAGAAGCTGAGAGCCATCATTAAAGCCAAGGACATGGAGGTGGTACAGTTGAAGAAATCCATCGAAGTGCACAAAGGAAAGGCAGAAGAAAACAAGAGGTTATATGAGAAGGAGCGAGAAAGGCGCCAAGAGATGAAGCGGAAATGTGGGGAATTATATGATCAAGCCGAACGTGTCCAGATGCCATATACTAGAGAGAGTAAAGACTCTGTACTAGATAGGCTTAGGAACTTTGGTGATCTTGTACAAAATCGCCTTCGCAATATGATGTAAACAGATGTATTTGGTTTTTGCAATGAATCCCTTCTCACAAAGTGTTTGTCAAATAACAGGTTTGATTAATGGGTCTCATTCCGAAAGTGTTGCATCATGCTAGGCCTACCCTTGGCACAAAAAGGGCCCCCCCATAGGACATGCATCCGAATTTTTCGAATAATTACTAACTCATGCCTTTTTCTTTTTTCTCTTTTTGAATAAATTGCAGAAATTCAGTAATCATTGGTTTATCTAAGGGAGTTCTTTCTTCATTTCAGGTAAATTTCAAAATAGCTTTTCGGAAAAGCCCCATTATTACGCGATCCCGAAGTAAGGCCCAAAGGAATCGTGTAGACATGAGTACTCAACCAGAATCATCCGATAAGGCCGTTGCCACTACCCAGCCGGAAGCTGCAAGTCCTGGGGTTCAGTTGACAGAGTTACTCACAAAATTTGGGGAAATGGCGTCAGAAATGGCCGCTCAGAAGAAGTTGATTGACGAGCTCGTTAGTAGCGGAGTGCAACCTGAGCCTGTACCCGCTACACAACCACAATCCGAACCATTTGTTATTCCTCCATTTCAAACCACCTTTGAGGGAACTTTTAACCCGCAATATGCTTTTACTCAAAATCCTCCTTTCTACCCTCCTTATGGTCAAGGATTTCAGCCTCAAAGCGACCCAAACATGCATCAGAACCCACCAGCTTTTTATCAAACCACCGCGGAGCCCGTGGTGCCGGAGCACACTTTTCAAAATAAGCCAGAAATGGGAGAGTCGTCTGCCCAGATTAATATGAAGTTACTTAAACGCTTGGATCGTTTTGATGAATTTATCCGGAAAAGCCAAGGTTTAAGCAAACAAGGGGTGTTGGATTATGATGATTTGTGCCTGTTTCCGAACGTGCAACTGCCAGTGGGGTTCAAGACCCCTAAATTCAACAAATATGATGGAACAAGCAACCCTAAAACGCACCTGCGCTTGTTTGCTAACAAGTTGGGCAAGCCAGTGGATGACGAGAATTTGCCGTTGAGATTATTTCCAGAAAGCTTAGAAGGGGATGCGCTTGACTGGTATTCCAACCTAAAGCCGGAGGAAGTGAAGACCTGGCTCGATCTGTCCAATGCCTTCATTAGACAATATGAGTATAACTGTGAGCTAGCGCCAACTCGGACTACTCTGGAAGGAACGAAAAGGCGACCATCTGAAGATCATAAGACATATGCCAAGAGATGGAGAAAGATAGCTGCGAAGGTGGAGCCACCGATGACTGAGGATGAAATTATTCGCACATTCATAAAGGCGCATGATCCTCCATATTTCGAAGAAATTTTCCGTATGACTGGTTGTTCTTTTGCTGCAATTGTGAATAAATTGGAAGAGTTTGACGACTTTGTGAGAGCCGGGAAGATTGTCAATGTCTCTGCCCTGAAATCTCAGTTGGATGCTTTACAAGGGCAGGGAAGCAATGTGAAGAAGCCGCCGTTCAAAAAGAAAGAGGGGGATGCAACATTTATTTGGAACCAAAACCCTTCACCCAGACCCCGATACCAACACAGCCCAATCTACCAACCCCATTACCCTTACTACTCAAATCCGCATCCTGTATATACTACCAACATCCACCACCTTCGACCTCGCCCAAGCTATCCAAACCCACCTTCAGCCCCTTTTCAAATTTCCCAATCAAATCCACCCCAAAACCGACCTCGCCCTCCATATAACCCAAGATTTCCTCCACCAAATAGACCTGTTTACAACCATCCTCAACCTCCTGAACCTTACAACCGACCCCCTAGCCGTACATTTACCAATTTAGGCAGGCCTCTGGACCAATTGTATGACCAGTTGAAGGCCGCCGGGAAAATTGGTACAGTACCCCCTCCTACCTACCCATATGGTATGCCCGCGTGGTATAATCCACAAGCTGTCTGTGCTTATCATTCTGGGGCCCCCGGACATGCCACCTTTGATTGCAAAGCGCTTAAGCATAAAATCCAAGATATGGTTGAAGCCGGGGAGATTGTAATCCGGAAAAGGGAGGCGCAAGGGCCGAACGTAAATAGGAACCCTTTACCGGAACATGCCAATACCATTGGGGTTATTCTGGATGATACGGAGTATGTGGAACCAGTCAAAGAATTGGCAAGGGAAGCTGAAGTGTTTGGGGTCACAGACCAACCTTTTGTCATAGAACTGCCATTTGAAGAGGACGAGAAACCCTTTATCTTGGATCTCACGCCAGCTGAGAGTGAGTCTTTGGAGCCGGTGGTTATTGAATTCCCGAAGCAGGAGCCTGTCCTGAGCCTGCAACAAGTACCATGGAATTATGATGAACCTGACGTGCAGATTGGGGAAAGGTCAATTGCAAAGAAGGAAGTATCAGTGGTCACAAGATCGGGGAAAATTGCAAGCCCGTTTGAAGCAACCATTCCGATTCAAGCAAATAACTCTGAGCCACCCGCCAAACCAACAATTACCGAGAGAGAAGCCTTAGATTTCCTTAAAAGGCTCCAAAGAAGCGAATACAATGTGATCGAGAAGCTTAGCAAGTCGCCCGCTCAAATATCCATGTTGGATCTACTTTTTTCATCAGATGTGCATAGGGATGCATTGCTCGAAGTACTGACTAAAGCTCAAATTCCTAGAGACATTTCAGTTGATAATTTCTCACACGTAGTTGGGAATGTACTCTTCACCAAGCAAATTACTTTTTCCGACGAGGAATTGCCGTCGGAAGGCATTGGACATAACAAGGCCCTGTACATAGTTGTGAGGTGCAACGGAAAAATGCTGCCGAAGGTATTAATTGACAATGGATCTGCTCTTAATATATGTCCCTGGAGCACCTTGGAAAAGCTAGGATTGCAAGACGTCAAGTTGAGGCCTTCAGGGACCATAGTCCGAGGTTTTGATGGAGCGCAAAGAGAGCCAATAGGAGAAATTGATTTAGTAGTTGAAATGGGGCCCGCCCAGTTTCAAATAACCTGCCAAGTCATGCATTTTTCTAGTGTTTACAACGTTTTGCTTGGCAGGCCATGGATTCACAAGTCTGGGGCTGTGCCTTCTTCATTGCATCAATTGCTAAAGTTTGTAGTGAATGACAAGCTGATCACTATATTTGCCGAAGAGGATTGCCTTGTAATCACTGATTCTGGGACAAAAGAGGATGGAAGCCGCAATGTCACCATGACTCCCCATAGCACGGCTGATATCGTCTCTGTAAGTTGGATCACAAACGAGGAGCAAGTTCTACCAAAGGCCAGTGTTATGATGGCTAAGGAAATGATCCGAGGAGGTTATGAATTTGACAAGGGACTAGGACGAAATCTGCAAGGAGTTTTGAAGCCAGTGGAGATTATGGAGAAGAAAGATTCATTTGGCTTAGGGTTCCGACCAACTGCTAAGGATATCAAAGAAATGAAGGAACGTAAGAAAGCAGAGAAAGAGGGCAGGCAAAGGGTTTTTGACATTCCACCACTGCGGTATACTTTTCCACGACCAACAGAGGTTATCACATCAGAGGTTAATCCAGTCGACGAAATTGAAGCAAGTTTGGCTCAATTGTTCGTTGGGGCAACATTTGAGGATAGTGTTCCAGGCGAAGCTGAATTTCCTGACATCCCCGAAGGATCAATTCCCAATTGGACAGCCGAGTCCCTGCCCGTTCGGAAGGAGTTTCGGTAAACTAAAAGGGGTTTATCATTCATGTGAATTCATGAAAATACCTTTGCATCTGTAAATAGCCAATGAAAACAATTTTCCTTTTAACTAACGTTTGTGCATGTAAATATTGTTAAGTTTTCGTTTCAATTTGCTTTCAATCAAAGGTCTTTATGAAAATGCACAAGTTGTTCTTGTCATTGTTGTGTTGTTTATTCGATTGTTTATATTCATATTGCTTGATTCATTTGTTTGTTGTATGCTTATTTACTTATTATCCCACATTCGTTAATTCTTTCAGATGGCCAAAAATAAAATTATTTGACCCTTTGGATATCACAGTTCTGGAATACGATAATGGCAATCTCTATATCACTCACGACTTGGAGGTCTGTGAATCTGAACTCCAAAGCGAGAGTGATAATGAGGAAGTATTCGATTCTTTTGCAAAGGACTTTGAACAATATGAGGAAAAACCAAAACCGAACCTGGAAGAAACAGAAAAGGTTAACATTGGCACTGAGGATGAGGTTAAGGAGGTGCAAATTAGTATTCATTTGAATGAAAGGCAGAAAAAGGAGTTGTTTGAATTCTTGACCATGTTCCAGGATGTATTTGCGTGGTCCTATGATGATATGACTGGCATTTCAACTGATGTGGTGGTGCATAGGTTACCCACAGACCCTTCTTTTCCACCCGTAAAACAAAAACCCAGAAAATTCAAACCAGATATAAGTCTCAAAATAAAAGAGCAGATTGAAAAACAACTCAAAACCAACATTATCATTGTTTCCCATTACCCAATTTGGCTTTCAAATCCTGTCCCTGTTCCAAAAAAGAGTGGAGAGGTAAGAGTTTGTATTGACTATAGAGACCTTAATAAAGCCAGTCCTAAAGATGATTTCCCTCTACCAAACATTCACATTCTCTTAGACAATACGGCCGGACATGAGATTGAAACCTTTTGCGATTGTTTTGCTGGCTACCACCAAATTTTAATGGCAGAGGAGGATAGGGAGAAGACTGCTTTCATTACCCCTTGGGGTACCTTTTGCTACCGAGTCATGCCTTTCGGTTTAAAGAATGCTGGAGCAACATATCAGAGGACCATGACAACCCTATTTCATGATATGATCCACCGGGAGATGGAGGTCTACGTGGATGATATTATAATCAAGTCCAAAAGGGCAGAGGACCACTTGGTTGATCTGAAGAAATTATTCGAGAGGTTACGGAAGTACAATTTGAAGCTAAATCCTGCAAAATGCGCCTTCGGAGCACCTGCGGGTAAGCTGTTGGGATTCATTGTTAGCAAGAAGGGCATAGAAATAGATCCGGCGAAAATCAAAGCAATTCGAGATATGCCAGTGCCGAAAACTCAGAAGGACGTGAAAAGCTTCTTAGGGAAGATCAATTTCATTGGGAGGTTCATCGGCCAGCTAACTGCCACATGCGAGCCGTTGTTCAAATTATTGAGAAAGAATGTGCCGTTGTATTGGAATGAGGAGTGTCAACAGGCTTTTGACAAGATTAAAGATTATTTGTTGCATCCACCAGTTTTAGTGCCGCCCAAACCGGGCCGACCTTTGATTATGTATTTATCTGTACTCGATGGAGCAGTAGGGTGTGTTCTGGGTCAGCACGATGAATCCGGAAGGAAAGAACAAGCCATTTACTATCTAAGCAAGAAGTTCACGCAGTACGAGGCTAATTATTCATTCATTGAGAAAAGCTGCTGTGCATTGGCCTGGGCAGCCCAAAAGTTGAGACACTACCTGTTGAGCCATACCACTTATCTTATTTCCCGATCTGATCCTTTGAAGTATCTTTTGGAGAAGCCGATGTTGACTGGGCGTTTGGCGAAATGGCAGATAATTCTCTCAGAATTCGATATTGTTTTCACCTCACAAAAGGCGGTCAAGGGGCAAGCTATAGCTGATCATTTGGCGGAAAATCCAAGGGATGATGATTACCAACCACTCCGTACTTATTTCCCTGACGAGAGGGTCCTATTTGTAGGCGCTGCAGATGATATAAGTGAACAAAGTCCTGAATGGAGGCTTTTCTTCGATGGAGCTTCGAATTCTCTCGGAGCTGGAATTGGAGCTGTTTTGGTGTCACCCGAAGGGAAGCATTACCCTGCCGCTGCCAAATTGCAATTCGCTTGCACGAATAACATGGCTGAATATGAAGCTTGCATTTTTGGTCTCAAAATGGCGTTGGAAATAGAAATCAAAGAATTGATAGTTTTCAGTGATTCAGATTTGCTCGTGCATCAAACCTTGAAACAGTGGATAACCAAAGATTCGAAAATTCTACCCTACCATTGTAGTCTGCTTACTTTGGCCAAGCAGTTTCAAAATTTGGAGTTTAGACATCTCCCGAGAGCCAGGAATGCATTCGCCGATGCTTTGGCTACCTTAGCTTCTATGATCCAGTATCCTGATGAATTGAAGATCGAACCAATCCAAGTTCAACTTCAAGACAAGCCTGCCCACTGCTGGGTTACAGACGAGTCCTCGGATACTATTCCTTGGTTTAATGATCTTAAAGAGTTTCTCAAAACTGGGTCTTACCCTCTGCATGCTGGTACAAAGGACAAGAGTTTTCTGCGTAGAATGGCTTCAAAATTTTTCTTAAATGGAGAAGTGTTGTACAAAAGAACCTCGGATTTGAACCTTTTAAGGTGCATTGATGAAGATGAAGCTCAATATATGATGAAGGAAGTGCATAGTGGCGTTTGTGGACCTCACATGAATGGCCATTTGCTAGCGAAGAAAATCATGAGAACCGGATACTTCTGGCTTACTATGGAGCATGATTGTATAGATTTTGTCCGGAGATGTATAAAATGCCAAATGCACGGTGACATTATACGCGCTCCACCCACTGAACTGCATAGCATGACCGCCCCATGGCCCTGTTCAATGTGGGGTATGGACGTGATTGGTACAATCGATCCTCCCGCTTCAAATGGACATCGATTTATATTGGTGGCGATCGAGTACTTTACCAAATGGGTTGAAGCAGAGTCATTCAAACATGTCACGAAGAAGGTAGTGGCCAATTTCCTGAGAGATCACATCATCTGTCGCTTCGGAGTACCCGAAACGCTTATCACGGACAATGCCAAGAATCTGAACAATGACATGGTAGATGGACTATGTGAGCAGTTCAAAATCAAACACCGCAATTCTGCCATTTATAGGCCTCAGATGAATGGAGCTGTAGAAGCCGCAAATAAGAATCTGAAGAAAATTATCCGCAAAATGACAGAAAAGCATCGCGATTGGCATGAAAAGTTGCCTTATGCATTGATGGCATACCGGACTTCTATTCGGACATCGACTGGGGCAACGCCATATTCACTTATGTATGGGATGGAAGCTGTATTACCAGCTGAGGTTGAAATTCCGTCGCTACGAATCCTTATGGAAGCTAAATTGGAGGGGGCCGATTGGATCAAGCAGCGCCATGAGCAATTGACTTTGATAGATGAGAAGCGATTCAATGCTATCTGTCATGGGCAATGCTATCAAAAACGTGTGGCCCGAGCTTATAACAAAAAAGTCCATCGGCGGGCATTTGAAGAAGGTGATAAGGTACTAAAGCGAATTTTGTCAATGCAAGATGAAGCTAAAGGCAAGTTCGCTCCAAATTGGCAAGGGCCGTTCGTTGTCCAAAAGGTATTACCTGGCGGAGCTCTCATTTTGGCGGAAATGGATGGACGGGTTTTCCCTCAACCCATCAACTCAGATATGTGCAAAAAGTTTTTCATTTGATCATGCAAATTTTCTTTAGAAATTCATGCAAATGGCGAAATGCAAGTCAGGCCATCTTCTTTTACACTAAAAAAAAAAAAAAAAAAAAAAAAAAATTTATCTCTACTTGTCCCCTTTGAGCCATCAGAATTGACAAATTTCGCTTGATAACCCTTGAGAATTGCAAACCCCACACTGGGGCAAATTTGTTTCGAAAATCGAAAAAAAAAAAAAAAAAAAAAAAAAAAACCCCTACACTGGGGCAAATTTAGTTTTCAAAGAAAAATGCAAAAAGTGAGGAAAATACAATGAAAAATGCAAAGAGGGAAAATCTGATCAAACTGGGGCAAAATTTTCCTCAGTTTTGGAGTTATTTTCAGAAGAGTGCAATTTTAAGTTATTTCACCCCTCGTATCAAATCTGCTTTCAAGCCTTAACTTTTCTTGAAAAACACCTCACCTGACCTCATTACAAAAGCCCAAAGTCCTGGCTTTCATCACTTGCTGCATTTCTATTAGAAAATTTGTTAATCAACTGGCAGGTGATGTCCGTAATGTCTTCGCCTAATTTTACAAGGGAAGTACATTTTACTGATGCCAGAAATCTTTAATTCATGTTTCTGAGTCGAACATGGTCGAGACATTTCAGTCTTCTTTAGGTGAAAACCCGAAAGGGCACCTCGAAAGAAAAAGAAAAGCGAAAGAGGAAAAAAAAAGAAAAAAAAAAAGAAGAAAGAAGAAAAAAAAGAAAAAAGAAAAAGAAAAAAAAGAAAAAGAAGAAAAAAAGAAGAGAAAAAAAGGAAAGGAAAAGAGAAAAGAAAAACAACAAAAGCAAAAATAAAAGGGTGGGGGCAACCTTGGTGAAAACCCGAAAGGGCGCCAAGGTAGGTTTTCACAACGGTCAAGCTCGAGAAGGAACAGCTGGTGACCCGGTTCATTGAGGGTTTTCCTCATATTTGTGAAACTTCTGCTAGTATCGGATTCCGAAGCGAAAAATATCCGAAGTCTTGAATATGATATTCATTGGCTAAACTTGTATTTTCTGTATAAACACCATTTTACAAAATGTAAATCTCCTGGTTTCTTTAATTCATTTGCCTTCTACTATCTATGGTTGTCTGCATTTTTCTGCATGTTTATCTTTGCCTGACATAGGAAATAATCTTGCATATACATTGATTGTTATGTGATAAATTTTTACGCATCATTCTTTCACCATTAAATTCAAATAAATGATAAACCCTAAGGTTTGGGCAAAGATAAGGGATTCAATCATCAGCTACAGTGAGTAACATGCAACAAAGCTACCACCTGGATTGGGTGACGTGGTAAATCTGCATTTTATCAGTCTCAGAAATTAAAAGGTTTAAGGCAGACGCCGCCAAGCCGAAATAAAAGCATCACAAGACTCATGTTTACACGATTCTCAAGGCAAACCGGATTAAATAATGGTGGCAAGCCCATTTTTTCTTGCAGGAATGTGGCATTTACAAACAAAAGCAGCCACTCTCTTTTTGGCACCTAAACCGATGTCAGACAAAGCTTCCCAGTAAACAAGGATCGATGTTATTTGCAAGACTCGATCATAAGAAACAGCATCAGCTATCGTTTCGGTCACAGAAATCCAAATTTCCCTCTTGGTACAAAAGTTGAACTATTCTCAGGTAAAAAAAAAAAAAAAAAAAAAAAAAAAAAAAAAAAAAACTCAATTCATTGTTTAAATTTCCCCAGTGCAGTCCCGTTTTAAATTCTTGTTCGGGCCAGTCCCGTTTTAAATTCCTGTTCGGGTCAGTCCCGTTTTAAATTCCTGTTCGGGTCAGTCCCGTTTTAAATTCTTGTTCGGGCCAGTCCCGTTTTAAATTCGTTCGGCCAGTCCCGTTTTAAATTCCTGTTCGGGCCAGTCCCGTTTTAAATTCCTGTTCGGGTCAGTCCCGTTTTAAAATTCTTGTCCGGGCCAGTCCCGTTTTAAATTCTTGTTCGGGCCAGTCCCGTTTTAAATTCCTGTTCGGGCCCCGTTTTAAATTCCTGTTCGGGCCGTTTTAAATTCCTGTTCGGGTCAGTCCCGTTTTAAATTCTTGTCCGGGCCAGTCCCGTTTTAAATTCCTGTTCGGGTCAGTCCCGTTTTAAATTCCTGTTCGGGTCAGTCCCGTTTTAAATTCTTGTCCGGGCCAGTCCCGTTTTAAATTCCTGTTCGGGTCAGTCCCGTTTTAAATTCCTGTTCGGGTCAGTCCCGTTTTAAATCCTTGTTCGGGTCAGTCCCGTTTTAAATTCCTGTTCGGGTCAGTCCCGTTTTAAATTCCTGTTCGGGCCAGTCCCGTTTTAAATTCCTGTTCGGGTCAGTCCCGTTTTAAAATTCCTGTTCGGGCCAGTCCCGTTTTAAATTCTTGTTCGGGTCAGTCCCGCTTTAAGTTCCTGTTTGGGCCAGTCCCGTCTTTAAATTCCGTTCGGGTCAATCCCACTTTAAATCTCCTGTCTAAGTCAATTCCATTTTAAAAGTTTTGCCAAAAGGGGTCAGTCCTTATTTCTAAAACGTCCACCGTTCGTGACGTTTGCCACCGAATAAAGCAGGTAAGTATTTGGTGTCTACTTCTTTGTCTCAAGTTTTTCCAAAACTCAGACAAAGAGGGGCAAACTGTAGACACCAAATTTTTGGTGTAATTTCTTTTACTTTTTATTCTCATTTGTCGTGATTACTTTTAGTTTTTTTTTTTTTTAGTTTCTAGTTTCTATTTTTATTTTTTAAGTTTTAGCGTAGAAAAATCATGAAAAAAAAGAAAAGGAGAAAAAGGAAAATTGTTCACAAAAATACATTCAAATTTAATTTTTTTGGCATTTTGGTTTATTTTTGTTAATTTATTTTGAAAAAGAAAAGAAGGGAAAAATGATGAAAAATGATGAAAATGAAAGAAAAGATCGAAAATGGTAATTTTGTTATTTCTAGTTTGATTGATTTTGATGTGTTTGTAATTAAAATTGTTGTTTCTATTATTATTTAGTTTTACTATTATTTTTGTTAAATTATTAAGTTGAGAAAAAGAAAAAAAAAAAAAAAAAAAAAGGGGATCACAATTCCATTTTCTGCCGAATCCATTTCTCCTTAGAAATGACGACCGAGTGAGAGAGCCGAATTGCTTGCTCATTTCTTTTCTGTCCGTAAACTAGAAAGAAAGGAGAGAGACTAGCTGACTATCTTCCTTTCATCCGTGAGTTGGTGAAGAGATTGAGAGCCACATTATCTTCATCCTAGTCGCAGGTTGGAGCAAGGGAGAGGAAGAGATAGCCGGCTGCATTTCTGGACTGCCGAAGGGAGGAAATATTTTTTGCAGCTAGCCAAGGGTGTTGAGCTCCAAACTGAGGTAATTTCTGGACCTAGACTAGATGTTTATAGGTTGATGAAGTTGTTTAAGGGCATGCATGTGAGAATTGTGTGGCTAGATGATAACTTAAGTTATAGAAAAATCTGTTTGTGAAGAAAATGGTTGCCGAGAGTTTAAGCTGGAAATTTGCAGCTACGGTTGACCAAGTTTTGATGATCTGAGTTATATGTATGTTTAACTAACCAAAGTCTGGATGATCTAGCTCTGCATGAAGCTAATTAACTTGGATTAAACAAGAAAATTGAAGGAATACCAAAAATCCGGTTGCATGCATGTCAATCGAGAGAATTGGGATGAATTTCTGGTTAAATGGTGATTTTGATGACATTTGAATTTGATTTTGGATCCAATCTGATAGATAGTTTGTTATTTGGTCTTGCATGTGATCTTTATGGCTGGGAATTCGGTTGTATGGCTGGAAAATTTTATTGGATGTTGCTGGATTGTTAAACCAATCTTCCAGCTTAGCCGATGGAGTTGTTTTGGGCATTTTAGTATGAAATTTGCTGGAAAGTGCTTGATTCTCACTTGGTTGTATGTTTAGCTAACTAAATACTGGATGATCAAGCCCTGCATGAGATTAATTGGCTGTGTGTAAACCAGAAATTTGAGTGAAACAAAAATCTGTTGCACGCATGTTTATTCCAGAAATTTGCATGATATCTTCTTGGGTTTCTTGTTTGTTTGGATTATGATGGTGGGTTTAGTTGTGGGCTTGGTCTAAAGTTGTGACGTTGAATTTAATTACATCTAATCAAGGTTGTGATAAAAATCTGAGTTTATAAGAAAATTGCTGCAAAGTTCACTCAGGAAATTCTGCCACAGCTTTGGTTTTTTTTCGGCCATGACCCATTTCTTTTCTTGTTGCTGTTTTCTTCTTTATAAATAGCTCATCAAGTGAGTTTTGTCACAAAATGTGTTAGTTAATCTTGTTTTGAAAAAAGAAATTAGATAAGTAGTGTTTGAGTTTGCATGCCTAGGGTCTAAAACACATGAATCATGATCCAACACTTTGCTGAAATGCAAACAAGCAGGCTGCCGAAACCATTTCAGCATGTATGTTTCAGAGTTTTGGTATGATATATTTCCATGTTTTCTGGTCATTTGGATTGTGATCATTATGTAGTCCGTTACTTGGTTTAAGGTTATGATGTTGGGTTGAAAATATCTGATTAAATCCGTATATTTGAATCAAAATCTGGTCTGCACCATGCAAAGGAAAGAAAGGCCGTTGGCTGGAAAATTGCAGAATGTTTTTTGATGCTTTGTATGATCTCCTGTCCGAACTTCTGATGTTTAAACATAAGGGTCTTATGATGGAAAGTGAGATGAATGTTTGGTGATGTGTTTAGATGCTTGAAATAGAAATGTTGTTACTTAAGATAATGAAATGAAAATGCAAATTGCGATGGTCTCTTGGCTGCAGAAATGTTTGTTTTGGTTGCAGAAACAAGTTTCACGTAACTGCATGTTAGTTGCATGAAAATAACTTCTGATTTTTGCACCTTGATCCCCAAGTCTCCCCTTAAGCCACTAAGGCCCAGAAACTTTGAAAATTTAATCAATTGGGTCTCTTGGATTTCGCAGCAATGTACTATGGCCCAATTACTTGACTTATTTGATCAATCTTGTTACTCTATAGTCTTCATTGCTGCTGGTATGTTTTGGTTAGACTCTTGCAAGTTTTTTTTAGGATGAGATCAAAGGGTTTCAAGAACTTTATGGGGTAATTTGGGCTTTGTGTGGATTTTAGATGTTTTGATGATTCAATCAATAGTTGGGGGCTTTATTTCATGAATATGGAAATCTTAGGCATTTAAATGCTTCTAATTGTTCAATTCCATGTTTATGTGATTGCTTGTGATTGCTTGACCTTGGCTTTGTTTTGAGACCCTTGAAGTTCCCAAAAATGTTTATTTAGGTTTAAGTGCTTGGTTATTTTTCTCAATTTGGTCCTTGGTGGCTTTTAATTCTACAACTTCATTGCTTATTGCTTCAATTAATGATTTAGTGGCTTTAGGATCATGTGAGCTCGGTATTTACACTTTTCTTTTAATTTTCCTCAATTAAAGAGGTACCTTGACTTTTTTTATTGTTTTGAAGCCATTTTTCTTTCATTTGGACACCATTCCAAGGGGGCGGTATAATTTCTTTTATCCCTTTTTGTGTCTCTCCTATGTGACTCAACGTGCTAAGTGAATTGCATGTCTACTTTGCTTTCCTAGCTTTTCTTTAATTCCTTTTACTTATGTCATTTATTTTTATTTTCATTAAATTATTCATTATGGGGTATGTGTACACCTCTTGGCTTGTAATAGATAGGGCATAGCAAGTAATTTGGTCCACTTTCCCTTTCCCTTTTGTTTTAATTAGCAAATGTAATGGTTGCATGCCTATGTGTTATATGTTAAACGCTTTATTAGGATTTTGCATCTAGTCAAGCATGCTAAGTGTTATGTGCTACGTGTTTATAAGTGTTTGGCATGTCTACTCGCTTTCCATGGCCATGAATGAATGTGATGGACGAATGTACGTTTCCACTAGTCCAACGCTAGTCGGAATTCATAGAATGGGCTAGTCCAACGCTAGACCCTTAGGGACTTCCCCTCGTTAGTACATGTTTGCATGTTCATTACATGTCATGCGTTTTTTTTAGTTTTATCATTTTGCATGCCCCTCGAACCCCTTTTCCCTCCATTTTAGGATTTTTGCATTTCATGCTAGTTATAGGGTTCATTTGTTTGAGGGTCCCCTTAAATATGGGATATAGACGAGTGTGGCTTTTTCTAAGCCTTAGCACGCTTGTATCCTCTCTATCAAAGGGCAAATTGAGTCACGATTTAGGTCTCCCCGTACCCATTATGCATGAATTCCCTAGGTTCATGCATCCATTCTATCATAACACTTTTCTTCCTATTTGCACACGAACACTTTTTGCACACGTGCATCTCTTTATCCCTTCACTTGCACACTAGCACTTTTTATCATAACTTGCACACATGCACTTCATATTACCATCGCACATACCATACCTTGCCCACTCACGTGCACATTTTCACTTATGCATCTTTGTTTTTTATTACTTTTTCAAACTCATGCCTTCACATTGCATACATGCATTTCCTTCATTTGCATCCCACTTGCATTATTCGTGACTTCTTCAAAGGATCGTTATTGGGCTTCACAATTAATGTGATTGGCACCACTCAACCTTTGAAGAGAAATTTCCCCCAATACCCCTAGGTCTAGGGTTTTGCATTCATGTAGCACATCCAAATGTAATAAATTCTTTGGTTAAAACAAGAAAATTTTTGATTAAATCAACGCAACTAGCCTTGGCTAGGTCGAAGGGGTGCCTTGGATTTTTATCCTTGCCTTCCCCTTCGTCAAATGTGACTCCCGAATCTTTTTCTTTGTTTGCGTGGACTAGGAGTCGTTCAAAAGGGTTTCTTACTTTTTTCCTTAAAAATTCACTTTTTGGGTGACTTGGTACACCCTAACTCTATACCAAGTGGCGACTCCATTGTTCATATAAAAAACCCTTTTTGAACTATTTTTCTTGGGTCAAATCGTCGCAGTTTCAAAAGTCCCATTTAGACCCATCTTTCTTTTAAATCACAATTCATTTTCCAAATCACAAAATACATCTTTCTCAAACCATTCATTTTTATTTTTATCAAAAAAAATGGGGCGCGACACATTTTTTTTAACTCCAGATGCTATTCATGGGATTTCACTCAAACATAGATAACAAAAACAAGCAAGGTAAATTGAGTCACAACTTCAGCAAGACAAAGGAGAAGAAGCCAACATGTCCGAATTGCTACAACAGGTCAAAAAGATTCCATCTTGCTGCGGCAAGCTATTAACCTAAGGACCCAAAAACAAAAGGCCAAATTCACAGAAGGGACCTTAACATCAGTCATCAAGGCACTGAACAACATCCAGGCCCTTCACAGTCCCATCATCTTAAACGGATTCATAGTGAATGCATACAAGAGAAAGCTTCAGTATTTCATGAATCCAGTGACTAAAAATGGTAAAAGCTATTACCTTTACGCTTTTCAAAAACCAAATAGGAGCTGAGATGATCGATAGAAAGGGTCTTCGTTTGACCAAAAATCTCCTCCTTCTGATGCTGCTGCTCCTTCTGTCCCTCCCTTGCCGTTTCTCTGTCGATGCTTCACCAGCCGTCAACCATAGAATTTTCTCAATTGTGCTCCTTCAATACCTTGCTTCCACTGTCAACTAGTCTCTCGGTTGTTATTTCAATCCCTAACCCTCAAAGTTCCGACTCTCTCTCACTCTTTTTTTCACTCAACCTCTAGCTTCAGCTTTCTCTGGTTTTCTCTGGTTTTCTCTTAATTGTTACCCTCAAAAACCCTCTTAGCCGTTGTTTCTTTTCTCCTCTCTCTCTCAGACTTTTGCCCAGATTTTTCCCTTGCTCTCACTCAGCCGTCCTGCCTCTCTCTGTGTTTTTTATTTCTTTTTCCGTCGCCCTCTCTCTCTATCTCTCCTCTTCTCAGCCGTTCCTCTCCTCTCAAGTCACAGACTTTTCTCAGATTTTTTTTCTGTCGGTTTTTTCTTTTCCAAACCCTCAACCCCAGATTCTAGCTGTCAACCTCTCTCCCTTTTTTTTTTCAGTCGACTATCCCTTCCTCCCCTGCGGCTGCCCTTTTTTTGCTATTTATATTAGCCCTCTAGCCCTAAAACAACTCAGCCATCCTCTCCATATTGCAGCTAAGGGCTCCCCGAGTCCTTCCTTGCAAAGCTGCAAAAAATGCAGCTTGCATGCCGCGACTGTTGTAGTTTTTTTTTTAGTTTCTTTTTTTTTCTTTTTTTTTGTTTGTTTTTTGTTTGTTTTTTTTTCTTTTTTTTCAACTTAATAATTTAACAAAAATAATAGTAAAACTAAATAATAATAAAACAACAATTTTAATCAAAATAAACAAACTAAAAAATAACAAAGTTACCATTTTCAATCTTTTTCTTTCATTTTTCCATTTTTCATCATTTTTCTTTTTTCCTTCCTTTTCCCTTTTTTTCAAAATAAATTAACAAAAATAAACCAAAATGCCAAAAGATTGAATTTGAACGTATTTTTGTGAACAATTTTCCTTCTTCTTTTTTTTCTCTTTTTTCATGATTTTTTCCTTTTTTTTCTTTTTCATGATTTTTCTTCTTCTTTTTTTTCTTTTTCATGATTTTTCTACGCTAAAACTTAAAAATAAAATAAAAACTAGAAACTAAAAAAAACTAAAAAGCAACCGCGACAAATGAGAATAAAAAGTAAAAGAAATTACACCAAAAATTTGGTGTCTACAGTTTGCCCCTCTTTGTCTGAGTTTTGAAAAAACTTGAGACAAAGAAGTAGACACCAAATACTTACCTGTGTTATTCGGCTGCAATGGACGCTTCTGAAATGAGGACTGACCTTTTTATCAAAATATTGAAATGGGATTGACCCAAATAGGAATTTAAAACGGGACTGACCCGAACAAGAGATTTAAAACGGGACTGACCCGAAGAGAAATTTAAATGGGATAGACCCACGGGATAGATCCGGACAGAAATTTAAACGGGATAGACCCACGGGATAGATCCGAACAGAAATATAAACGAGATAGACCCGGACAGAAATGTAAATGGGATAGACCCGAACAGAAAATTAAATGGGATAGACCTTGACAGAAATTTAAATGGGATAGACCTGGACAGAAATTTAAACGGGATAGACCCGAACAGAAAATTAAATGGGATAGACCCACGGGATAGATCCGGACAGAAATGTAAATGGGATAGACCCACGGGATAGACTCGGACAGAAATGTAAATGGGATAGACCCGAACAGAAAATTAAATGGGATAGACCCACGGGATAGACCCGGACAGAAATGTAAATGGGATAGACCCAGACAGAAATGTAAATGGGATAGACCCACGGGATAGACCCGAACAGAAAATTAAATGGGATAGACCCACGGGATAGACCCGAACAGAAACGTAAATGGGATAGACCCACACAGAAATGTAAATGGGATTTCGCTGGGAAATTTTTAAACAATAAATTGAGTTCTTACCTGAGAGTAGTTCAAACTTTTGTACCAAGAGGGAGATTTGGATCTTTATGGCTAGAACGATAGCTGATGTTGTTCCTTATGACCCAACCTTTGCCAAATTATCATTTCGTCTTTGCTTACTGGGAAGCTTTTTCTGACGTCGATTTGGGTGCGAAAAGAAGTGTGGTTGTTTGTGTTTGTAAATGCAACGTTCCTGCAAGAAAAGAAGAAATAATGGACTTGCCACCATCATTCGATCTGGCTTGCCTTGAGAATCGTGTAAACATGAGTCTTTTGATGCCTTTGCCAACTTTTGCTGCGGCATCTGCCTTGGTTGAATTTGTAATTTTGAAACCTTTCGATTCCAGAGACCAATAAAGTGCGCATTTACCATGTCACCAAATCCATGTAGCAGTTTGATTGCATTTTACTCACTTTAATAGATGATTGAATCCCATATTCTTGCATAAACCTTAGGGTTTATCATTCATCCGAATCCAATGGTAAAAGAATGATGCATAAAAAATCAAAATATATGCAAGATGATTTCCTATGTTCTGCATGGAATGAATATGTCAAAGAATGTAAAACACATCCAACTATATTTAATCCTATAAAATGCCATGAATACAAGCACATGAGAAAAGATGTATTTGGAAAAGAATATTTTTACAAAGCAACACAGTTTTGGCCAATAGATGTCATATTCAAATCTCTGGATATCTTTGTTCTGGAATTTAATATTGGCAGAAGTATGACAAAAATGAGAAGAAATCCAAATGAACCAAGTCACCAGCTGTTCCTCCTCGTGCTTGCTCGTTGCAAAAACCTGCCTTGGCGCCCTTTCTGGTTTTCACCAAGGTTGCCCCCATCCTTTTTGTTTTTGTTTTGTTTGTTTTTTTGTTTTTGTTGTGTTTTTTTTTTTTGAGGTGCCCTTTCGGATTTTCACCTAAGTAAGCAATGGAAGAGCTCGACCATAATCGACTCAGAAATGTAAGTTGAAGATTGCTGGCATCAGCAAAATGCACTTCCTTTGTAAGATTAGGCGAGGGCATTATGGACATCACTTGCCAGTTGATTAGCAAAAATCCCAACAGAAATACAACAAGTGACGAAAGCCAGGACTTTGGGCTCTTGTAATGAGGTCAGGTGGAGTGCTTTTCAAAGAAAGTTGAGGCTTGAAAGCAAAATTTCTGAAAGGTGTGAAATAACCTGAGATTGCATCATCTTGAGACTATCTCCAATTTTTGAACGAAACCGAGGAAGATTTGCCCCAGTTTGATTGAATTCTTCTCTTTGCATTTTTCATTGCATTTCCTCACTTTTGCATTTTCCTTCAAAAACTAAATTTGCCTCAGTGTGGGGTTCTTTCTTTTTCCATCTTTCTTTCAAAGATAAATTTGCCCCAGTGTGAGGTTTTCCTTTTCTTTCCCATCATCTTTTTTTAAAATGAATTTGCCCCAGTGTGGGGTTTGCAATTCTCAGGGGCTGTCAAATGAAAATTTGTCAATTCTGATGGCTCAAAGGGGACACGTAGGGATAAAATGCTTTAAATGTAAAAGAAAAGGGCCTGACTTGCATTTTGTCATTTGCATGAATTTCTACGGAAAATTTGCATGATCAAATGAAAATCTTCTTGCGCATGTCTGATTTGATAGGTCGAGGGAATGTTTGACCATCCATTTCCGTCAAAATGAGTGTTCCGCCAGGTAATACCTTTTGGACAACGAACGGCCCTTTCTGATTTTGAGCGAATTTGTCTCTGCCTTCGTCTTGTATTAGCAAAGTTCGCTTGAGTGCTTTGTCGCCTTCCTCAAACTGTATGCTGATGAAACTTCTTGTCGTAGGCTCAGGCCAAGCATGTTTGTAACATTTCATGACAAACGGCATTCTTGGCTGCACTCCCATTAGAGTGTGCAAAGATTGAATTTCTGCTACTGCAAACGAGACTGCCTCCAACCATCTGTACACCTTGACACATAGTCAAACTCTTAATCATCTCCTTTTCTGCTTTTGTCCAAACGAATGCTGATTTATGGCCTTTTGACCTCATTCTCAGTGCCAATGTGAACAATTGTTATGGCTTCTAGGTTTGGTTCGAATTTCTCCTCATTTTGTTCAAGATTTTTGAAAAAGAATCAAATACTTTCTCTTTGTCACTCTCGCTTTGAAATCTGGGTTCCAAAATTCTCAAGTCGTGAGTGAGATAGAGATTGCCATTATTGAATTCCAGAAAAATAATATCCAAAGGGTCAAATAATTTCATCTTTGGCTATTTGAAAGAATCAACGAATTTGGAATAATAAGCAAACAAGTATACAACAAACAAGCAATATGACCGAAATATAAACAAATGAATAAACAAAATAACCTGACAAGAATGACTTGTGCATTTTCATAAAACCTTTGATTGAAAGTAAATGGAAATGAAATAAAATTTTTACATGCGCAAATTTTAGTCAAAAGTAAAGATGCCTTCATTAGCTAATTACAGATGCAAAAGTATTTTTCATGAATTCGCATAAATGACAAACCCCTTGGTTTACCGGAACTCCTTCTGAATGGGTAGAAATTTGGCTGTCCAATTTACAAACACCTCAGCCTCACTTGACGAGTTTTTAACAGGCTCCTTAAATTCCGTATTGTCCATAATAACCCCAATGGTGTTATCGTACTCTGGCAGGGGGTTTTTATCCACATTTGGCGCTTGTGCCTCTTTTCTTCTAATTACAATCTCTCCAGCTTCAATCATATCTTGAATTTTATGCTTGAGTGCTTTACACTCAGCAACCGGATGGCCGGGTGCCCCTGAATGATAAGCACAGACAGCTTGTGGGTTATACCCAACCGGTATGCCATACGGATAGGTTGGAGGGGGAATGACACCTATTTTCCCGACAGCCTTCAATTGATCATATAATTGATCCAAAGGCCTGTCGAGATTGGTGAATGTGCGGTTACGTCCCGAATTGTTGCTTTTAGGGGGTTGAGGATAGCTGTAAACGGGTCTGCTTGGCGGAGGCATTCTTGGATTGAATGGAGGCCGATGCCAATTTTGGTGAGGATTTGGTTGAGAAACTTGAAAAGGGGCTAAAGGCGAGTTGGTGTAGTTAGGGCGAGGTCGAGGATGATTGGTGTTGGTGTGACAAACAGGATGAAGGTTTGGATAGTAAGGGTAAGGGTTGGAGTAGATAGGGTATTGTCGAGGTCTGGGCTTTGAGACAGGGTTTCGATCCCAGGCAAAAGCGATTTCCCCCCCTTTCTTTTGGAATTGTTGCTTTTTCCCATTACTACCTTGGCTTTGCAAGGCATCCAACTGGGATTTGAGGGCAGAGACATTAACAATCTTCCCAGCCTTCACGAAATCATCAAATTCCTCAAGCTTATTAACAATTGCGGCAAATGAGCATCCAGTCATGCGGAAAATTTCTTCAAAGTACGGCGGATCATGTGCCTTAATGAAAGCGCGTATGATTTCGTCCTCAGTCATTGGTGGCTCGACTTTTGCAGCTATTTTCCTCCACCTTTTGGCATATGTCTTGTGGTCCTCAGAGGGTTTTCTTTTTGTTCCTTCCAGCGTGGTCCGTGTTGGCGCCAACTCGCAATTATACTCGTATTGTCTTACAAATGCATTGGACAGATCCAACCAAGTCTTTATCTCTTCGGGTTTCAGTTTGGAATACCAGTCGAGCGCATCCCCCTCCAGACTTTCTGGGAATAGCCTCAAAGGCAGATTTTCATCATCTGTTGGCCTACCCAACTTGTTGGCGAACAGTCGGAGATGTGTCTTGGGATTGCCCGTCCCATCATACTTGTTAAACTTCGGAGTTTTGAACCCCTCAGGCAATTGCACATTCGGGAAAAGGCAAAGCTCATCGTAATCCAAGACTCCTTGTTTGTTCAACCCCTGACTTTTCTTTATAAACTTATCGAAACGGTCCAGGCGTTTGAGAAGCTTTATATCAACGGGAGCGGAAGATTCCCCAATTCCTGGCTTGGTTTGAATAGTATGGTCTGGTAGGAATGGCTCAGCAGTAGTGTGATAAAAGGTATGTGGCTCAGGTGGTATGTTTAAAGTAACTTGGGGTTGTGGGCCTTGCATGTGAGCAGGGAAAAATGAAGGACCAGGAGGGTAAGTGTATGGCAAATGTATGGTGGGATATGTGAAAGTTCCTTCGGGTGGAATAGGGAAAGATGGAGTATCAGTGACTTGAGTTAAAGGGATGACAAATGGCTCTGGCTCTGGCTGCCTGTCAGGTACAGGTTCAGGTTGAACTCCGCTGCTGATTAACTCATCAATCAACTTCCTTTGGGTTGCCATTTCAGATGACATTTCCCCAAATTTGGCGAGTAATTCAGTCAACTGAACCCCGGGACTTGTGGCTTCCGGCTGGGTAGTTGCAGCGGTCTTATCAGACGATCCTGGCCGAGTACTCATGTCTACACGATTCTTTTGGACTTTACTACGGGATCGCGTTATGATGGGGCTTCGACGAGAAGCTATATTTAAATATTACCTGAGAATTTTTGAAAGATTACCTTTAGATTTAACCCTCGCTTAGTTATAATAAAAATAAAGAAAAGAAAAGAAAAAGAAAAAGGCAAGAGTTAGTAGATATCCAGAAAATTCGGATGCATGTCCTATGGGGGAACCCTTTTTGTGCCAAGGGTAGGCCTAGTATGAAAATGCAATCATCTGAGGTAGGCACTATACCATACCTGATGGATCTGATCAACTCATTGAGTGGAAAAATAATTTTGAAAAATTTGGTCAATTGGAGTGACGAGAGATTTGTCAAAATGAGGACAACGCCCGAATAGATTGATCACTTTTGATTTGCAAGACGCATGGGTTTGACCTTGACGAACTTCCTATCGAAGAGACTGGAATTCGTTAACAAATTTTCTCAATGAAGCACGGGTCAAAATCCCAACTGATCAAATGGCTGGATGCAATGGATGGTTTTCTCAAAAATCGACTAGATTTCCCAATTTGAAATTCGTCATTGAAAACCCTAATTGGGGAAATGATTTGAATGAAATTAACAATTTATTTAAAATCGACCGAATTACCCTAAAGAGGGAAACGGGTCAAATGATTTGAGTGAAATTTAAAAATTTACTTAAAATGACCGAATCATCCTAAAAATGGAATTTGATCGAATAAAATTGAGAATTTTATGCAAAATGGACCGGATCGCCCTAAAAGGGTAAACTGGTCAAATGAATCGGACGAAATTGATGATTTATCGAAAATCGACAAAATTGCCCTAACTAATCAAATGAATTGAATGAAATCGGTAATTTATTCAAAAAATCGACTAGATTACCCTAAAATAGATAAACTAGTCAAATGAATTCAAAATCGACTAGGTTGCCCTAAAAATGGGTAAATTAGCCAAATGAAATGAAGATTTATTCAAAAATCGACCGAATGACCCTAAAAGGGGTAAATTGGTCAAATGAATTGATGATTTATTCAAAAATCGACCGGATGACCCTAAAAAGGGTAAATTGATCAAATGAATTGAATGAAATTGATGATTAAAAAATGACAGAACAAGTTGGATGAAATTGATAAATAATTTGATCAAATGAATTGAATGGAATTGATGGTTTATTCAAATATGGGTTGAATTGTCTACCCATTAGTAGTTTCAAAATTTTATTGCGATGCATTAGCCTATGAGCCTTCTAAAATCAAATTTTGGCCCCAATTTATTTATCGTCTCAGTAGGAGGAATCATTTGGGAATTTTCTTCAAATTAATGTCCTTTTACGCAAGGGAATTTTACCAATTTTGATAAAATGGCCAAAAAGTGATTATTAGATGCTCATATTCCAAAGATCGCTCTTATGAAAACGATCGGATCCTACCTTACCTTGTGCACTAACCCTTTTGGATGATACAAAAATGTAAACGTGCAAGTCTCCTTGGATTAAGTATCCGAGACACAAGGTGATTTTATTCCTAACACAGGATCCCCTAAATGGCATTCCCTTTCTAAGGTTTAATGCATGATGCCATTTATTAAAGCGATGTAAATATGCAATTCGAAATGAAACGTGACCTAAGGAACCCTTTATTTGCCAGGGTATGCCTAAAATGGTATGGCATTATTAATTTATGAACACAATATACCACAATTTTCACACGTGCAATAGCCTATCTACAAGGGTAGGTTTCTAAAAAAAAAGTCATGCCAGACCTCTTATTTGCTAGGGTTTGTGAATGCAATTGTCACACAAAACCAAGAAAAGTTAGCTCAGTCCGATAAATACACATAACACATTGTAACAACGAAACCAACACAAGGAAATAAAGCAATAAAAAGAAGAAAGGGGTTGGACCCCTCCCCTCGTGAATAGTGTCCCTAATAGGGTAAGGTCGACTCTACCCTAGGCAAGCTAAAATGGATGCATGAGGTTAGGGTTCACTAATGCATCTAGACTCGATAAGTCGTAGGTCCCCGAGCCTTCAGACTTGGAAACCAAGGGTCATCACTCCCAAGGTTCCTTGTCGGTGGCTCGAGCGATTCCCCAGACGTTGCTACGCACACGTCGTGTTACGGCTACCCGTCTGGGCGAATCTAAAAAAATCCTCAACTTTCGACTAAAAACTAATAGGTCATCAACCTAAAGTTTAAAGCGGAAGATCGAGTGATCCCTCGGATCATGCTACGCACACGTCGTGATACGATCACATGTCCAAGTGGGTCACCTAAAATCCTAATAGGGTGGAGTGGCGTGACAAGCCACTAAAAGAAAAATAAATGAGGGGTAAAAATAATTAAAGTGTATGCGCGTATGCTAGTGCTCGTTTGGAGGGGAGGGATCAAGAACCAACGCGAGGCTCTAAGGTGACACACCCCCCTAAATGCAATGCGAGCGCGAGGTAAGCAAGTAAACATACATCCAATCAACCAATCATACATTCGTGAGCGAGGGAGTAGTTGGATACGCGTGAAATGCAAAAATCCTAATAAAAGGAAAAATGTAATCCTAAACACCCAAATGTGATATATGAAAAGATTAAAAGAAGAAAAAAACTGATTAAATCAAATTTGCTCGGACTCTCGAATATCCCCAGTGGAGTCGCCAACTGTCGCGCCCCATTTTTTGATAAATAAATAAATGATTTTAAAGAAATGTGTTTTTTTTATTCAATTTGTGATTGAAAAATGAATAGTGATTTAAGAAAAGTGGGTCTAAATGGGGATTTGAGAATGCGACGATTTGACCCAAAATTATAGTTTAAAAAGGGTTTTTTGAAATAAAAAATTGGAGTCGCCACTTGGTAATGAGTTGAGGTGTACCAAGTCACCTAAAAATGAATTTTTAAAGAAAAAATAGGAAAAAGTAGTAAGAAACCCCTTTTAAACGACTCCTAGTCCACGTAAACCAAAGAAAAAAAGGTTCGGGAGTCACATTTGACAAAGGGGAAGGCAAGGATAAAATCCAAGGCACCCCTTTGACCTACCCAAGGCTAGTTGCATGATTTAATCAAAGATTTTCTTGTTTTAACCAAAGAATTTATTACATTTGGATGCACTACATGAATGCAAACCCTAGACCTAGGGGTATTGGGGGAAATTTCTCTTTAAAGGTTGAGTGGTGCCAATCACATTAATTGTGAAGCCCAATAACGATCCTTTGAAGAAGTCACGAATAATGCGAGTGGAATGCAAATGAATGGAATGCATGTATGCAATGTGAGGACATGTGTTTGAAAAAGTAATAAAAAACAATAAATATGTAAATGAAAATGTGCACGTGAGTGGGCAAGGTACGGTATGTGAAATGATAATATGAAGTGCATGTGTGCAAGTGATGATAAAAGTGTTCGTGTGCAAGTGAAGAAACATAAAGGTGCACGTGTGTAAAATGAGAGGAAAATGAAAGTGTGATGAGGGTATAAAATGGTAGAGTGGATTTAAAAATACATGAGCCTAGGGAATTCATGCATATTGGGTACGGGAAGACCTAAATCGTGACTCAATTTGCCCTTTTATAGAGGGAATACAAGCGTGCTAAGGTTTAGAAAAAGCCACACTCGTCTATATCCCATATTTAAGGGGACTCTCAAGCAAATGAACCCTATAACTAGCATGAAATGCAAAAATCCTAAAATGGAGGGAAAAGGGGTTCGAGGGGCATGCAAAATGATAAAACTAAAAAGAATGCATGACATGTAATGAATCATGCAAACATGTACTAACGAGGGGAAATCCCTAAGGGTCTAGCGTTGGACTAGCCCATTCTATGAATTCCGACTAGCGTTGGACTAGCGGAAACGTACATTCATCCATCACATTCATTCATGGCTATGAAAAGCGAGTAGACATGCCAAACACTCATAAACACATAGCACATAACATTTAGCATGCTCGACTAGATGCAAGGCCCTAACAAAGCAAATTAACACGTAGCAACTAAGCATGCAAGACACATAAGACAATTAAAGCCCTAACTATTACATTTGCTAGCTATGCACATGACTTCGATAGGTCTTCATTGAATGCTCCTCCAAGCCCTATCTATTACATTAGGGAGACCCTACTACAATCTAAAAGGGGGAAAAGGAATAAAATAATTAAATCCCTAACTATTACAAGCCAAGAGGTGTACACATACCCCATAAATAATAACTTAAATAAAAATCAAAAGTAAATGACATAAATAAAAGAAATTAAAGAAAGGCTAGGAAAGCAAAGTAGACATGTATTTCTCACGTAGCACGTTGGTTCACATAGGAGAGATAAAAAAGATAAAAGAAGTTATACCTCCCTTGAGTTGACGCCCTAATGAAGTGAAATTACTAATTTACCCTCCAAAATAATAAACGGGTCAAGGTACCACTTAAATTATCAAATAATCACATGAAACAACCATTAAACACAAAAATGAAAATTAAGCACGAAACGAAAATTTAATATGGAATAGACCATGCATGTGCAGGCAGAACTCGGTCTCGAATAAAAAAGTTTCAGGAATCTAAAATGGAGTGCTAAAATGGATGGTCTAAGGTGGAATCCCTCACAATCAAACGCAAAAATCAAGAAAAAAGAAATGGAAAATTATTTATCAAAGTTAAATAACAAGATTAGCTAAGCAAAACTTAAATCAAACGAAACCAAGACCATAAATGCCTCCAAGTTCTTAAGCTTTCATGATTTTATCCTAGAAATCTATTAAAATTGTTCACAATTCACATGAAAACATGTCAAGGCATAATCACGAAAAAGGGTTCCAATTTACAAACATTAATCAGTCATGTGAGCCCCAATTAGAACATTTAAGAACTTTGAAGGTTCAAGAGCGATGAAAAGGTCAAGTCATGATTCAGATTGCAAATACTTTAGGATTCAATTGCAAGAACTAAAAATATAATTGGGCCATGATGCAACAAAGGGGGACTTGGGGCGTTAAAGTGCAAGTTCTTTTAGTTTTCCATGCATGCAACGAAAACAGAAAACTTTCTTGACTTCTACAAATTTTTGCCGCAAGTTCATACCAGAAAATGCATAAACCGTGTGTATTTCATACAAAAAAAAAAAATGACCAACAACACTATAAACAGAGCCCAAGCTTCATCCATTTCTCCATAACCATCATTGACAGGAATTTTATGCATGCAAAGCCAGAATTCGAATCAAGTCTTCTGCCAAACAGAATTCGGCAACTAGGAAATTTTCTACAATAAATTCTGCTGCAAAAATGCAGCTCCAAGAAACTTTTGGCCAGCAAGATTCAATTCCAGCTCAAGTATGTTTAGACACAACACTCAAAACCAATCCAAGCCTCATAACAACCATTTTATCATTCAAACTAACCAAAAAATAGAAGAAAAATCATGCAAAGGCTGGAAGATTATAGGCAAAAGGTTCGGCAGTCTCGATGGTTCATTTTTCAGCAAAGCCTTAGAACATTTTTCAAACGCTTTAAGGACTCAGACATGCCAACTCAAACCAGTCTCCCAATGCCCCCTTTCCGCACCGGATTACTTACCAACAAAAGAAAAAGAAAAGGCCAAAGCCTGGTGAATGGTCACGGCGAAGGCAGACTGCAGAGTAGGTGCGGCGACCTTTACTCTACTGCAATTTTCTATTGCAAATGCAGACCCAACTTGCGCGAATGAATGTAGAAATGCAACAAAACCCAGAGAGGGAAACTCGTGTCAAAGGTGAACACCACATACCAAAACAAAACAAGCAAAACTTTAACAAATAAGGGAAGAAAGCAAGGTTCGACCCTGCTGCTGCAACAAGCCGAGGCTTTAAGTTCGTTGCAGCAACCTTGAATTACGTAGCTACAACCAGACAAGATGCAGACTTTATGAACAAGATCCAGCTACTTTATTTTCCTAACACTAGGAATGGACATTTCCTGAACTGAAACAAACATAGCCATGCTGGTTCAATTAACAAGAGCAGCGAACAAAAGGAAGCAAAGCAAAGGAGCCAAGTCGACATGAACGACGCTGCCGCAGCTTTTCTGTTATGGACTTTCCAAACACATTTTTTTTAACTCCAGATGCTATTCATGGGATTTCACTCAAACATAGATAACAAAAACAAGCAAGGTAAATTGAGTCACAACTTCAGCAAGACAAAGGAGAAGAAGCCAACATGTCCGAATTGCTACAACAGGTCAAAAAGATTCCATCTTGCTGCGGCAAGCTATTAACCTAAGGACCCAAAAACAAAAGGCCAAATTCACAAAAGGGACCTTAACATCAGTCATCAAGGCACTGAACAACATCCAGGCTCTTCACAGTCCCATCATCTTAAACGGATTCACAGTGAATGCATACAAGAGAAAGCTTCAGTATTTCATGAATCCAGTGACTAAAAATGGTAAAAGCTATTACCTTTACGCTTTTCAAAAACCAAATAGGAGCTGAGATGATCGATAGAAAGGGTCTTCGTTTGACCAAAAATCTCCTCCTTCTGATGCTGCTGCTCCTTCTGTCCCTCCCTTGCCGTTTCTCTGTCGATGCTTCACCAGCCGTCAACCTTAGAATTTTCTCAGTTGTGCTCCTTCAATACCTTGCTTCCACTGTCAACTAGTCTCTCGGTTGTTATTTCAATCCCTAACCCTCAAAGTTCCGACTCTCTCTCACTCTTTCTTTCACTCAACCTCTAGCTTCAGCTTTCTCTGGTTTTCTCTGGTTTTCTCTTAATTGTTACCCCCAAAAACCCTCTTAGCCGTTGTTTCTTTTCTCCTCTCTCTCTCAGACTTTTGCCCAGATTTTTCCCTTGCTCTCACTCAGCCGTCCTCCCTCTCTCTGTGTTTTTTATTTCTTTTTCCGTCGCCCTCTCTCTCTATCTCTCCTCTTCTCAGCCGTTCCTCTCCTCTCAAGTCACAGACTTTTCTCAGATTTTTCTTCTGTCGGTTTTTTCTTTTCCAAACCCTCAACCCCAGATTCTAGCTGTCAACCTCTCTCCCTTTTTTTTTTCAGTCGACTATCCCTTCCTCCCCTGCGGCTGCCCTTCTTTTTGCTATTTATATTAGCCCTCTAGCCCTAAAACAACTCAGCCATCCTCTCCATATTGCAGCTAAGGGCTCCCCGAGTCCTTCCTTGCAAAGCTGCAAAAAATGCAGCTTGCATGCCGCGATTGTTGTAGTTTTTTTTTTAGTTTCTTTTTTTTTTGTTTGTTTTTTTTTTCTTTTTTTTTCAACTTAATAATTTAACAAAAATAATAGTAAAACTAAATAATAATAAAACAACAATTTTAATCAAAATAAACAAACTAAAAAATAACAAAGTTACCATTTTCAATCTTTTTCTTTCATTTTTCCATTTTTCATCATTTTTCTTTTTTCCTTCCTTTTCCCTTTTTTCAAAATAAATTAACAAAAATAAACCAAAATGCCAAAAGATTGAATTTGAACGTATTTTTGTGAACAATTTTCCTTCTTCTTTTTTTTCTCTTTTTTCATGATTTTTTCCTTTTTTTTCTTTTTCATGATTTTTCTACGCTAAAACTTAAAAATAAAATAAAAACTAGAAACTAAAAAAAACTAAAAAGCAACCACGACAAATGAGAATAAAAAGTAAAAGAAATTACACCAAAAATTTGGTGTCTACAGAGTAGTAATTTAATTTTTAAAAAAAGTAACTTTCATTTTTATTTCGATTTACTTTTTGAAACATAAATAGGATAACACTTATATGACCATTTTCGATTTATTTTTTATTTACTTTTAGCGGCGATTTGATCTTGTGATAGGCCTATCCACCTAAATAGGATAACACTTAAAAATAAGAAAGTAAGTTATCCATCTAAAATAGTAAGTTAACAGTAATAAATTAGTAACTTTTATACTTCAAAATGTAAATTGGAATAAATTAGTAACTTTTATATCCCAAACTTACTTTTTATAGTGTAAGTTTAATTCAAGTAATAGTAAGTTTTAATACATAAATAGTAATTCTTACTAATAACATGGTAAAATTGATTAATAATCAAAACTTACTGATTTATGAGACACATGTACTATTTTACTTTAAAACATATTTCAAACTAGTGTTAGGGAATTTATTTGAAATAATGATAAGATGTTTTACTAATGATTAATTTTTAGTACCATAGAAGAACTTGTACTAGTAATAAAGGAAATTTCAATTCAACAATCAACATGCACATGATTACAGTAATTTTTTAGTCGTTTAGACTAATATGTGCCATAAAGTAGTCAGATTTAGTCGTTTGTGAATTCATAATTTTAACAATTTACATAAAATTCATCTATTAAAAATTATGATTATTATAAAATGCCCTTTTATAATAATTTACTTACCATTTGCCAATTAAAAAAAGAGTTTGATAGAAAACATATGGATACAAATCCATAATGTAAATGATACAAAGTATGTTTGAAAGTCACAGAACTTAACATATGGGTAATTTTACTATAATTTTCAAAGATTATGCTATATTAATACAACTTTAATTTTTATACTTGTGACCCAGAAAATAAATTTATTAAGATTTTACCATTTTATTAAATTCATAGGCATTAATATATGAAAATTGCGTACCATTTTATTATATTCATCGGTGTCCATATATGGAAATTGTGATGTATAGATAAGTGCAATTCTATATATAATTCGAAAGATTTTTTTTTTACTGTCATCCAAACTTTTTAACCTTTCACAAATTCAAAAATAATTCAAAATTTATAATATGACAAATTATTCTTACATATTTTATAAGGTCATATGCAAAAAAAAGTTTTCATAGTTTATTTAAAATGGTTAAAACATATAATATTTATAAATGATACGTACAATTGTGTATCATACATTTACATTACGAGTAATTACTAACTATAATACTAAGTTTCAATTATTAATAAAAAATCTTAGCATTATTTCAAATAAACTTCCTAATACTTGTTCCATATAAGTTTCTTTAAGTAAAATAGTAAATTTATGCCATAAAATAGTAAGTTTTGATGATTAACCAAATTTACTATTCTATCAATAATATTTACTATTAGTCTATAAAAACTTACTATTATTTGAACTAAACTTACTCTCCAAAAAGTAAGTTTTAGATATAGAGTAGTTATTTACTTAAAAAAAAAGTAAGTTCCATATTTCCTCAAATTTACTTTTTGAGACATAAAAATTACTAATTTCTTGAGTTAACTTACTATTTTTAATGTAAAACTTACTAACCATATTTTTAGGTACTATTTTATTCAGATGACCAGTACAACAGGTAATCAAATGGTCGCTAAAAGTGTTTTTATCTGTTATATCAGGTAAAAATAGTTTCGTTACTATAACCCTCGTTACTTCAGACTTTTCCTTGGAAATATTCAGCATTTTATTTGTTCAAAGTGAAATGGAATTATGGCCATTCAAGATCATTGCTGTCTCTGATGATAAATTCGTGATTGCAAGTCAACTATAAGAATGAGAAGAATCAATTTGTGGCTGAGGAGATTTCCTCCATAATCCTCCATCCTATGCAAGATGAAGGAGATTACCAGGCTTACCTTGGGATGATAGGGAAAAAAAGATGCTGTTGAAGCTCCTGCCTATTTCAATGATTCTTAGGAGGAGGCAGCAAAGGATGCTTGTGTTGTTTATAGGTTAAATGTGATGACACTGATGAGCAAAAGGATCTGGACACCCATGTTGGCTTAAGATTCATGGCTTTTTCTTTAGGGAAAAAAAAAAAGAAAAAGAGGAGTAGCGTGCTGGGGCGTTCTAAGATATTCATTGGGTATTTTTGGCTGATGTCAGCCAAATGGATTTTTGTGTTACAAGAAACATGATAACAAGGGGTGCAAGTGTAATTATTCAAATTAGAGAGGAGCTGTCTGCAATTTTCAGGAACCTCGAGTGAGATTTTTGAAGTTATCCATTTTCATTATTATGTTACGTATAATGATATTTTAAATATTATCTATCTTGAGTGGTTTTAGGGACAAACAGTAAAATTAAGAGAAAAATGATATTAGAGGATAAAGTGCAAAATATGCTATACCTAAAGGTATAGGAGATTTATTGGAGTTAACCTCTAGAGGTATAAATGTCTTTTTGACATTTCTATCATACGAGGTTAAACTTGACTAATGGTTTAGGGAATAAAACGAGAAAAATAATGTTAGGGAGTAAAGTGCAAAACAAATTAAATCTTAAGGGGAGAATTGTGATTAACGCTATTTGATAAGCAACACCAGTTTCTTGCTTCTTAGGGCTGTAGCGGATGACTTCATGGATCCTCCTCTAATGGCGAAAATGGAATTTTCTTTTTATAATGAAGTTAGAAAAAAATTTTGATGATACAAGATTTCTTGCAGTCTCATACACAATTCACATAGCAGAGCTAGAATACTGAAATAACAATTCTTAATAGAAAGAAGTCTATTTACTGAATTGTCTCTGAACTTACTAGCCACCAGGGGGACTCTAGAACTAAAAAAAAGGCCTAGCAACTGCAGTATACATGGAATGGTTCTTGAAACGACTTGAGTACAAAAAAGTCCTTTTCAACTGACTAACAATCATACCAGGCAATGGAGATAGGGAAAACAGAATTACCAACCAGAGCCAGGAGATGAAATTTCCAAATAACATACATCACTGACAACCGCAACATATCATCAACTGAAATTTTATAAGCATCCAGCATCAAAACCATCAAATTGAACCCAAAATCTTATTCTCCAACCAATTTAAAAATTATACAAATTACAAATTATGAATTATGTAGAATCGGGAGATGAAAATAGATGACCCAGTTGCAAAGGTCAAGGGACTAGAATGAATAATTTGCCAGTATTCAAAAAATATTTCAATAATGGCAAAATAGAATATGTAATAACATGATTTTTATAAAATCCATTAACGAATGAAAAGTAAAAGAAGCACATAAACTAAAAATGATGACGAAAAAAAGAGATTTCTTTCCTTGATTTGAACTCTGTGACTAGGGCATCATCAGAAGGATCTTCTAAGGTTGGGATACAAACCTCAACTGAATAAAGATTGAGAACAAAAATCACCAATGGAGCTAAAATAATGAAATAAAAAAAATTAAAAGAAGAGATTACTGAATTAATCTAGATTTCTTCATCAACTCGTCCATGAGTTTTAAAAGTAATCCAGATTCATAAATTTCAATTAATCCAGCTTGCTTCATTAACTCGTCCACGAGTTTCAAAGTTAATCCAGCTTCAAAAGTTTCGCTCAAATTAGATTGGTTTCATCGGTGGAGACTTGGATAAGAACGGAAGAACAAGAAAGTGCACCAATTTTGATAGAACATGGCATCGTCTTTGATAAAACAATGCTTCAGGTGCTATTGCTGCTTCTCGTCATCGATATTAATTGTAAAAACATCTACTGTCAATCTGCTAAAGGATTAAGTAATTACCTGTTTGATGAGAAATGGAGAGATAGAATGAGAAATTAGGGATGAGCAGAGGCAAAATCGAAAGTTTTCGGAAGAGAAATTTGGGGCATAGAGTTCTCGGACTATAGAAGAAATTTAGAAAAATTGAGAGGGGAGAAGAAGTGGAAGGACTGAGAAAATGGAAAGATTACTTGCCATGAATATGATTCAGTAATTATTCGTTTAATGCTTGGATAGCTCACAACAACGACATCGTTTAGTTGCGCAATTAGTGGTGGAATTTAATTGTGACATTAATTTGCCACGAAAAGCCAAGTACAGGGTCAATATTTCAGCATAATCAAAATAATACCACTTTATTGCGGCAAATTAGCTATGTGCCGCAAATGGCCAATTCTGTTGTAGTGGTAGGAGATGAAAAGGCAGTTTTCGCATCGCTTAATATAACAAATGAAACCCTGCAGTCCTTTTGAGAGTTTACTAAAATCTACTGCAGAAAATGTTATCTAGCTAATGAAAAGGCTTAATTCGCTTGCTTAATAATTCACTTACTTAATTCACTTACCTATTTTTCCATACATGTGCTAGGTGTTGTGGTAATGAATTTTTTGTAGCTTTTCTTCTTTTGGTTTTTTGGGATCTAATTGAAACTGAATTCTTTCCTTTTATTTTGTTACTAAAGGTTGGGATTAGAGTGGTAGTGAAGCTAATCGAGTTGTTTAGAGAATCTCGACTTGAACTTCTTACATCATTTTGGTTCTTGATCACTACGATGTTTTTCACAATTGCAATGGTATAGATTGTTTTCTACAAGAATTACATTTGGATAAATTCAGATATATGCATATTATTTACTCATTTTTTTCCTTTTTTTTTTGAATTTTTGATTAGATTGGTTTCGTGGTCAAGGCTTTGATCGAGTCAAGCTCTCCACGGTATAGATTGGAAGAAGCAATTCAAGACCCTAAGCTTTCTAAATTAAAATTGGATCAGCACAATGCAGAGAAATTAGTAAAAGCTTCTTTGAAGATGTCCAAATGACGGAATGCTTTAAAGAAGCAAAGCCATTTGAGGGGGAAGATGGAACTTGAATAGTATTAAAAGTTTTTTTTTTTTTAAAGCTTTTGAGTTTGGCATTTTTTTAGGATGGTAAAGGATATGGCTTGCTAACTATGTCTCTTATGTTCCAAAAAAAAAAAAGAAAAAAGAAAAGCTATGTCTCTTATGATACTCCCTCCATTCCACTTCAGTAGTCTTGCTTTCTTCTTTTCATCTATCTCAAATTATAATTCACTATTCAAATGAAAATTTTAGTTAATTTTACTTTTTCTAAAATATCCTTATGTAATGTATTTTGTTATTAGTGAGTATAACTTATCTTATTCAATAATTACTCTTCAGTAGTCTTGCTTTCTTCTTTTCATCCATCTCAAATTATAATTCACTATTCAAATGAAAATTTTAGTTAATTTTAATTTTTCTAAAATATCCTTATCTAATGTATTTTGTTATTAGTGAGTATAACTTATCTTATTCAATATCCTTACGTAATGTATTTTGTTATTAGTGAGTATAACTTATCTTATTCAATAATTACTCTTCAGTAGTCTTGTTTTCTTCTTTTCATCCATCTCAAATTATAATTCACTATTCAAATGAAAATTTTAGTTAATTTTAATTTTTCTAAAATATCCTTATGTAATGTATTTTGTTATTAGTGAGTATAACTTATCTTATTCAATAATTACTTAATTATTCAAAGTAATTATTGAATAAGATAAGTTATACTCACTAATAACAAAATACATTACATAAGGATATTTTAAAAAAATTAAAATTAACTAAAATTTTCATTTGAATAGTGAATTATAATTTGAGATGGATGAAAAGAAGAAAGCAAGACTATGGAGGGAGTATCATAAGACTCACTAATAACAAAATACATTACATAAGGATATTTTAAAAAAATTAAAATTAACTAAAATTTTCATTTGAATAGTGAATTATAATTTGAGGTGGATGAAAAGAAGAAAGCAAGACTACTAAAGTGGAATGGAGGGAGTATCATAAGACTCACTAATAACAAAATACATTACATAAGGATATTTTAGAAAAATTAAAATTAACTAAAATTTTCATTTGAATAGTGAATTATAATTTGAGATGGATGAAAAGAAGAAAGCAAGACTACTGAAGAGTAATTATTGAATAAGATAAGTTATACTCACTAATAACAAAATACATTACATAAGGATATTTTAGAAAAATTATTAGTGAGTATAACTTATCTTATTCAATAATTACTCTTCAGTAGTCTTGCTTTCTTCTTTTCATCCATCTCAAATTATAATTCACTATTCAAATGAAAATTTTAGTTAATTTTAATTTTTCTAAAATATCCTTATGTAATGTATTTTGTTATTAGTGAGTATAACTTATCTTATTCAATAATTACTTTGATTTATACTAGTGTAACTTTTCATAAGTACTGTTGTTATAATTAATGTAAAAGTATGATGATTAGTCATACTCCTATTATTAATGTAAAAATATTTTAGAAAAATAGTAGGTTAGATTTACTCTGAAAAGAAAAACCCCAATACAATCAAAGTAGGATGGGAGGAGTAATTTTTTCTGGAGTATTTATTCTTTTGTTTCTTTCATACATCCAATACATATACACACACACATATGTATCTGTATATGTGTATATGTACATGTGTGTGTGTGTGTGTGTGTTTGTGTGAGGCATTATCACGAATTTTGATAGCTAGGCACTGCCTATTGGTCCAAAAGGTTCCCTTTTGCATTCTCGCAAACACCGTCTGCATGAATCTTTAAGATCTGATAGTAGAACCATTCAAAATACTAAGAGATATAGGAAAATTATTGACGTGTGCAGGGTATAGATATAACAATTAGCTCATTCACAGTCAAGTTTTACATTTATAAATCCTAAATACCCTACACGCATTTTTCACAAGTATACGAGTCGAGAGCGAGTATATGGTATTAAGGGTCGATCCCACAAAGAAGAGTTTTAATTACCGATAGTTTTCGAAATCCTTTATTATTTAGACTATAATCATGAAGTAAAAGTAATAAAATTAACACTAGAAAACTCCTAGAGGTATGGAATTCCTTACTACTCTTGCAAAAGAAGTTACCAGTTACGTAAATGTTATTATCTTGGCTAGTCATGGCATAATTTCCTAATGTATGTGAAACCTACTCTTGTAGTAAATCAACTATACTTGCAATTAAGCCATATCTACTCTCATGGTTATGAAATTAACTACAAGCTTATTTCTTCTATGAAATTACATGAAACAAGTCACTAAAAGCCACAAAGATACTCCTCTATTCTCGTGAGTGAACTCCCTAGGTTTATCACCTTCTTGAACTAATGTTAAATTCCAATTTTCATTGCAAACTTAACACTTTTAAACAATTACAATTAATGGCCGGTTAATCATGATTAGAAAAGTAAAAGTAATAAATAACTTGCTCAGAATAATATCATTAAACAACCAAATAAACATTACTAACAAGATATAGAAAGTTCATCCATAACTCTAGGCATAAACTTTAACTAAACATGAAGAAAAACAAATCCAAACTTGTATTATAGTTAAACATGAAATTAAATACAAAAGAGAAAGTGATAGGAAAGATATCACCCTTGTCACATGAGCTCTAACTCTCTATCTTTCCTCTTCAAATCTTCATCCAAATCTAACTACAAATACAAGAAGGAAAAACTACAATAACTACTCTATACTATCCTAACTAATGAACTAAGGAAATTCTAGTGAAAGTCTACATTTTTGTGGAGTTCCTCTAATCTTCCAAAGTTGTTAAAATGTTCTCCAAAGGCCTCTATTTATAGAGGATTCAAGAGCCAAATGAGTTGTTTCTAGTTGTCATCTTTGACTCTTGAAACTCTTATGAGTTGTTTTTCCAGCTTTCCAACCTTTTCTTGATCAGATATAGCTGGAATTGATAGCTAGAATTGAGTTGGAAAAGTTGTGCGAAAGCAAGTCAAGTTGATGAGCAAGTTGCAGAAAATAGAAAAGAATACGCGACTTCATCTTGCATATTGGATAGTTGCGTTTTCTCTTCAGCACGACTTCAATCGATATTTTCTCAATGATGGAGAACAAACTAACTCTGTGGACTGAGATATGACCAAAATACCATTAACTGGTCAGAGCTCTATTTCAGCTTTCAACAGCAGAGTTGCACTTTTGTATTTTGACTTTTTGACAATGAAAATGACTGAACTGAACTTCCATGTCTTCATACAAATGTAGATCTATCTCTTAGGTTCAAAATGGTATAAGAATAACCTCAATCCAATGCTTGTAGCTCAAGATATTGCCAAAATACCACAAGGTGTCAAAACTATCTTCACTTGCATTTCTTCCTTTGAATGTTTTGCACTTCATGTCTTCTTTAAACCACTTCAAATCATCAATAATCATCTAATTATCTTCTCAAATCTCTCCAATTGATGATTGAATCCTTAAAACTATAAAAATATGAAGTTTTTACCCTTAAAATCCATAGAAATGCAATTTTGACACTTTCAAACCACAAAATGCATATTTTCACTAGAAACTTTAGTTAATTAGCTATAAAAGTAGTTAAAGCACACTAAAACTAACTAATAAAACACACTAAAAACACGAAAAGTATATACTTATCAAATACCCCCATACTTGAACCATTGCGTGTCCTTAAGCAAGAAAAATACAAACCAACAATGATCCAACATTTTAAACATAAACATATGTACACCATTCAACTTCATTTCCTAAAAAACAAGGTAAATAACTATCATGCAATCATTCATTAATCCTCAAGTACTCATAATATCTAGTAAAGGAAAGCTAATTATACCCTAATTATGCTAATTCATCTCAATTTGTCCCCTTCACCCAATGTCACAAGTAAGTAACTCATATGGCCAATAAAAATGCTATTTAATCCCATGATCATTTTCTTATTCAACTTAGAAAGGGATTTATCCATACAATATAACTAAATATTACTCAAGTTGTGAAAGTGCATTTTGACATGAAGATCGATATTTTTCGATGAAAATCGCCGGTTACTCAACACTTCACATACTCAAGTTGTTTAACATACTTTTAATTCGAGTATCGCTTTACGTGAAAGTCAATATTTATAGATGAAGACTCCCGATTACTAAGTACAAGAACCATTGGAGTAGAACAAGTCCTATTCTCTTTTTTTTTTTATCTTTTTTTCTTTCTCTTTTTCCTTTTTCTTTTTTTTTTAAGTAAGTCTCTCAAAAGCATAATCATGAGAAGAGTGTTACACTTATTGACCATATTAATCACTTAACTTTGTAAAATCAAGTAAAGAGAAGAAATTTCATCAAATATGCAAAATGTAGGCATAATTTTCTCTACTTTACAAGATATTTTCCTATAAATGTACAAATTATAATCACATAATAGTCATTTCCAAATTAAATTAGAAAAGAAGCTTTCAAGTCACATATATTTATCTCAAAAGTAGAAGGAATTTGAATTACTAATGGTCTGAAACTTGTTGCCCTTTAGATAAAATTGAAAAAATTTGAAACAATTTGGGGCATTGTACAATTTTGAACAAGATTTTAGAAAAGTTTTGGCAGAGTTTCCTCTTATAAATAGACAAAACTCCCTGCCAACAAACCCAGTTTTGAACAAATTAAAGCACAAGAAATATTTACCCAGTTTTGAACAAATTAAAGCACAAGAAATATTTTCAGGCAAGTCCTGAATGTGCTGAAATATTTTCAGCACAAGTCCTGAATATTTTCAAGCAAGAAATATTTTCAATCACAACTAACATATATAATCTCAATTCCCCCCTCCCAACTTAACATGCACATTGTCCTCAATGTGTAAAAAAGGAATCAAGATAAAGAAAGTAATTTTCCCTATTGTTGCGATTGAAGTACCAAAGCATTAAGTTCACGAGCCATTGTCCACTTATCTCCACAACTTCATGAGGTCCATTGGATAACTATTAGTGATAGAAACCTAAGAATGGAAAATGAGAAACAAAGGTCATAACGAAGGCATTAATAAACATATAACGGTGATCCGTGACTCATACGCCTTTGTGGTGGTGATATACCTATAGAAAATACGCAACAAACTACTCAAGGTACAAGGAAATATGCAAGGAAAAGAAAAAGAAGAGAATGAACAATGAACCCATATTTTTCTTTTAAAAAGAATCCTAAAAACAAGAGTTCATAAAACGCGGCCTTGAAGTCACATTTTTATCATTCGCGTTTTCTATTATAATTTTGCTAGACCAAATACGAGACTTCTGAAAATGCAACTTGAAGTCGCGTTTTGAGGCTCACGTTTTCTTCTTATATTTTGCAGAAATGAATACGCGACTCATGAAAACGCGACTAGAGGTCGTGTTTTTTTGCGCTCGCATTTTCTTCATTCTGCAGTTTTCTACAAAAACTTCTTAACGTTTCAAAAATTATGTTTTTACCCCAATTACTCAAAATGCATCCTAGGTCATTTTTTTGCCAAAGTATTCAATGCACGCACATGTAAAACAATCAAAATATGCATTTTAACCCTTATTAACAAATTAAAAACAACTTTTACTCAAATCGAGGGGTAGAGTTTCTTGATTGAACTTCGCCTTTTTCACCTCATTTGGTCACTTATGCCTTTATTTCCCAAACATATGAAAGAAAAACAACAAAATAATTTAAATACATAATTTAAACATAAAAATCACGCCAAATAACGTAAACGTAAACAAACATTGGGTTGCCTGCCAACTAGCACTTTTGTTTATAGTCGTTGGCTCGACTATTTAACCTTATTTTTCAAGGAGGTTTTGTCAATGAATAATCCATCATTTTAGGTCATGGTGGAAAGTTAAAAGGTGGCTTTATGACAAAAATCACATATTCAAATGATAAGAGAGATGGAAGTGACTTACTTATCTCAAGTGTTTCATAGATATTACCTTGAATATGCACCACTTGAGAACTCACCAAACGAACGTCCACATGGCTTTCTTGGAGAATAATTAAAACTTGTACTCTCAATGCATTCCTCAAGAGGGGTGAAAAATGAGTCATTAAGGCTCACCTCTTGAGGTTCAAGATTAGTTCCAAAGGTACTATCATGTGTAATGGACTCTTTTTAATTGAAACACAAATTAGATTCATCATTTTGATCAAAATGCAATCCATTTTCACTTGCAACATACTCACCATTCATGCTAGAGTCATAGTGCATGTCATTCGAAGAAATAACTTCACACAACTCATGCAATTGGTCTTGTATTCTACCAAAGTGAGAAGCTAATTCATCTAACATTTCCTCAACCCTATCAAAACAGTCGGACATTGCATTAGCTAACCTTTTTATAGCTAACTCCCAAGATGATTTAGAATCGTTAGCTAATGATTCACTTTCTAATTCCGAAGGTGAAGGTGCATTAACTAACCTTTCTATTGCCAATTCTCAAAATGGTTTTGATTCATATTGGACATATTCGGGTTGGTAATCATAAAAACATGGAGAATCACTATAATTACATTGATTATCCCAATCATAAGCATGAGAATTATCCCAATTAGCACCATATTGATCAAAACAAGGATTGTAATGCCCTAATTCATCAACATAATCCACATTTTGTGCTTGCCTATATGTATGAGTAGCGTGATAACCTCCACACAAGTCATAAATCACATGATAAGAATTAAAAACATTGATATTCCTCTTTTGCTCAAGCATATTTATAATAGTGTCCATTTGAATTTTTAACGTTTAACATCAAATTTAAACTTTAAACACCTTAAACTAATTTCAAAAGACATATTTTCAGTAATTTCATGGTTACCTCTATCCATGGAGCTTTGCATGTAGTAACCATCCGTTGTTGATTTTTCACTTCTCAAGCATTGTCTCCTCACGTTTTCTACTCTCCAATTGAACCCCAAAACATGCTTTCAAAAACAACTCAAAAACACGTTTAGCCAAGAAGAATAGATAAATTGACACATATAAAACATGTGAATAAAGACTCAACTAGACACTAAATATAACAAACTAGACACTAGACACAGCAAAAACAAGAAAAACAAGAAAAACAAGTAAAAATGTCTAAACTAATAAAGTTGCTCTTAGCACTGATATTGACAAATTTTCCCCAGCAACTGCGCCAAAAACTTGATGTGTGCAGGGTATACATATAACAATTATCTCATCCACAGTCAAGTTTTACATTTATAAATGCTAAATACCCCACACCTGATTTTTCACAAGTATATGAGTCGAGAGTAAGTATAGGGTATTAAAGGTCGAGCCAACAGGGAAGAGTTTCAATTACCGATGGTTTTTGAACTCCTTTATTATTTAGACTATAATCATGAAGTAAAAGTAATAAAAATAACACTAGAAAGCTTCTATAGGTATGAAATTCCTTACTACTCTTGCAAATGAAGTTACTAGTTAAGTGAATGTTATTATCTTGGCTAGTCGAGACGTAATTTCCTAATATATGTGAAACCTACTATCGTAGTGAATCAACTATACTTGCAATTAAGCCATATCTACTCTCATGATTATGAAATTAACTACAAGCTCATTTCTTCTATGAAATTACATGAAACAAGTCACTAAAAGCCACGAAGGTACTCATTTGCTCTCGTGAGTGAACTCCCTAGGTTTATCACTTCCTTGAACTAATGTTAAATTCGAATCCTCATTGCAAACTTAATACCTTTAGATAATTACAATTAATGGCCAGTTAATCATGATTAGAAAAGTAAAAGTGATAAATAACTTGCTCAGAATAATATCATCAAACAACCAAATAAACATTACTAACAAGATATAGAAAGTTCATCCATTACTCTAGAAATAAACTTTAACTAAACATGAAGAAAAAAAATCCAAACTTATATTATAGCTAAACATGAAATCAAATACAAAAGAGAAAGTGATAAGAGAGATGTCACCCTTGTCACATGAGCTCTAACTCTCCATCTTTGCTCTTCAAATCTTCATCCAAATCTAACTACAAATACAAGAAGGAAAAACTACACTAACTACTCTATACTATCCTAACTAATAAGCTAAGGAAATTCTAGTAAAAGTCTACATTTTTGTGGAGTTCCTCTAACCTTCCAAAGTTGTTAAAATGTTCTCCAAAGGTCTCTATTTATAGAGGATTCAAGAGCCAAATGAGTTGTTTCTAGTTGTTATCTTTGACTCTTGAAACTCTTATCAGTTGTCTTTCTAACTTTCCAACCTTTTCTTAATCAGACACAGCTGGAATTGATAACAAGAATTGAGCTGGAAAAGTTGTGTGAAAGTAGGGCAAGTTGATAAGCAAGTTGTAGAAAACAGAAGAGAATATGCGACCTCAGAAATACGCGACTTCATCTCGCGTATTGGACAGTCACGGTTTCACTTCAGCACCACTTCAACTGATATTTTATCAATGATGGAGGCCAAACTAGCTCTTGTATAAAACATATATCTCTGAGTTAGCTTTCCAATACCTCAAGAATCATCTCATTCGGTGCTCTGTGGATCGAGATATGACCAAAATACCATCAACTGGTTAGAGCTCTATTTCAGCTTTCGACAGCAGAGTTGCACTTCTATATTTCTACTTTTTGACAATGAAAATGATTGAATTGGACTTTGATGTCTTCATACCAAATGTAGATTAATCTCTTATATTCAAAATGGTATAAGAATCACCTCAATCCAATGCTTATCACTCACGATATTGCCAAAATACCACAATGTGTTAAAACTGTCTTCACTTGCATTTCTTCCTTTGAATGTTTTGCACTTCATGTCTTCTTTAAACCACTTCAAACCATCAATAATCATCCAATTATCTTCTCAAATCTCTCCAATTGATGATTGAATCGTTAAACCTACAAAAACATGAACTTTTTACCCTTAAAATTCATAGAAATGCAATTTTAACACTTCAAACTGTAAAATGCATATTTTCACTAGAAACTTAGATAATTAGCTATAAAGGTAGTTAAAACACTAAAACTAACTAATAAAACACACTAAAAACATGCAAAGTATATACCTATCAATTATATAGTTAGAGTTTCAAGCCAACACATAAATAACCCCTATGGGATATGCTAAAAGGAGTTTTTGGGTGGATTATTTCAAAAGTATGTCAAACGGCTTCCTTTATCTCCGAAAAGGTTAAAGAATCCGCAGATTGTGTTAGGTGATATTTTTTGTTATTCGTTTAAAAATGCAGCCAAAAAGATGGCTAATAGATCGATTTATAGAATAGTGGAAATTTTTAGGTGCATCAAAAGTTCTATATATTCAAAAGCTCCATCAAGAGTAAAATACATATAGCGAGAAAAATTGTTATCTAGCAGCTGTTGAAGAGTTGGGTTATTCAGAAGTTGTTGAAGTTCTAGAGCTCCATCAGGGGTTCTATATATTTTATTGTGAAAAGTAGTGTTATCTAGTTGATAATGGCTAATTTGTGATATTTTTTAATGTGTTTCACATTATTTTTTAGTCAATTTGTAAAGTTAAATGGTACAAGTTGTCCATTTTTTGTCACTAATTTGCACCGTCAATTGATAGATGAATTTGTTGTGATTTTCTCATTTTAGATGGAAAATCTCTGTATTTTGTAGGTAAAATGATCAAGTTCACTTGGAAGTGAAATGGTGATCTAAAGTGAGAATTAGAAGATTGAGAAGTCATAATAATATCTAAAAGAGATGGTACAATTCAAGGATGAAAAGCCAAAAAAAAAAAAAGAGAATCCCTCGAGGGATTGGTCCGAGGGATTCCTGGTAGCTGCGAGTAGTCAACTTGCATGATTTTTGTTTTTTTCTCCATTTTTCATAAGACAAAAGGGGACAACTTGTACCAACTTTTGGAGATTCTAGGAGCTTCTCTTTTTGACACTTTGGCTCCGATAATGCAAGGCCAAGAATATATACTACCTAGTTCTTATAGTTTTGGGAGGTTTGAGTTCTAATTAGCTTGAGAGAAGGGAAAGACTTTGGAGAAGAAGAAGAACAACCAAAGGGTTGTGTCTTACCCTTTGAGGCAACAAGCCCTTAGCAAATGTAACTCTCTTTATTTTCTCTTGATTTAATGTAGGTTAGTGTAGTAGATTCTAGTTGTGGCTATCCATTCTTGTATTGGTTCAATAAGGAGGTCAAGGGAGATGAAAAAGGAGAGTGTCAAGAAGTTCTAGTGACAAGGGTTTTTTTTTTTTCCACATCTTTATATTTGTATTGAACTCAAAGTAGATGTTGTTTGTTATCCTTTTCCTTTAAAATTCCTTTTTATTATTCTCCTGCTTTTTTTTGTTGTTAATTTGTCAGAACTATTGTGGATATCCATAATTTGGGGGAGAAAAAAGCATATGCACAGAGATTCTAGTAAGTATGATCATTCTGGTAAAAAATAATAAAAGATGCCACTATGACAGGGGTCGAGTCTGTGCAATAATAAAAATAAAACCTAAATACCACTAAAAGCAATCAATAATTAATTCTAGGTACTGGAGCAGGGACCCTAGGTGTATAATTGGTTACTTGATTCACCATGTTCTCGAAGAGTTTGCTTAATCCGATATACCAGAATTAATTAGTTGACAAAATTTACTAAATAGTAGACAGTGGCAAGTAGGGTCGTCTCCTCAAGGACTGGGGATATTTGTCTCTTTGAGATTCTAATTGATAAAGGGGGATTTTATCGGACTAAAACTAAAAACAATTAACCGATTCAACTCAAAATAAATAATTAACTAGCACGAATATAGCAGGAATGAAATCAAGAATAGATAAATTCTAGCCAAGGATACAACTACTCAGACACAGTCCATTTATCTGATCATTGATGCAAGAGAGGTTCACTTAATTTATTAATAGACTCGCTATAGTCGCCGATGAACTCTAACAACCAATTTTTCCTTAATTTATTGATAACCAAGGTACGACCATTGATCACCCCTAACCAGAAAATACTCCTACGTACGACCGTAGGAATTAATTTTTCAATTGCATTAATAACTAGAAAAACCTAGCCCTAATCAATAACACGCTACGAAGGTTATTTAAATTAGATTGCACATTCCCTTATATTAATCAATCAAATAATTACGGATTTAATTGACTAAATTGGTACGAGATTAATAAATCACATTGAACATTGGACCCTTGACATCCAATTAATAAAATAATCTCATGAAAATTCAAGTAGACAACGTGCAAATATTAATAAATTGAGAGAAGCATGAAAACTAATTAGATCTCACAGATTTTCGGGACTACGCCGTCGAATTGACCCTTGACTAGATAGAAGGCTTAGCCACGCCGCATAATTAAATCTCCACGCAAATTAATTGATTGCAAAGGCATTGCATTTTTTACTAGAAAACAAGGAATATAAAAATATTCTTCCCGTTGAGAAATATTGTCGAACACCTGGCGTGCGTTAAAGGCTAGTCCGAAGAAGAAAAAAACTGAAAACTATGCTAAAGGCTAAAAATCTTGCCGTCTGTACATTTGTGTTCCTTGAAAGCCAAAAGAAAATTGACTCTCTCTATCCAGGTGGTCCCTACCAAATTTAGAGTACGACTGCAAGAAAGTCCAAAGGCCCCTGAATGTTTCCTCTTTTCTAGTTTCCTATTCCTAGTCAAAAACTCCAATACTCAAAACATTTCTAAAGGAAATGCCATCCGTCTCTAGCATTCCGTGGGCCAGGCTTGTGAGGCTTTCTTTTGGAGTCTCCCAAATTTGCATCCAAAAGTCCCTATTTTTGTAGTTGTCTGCTCCACTCCCTGAAATTAAGTCCAGATACCAAATATGAGTAGATATCAACAATTACCACAATATTTGACAGGGACGAAAGGGAAAATTAATAATAAAATTGCTAACAAATAATATCCTATCAATTCCCCCCACACCTGAATCATGCTTGTCCTCAAGCATGGGGACAACTCAACTCAACAATGGCTAGCTCTCACATTATCTATTGCCCGCTGTGCTTACACCAAAATCAAGGTTTAGTGGCTAAGTGTCGAGTCATATCTCTCCTAGTTAGCTCCTAAGTTCATAGACTCGTCCAATTCATGGCTAACTCGCCTAGGAAATCCAAATATTAATTAGCAACAGTCAGCAATTAAGTTAACTGGCAACCAAAATTTCAACATTGAAAACCAAGGATCGGCGGGCCAACATGATCATAGACTTACATATTTTCCATATCTGATCTTTTTTTCTTCTTTTTTTTTCTTTTTTTTTTGATTGAACGAATAATGCTTAGTCCCAAGCCATTCAAGCCTTTTGACGTGAATTCTGACATTTTTAGATAAAAGAGCCCAATTACTCAACTTTTCATAACTCTAGGACTACTTACTCATAGATATCGTCATTTTTTGACGCAAGAGTCGACACTTGTAGTGAAAACTCCCGGTTACTAGGTGACGACACTAGCGGAGTATAGCCAATGTTATTCTCAATAAAGTACCAAAATAGCAAACACTTAAAGATCATGGCCCACGTCATCTCCTAAACATGGAGGACCAAGGTCAACAGGGGACCAATCCACACAACAGTGCCAGCAAGATATTTACATTGTCTAAACAAGTTAGCCATAAATTGCACCAAGTCATTAAACTCAAAATATTCACCAGGACAACATGCTCTTGCTAGCCATCGAAACTAAATTCATAGAATAAACTACAACTAGCAATAGAAGAGTGAGCCGTCAAAATATTCACCAAGATAACAGCAAAGGAAAGACACCAAAAAAAAAAAAACAAAGGAACAACACCCAAACTGACCCCCCCACACCTAAGTCACACATTGCCCTCAATGTGATGATGTAACAGCAAAAAGGGAGGAGAAGGGCAACGGTACTTCCCTGAAGTCGTCAAAATAGGGATGGATCGGGCGCGAACTAAGGAGCAATTCCCGCATGTTGCATAAATGCTGCCAGATTCTGCACCATGCTATGCAAGTTAATGCCAATGTGGGTCATGCGAGTCTCCAGTCTCTCAACTGTGTTCCGGAGTTGAAGCCAATCGTCGGCCGTTGGGGTGGGAGGAGGTGGAGCGGAGGTCGACGGGCCGGGATCACCGCCACCAGTGGAGGCTCGGGCAAAAGATGACCGAGGAGGAGCGCGTAGCGAACCCGGGGGAACAACTTCCCATCCATCATCGCCCTCCCGAACCAAACCCATTTTCTCCAAGCACGGAATGTCCAAGGGCTCCATGTGACAAGCTATATGCAAATCATAGTTAGAAATATCAAGTACATGCAAATTAATAGCCAAGTGAGTAACGTACAACCCAAAAATCATGGGGCGCTTCTTTTTAGGCAAAATAGACTTGAACTGAGAAGCGAGCCAGCACCCAAGGTTAATCTTAATATTGTTATGCATACACCATATGAAGAAAAATTCGGGCTTAGACAAAATGCCCGAACTGTCTCGCCTACCCGAGAAACTATAAGCCAAGAAACGATGGATATAGCAAGACGCCGGGTCCTTCAGATAAGAACCCTTAGATAGACGAGGGTCATAATTATCCCTGTCCACGGACATAACCTCCCAAATATGGCGATAGCGGGAGAAAAAAGCTAGACATAGTCACATGCACTCTCGGCATACTCGCGAGACTCGGCATAGAATGGATCAATAAAACCAAGGGCAAGATTGAAGTCAATAATGAAATGGTGGAACTCATGACCCATTAAACGAAAGCGGATGACATTAGGGGTAGAAACTGTGTAACCAATGAGAAGGTCGAACTCAAATGTGGCACAGAACTCCCTAACTAACTCAACAAAGGCCGGGCGGTCAGTAATACGAGAATAGGAAAGCCACCCAATGGCCTCAATCAACCGGTCAAAACCAACTCAAATATTTATAAGGCCCAAGGTGGATATGGATGCCTCTTTGCCTCCCAAGGCGAGCCCTCCTCCCAGAGGAGGAAGGGTCATGCGAGGGGTCAGACGCGGGTATGGAGTGCTGGGGTGGAGGAGGCTGAGGAGTCCTAGAGGTCCTAGACCTAGAAGAGGAAGACCGAGGTCTCACCATTGTGACTAAGAGGTCACTTAATCAACCAGAATTAGAATGCGCACAAGATATGAATTGAAAGACCTCTAGGGAACCCAACTAGCACTATAGCAGAAAGTAGTAATGCCAACCAGCAAGTCCAAAGAGTACAACAGTTATGAGTAGTGCTAGTGTTTAAAATGATCACCAAATTTTAGCAATTAGACACACTACCACCCAAACAAGGCAAATAGAGACAACCTATGTCAACAAGCAAATGCAAACTGTCTCCAATTGGATAGTTAAGTACCCAATTCCACCTACTAAAATTAGCAAATGACTCAAGGAAATGGCACTCCAGCAACAGCAGTACAGAATTGGGATGAAAATAACTCAATAAAGATGCCCAGTAGTCAATGAGGCAACCAATAACACAGGGGTGACAAATATTATATAAACTATCCTCACCAGTACCACTGGTGTAAGCACAAGGAAAAATTAAATTGAATAGTTAACCCAATCAACAAAATGCACACTTTAGGCACCCAAGGTCGAGACAAACGTCTCAACAAAGCATCAATTACAGGCAATAAGCAATGGTGGTCCCAATGTAGTCAAATGCAAAATCAATTCAGCCTAACAATTCAATAAATATCAGAAAACACCCCCACCTATAGCAACAATTAAACTCAATTCTGTCCAAAATGAACCGCAGAAAATGCCCAACAAAGTTAACTGTCAGAAACGTCCCCAAAAACTAACCCTCAAATTTGCAAGAGAAACCCCAAATAAATCATTAGATGACAAATCAAGCAAATTACCCCAATTACGAATCAATTCCAGCATTAGTGTCTAGAAATTGCAAAGGAGAAAGGGCAAACTATATCTCCACCTGCCAATTTTTGACAGGTGGTGATGGCGCGGTGGAGCTTGGAGCTACTGGCTGCGTGGGCTTGGGGTGAGTGGAGGAGAATGAGGGCAGTCGCGCTATGGAGAGGCTGAGCGGCGAAGTGACTGCAAGAGGGACAGGCACGCGGCGAGGACAGCGGGGAAGACTGGTGGCCGGCTGCTGAAGCGCGACGAGTGCGCAGTAAAGGCTTGGAGGCTCAGCCTGGCTGCGCTAGTGTCGCGCGCAGGTAGCGGAGGGAGGCACGGCGAGCTGGTTAGCGGCGTGCGGCCATGGGAGTGAACGGGAGAGCTGGGGGCGCACGAGGTTGACCGCTGGTAAGGGTAGGCGTAGTGGAGGTGATGGCATATAGTAGTGGAGGGAGCTGTGATGCGGCGGATGGCGGGATGTGGTGTCGATCGAAGGGAGAGGGAAGTGGGAAAGATTGTTGGGGGCGGCGGTGTGCAAAAGAAAAGAAGGAAAAGGGGGAAAAACAGGGGGAGTGGCGGAGAAGAAGAAGGAAAGGAAAGAAAGAAAGAAAGAAAAAAAAGAAAAGAGAAAGAAAGAAAGTTTTTTTTCAAAAAAGTTTTTTTTTCTTTTTCAAAACCTTGTTTCTTCATTCTTTCCAAATTTATATTTCAAAATTCTGAATTTTTGAAAAGAAAACAAAACTTAAGGTTAAAAAAGAAATTTTTTTAAAATTTTTTTGAAGGTTTAAAAAGAAAAAATCATTTTCCTTTTTCTTTTAATAATAATAAATAATAATAATTAATAATTAATAATAATTTTTTTTTAATTCATGCTTTGGGTCGTCAAACACCGTGTGGGCATGCCAAGATTACAAAACGTCCACTGATCTCAGGAGACACAAACACCGCGTGAGCACGCCAAGATTGCACTTCCTGGTCACAGTGAAGGAAAATATTAATATTGATACTACCCAACGGGGAAACGACAAAACGAAAGAAATGAACAACTAAAAACAATAAAACCAATATTCGGGTTGCCTCCCAAAAGAGCTCCTTTTTTTATTGTTTTTGGCTAGACATAGCCCATAATTTGCTTAAACTAAGCAAATCGGGTCCTCCAAATGCATCGTTTCCACCCGTTCAACTGGAGCCCCTTCATAATACGGCTTGAGACAATGACCATTCACCACAAATTTATTCTTCATCCTTAAACTCTGGATCTCCACTGCACCATAATCAAAGACATTAGTTACAACGAAAGGACCGATCCAACGAGAGCGTAACTTACCTGGAAATAACTTCAATTTCGAGTGGTACAGTAGAACTTTTTGCCCACATTCAAACGTCTTCCTAGAGACCTGCTGGTCATGAAATATCTTATTCTTCTCCTTATAAATCATAGCATTCTCGTAGGCTTCATTGCGAATCTCCTCCAATTCTTGTAACTGTAACTTCCTTTGAATTCCGCCCTCATCGATATCTATATTGCATTGCTTGACCACCAAAAATGCTCTATGCTCGAACTCGACGGAGAGGTGACATAGCTTCCCAAATACCAAACGATAAGGGGACATGTCGATTGGCGTCTTGTACGCCGTTTTATATGCTCATAAGGCATCTTCAAGTCTCATACTCCAATCCTTTCTATCGGGTCGAACCATCTTCTCCAAAATCGACTTGATCTCTTGGTTCGATGCTTCCACCTAACCATTTATTTGAGGATGATAGGATGTAGATACCTTATGTAAGACGACATACCTCCTGAAAAGTGCAGCAATCGTCTTGTTGCAGAAATGGGTACCCCGATCACTTACAATCGCTCGCGGCATTTCAAAGCGGACAAAAATCTTAGATTTGACAAATTTTGCAACCACCTTGGAATCATTAGTACGGGTGGACTTTGCTTCCACCCATTTCGAAACATAGTCTATGGCAAGCAATATATATAGAAAACCATAAGACGAAGGAAAAGACCCCATAAAGTCAATACCCCAAACGTCAAAAATCTCAACAAAAATCATTGGGATTTGGGTCATTTGATCCCTACGAGAAATATTACCTACTCTTTGACATTTATCACAGAACTTACAAAATGAGTAGGTATCCTTGAAGAGGGTCGGCCAATAAAATCCACTCTCTAGAACCTTACGAGCCGTCCTCTTTGGTCCAAAGTGACCTCCACACGCAAAACAGTGACAATAAGCTAAAATAGATTGGAATTCATTTTCACTTACACATCTACGGATGATTTGGTCGGCACCACGCTTCCAGAGGTAAGGGTCATCCTAGATATAAGACTTTGCATCACTCCTTAACTTGTCTCTCTTTGCCTTAGGCCATCCTGTAGGAAACTTGTCAGTGACTAGAAAATTAACAATATCAGCATACCAAGGCAAGAATAAATTAATAGAAAATAAATGTTCATCGGGGAAAGTTTCTCTCAACGGGAGGTCGTCTTCAGTGACTTGTACTCGACTCAAGTGATCTGCTACCAGATTTTCTGCCCCTTTCTTGTCTCTGATCTCCAGGTCAAACTCTTGTAGTAACAGTATCCACCTTATAAGTCGCGGTTTTGCCTATTTCTTGGTCAATAGATACCGTAATGCTGTATTATCAGAGAAAATAATAACTTTAACACCTAGCAAATAAGACCAAAATTTCTCTAAAGCAAAAATTACAACTAAAAGCTCCTTTTCGGTGGTCGAATAGTTCAACTGAGCTCCGTTCAAGGCTTGAGATGTGTAGTATATAACATAGGCTACCTTTCCTACTCTTTGACTCAGCACCGCGCCCACTGCATAGTCGCTGGCGTCGCACATGATCTCGAATGGTAGATTTCAGTCGGGCGGTTGGATAATGGATGAAAAGATCAATAGCTCCTTTAACCTATCAAACGCCTTCTTACATGCTTCATCGAACTCGAAGGGCACCTCTTTCTGCAAAAGTTGGAATAGGGGTGCTCCAATTTTCGAGAAATCTTTAATAAATCTTCTATAGAAACCTGTGTGACCCAAGAAAGAATGCACTTCCCGCACACTTGCAGGGTAAGGTAAAATAGATATAACATCTATTTTTGCTTTATCAACTTCAATACCCCTAGACGACACCACATGATCCAAAACTATCCCGTGCTCGATCATAAAATGGCATTTTTCTCAATTAAGCATGAGATTAGTTTTTATACACCTTACCAAAATTAATCTGAGATTATCCAGATAGTTATCAAAACTTTTTCCATACACACTGAAATCATCCATAAACACCTCAATAATCTTCTCAACATACTCCGAGAAGATACTTATCATGCAGCGTTGGAAGGTGACAGGTGCATTGCATAGCCCAAATGGCATCCTTCGATATGCAAATGTTCCAAAAGGGCACGTGAAGGTTGTCTTCTTCTGATCCTCGGATGCGATAGCAATCTGGAAATAACCTGAAAATCCATCCAAAAAACAATAGTAAGCTCGACCTGCTAATCGTTCTACCATCTGATTAATGAAAGGAAGGGGAAAATGATCATGTTTTGTGTTTGCATTTAATTTCCTGTAGTCTATACACTGCCGCCGCTCGATGGACTTTCGAACTGGTACGAGCTCACGCTCTTGATTTGACTCCGTCGTCACCCCTGCCTTCTTCGGGACCACCTGTACTGGACTCACCCAGGGGCTATTTGATATTGCAAAAATTATCCCCACATCCAGCAGTTTCAAAATCTCTTTCTTCACTACCTCCATCATGAGAGGATTTAGTCTCCTTTGAGCCTGCCAAATAGGTTTAGCACCTTTCTCGAGTTGAATTCGATGCATACATACCGCTGGGCTAATTCCCTTGATGTCGGCGATGGTCCATCCTATCGCCTGCTTATGGTCCCTCAAAACCTGAATCAATTTGTCTTCTTGGACTTTTGATAGACTGGCCAAGATGATCACCGATAGTGTCTCCCCCTCACCCAAGTACGCATACTTTAGGTGTTTCGGCAATGGTTTCAACTCTAAGACAGGCGCCTGCACCACAGATGGAAGTAGCTTTTGGTGAGATTCAGGTATAAAAATGGGTGCGAGATCATACCTTATTTTTGTGGTTGGCAACGTTTGCAACGCTCCAATCACGCATTTGAGTTCTTCACTCAACTCTACTCTAGACGTCATCTCTGACTCGAAGTGCCTGGTCAAGGCAACTTCCAATTCATCCCTGCCTTCAATTTCAAAAACCTCCTATACCGTAGGGTCAATAACGTTCATAGAGAAAACGGAGCTAACATTTGAATCTGACGGATATTTCATGGTTTCAGAGATGTTAAAATGAACAATATCACCATCAAATTCCATGGATAGGTTACCCTTATTAACATCAATTTTTGTACGGGCTGTGCTCAAAAAGAGTCTGCCTAATAGTAATAGTGATGGGTCATGGGAGTGTTCATCATCCATATCAAGTACATAAAAATCAGCAGGGAAAATCAATTCATTAATTTTCACTAAAACATCCTCAATCAACCCGTTAGGGTATGCATTAGTTCGGTCAGCCAGTTGGATTATTATCCCAATTTCTTTTAAAGGATCTAAATTTAAAGAAGTATATATAGACTTGGGCATCACATTAATTGAGACTCCTAGATCCAACATGGCTCTATCAATCAAGGCATTACCTATCCTACAGGGAATAGTGAACATACTTGGATCCCTGCATTTCGGTGAAAGTTTCCTTTGCAAAATTGCTGACACGTTCTCCCCCACTATGACTCGCTCATCTCCCTTCAATCGCTTTCAATTGACACACAAGTCCCTAAAAAACTTTGCATATCGAGGTACTTGCTTGATCGCATCCAGTAGGGGAATGTTGATCTCCACCTTGCGAAAGATCTCCAGGACCTCTTTCTCCTTGTCCTGCTTCTTTGGTTTTTCTAACCTGCTAGGAAAGGGAGGTGGATTAGTCCTAACTGCAATGATTGGATCCGAGGTTACCTTTGAATCTTTAGTGTCTCTACCCTCCTCTTCCAACTCTTTCTCGATTCGTTCATCGTCCTTGTCCTTAGGAATCACCGGGTCGGGTCCTTGGATTTCCTTCCGGTTCCTTAGGGTCATCGCGCTTACGTTCTTCGGGTTCACTTCAGGCTGAGACGGCAATTTACCTTGGACTTGGGACTCCAAACGGTTAATTGTTGTAGCCATTTGATTCATCTGATTTCTTATGCTCTGCATTTCGGAGTCCATCTTTTGTTGATGTAGCGCGGTGGTAGCTATCAGTTGTTTCATCATCTCCTCCAAAGTTGGATTAGAGTTCGGTGGCGGAGGTGGTCGAGGTTGATACTGCTCTTGGTACCCTTGTTGTCTATTTGGCACGAAATTAGACTGTCTATTCCCTCCATAGCTGAGGTTGGGATGATCTGTCCAACCAGAATTGTAGATGTTTGAGTAAGGGTAGTACTGCTTTCTTGGCGCGAGCACGTGGCCGGTCATGTTCACTTGCTCTGCATTTTCTTCTTGAACTAGTGGGCACATCTCTGTAGAATGACTCAAAGCAGCACATACCCCACACACCTTGGCTTGTGAGGCACTTCCCACAGCTAGCTGTCGCACAAAGGATGTCAATTTAGAAATTTGTTGTTGGATGGAGGATATTTCTACCTCATTCACCTTATGTGTCGGGACATCCTCCCTAGTACCAAACTGCTGCGAATTTTCAGCCATCCCCTCAATCAACTCCTATGCTGCCCGAGGAGTTTTGTTCACCAACGCCTCTCCACTTGCAGCATCGATTATACTCCTGTCTCTGAAAAGTAGCCCCTCATAGAAATATTGGATGAGCAGCTGCTCACTTATCTGATGCTGAGGGCATTTGATACACAGTTTCTTAAATCTCTCCCAGTACTCATAGAGAGACTCGCTTGGGTGTTGTTTGATGCCGCAGATTTCCTTCCTTAGGCATGCAACTCGAGACGCAGGGAAGTATTTGTCTAAGAATTTCTTCTTCAACTAGTCACACGTGGTGATACTACCTGGTGGTAGGTAATACAACCAGTCTTTCACAGAGTCCTTCAAAGAGAAGGGGAAGGCCCTCATTTTTATCTGCTCTTCTGTGATTCCCGGGGGTTTCATGCTGTTGCAAACTACATCAAACTCTTATAAGTATTTATACAGCTCCTCACCTGGTAAACCATGGAAAGATGGTAAGAAATAAATCAGGTCAAATTTTAACTCAAAAGATATGTTATCATTTAAACTTGGAAAAGTAATGCACAAACTTTGCTGGTTTAAATTAGGCGCAGCCAACTCCCTTAATGTTTGTGCATTTGCCATGGTGATTTCCTCTCGATCCGAGTCACTTGAAGTGTCACCAAATGAATCTACTGGTTCAACTTCTGGCTCAGGTCTCTGAGATGCAGCACTGGAGTGCGCTTCTCTGAGCTGTCTAGTTTCTTTCCTCGTTCTACGCGCGATTTTCTCTACTTCAGGATCGAAAATTAATTCTCCTGTACGAGAAGATCGAGGCATAAACTAGAAAAATACCAGAAAATTAGAATAAAATTAAAATTAAAAAGAAACAAATAATTAACGTCAGTTCCCGGCAACGGTGCCAAAAATTGACAGGAGTCGAGCCTGTGCAATAATAAAAATAAAACCTAAATACCACTAAAAGCAGTCAATAATTAATCCTAGGTACTGGAACAGGGACCCTAGGTGTGCAATTGATTACTTGATTCACCCTGTTTCCGAATAATTTGCTTAATCCGATATACCAGAATTAATTAGTTGACAAAATTTACTAAATAGTAGACAGTGGCAAGTAGGGTCGTCTCCTCAGGAACTGAGGATATTTGTCTCTTTGAGATTCCAATTGGTAAAGGGGGATTTTATCAAACTAAAACTAAAAACAATTAACCAATTCAACTCAAAATAAATAATTAACTAGCACCAATATAGCAGGAATTAAATCAAGAATAAATAAATTCTAACCAATGATACAACTATTCAGACACAGTCCATTTATCTGATCATTGATGCAAGAGAGGTTCACTTAATTTATTAATAAGCTAGTTATAGTTGCCGATGAATTCTAACAACCAATTTTTCCTTAATTTATTGATAACCAAGGTACGACCATTAATCACCCCTAACCAGAAAATACTCCTAGGTACGACTGTAGGAATTAATTTCTCAATTGCATTAATAACTAGAAAAACCTAGTCCTAATTAATAACACGCTACGAGGGTTATTTAAATTAGATTGCACGTTCCCCTAATGTGTAAACACACTAGTTGCCACTTATATTAATCAATCAAACAATTACGGATTTAATTGACTAAATTGGCACGAGATTAATAAATCACATTGAACATCGGGCCCTTGACATCCAATTAATAAAATAATCCCATGAAAATTCAAGTAGAAAACGTGCAAATATTAATAAATTGAGAGAAGCGTGAAAACTAATTAGATCTCACAGATTTTCGGGACTGCGCCGTCGAGTTGACCCTTGACTAGATAGAAAGTTTAGCCACGTCACATAATTAAATCTCCACGCAAATTAATTGATTGCAAAGGCATTGCATTTTTTACTAGAAAGTAAGGAAAAAAAAATATTCTTCCTGTTGAGAAATATTGTCGAATACCTGGCGTGCGTTAAAGGCCAGTCCGAAGAAGAAAAAAACTGAAAACTATGCTAAAGGCTAAAAACTCTTGCCGTATGTACGTTTATGTTCCTTGGAAACCAAAAGAAAATTGACTCTCTCCATCCAAGTGGTCCCTACCGAATTTATAGTACAACTGCAAGAAGGTCCAAAGGCCCCTGAATGTTTTCTCTTTTCTAGTTTCCTATTCCTAGTCAAAAACTCCAATACTCAAAACATTTCTAAAGGAAATGCCATCCGTCTCTAGCATTCCATGGGCCGGGCTTGTGAGGCTTTCTTTTGGAGTCTCCCAAATTTGCATCCAAAAGTCCCTCTTTTTTGTAGTTGTCTGCTCCACTCCCTGAAATTAAATCCAGATACCAAATATGAGTAGATATCAATAATTACCACAATATTTGACAGGGACGAAAGGGAAAATTAATCATAAAATTGCTAACAAATAATACCCTATCACACTAGCATAAAATTACCAGTACAAAGTACTTCAACCATCCAACAAACTTGGATGAGGGGCAGGAGCGGTCATCAGATGGATCGCTCCTGAGCTGTTCACGGCCAGATTTTGGCCCCAAAAAAATGTATGGTGCAAATCACTTCTTGTACCTTGTTTTTAATAACGTGTGTGGAGCTCACAAAAATTTATTCTAAAGTTACACGTTATGCAAACAAAGTTACGCCGTGTGTAAACAAAGTTACACTGTGTGCAAAATACACAAAACCGCCAGGAACAATTCCAACAAACTTCTTTCCTATTTCTGAAATGTTGACTAGCAACCTGCGAAGCAACAAAATTGAGATGACAACAGAGAGACCAATAACCTTCAAGTCGACAGTATAGAGCCAGATTGCCGTAGAGTCGTAGACAGGAGGATGACATCTGCAGTTAAAAAAAAAAAGGGTCTGCAGTTTGAACTTTGAACCCCACTCAGAATATCTAATTTACCAACTAATAATAAAGAAAAAAAAAAGGGAGAACAGCATATAGATGCTTGACTTTGGATTAATTGAGATTGACCAAGATAATTGGGAAGTATCCTACACATGCATGGAATATGCAAGATGTAAAAGAATTTGAATTGCTATTTTCTGAAATTTTTGTAGCAAAATATACTGTAATAATTTGATATGTATAAGGTAAAAAGATGATTAGAAAACATATTCATAAAAAATATAAAAAAAAAATTTGGAGAAAATGACAATCCAAACAAGGCTAATAATGTCTTTTTCTTTTCAACACAGGGAGTATTTTAACTTTGTCAGACTAATAATATCTTGTTAATGTGAATATTCGGTAGTTTACAAACCTTTTGTCGAAAATATTCGGTAGACTATGTTGACCTATTCTTTTGCAGATTGTGTATGTGCTTCTTGGTGGGATATGATCTGACTTTGCCGAGCATTTCTACAGTTGTGCCCTGGTAAATAAGAAATCTAGTACTGCTGTGTATGTTCCACGCCTTCCAGTGCTTCTTTTCAAACAAAAGTAGTTTGTGGCAAAAAAGTAAATTCAGACAACGCCAGAGGGGCAAATATCTGAATTTATTATGTTGTGGTCAAGACTTACTCAATTTTATGATTACGGGCATAATTATTAAACTCGGCCCGAAGAGGAGACCGGCGAAGGAGGTGGGTCAATGGGTCACTGGTTCAACCAGTGAGTGAGTAGTTGAACCAGTGGGTCACTAAATATATTTAATTATTATGTCTTATAATTTTTGATATAGGATATATGATATAAATTGTAATAAACAATGTCATAACAAATGTTCATTTAATTTAATTTGCTATAGAATATTTAATTCATATAAGAATCAGCAAAATATAAATTTAATTAGTAATCCACCAAATTTCAAGTGTAAAATTTTATATGTTTAGTGTAGTTATCTAGGTTACTTACGAATTTTAAGTGCAAAAAATTATTTAAAACAATATTTGTCTTTAAAATAAATTATGTAATATGTTATTTTGAAATCTATTTTATAATTTATAGAATTTAGGGGTCATAAGTTTTTATTAACAGATTTCAAATAAATTTGTTTTGGAGAAATAAAAAAAATAAAGATAAAATTGACAAAACATTCATATAGTTTAAGAATGGTAATTAACTAACATGCAGCAAAGTGGTCTGCTAGTGAGTATGTCATAAACTTATACAAAGATCTAGGTTTGAATCCAAGCAAAGGGTTTGGTAAGATTTTTTTCCTCAAAACCGGCCGGGTTCTCGATTTAATTTGGTTGAACCGCCGGTCCGTTAAAAAGTCAACGGTTCACTTGCAGAAAAGATCTAATTAGCGAACCGGTTCGGTTTAATGGCCGGTTCACTGGGTTGACCAATCGAACCGTTGGGCCGAGTTTAATAACTATGATTACGGGTTTATTTCTGACCTTTTAATAGAGCCTTTGCAATTACTAAACCCTATTGCATTTTTTCACCGCATCCATATTAATATAATAAATAAGATTAAATTTATATATATTAATATCATTTGATACTTGTCATATGTGAAAAAAAATTAAATTTTAAATTTAAACCAAGTCAGCCAAGCTTGAGTTGGCTACTAGGGAGATATTTAAAGATCTCATTGGATGTAGGTCGATAGATCAATTCTCTCCATTTGCAATCTTATATAGGTTTTCTTAAAAATTTCACCTGCGCGTACACAGGCATCCGGCTGGTTTCGTAGCAATTCAATCCCCATTGGTTTCTCCATTGACTATCTCTTTGGTATCGACAAAAAAAGATAAAATTTAAATTTAAATATAAATTAATAGTCATGCATCCAATAATGTTAGTTTATACACATTGAGTATGTTTAAATAAAATATTATTTAAAATATCATTTAAAATAAGTAATATAGTATTTTTTTTATCATGTAATGTGTGAGAGATAAAAAAAGTGATTAGGAAGATCAAAAAAGGTAGTTGTAAAATGTATTTATGAGACAATTGTAAAATAACATTTGCAAATAATGGCTATTTAAACATATCAAATGGGTTTATTTGAATTTAATTTTTTTTCATTTATTATTTAACTGCATCAATAACATGTCTTTCAACTAACTTTTTATACTCTCAACAGTCTTTTTATCTCGCATATTATATTGCCCTAAAAGTGCTCTATAATTTTATTTCAAATAAAATTTTCAAATAATCTGCTACCCAAACACATAAATCTAGGTTTGGATTGTAAATGTTTTAGTTACATCATGCAATGCATTTTAAAATTATTTTTTATCTCACATGCATCATATTATATTATATAAAGTGTAGTATTCAATTTTTTTCCTAAATAACCTCCTATTCAAACAGACCCCAGTCGTAGTCCTTCATTTCAAATTAGATGCTGATAATGAAAATTTATTTTTTTTTTAAAAAATGTTCACATGCATGGGAAATTCTAGCTAGCAAATAGCCATGGGAGGAGCAATGGGTGATGGGGTATATGCCTATAAATCCCTGTGCGGGGCCTAGGCTAGTAGTACTAGTCCTAGTTCCAGTAGTCTTGCATGAACAGGACCACGGGCAGGGTGTAACCGTTTCTAGCGGTTTTGTGCATTTTGCACATCGCGTAACTTTGTTTGTACACAGCGTAACTTTATTTACATAACGTGTAACTTTAGAACAAATTTTTTTGAGTCCACACGCGTTATTAAAAATGAGGCACAAGAAGTAATTTGGATCGTACATTTTTTTGGGACCAAAATCTGGCCGTGAACAGCTCAGAAGCGGTCCATCTGATGACCGCTGCTACCCCTCATCCGAGCAGCTAGCAGAAGTGTAATGCCCGGTGCAACCCAATGAGTACAAACAATTGCACAATGATGCACAAAGATATATCAAATTTAAGCACAGTAAAGAAAACTTAATTAAAGAGAAAAGATAAGAAATGCAAACCAAATATCAATCCAATAGCCTCTTCAATTGATGGCGATGCTAACCAAGATGTACAAGTGAAGGTTCACTCCTTCCTCACCCCAAATACTCTTTGGTTGAGCCAAGGAGTTTTACAACAATTCTAGTTAACCCTCAACAACCTACACTTGAAAGATCACTCACCCAATTAAGAACTATTTTATACAAATGAGGCAACCTTCACCAAGGTTTTACCACTCCAAGTGATAGGTTCACCTTCACCAAGGTTTTCACTTGAGCAACCTCACAACCCAACTTTCCCAACCCCTTATACAACCAACAAAGAATCTTTCTACTCAAAAATCTCACTTGTAAACTTGTATTTTATGTTGGCAAAAGTCCCTTGTCTTCTTGTGCTTTGGGGTGTTTATAGAAGGTGAGAAATGGCTTCAAAAGGCTCTCCAACGGTCAAATATTAAATGCTGTCAAAACTAGCCGTTGGCCTGTCGGACGTCCGAGACCTCCTGTCGGACGTCCGAACCCTGCGTCCAAACCACCTGTCGGACGTCCGAACCCTGCGTCCGAACGTAGGCAGAGAGTCATCAAATCTTTGCGAAATTTCTCGGACGTCCGATGCGATCGATGTGCGTCCGAGGCGTGCGTCCGATCCTTCCGGACGTCCGATGCTTCCTCACGAGCGTCCGACAGAGTTTCCTTCTTGATGTTCTTCATTCTTTCGGACGTCCGATAGCGTCCGACATGAGTGCCCTGTTTTTGCTTCTTCTTTTATGCCACAAGAATCTGTTCTAACAAATTACTCACATAAAAACATTAGCCCAAATCTACATTTTGGTTTGTTAATCATCAAAACCAAGGATTGATCGACCAAGGTCAACAATCGCCCCCTTTTTGATGATGACAAACAAAATGAAGATTTCTTTTATCAAATAAGTTCAAATAAAGCTCCCCCTTAGAAAGTGCCAACATACAAAGAAATTTCAATAAATCCTACTCCCCCTTTTGGCATCAATCAAAAACAAACTCCCCCTTTATTTTTCAAATCAAAACCATATTGAATATCAAAATTTTCAATTGTACTTACAACCATATAGCACTTCTTGGATCAAATCATCATGATGTGCCTAAATATGAGAAATTTCATTTGGTACCCTTTCTTTATAGGGTCCTTGGGAGATAATACGACATGATCTAGCAATCCACATGAATTTCATGCCTTTTCTCATATTTTTCTTTACATAGCAATCATTTTGCATATGTCCAAATTTGCAACAAAAGTTACACATGATAGAAGTATTTTGCACATAGGTGGATTTAATGCAACTAATTTTCTTACTTCTTATCATAGCAAACTTATTTGTGCCTTGAAAAGATTTGCTTTCTTTTGTTTGAGAAAACTTTTGTTTTTCATTTTGGAGAAACTCGTTCAAGTCATTAATTTTTTTCTTTAACACATTTTGTTCCTCCAACATTTTTTCATAAAACTTTGTTTTCTCTTCTAACTTCCTTTTCAAATTATTTTTGCAATCAAAAACACTTTTTTGATTTTTTAAATCATCATTTTCCATTCTCAAACATTTGTTTTCTTGAAACAGTTTGGAGTTTTCTTCCAACAAATCATTTATTTTTGTTTTCAAATCTTTATTTTTAACATAAGATTTTCTCAAACTTTTATGCATTTTAATCATAAGAATTTTCACATCATCATCTTCATTATCTTCATCACAAGAAGAGTGATAAGAACTTACCTCATCTTCTCCAACGGCCATTAGTGCCATTTGGGCCAACTCTTCTTTTTCTCTTTTTGAATTACATTCATCCCATGTAATTTTGCAATCTCCTCTTGAGCATCTCTTGTTGAAGGTCTTCTTGGAACTTTTGATGTGAGGAGTTATATCATTGTCCACTTCCATGATTTCATTACCCATGAAGGATGGGTTATCCCCCACTTGAGATGCTTTAAAAGCTACGCCTCTCTTATACATTCTTGCATTTTCTTCCTCTTGCACTTTGAATTTCAGCTTTAATTCATAAGAGGTTAGGGTATCCACAAGAGATTCAATGGACATAGAATTTAAATCCTTTGCCTCTTCTATAGCATTTATTTTGTTTTCCCATTCTTTTGGTAAGGCATTCAAAATCTTTCTATTTTTCTCACCCAAAGAGTATTCTTTTCCAAGCAATTTAAGATCTTCAATAATGTCACAAAATCTACTACACATCTTATCAACATTTTCAAGAGGATGCATTTTGAAAAATTCATATTGAGAAACAAGCAAAGATTTCTTTTGTTCTTTAATATCTTGGTTACCTTCATGAAATACACACAATTTATCCCAAATATCTTTAGCTGATTTACAACCTTTAATCCTACTAGATTCATTTACATCTAATGCATTGTACAATATACACATGGCCTTGGCATTCAAAGAAAGGTATCTCTTGTCTTTTTCATTCAATTCTTGTCTAGTCTTTAATCTACTCAAATTGGTGGTAGAGTCAACTATTCTAGCTTCATAAGGACCATCTTCTACTACATACCATAATTCAATATAAACGGATTGTAAGAAAATCATCATTCTTTGTTTCCACATGCTAAAATGAGAACCATTAAACATAGGTGGTCTATCAATAGATTGCCCTTCTAAAAAAGAAACTTTTATGGTTGCCATAATCTTTACTCTAAGCGGTTAAACTTGATCAAAAGAGACCAAACTCTGATACCAATTGTAATGCCCGGTGCAACCCAATGAGTACAAACAATTTCACAATAATGCACAAAGATATATCAAATTTAAGCACAATAAAGAAAACTTAATTAAAGAGAAAAGATAAGAAATGCAAACCAAATATCAATCCAATAGCTTCTTCAATTGATGGCGATGCTAACCAAGATGTACAAGTGAAGGTTCACTCCTTCCTCACCCCAAATACTCTTTGGTTGAGCCAAGGAGTTTTACAACAATTCTAGTTAACCCTCAACAACCTACACTTGAAAGATCACTCACCCAATTAAGAACTATTTTATACAAATGAGGCAACCTTCACCAAGGTTTTACCACTCCAAGTGATAGGTTCACCTTCACCAAGGTTTTCACTTGAGCAACCTCACAACCCAACTTTCCCAACCCCTTATACAACCAACAAAGAATCTTTCTACTCAAAAATCTCACTTGTAAGCTTGTATTTTGTGTTGGCAAAAGTCCCTTGTCTTCTTGTGCTTTGGGGTGTTTATAGAATGTGAGAAATGGCTTCAAAAGATTCTCCAACGGTCAAATATTAAATGCTGTCAAAACTAGCCGTTGGTCTGTCGGACGTCCGAGACCTCCTGTCGGACGTCCGAACCCTGCGTCCGAACGTAGGCAGAGAGTCATCAAATATTTGCGAAATTTCTCGGACGTCCGATGCGATCGATGTGCGTCCGAGGCGTGCGTCCGATCCTTCCGGACGTCCGATGCTTCCTCACGAGCGTCCGACAGAGTTTCCTTCTTGATGTTCTTCATTCTTTCGGACGTCCGATAGCGTCCGACATGAGTGCCCTGTTTTTGCTTCTTCTTTTATGCCACAAGAATCTGTTCTAACAAATTACTGACATAAAAACATTAGCCCAAATCTACATTTTGGTTTGTTAATCATCAAAACCAAGGATTGATCGACCAAGGTCAACAAGAAGGTACGACTCTGAAACGATACTCTGAAACTGCTACACCTTCAGACAACGAGCCATTGTCACCGAAAAAGCAATCTACTTAAAACCCGCTTTCGAGCGCTCCACTCATCCCTAACCTTTTAGGGGTTGTAGAGGGAAATTCTTGATCTGATGAGTTGGTCAATGGGGTTGGTCAAACTCAAGAACATGCCGTTGCTGTGAAGTTGGGAGGTATTTCTTCTACCCTTTTCAACAGTTCAACAGAACCCTTTGTTTGGATTCTACAAAGTATTGGAGCGAATCTGGGTGGGTCAATAACTCTTTACTAATATTCGAATCAAATCATCAAAACATTGTACAAATGTGACGAGTGCCGTAAGGGATGAGGCCTCTACTTGTTATCAGTTGATATCAGTCTGATTTTAACTAGATTTTTAAGCAAAGCTCCCAAAAATTTTACTTATTCTAGTTTGTTTGTTGATTTTTATTTGTTTACATCATTAACATATTTTTTAAATTATCATTTTATTTCATGTACATCACATCAAAAAATATTACAGTATTTTTTTTTCAAAATATTATCTCAAATAATCTATTATCCGAATACATTTACTTACTTTTCAAATCCATACATTTTTTTTTAATGCTCTTTATTAATAAAAACGAAATTACAACCACATCGGGCAGTACCCAAAATGGGCCATCCTATACCTTTCTCAGCCTAACACGTCTAATTGATGGCAAACCCAATCTGTTTAACCTAACCTCCCCCCGAGCCAACACGGGAAGATCCAACTCACTATCATAAACTCTAACCAACAGTTGCGAATGAGAGACACCCACATTGGACAAAATATCAGCAACCTTATTCGCCTCTCTGTAGCAGTGCACGAACCTAGCCTCCCCCACCAAGTGCCAAATTTGCTCCACTTCTCTCCTAATGTGCCAGGGGCAGTGATAGCGTCGTTGGAGGATTTCCGTTAGCAACAACGAATCAGACTGAATCACCCTGGGGGCAACTCCCTTTTCAAGACACAGCTGAATCCCCAATAAGGCGGCCAGCGTTTCAGCGCGAAGACTAGAACCCTCACCCAGGTAAGCCGAAAAAGCCACTAATACATGGCCACCGGAATCCCTAAGCACTCCACCTCCACCGCTCACTCCAGGGTTACCCTTAGCACACCCATCCGTATTAAGCGTCGTGCATCCATATCCCCCTGCCTCCCAGCGGACTATCCTGCACTCATACAAATACGGCGCTTGAGACACTCCCGTATAGAAAACCTGGAAATTACTCCCTTGAACGGCCACCTTGAAGTGGATCTCAAATGCCTCCTTCACATCCTGGAATACTGCACCACATATCTCCTTCGCCCGAACCCTTGCCCCATCGAACACCACTCGACACCTAGCCTTCCAAATGTTCCAACAAATAAATATCGGGGTAACAGAACAGACGAATCTCTGTTCGCCCGACGGAGCCAATGACAACCACCAGGCAAACAAATGTGACCTAATGCTAGAGCTATCACTAGCTATACCACATATACTCTGAAAGTAATTCCAGACCTCCAGTGCCAGTTGTCCCGTGGAGAATATATGTTCCAACGTCTCACCCGTTGCATCCACACAACAAAAACATTTTGACACCAACTTGAAACCCATCTCACCTAGGACATCATCTAACGGTAAGCGCCGCATAAGCAAGCGAAGCATGAAAAAAGATACCCTCAACGGTATCCTAGCCTGCCATATACGGGACAATTCCAGCGAGGTAGTGCGTCCCTGCCTTACCTCCTGATACGCAGATGCCAAAGTGAATGCCCCCGACTTCATAGGCATCCATACCACTTGATCTGTCCCCCTCCCACTAGGAACCGGAGTTTTCATCACCAAATCCACAGTGTCAGATGGGAGAATCTGCAGCAAACGACCCCTGTCCCAGGCACCATTAGTCATAACATCTGCAAATGAACTGGTTGGCACCACTGGGGCTCTAAGGAAAAGACCTCCACTTCCCACCCAGTTGTCATACCAAAAGTCACAGTCCCCATCATTTAACAACCATAACATTGATAGTTCCATCTGGCGGCTCACATCAAGCATGCGCCTCCATGTTGCTGAAGCAGATTGAGCCCAGCCCACCTGACATGGGTGAACCCCTTTGCAATACTTTGCCCTCATGAAGGATACCCACAAAGACGATCCTGTGCGCAAGATCCACCATAACTTACATGAGAAAGCCTTATATACGTCTCGGACCCGCCGAAATCCCGCGCCTCCCTCCTTCTCCGGATAACACAGCTGGGACCACTTTATCCAATGATGCTTATTCAGCTCGTCAGACGATCCCCACAGGAAAGTAGCGCATAACCGCTCAATATCCTTAAAAATAGCCATCGGAATGACTGCAGCGGATAGAAGATGCGTCGGAATTGCCGAGAGCACATGCTTTATTAGGACTAACCTCCCCCCAGGTGACAAAAGCTTTGACCGCCAGGAAAGGATTCTTGCTGAGATGGAATGACACACCTCCCCAAAATACGCGGATTTAACTCTGCCTACATAAAGAGGAAATCCCAGATACCGAACCGGGAACTGTTGCCTTGGAAAACCTGTAATACGCTCTATTACCCTTCGGCGAGAGAGACACACTGATGGGTGCACTAAATATCCACTTTTCTGGGGATTTACCAATTGACCAGATGCCCTTTGATACATCTCCAATACCTGCATAATGTCTTTTAAAGATCTGGCAGAGCCATTCGCAAAAATAAGTACATCATCCGCAAAGGCTAGATGAGTAACCGTAGGACATCCCCTGGGAACAGTGAACCCCAAGAATCCGGACTGCAAAGCTAGGCTATTAAGCCCTCGGGATAAGACCTCAGCTCCAATGACAAACAACGCTGGCGATAGCGGATCGCCCTGGCGAACGCCCCGACTCGATTTGAAAAATCCATACGATGCCCCATTGATAATGACTGAAAACCAAACATTAGACAACAATCGCCACACCATGTCAATAAACCTTTCACCAAATCCAAATTTACGCAAAACGTTTACAGTGAAAGTCCAAGACACACGATCATACGCCTTTGCCATGTCAAGCTTTACCGCTACATTACCCCCCTAGACTTGTGTTTGATCCCCGACAGAAGCTCCTGGGCTAGGAGATAATTTTCTGTGATGTTTCTGCCCTTGACGAACCCTGTCTGCTGAGAAGATATAACCTTGGGCAGTATGACTGCCAACCTATCCGCCAAAATCCTAGACAACACCTTATTAAAAAAATTGTACAAACTAATCGGACGAAATTTAGAAAAATCCTGAGGGTTAGGCACTTTGGGAATTAGGACAATGGATGTAGAGGTCACAAAGCGAGGCAACTCTGCCCCACAAAAGAAGCTTAAAACAGCAGTATAAACATCTTGCGCAATAATGTCCCATGCAAATGTAAAAAACTGACCGGTGAAGCCATCTGGGCCTGCTGCACTATCCCCGTCCATCTCAAACACCACCCGCTTCACCTCTTCAATCGTTGGACAAGCTTCAAGAGCCATCCTATCTGCTTGGTTAACAACATTTGGAATTAGATGGGCCCACTCGTTCGATGTCCCCTCAGTAGCAACCGAGAACATATCCGTAAAATATTTTACAGCCACATCGGCTATCCCCTCATCATCCTCTACCCATGCACCATCCTCATTCTTCACTCTGTGGATCGCCCCCTGAGCTCTACGTTGCTGAACAGTTGCATGGAAAAATCTAGAGTTCCTATCTCCGTAACGAAGCCACTTGACTCTAGCCTTCTGTCCCCAAAACTTCTCCTCATTCAAAAGTGCATTCCGTAGCTCAGCCTGGGCTTGATTCAGCTTGACTTGAGCCTCCGTAGAGGCATCCTCCTCCGTGCGGTTCTCCGCAGCTAAAACCTTCTCCTCTGCCCTCCGAACATTCTCAAATACATTCCCGAAGACCCCCTTATTCCAATCTTGGACGGCCCTCCTAGTGCGCAGGAGCCTGGAGCAAAGAGCCCGCAAAGGTGATCCAGGAGTCTCCTCCTGCCAGGCTTGACGAATCACATTGAGTAACCCAGGATTCGTAGTCCAAACGTTTAAGAATCGGAAGGCCCTGGGTTTATTACCCATGCGTGAAGAGAATGAAATCTTGAGCGGCGCATGATCCGATGGGTGACGTGCCAGGTGGACCACCGCTAAATTTTGTGCCCCCTCAGCAAACCCACCATTGATGAGTACCCTGTCCAATCGCTTCCAGATTCTAGCCCGTCCTTGCCGATTATTGCCGATTATTTCAAATCCATACATTTGCATGTTAATCTTTACATATATAATCTCAGCGCAGAAAATGCACTCTTAATTGGCACTCTTAATGCATGTTTGCCTATTCAGAATATTGAAAAATTTCCTTGCATTTTGTTTCTTGTAAAATTTGCAACATTTTGAAAAAAAAAATTAGTTACTCACAGAAATTTCAATAACCGTATCTATCATTAACTTCCTATATTTATTCAATACGTTTCTTTCTTAGGAACTAAACTTTCACCAAACCCATCCCCCCAACTTATCATTCCTTAGATGCGTGAAAATCAAGAAATAAAAGATAATGACAAGAGCTCCTAGTTCTAATCGTCATCACACTCATCACATCAATACTCATTTACGATTAGCTACTTTTCCTGCAGACTTATTAGAAAAATTCAAATTCTCGTCCGGACTTAAAATTTTGCAAGATCCCACCTTGAAATTAATCAGAATGTGAATTAAATTCGTCATGGCATGGAGAGCCCGAAGAACAAAAGGGCAAGCCAGCCTTTTCTTGCTTGCTTTCGAGGATGGAATCATGTGAACAGTATTGTGATGGGGAAGAATGGGTCCAAAAATTGTGGCCTGACTTCATTGAAGTGGGATAAGGGGCAGGGACGGTCAACAGAAGGACCGTCCCTGAACAGTTGATGGTCAGGATTTGGCCACAAAAAATTGCAGGTTCACATCACTTCTTGTACATCGATTTTCACAATGTGTGTGGGGTTTACAAAATTTTGTTTTAAAGTTACACGTTGTGCAAATAAAATTATGTCGTGTGCAAATAAAGTTACGCAGCGTGCAAAATACACAAAATTTGACAACCGAGCAAAGGCAAGGGAAAGGGAATTTTGGTGGGATATTAAAAGTAAAGGGGTGCATTATGACAAAATTCACATGTAGCACAACATTCTATTTTCGTTTAAGATAGGCCCGGCATTTTGCCCCCAGCTTTGCCTTGCAATTATATGTACTTGTAAAATTTTTTTTCTGTCTTTTCTTTTTTGCCTGAGCTTGGCTGCACTTGACAAAGGGACACTTCCCTTGGGGCCAAGTACACTAATTAATACATTTTGACTCTGCCACTCCTCCTCATTTCGGTGAGTACTATTCATCATGGACCAAAAGCATATGCAGTGAGAATTGGAGTAAAATCGTGGTTCAAATTTTGCTTGCTCGTACCCGGTCCTTTCGGTCGGTCATATGAATGCATTATTGAACTTCAGGCCGTCTCATTTTTCTGGTCTTCACCTTTGATTTCCAAACTTCCCAGTCTTGTCCATGCTATCTTTGGCAAAAAAAAAAAAAAAAATTTCAAAACCATATTAGATTTTAAAAAGCAAATAAATATTTACAAGAGATTATTATGTCCAAGATGATTTTGAGAATTACTTAATCAAACTTGAAAAGCAAATAAGAACATGCATGCACGATGGACTGAGTATTTTTTTCGGAACTATATCATTGGCTTGAAAATTGTACAGTCAAAACACAACAGACAATAAACGTTGGTAAACTTGGTGAGCCTCTATTAGACCCTTGAGTATAATAGTAGTGATGGCAACAACGCAAACAATTTTGACCACCAAATCAGGTGTGGTATTGTTTCTTAAACATTTTTTTGTCGTCTATAGTTGCCTAGCATGGCTGCGTTCTCTGCAGTCTGCAATACAATGTGTGCTAAAATTCTTGAATGCGGCTTCCTATCCTTTTGCATATATAAAAAAGATAATAATGTGTCAACAGTTTGGAAATAGTAGTAATTGAATTTGTGACTGGTGCCTATTTGCAGTTTGTCCCAGATATCTAGGCAAAGTGATCCAAGATTATTCCAAATATGTCTGGGAAGATTACGTCGCGGAGTCGTGGTGGAAGGCAGAAAGCAACAGTAGGAAAATCATGCATAGATACTGAATACTGAATTGGATACTGAATACATGTAGGAAAATCATGCATCTTCATGACATTTAAAACTGAAAGAGGGATAAAATAATTACAAACTACACATGGATACTGAATACATGTAGGAAAATCATGCATCTTCATGACATTTAAAACTGAAAGAGGGATAAAATAATTAAACGAATTGTTTAGTTTGTTTATAAAAGAGTAATACTGCATCAAACATCAATACAAAATACAACAGTAACGGTTATCTCTTGAGATTACCCAACTCAACCACACCTGTGGATCATCGATGGTTGATCCTCGAGTACAAATGAATAAAGTTAAAAAAAAAAAAAAAAAGTGTCTGAAGCCCAGACTAGTAACCATGTCCGTGAGCATCTACATTTGAGAGTCTTTACAAAATTTACACTGATATTTTTAAAAAATTATTGTCAAATATCTTTATGGTTGGTAAAGCTGATCAAGAACTTGATTGATCTTTCTTTGAATGTTCAGGATCAGGACCATGCTCTTTGGAAGCTGTTCCGGATTGAACCATGACAAAGGCCTGGGGTGCATTCCCCGCATGGGCACCAGAGCTCACTTCATTTTGAGCCAAAGTACAACGTCCGTGGCTCGTTCCGGGAATGAATGTGCAAGGATTTGAACTCGGATTGCCCACAGGACCACCCTTGAGAAGAGATTGAATAATGAGGTTTTTCTTGAACCACAAATCGCCCTGTAGTGGCCTCATTGCTCCAACTTCTTGAAAACTGATTAATGTAATGAACAACGTTACACCCATGAAAATGCATGTTTTCTTCGAGAAGAAATTACGTTGGGAAGCAGCCATCTTTAATTCTGATGAGCAAAACCAGGAAATCTGTCTTTTCCTGCTGTAATTACTCTTGATGATGATGATCTTCTATTCTCCTCGTGTCGTCAGAGGAAACGTTTAGGATTTTCTGAAAAGAGCAAGTGATTGGGATGTGTTTTGGGACTTGGAATTAATGACGATCACAGGAGTAGGAGGGACATATATATACACACATGCATTTTCCATATTGAGAATTCATGCAAAGTTAAAGCCTTAGTTAAAGGTGGTAGATGTGGTGTAAAGTGCAGGGAGTTGACTGACGAACCGCGCTTTGAAGTTTGACAAGTAATGGTCCAAACTGGAAAACACGCGATCGATAGATAAATGCTTGAACTTGAAAATCAACCGGGTCCGGTCATGCATTATTCTATCAAACATTAGAATCAGTCTCATTCTTGCTTCACAAAAAAAAAAATAGAATTAGTCTCATTCGTGTAACAGCGACTTCATGTATTTGACCTTTTTACGGCCTTTTTAAGGAAAATTAAACAATTATTTGCCTGCTGTCACGCTTTTCGAAAGCAATAATACAGTAAGATAAAAATCTATAGAGGCCCCAATTCTTTGGGCTAAAACATGCACGGGATCCATGTCGGTTTGCCGCATTGGATTGCTATTTTCTAAGATTTATATTTTCTGTGAACATATTTTTAAATTATTTTTTATTTTACATACATTAAATTATTATAGTATCTTTTTTTTTTTTTTACAAAAACTTCAAAAAAAATAGCAATTCAAACGGTAGCACAGGCACAGGCACAGGCAACACCAGTAGATCTTATTTCAATTTTTGAATGTTACCGTTTGAAGCAATCCACTGTTGAGTTGTTGAGCCTAGAATCCAGACATATACAAATCCTGGAGGCGGATATACTAGTAATTGGAAAATATAGTATTGTGTTTAGATTATTTAGAAAAAAAAATTCAGACTAATATCGCAGCTCATTTTGTGATCAAATTTATGATATGATGTGAGCAAAAAAAAAGTATTTTTTTTTTTTTTTTGCAAAAATTAGTTATTTAATATTTTTTCCATTCATCTGGCACCATTTTCTACCACTTGAATAAGTAAATGCTGACATTTTGTGAATCGATCTCAATCAAGAGAATTACGTTAGAACATCAAGAATCAGTTCTTGAAGTAATATATATGCATGTTCCTAGTCTCTTTTGTGTTTCCTCTACGTGAGAAAAAAAAATGTGTGCGGAAAATTGGAAGCCGGTCCAATTTCTAGTCAATATTTGTTTTGATCACAATAGTTAAGTCGACCTCGCATATCTGAGGCGGCTGGGAATATGAGAATCCTAAACCGTAGGTAACCTTCCTTATTAGATTAGATGAGCTATGGCATAATTCTAATATTCAATGTTGGACAAAATTTCTTGCCGCAAACAGGAATGAATAAATCAATCAAATAAAAAAAAACCCTTGACTTGTCTTAATAATGGACTGGGTCCCGGCGTAGTAATTTTGATATTGAACAAGTCTAACCCGAATCACAGGCTGTACAATTGTACAAACATTAGAAATTAAGAAAAGAAACTATGGCTATGGGAGAGAAGGAAAGCATTTCCAAGGAAAGAGCAACAGTGACAGGGTGTCGAAACCTGTACAATAATAAAATTAAACCTAATTACCAGTTAAAGTAATCAAAACCCAATCCAAGTACTGGAGCAGGGATTCTAGGTGTGGAATGGGTTACTTGATTCACCCTATTTCCGAAGAGTTTGCTTGATTCGATATACCCGAATGGGATGGTTTTTCACAAATAATTATGAATTTGTAGACATGGCAAGTAGGGTCGTATCTTCAGGAATTGGGTATATTTGTCTCTTAAGAAATCCCAAGTAACAAAGGGGTAATTTTGTAGGAACAACGACAATAAAAAAAATTCAAATAAGAGAATAAAAATAAATAACTAGCTAGAAATTAAATGATAATTCACTAAACTTAGAGTAACAATAATTAAAGGGCTAAAACAAGAAAACAATTAAAAATGAAATAGAATAGGCAACTAAAAATCAAATGCCAATTCACTAAAATCAGAGCAATAATAATTAAAGATCTAGTTAAGAAATAATTTCAGCAATGGTTCACCTAATTGATCATCGATGCACAAGCAATTCCAATTATTTACCAATAAATAGGTTATAACTGCCAAATAAGCGATGACAGTCAATCCCTCCTTATTGTGTCGGTGATTAAGATATGCCCGTTAATCACTGCTCTAATTGAGAAACAATCCTAGGTACGCCCGTAAGATTTAATTCCCCAATTGCCTTACGTATTAGAGGAGCCCTATTCTAACCAAATAACGCACTATCAGGGTCATTTCAAATTAGCTCGCGTATCCCCTTGACATAAATCTAATCATGCTAGTTGTCACTAATTCAAGGCAATTAAACAATTACGAATTTAATGCCCTAATTAACAATAGATTATCAAGTTAACTAATTATCCGGATCCAAGACAATCAATTAATTAAATAATCATAAGTAGTGCAATCGAGGAATATGCGAATACCAATAAATAAAAGGAAAAGATAAAATTAAACCGATCTCACAATTTTTAGGCGAACAAGAGCCTCCGTTGTCCCTTGACTAGAGTGGAAAAATTAGTTCATATGTGATGCACAGAACCCATGCAAATTTAGAGAGAGAGTCGCGGCCATCAATTGGAAGTGGGCAAATTCAATTCGGTCAACGAAATAAAGAAAGGCAAAGTTACATAGGATGATTCAATGTTTTCCTAATTGCTCCTGACATCCGAGGAGAAACACTACCAAGAACCCAAAAGAAAAGTCAAACTAAGAACTACTGAGCGGTCCTGCCATGCGTAAGAAAAGCAAAAGAAAAACCGCCAAGGAAAAGTCAACAAAAGCTGAGCTAAAGCTATATCTCCTCCTCCGCAATTTCTATTCGTATCTAGTAGTCTTCGATGCTACTGTGCAGCGGCTTCCAATCCATTCTAGGCCATGTGTCTGCTGCCCTCCTCCCCAAATTACCAAAATGGGCACAAGTTTTCCTTTCAAAAAATGCCCTTGGGACAAGCTCTATCATCTGGACTCCTTTTCTGTCAAATTAGCACCTGTTATTATATTTTCGTTCTACTCCCTAAAATAAATGTAAAATACTAAAAGTGAGTAGAATCTAGCAATTAATTCATATCAATTCAGGTAATAGAGAAAATTAATAATAAAATAAATGATAAAATTACAACCTATCAATTCCCCCTACACCTAAACCATGCTTGTCCTCAAGCATAAGAATAGTAAACAGACACCAAAATTTGATAATGGTCATTGCTCTATCTACTGTATTGCCAAGATACCAAGGAAAACTATATATCAAGCATTAGTGGTCAAAATCCGAGGAACATCACTGCGATTAACTTCTAAACCACAAACTCTTTCAATTCCAAGTTAACTAATCTAAGAAAAAGGAATGGCGCACAACATTTATCAGCAAATAGTCCAAATATTAACCAAAATCTCAACATTTAATCCATAAGTCGGCGATGACTTCTATTACACACTAACACAACCTATACTCTTTTTCTATTATTTACTCTTTTTTTCTTTTTTGGATAAATAGCACAAAAGACTTAGTCTCCAGCCATTGGAGCCTTTTGATGCGAACTTCGACATTTTTCAGATGAAGGAGCCCGGTTACTCAGCTCCTATCGTTATATGACCATGTACTCATAGGAATTACTACCTTTTGATGCGAGAATCGATACTTTTAGGTGCAGATCCCCGGTTACTCAGTAGTAACTAATAGCGGAGTACAGTCAAACTTATTCATAGCCAAATAACACAATAATGCAAAATAACACCGTTAAAAATAAAAATAGAAGCAGCTAGTCTCATTATTGCCAAATATGAAGAATTAGAGTCAATATTGGACCAATTTACATGAAAATGCCAACAGTCATTCCCTATGCTTAGAGAAGTTAACAAAGAAATCAAAAGAGTCAAGCAGTCACCGATATTCACCAAAGAGATGTTTTGGACTCGATCACATTAATTCAATACACTTTTATTATTAAAACTTAGCAAAAGTAGAAATAGAGGCAACAATCCAACATCAAACTTCGGCATTCACAAGGGAGCTAATCACTAAAAGAAAGAAAGAGACTGGACGAAAATAAACAAATAACAAACTAGAAATAAACGGAAAACACGTAAAACTAAAAAAAAAAACTTCTAAAAACTAGAACCACACTGACCCTCCCACACCTAAACGATACATTGCCCTCAATGTAGCAAAGAAACATCAAAAGTAGGAGAAAGGGCAACAACACTTCCCTGAAGTCGGGTCAAAGTGGGGAGCGATAACCAAACTGAGACATAAGACCCGCGTGACTCATGAATGCTGCCAAGTTCTGCGCCATGCTATGCACGTTAGCATCGATATTGGTCATCCGAGCTTTCAAATTCTGAACCTGCATTCGGAGCTCTTGCCATTCAGCAGCCCCTGGGGGTGGAGGGGCGGGCGGAGGTAGACAGTCCAGCAGTGTCCTCGGCCGACCCAAGAAATGAAGAGGGCCCCGCTTGTGTCAAATGGTGAGTACCCGGAGCCCGAACTGGTCCCAGAGGGGTAAACTAGAAGAAACCATTGGGCAGGCGCTCGACGACTTCCATCTTCACTAAGCAGTCCACGTCCAGGAGCGCCATCTCGAATACCAAATGTAGGTCGTGGTCCTCCAGATTAAAAACTCCCAACTGTGTCACCAAGTGGGTGATGTAGGACCCAAGGATCAGGGGTTTGTTCTTTTTGGCCAAAACAGTCTTGAATTATACTGCCAACCAACATCCCAAGTTAACCTTGATATTGTTTTTCATACTCCAGATCAAGAAGAACTCGGGTCGGGAGAGAATACCGGAGCTGTCCTTGCGACCTGAGTAGCTGTAGGCTAAGAATCGCTGAACGTATCGTGCACTAGTGTCCTTAAGAAAGGAGCTCCTAGATCTAGAAGGGTCGTAGCGGTGCCGATCAGTGGACATGTCCCCCCACACATCGTGGTAACGGGAGAGAAATGTTTCTATGTAATCACAGGCACTCTCAGCATACTCCCTAGTCTCAGCATACTCTCGAGTAATGAATCCAAATGCCAGATTAAACTGGGTAATGGAGAAATTGAACTCCCGACCCATTAGACGGAAACGAATGACATTGGGTGTCTCAACGGTGTACCTCGTAGGCAAATCAAACTCAAAGGTGGAGTAGAACTCCCGAATCAGCTCGACAAAGGCGGGGCAGAAGATATCAAGATACGAGCGCCACCCGATGGCTGTAAACATCTACTCAACCTCCTCTCGTATGCCTAGGCCAATCATAGCAAGTTTGTCACAAGATTTACAGGATATCATATGCTTCTCACAGACCTTAGCGTATCTCTACTGATCAGCGAGTCTAGTGAAGGTCAAGTGCTCGCCAAAGTGAGCGGGGGTATTTACCTGAGCACCTCTACCCCTACCCAGGCGGGTTCGAACACTAGAAGAAGAGGGTAGGTTGGTAGGTGTATTAACTGGAATGGAGGGTTGGGGTGAAGGCTGAGATTGAGAAGTTCTAAACCTAGAGGATGATTTTGGTCTCACCATGGCGGCTAATGGTCGACTCAAATCAATAGAAGCTCCAACAAGTATAGGAACCAGCAGAGGCAACAAGCAAAAACCAAGGAATAGCAAAGCAATAGCCTCTAAGTAGTACCCCAATCGTCAGAAAAATTCCAAAGGCCCATAGAGAGGTAAAATAGGACTAAGAGTGCATAACTATCATAGACAGATAAACCCCAACAAGTCCCCCTTGTCAACCCAAACAACAAAATATAGAGGTGCCCACAATCCGAGGACACAGCAAGTGCAATTTAGTAGTCAAGTGCTCCCCAATTCAACAGTCAAAGGCAAACTTGGTCTACTCAAAAGTCCAATAAATGCACCCCAAGTTTTCAACAAATGACCCTTGTGGACAATCATAACACATGCCCCCAATAATATGCCAAAATTAGCAGTATCAGTGCAGAAGTCTAGGAAGAAAACACAGCACCACACCTTGGGCGGTTAATCAGATATCGAACCACGTAGAGTTAACAAAGTCAAATGAAAATATTCCCACCAGTACCACTGGGGGAAATCGCAGTTCAAAAATCAAGGAAATGACTCTAACAAAGCAGAGCAGGAAGCAAAGTAACGGCAACCAATGTCCTCTAAATAATTAGTCAAAAGCAGAAACGATGCAGTCCAAAATCTCAACAATTGCACCAATAGAAGTAGCAAGGGAAAGCGACAGGCAGAGTACCAACAATACTGCCCAAGAATTCTAAGAAAGCACTAACAACGGAGCACCCAACCTAATGGTCACTTTTGTTCCCCGAGTGAGCAATTAAACTCAATCACAATGTCAGTGAAACCCCAAATATTGCACTCAATTTAATCAACTAACAATGGAGCCATGGGCTCGCAATTGAGTTCAACCATTAACCCTAGAAATATGCTCCAAACAAACAGGTAAGAGTTGAGGGGGGTTGAGTACCTCCACTGTTTGAGAAAGAGGGAGATGCGAGGGGTTCAGAGGGGCGACGGTGTGCCTTGGTTGCGGATAGCAGCCAGCGGGTGGCGGACGAAGCAGCGGCCGGCGGCGGTGGAGCTCGCTCACTGCGGTAACGAGAAGGAGATGGAGAACAGAGGTGCGCATCAGCAGGCAAAGTGGATGGCTGAGGGCACAGGTGGAGAAGCGAGGATAGGGGAGTGAGAGAGAGATGGACGTGCGAGGGGGGAGATGGGCACGAGGTGGGCAGCGGCAGGGAGGGGCAGCGGGCCGCGCCCATGTGGCCTTCGTGCAGAGGGAGTCGTGGGCAGCCGCGCGTCGCGGCGTGCGGGAGTGGAAGCACTGGTGGCTCACATCACTGCGGGAGGAGGAGGCGGCGGACGGGCTGGTCGTCGCAGGTGGAGGCGCGAGGAGAGAGAAGAGGGAGTGAGCTGGTTAGGGCTCTGGCATGCGGCGATGGAGCTGGAGGGGTTGGCGACGGCGTCGATGGAGAGGCGGCCGCGTGCGTATGAGATAAGGCCAAGAAGGGAGCAAAGTAACAGCAGAGAAGAAAGGAAGAAAAGAGGAAGAAAGAAAGCAAAGAAAAAAAAAGTGTTTTTTTCCTTTTTTTTTAAATTAAAGTTTGAAATTGAAAGTCCAAGCCACGGTTCAAACAGAAATTTTTTATATATATAATAAGTTTTTTTAATAATAATTTTTTTTTTATTTTTTTTTTGAATACTTACATTTCCCGCGAACGTGGCGTGGGTATGTCAAGAGGGCAAGAACCCTTCTGACCGTGAGCTCCCTGTATGACATGACGCGGGCGTGTCAAAAGGGCTAGAACCCTTCTGACCGTGAGCTTTCCCTACGACTTGATGCGGGCGCGTCATAACAGAAAGATACCTACAAATCACTAAAAACGAAAATTGAAGTCATAAATCTATCAAACTCAAAGAAAACATATTTAAACTACCAAACAAAACTAAACAAATAACTAAAAGAGATTGGGTTGCCTCCCAATGAGCGTCTTTCTTTAATGTCTTTGGCTAGACATGGCTAAGGGGTGCTATTTGGAACATTGTGGCTCATCCAAACGTGTCACCTCCACCTCTCCATCTACAAGACCCTCATAATGTTTGAGACGATGTCCATTCATTACAAACTTCTTATCTGTCTTAGTACTCTGAATTTCTACTGCACCATAGAGAAAACATGAGTAACAACAAAAGAACCAATCCAACGGGAACGTAGTTTACCTGGGAATAATTTAAGTCTGGATTGGTACGGGAGGACCTTCTGACTAACTTCAAAGGTTTTTCTAGAGATCTGCTGGTCATGAAATGTCCGGCTCCTCTCCTTGTAAATTAGTGCATATTCGTAGGCTTCGTTCCGGATCTCCTCCAATTCTTGCAAATCCAACTTCCGTTGGGCACCGGCCTCTTCTAGGTTCATGTTGCATTGCTTTATCACCCAAAAAGCCTTGTGTTCGAACTCCACTGGAAGGTGACACGGCTTCCCAAATACCAATCTGTACGGTGACATCCCTATAGGGGTCTTGTACGCCATCCGATAGACTCAGAGTGCATTTTCCAACCGTTGACTCCAATCTTTCCTATCGGGGCGCACCATTTTCTCTAAAATGGACTTAATCTCCCAATTCGATACCTCCGCTTGACCATTGGTCTGAGAGTGGTACGACGTTGAGACGCTGTGGAGTACACCATACCTGCGAAATAGCGCGGCTATGGTCTTATTGCAGAAATGCGCCCCCTGTCACTAACAATAGCCCTTGGCATCTCAAAACGCACAAAAATATTAGACCTGATAAAATCTGCGACCACTTTCGAATCATTAGTCCGGGTGGCCTTAGCTTCCACCCATTTAGACACGTAATCGACTGTCAACAAAATATACAAAAAACCAAATGAAGTAAGGAAATGCCCCATGAAATCTATGCTCCACATATAAAAAATTTTGACAATAATCAACGGGACTTGGAGCATATGATCTTTACGGGCAATATTACCTACCCTCTTACAATGATCACAAGACTTACAAAATACATACGCATCTTTAAACAAAGAAAGCCAATAAAATCCACTTTCTAACACCTTATGAGTAGTTCTCTTGGGTCCAAAATGACCTCCACAAGCTAAAGTATGACAGAAAGACAAAATTGGCTGAAATTCATCTTCACTTACGCATCGCCTCATTACTTGGTCTGCACATCTCTTTCATAAGTACGGGTCGTCCTAAATCAAATACTTGGCATCACTTTTCAATTTGTCTCTCTTCGATCTTGGCCAACCTGCAGGAAAATTACCCGTTACTAGATAATTGACTAAATCAGCATACCAAGGCAATTGAGAATTTAAAGAAAATAAATGCACATCAGGGAATGCATCCTTCAATGGTTCGTTCTCCTCTCCCACTGGTATGCGACTCAAATGGTCGGCTACTAGATTCTCCGAGCTTCTTTTATTCCTTATCTCCAAGTCAAATTCCTGTAGGAGCAATATCCACCTGATAAGCCTCGATTTTGCATCTTTCTTGGTCATTAGGTACCTTAGTACTGCATAATCAGAAAATACAATAACTTTAGCACCTAACAAATATGACCTGAATTTATCTAAAGCAAAAATAACTGCAAGAAGCTCCTTCTCAGCAGTGGAGTAGTTTAATTGACCTCCATTCAAGGTTCGAAATGCATAGGAGATGACGTGAGCTGCCTTACCCACTCTTTGCCCCAATACAGCCCCTACAGCATGATCACTGGCATCGCATATGATCTCAAATGGCAAACTCCAGTCAGGGGGTTGAATGATTGGTGACGAGGTCAATAACTCCTTCAATTTATCAAAGGCTCTCTCACACTTGTCATCGAATTCGAAAGCCACATCTTTTTGTAAAAGCTGGAATAACGGGGCTCCAATTTTTGAAAAATTCGTGATGAATCTTCGATAAAAACCTATATGTCCAAGAAAAGAGCGCACCTCCGCACACTCGCGGGGTAAGGTAAAGCAGATATAATATCTATTTTTGTCCTGTCAACCTCAAGACCTTTAGAAGACACAACATGACCTAAGACTATCCCATGATCAACCATAAAATGGCATTTTTCCCAGTTAAGTATAAGATTAGTCTCTATACACCTTAACAAAATCAATTTCAAGTTATCCAGACATGTATCAAAGCTATCACCATAAATATTAAAATCGTCCATGAAAATCTCAATAATTTTTTTCACATATTCTGAAAAAATACTTACCATACAGCTCTGGAATGTTGCAGGTGCATTATACAACCCGAAGGGCATCCGTCTATAAGCAAAGGTCCCGAACGGGCACGTGAAGGTCGTCTTCTCTTGATCCTCTGGTGCAATTGCTATATAAAAATATCCTGAAAATCCATCCAAAAAACAATAGTAAGCCCTACAATTTAGACGTTCAACCATTTGATCAATGAAAGGGAGAGAAAAATGATCCTTTTTTGTGACGACGTTCAGCCTACGATAGTCAATACACTGCCTCCATCCAGTGGGTTTGCACACTTTCTATTGATTTGAATTGACTCTCACCTTTATGAAAGAGACAGTAAGTGACACAGGATATGGGATTGAAGATTCGTTACGAAAACCGCAACGAATTTTCTGTCCCACACCTTATGTCGCTCACTATCCCACTTTTTATTATATTACTATTTCACTTTCATAAACATCATGTTTTATTCTTTTTTGTTTTCTTAAAATTTAATAACTATTAATTCAGTAAAAAATAAATACAACAACTTCAAAAAAGTAATATATAATAGAAAATTAAAAAATACAGTAGAAAAGTCATAAAAAAATCTCATTTTTTATGCATTTTGATTTTTTGAGTTTGTTAAATTTTGTGTATTACTCAATTAATAATTATTGGATCTTAAGGAATCAAAAAAGAACTAAAACATGATATTTATGAAGGAGAAATAACACTATAATAAAAATGGGACAGTAAGTAACACAGGATATGGGACAGAAGATCCGTTGCGGTCCAAAACACAGGAAGAAGAGTTTTACGGATATCTTTTAAGCACATCGTTGTAACAGCCTAGCATACAATAATTTCGATATGCAGTTGGAGTTTCTACACTATCCTTCTAGGGGAAGAATATATTCTTTCTGCTTAGGAGATAAATAGTTCATTTGGGGGCCTCAAATGTTGTGGCACCACTCATTATAAGATTCACGGGTACTTGTAATTCTTTTGTATGCAACTAATTCGTCCATGCCTGTAACTTGCTTTCGATCGGCGTTTCTATTTTTACTAATAACATTCTCAATTAGATTCAAATTCAAAAGAAGTACTTTGCTTGGTACAATTCATGGTTTCATTTTATATAGATTATAAAGGAGTATGAATTCTGAAAAGAACCATTCCAGACTCGAGATTGGATGATTTAATATTTCTTCATTCATTTCCACCCAACCCAAAAAAAAAAAAATTTTGGACTTGGCAAGTTTATTTTGGAATTTTGTAGAAGTAGAAGATAAAAAGGACTTTTTATTTAATCAATTTTATCAAATTCTTATATGGCACATTCCTTACTCAATTGTCCAATTATTTGCAGCCATCGATCATTTGCCTTGATTTACTTTTGCAAAAGTTTACCTAGAAACCATTCCTCCCGAAAAATAATCGTAACTGCACATCCCAAAAACTATTTTCTGCATTAAAGATTAAAGCATACCCGAAAAAAAAGCCTATTTTCTGCATTAAAGATTAAAGCATAGCCGAACAAAGCCTGAAGGTACGATAAAAATAACCAACATAATTTTAATTTTATTATGTATTTTCAGTCTAAACGTTCGAATATTTGATACTATATCCGGTAAGGATGAAGCGTAATATCCATTCTCTTTTGGACAAGATTGTGTGCCGACATTTGTTATCCTTAATTTGATGGCAACAGATTGCCCCCGTACGTATTTCTTTTCCATGCAACTTGACCAATATTAGCCCCCGATCCCAATCACTGAAAAAGTTATCCTAATTACTGAAATACGGCAATCAACACAAAAATTGGATAGCCTTGAGGAAATACTCAAGGGAGTTTTGGATTGTCTTCGTTCAGAAACGTCTCTAATTGCTTCCTTACTCTCAAATAAGCTTAAACAATATATGCATCACGTCAGGCGACACTTGAACAGCTTTTCTGAAGCGTTGAGGCAGCGATCAATGAAGCAAAAAACAGTTCAACATTTAGCCCAGAATATTCCTCTGCCATTGACCAAATTTATAAGCTTACATAGTATATTATGGATTCTTTTTTAATCAGAATACTCTTTTAAAGGTTCCATCGTCTACATGGTAACGTTGGTATAGTTTGTCAAGAGTCATGGATCCTATAAATGAACTACTCTCAAACCATCTGCTTGGTCAAATAATTATGGGCAAAGAGGATTTCTAATTCTTTATCATTTAATTAAACATACCAGTCACGATTGTGCATATTTGATGAGGTTAATTATAAAAACTCCCCATAGATTGACAAAAAATTATAAAAACTCCCCTAAGATATATATACATATATATATATATATATATATATATATATATTGCACTTTATCTTCTGATGTTATTTTTTCTTTATTTTATCCCCTGAACCGTAAGTTGACTCTAATGTGATGTAATGGTAATGATAAAAAGACATTTATACCCTTAATAGTTAAATGTGGTAATTTTCCTAGCCCTTTTTTTAAAAAAAAATAATAAGTAGGAGGTCTTGAATCCAAGATCTCCTACTTACAATCTCTTCCATCTTACCACCAAACGCAACCTTTCCGTTTTCCCCAATTCCCCTATCTTATTTTTTACTTTATCCCTTAACCTCATTTTTTCTCAATTTGTCACTAAAATCATTAATCAACTCCACTATTTTATAACACCCAAGACAAATAATGTATAAAAATCAACATTCCTAATACATTAATGAAACAATAATAAATTTATAGATATGCTCTTAACTAAATTCACCCCTAATTATAATTTTTTATATTGATAGAAATATCTTGGCAATTTCACGTAATAATGGAAAACATAACAAAAATTGATATCGAAAAATTAATATGTATTAAAAATCTAAAAATGCTTGAATATTGTCGGTTTCTCTTCATGAATGTGCATATGGTTGCACTTTTCTTATAACTAGATATTTTCTTTATATAGGAGTACACATTTTTTTTTGTTGGTAATACTTAAAGAAGAGAGAAACATGATTGATTTGGGCTTTAAAACTTTTAGAGTCATTGATAAGTATATATTTTATGTGTTTTTAAGTGTGTTTTATTAGTTAGTTTGGTGTGTTTTAGTCACTTTTAAAGCTAATTAGCTAGGATTTTTGTGAAAATATACATTTTGTGGTTTCAGTGGTAAAAATTGAATTTCTATGGATTTTAATGGTGAAAACTTCATGTTTTTGTAGATTTAATGATTCAATCATCAAATGGCATGAGTTGAGAAGATAATTGGATGATTGATGATGGTTTGAAGTCATAAAAATAGAACATGAAATGCAAAATAATCAAGGAAAGAAATGCAAGTTTTCCAGCTTTGACATATTATGGTATTTCGGCTATATCTTGAGCTACACACAATGTATTGAGGTGATTCTTGCACCATTTTGAAGTTAAGAGATATATCTACATTTGGTAAGAGACATCGAAGTCCAATTCAATCATTTTCCTTGTCAAAAAGTCCAAATACAAATGTGCATTTGCATGGTCAAAAGCTGAAATAGAGCTTTGATCAATCGAGGGTATTTTGGTCATTTCTTGGTCCACAGAGCTCCAAATTGGATTATTCTTGAACCATTAGAAGCTAACTCAAAGGGATACAATTTTTATTTTTGCACAAGAGCTAATTCGGCCTCCATCATTGAGATAATTTCAGTTGACGTGGTGCTAAATTCGCAGAGATGAATACGCGAGATGTCAATACGTGAGCTGAACTCGCGTATTCCAAGGTCGCGTATTGTAGCCAGAATTCTGCAACTTTCTCAACCACCTATTCTGTTTTCACACTACTTTCCAGCTCTACTCCAGACAAAAAATTCAGCTGCACATGTTCAAGGGACCTTTTGGAAGAAAAATGAGCTTTATGTCTTGTCTAAAAAAAAACACTTTTTGACTCTCTTCAAACTAGAGATGAAGAATCATAAAAAAAAGAGAGATTAGGACATTAGAAGGAGTTCTCATCAAATTATAGCATTAGAGCTTAGTTTTAGTCTTATTTTGTTCTCTCTAGCTAGACATTTTGTGAGAACAATTGGGAACTTCATTCTACAACTCATTTTGTTGAAGAAATAGAAAATCATTGGGAGCTTCTTCACTTCTTGGCTAAGCTTTCTTTATCTATCTCTTTAATTGTGATTCAATATGTGATCATGCAATAAAACTACGTTCTTTCTTGTCATTTATCATATGAGTAGTTAAGTTCCTAGATCTAGGGAGTAGATAAAACTTATGGCTACTTGATATGAAGTGAATATGATTTACTCTTATTACATCTTGTATTAACTTGTCTATTTATGCATGCTTATTACTTCTTATTGTTTGATCACCAATAACAAGCTTAGAGTGTTATTATTCAATAAAAATTAGTAATAATGATGGAACAACGTAAATAGAGCTTAAGTAGTAGACTCATGAAAATATAGAGATACACTTAAGTGGATCAACTTGCATTTCATGAAGGAAACAAGAGTAGATTTAGTTTTTCATCATGAAAATAGGAAAAACTAGTCTAGTTTAAGCCATTTCATCATGAGAATGAGATTTGGAAATATTAGAAATGAATCCCTAGTTAAACAAGAGTTGTAACAAGAGGTAAATCTATTTATTTGTATCTTTGATGCCATAAGTGGAATCTACATCCTCAGACAAAAAGTATTTAGTGAATTTTCTCCATTGTTATCTTGCAAGTTATCTTGTTAAGACAAGTTAGATAGTAGTAATTATCATTTCTCTTGCTTTAATTGATTATTAGTCTAAATAATAGAGTAAGTAAGGTCTTAGTACTTATAAGTGCTCTCTGTGGGATCGACCCGATATTTGCTCTAAATTTATAAATTGACCTGTATACTTGTAGTCAAAACGCGTAAATTTTAGAATTAAACTTGTACTCATATAAAAAAAAATCCCATCAATCATTTTTTTAACATAGCATGATTAGATGCTATTAAAAATTGTTTAAATTGCTAAATTTTTCTAAAAAATTTTTTATTGTGTCATAGCATTTTTCTCAATCATTTTTTTAACCATTTTTTATTTTACAAACACAAAATTGCTAAAAAGTATTACAGTAGTATTCTTAAAAATTTTTCAAATAATCTTCAATCCAAACAAACCCAATCTATAGACCTTTAATAATATTTTATTGTTTATTTTTTGACTAATAATTTTTGTTTTTTCTCTTATCATATAAAATTAGTGGGATATTTTCCCCCATCTGAAAACCTATAATTATGGAGATAAAATTTAACAAGAAATATAATAGTTTTCATTATTATGTTAGGTATACTGATATTTTAAATATTATCTATCGTGAGTGGTTTTAGAGACAAACAGTCAAATTAAGAGAAAATTGATATTAGACAATAAAGTATAAAATATGCTATACTTAAAGGGGATTTATTGGAGTCAACCCCTAGAGGTATAAATGTCTTTTTGACATTTCTATTACACAAGGATAAACTTGACTAATGGTTTAGGAATAAAACAAGAAAAATAATGTTAGGGAGTAAAGTACAAAATAGATTAAATCTTAAGGGGAGTATTGTGATTAACGCTATTTGATAAGCAACACTAGTTTCTTGCTTCTTAGGGCTGTAGCGGATGACTTCATGGATCCTTCTCTAATGGTGAAAATGGATTTTTTTATAACGAAGTTAGTTAATCAAATTAGTAAAAAATTTTGATGATAGAATGATTTTGAATTTTAGGCTAATTATGCTTTCCGTCATGAATATTACGTAGAAATTAAGAATTGATCGCACAAGGTGAGAGGGAATTTTCCTGCTCAAATTCTGTTCAACAAGTGCAAATTAATGTTTCTTTTCTAATGAATTTGGTGAAAAGTAAACAAGATTTATGCCTTCCCGTAAGTAAAAGATATTGTGAAGAATAGATCAGCAAAAGAGATGATGAGGGTTTTCTGCTTAATTTTGGACATATGTCAAAATAAAATTCATTTGAATTTCCAACATCAATAATCGACTTTACAACTTTATATACCATATATGGACCTAAAAAGCATGATGGAAATGAAAATATTTGCAAGATATGGTGGATGTCACAAGATATAAGCTTTGTCATCAAATTTTACTAAAAAGACTACAAAATCATGGATCAACGCAATGACTCGAGGAAATACAAAATTAGACTCACTGATCAAATGAGCTAGAAGTCATACAATGAGCCTATCAAAAGTGGATAAATCTAAACTGGATTTTAATCCAGTATTTAGCATTTTTTTATCATCTTTTTTATTTTTTATAAAATTTTTTGACAGAGTTTCCCCTTATAAATGGACAAAACTCCCTGCCAACAAATCCAAATTCAAGAAAAAATATCCACATGGCAGTTATTTAATACAAATTTTGAGCTAAGCTTCTACAAAAATTAGGGAAACATTTCATCCACATCCTGTAGCAGCTGCAGTATGCCTAATTTCCCTAATCGAAGGCATTCCTATTCTATCCAGTTGGATTTCCCCACGAGCCAACCTGGAAAACATATTAAAGCAGTCATAGACCTTGATATGTTGCTCAGGGTGAATTATGCCCGCATTAGACAGTGTATCAGCAGCTTTGTTTGCCTTCCTGTAGCAATGTGAGAAACAAGCAGGATCATCAACTAAATGCCTAATTTGCCGGACCTTTTTTCGGATATGCCACGGACACTGAAAGCGCCGCTGAAGAATCCCAACTAAGACCAATGAATCCAATTGCACGCATAGGTTATCAAAACCCCTTTGTACACATATTTGAAGGCCAATTAGAAGAGCCAGAACCTCTGCACGAAGAGATGTAGTCTTTCCAAAGAAAGCCGAAAAAGCAAACAAAGGTAAGCCGGTTGAATCTCGAAGGACCCCACCACCTCCATCCACTCCTGGATTACCCTTAGAACAACCATCCGTATTGAGTATAAACTTCCCAATCTCTTTTGCCTCCCATCGAACCAATGTGAATTCAAATACACTAAAAGACGAAATCGACCAATCAAACAACTGACAAAATGTATGCACTTCAATCATTTGTTTGAAGTGGATCTCCACAATGGATTTAATTTCAGAGAAGATGGCTTTACATATGACAGCAGATCGCATCTGGACACCCTCAAATATAGCTTTATTTCTTGCCTTCCAAATGTGCGAACAGGTAATACTTGGAAGAACGAGACAGATAAAATGCCGTATCGCAGAATCTTGTGACCTTAACCACCATTCAACTATGCGAGCCCGCAAGGACAGCCCTGGGAAGTTCAATCCACATAAACCCCCAAAATAATTCCAAACCTCCAAAGTTATGTGACCAGTGGAAAATACATGTTCAATAGATTCCTCAAACGCCTCTTGACAGCAAAAACACTTTGAGGGCAAATAGAAACCTAGTTTACATAACGTATCTGGTAGCGGCAGTCTTTCCATCAACAATCGCAACATAAAAAATGACACTTTCAAAGGGATCGTAAGGTGCCAAATCTTAGAGAACACCATCGACGTGTTACAGACCTGTTGAACCTCCCGAAAAGCTGATGTCAATGTGAAGTTTCCAGATGACATGTGCATCCAAATGACTTCATCTGCACGTTCACCTTCAGGGATCGGGAACTTTAACATTGAGGAAACAATATCTCTTGGCAAGGTTTGAGATAAAAGATTGACATCCCAATGCCCGTTGATAATGAAATTGCGAAATGATAAGTTTGGGACAACTGGTGCTCTAAGAAATAATGCACCAGTGGCCAACCAATTGTCATTCCAAAAGTGACACGACCCGTCATGGACTAACCATACCATAGATAGCTCCACTTGGCACCTCACGTTTAACATTCTTCGCCAGACTGCAGAGTTTGTTAACCTTAATGATGCCTGACAAGGGTGGATCATTCTACAGTACTTTGCTTGCATGAAAGTCGCCCATAACGATGATCGAGATCGGAATCTCCACCATAGTTTACAAGAGAAAGCTGTATAAACATTCGTAAGTTTCCTGAATCCCACGCCCCCTTCGTCAACCGGATAGCAAAGTTGAGACCACCGTATCCAATGAAACTTAGACTCTTCAGATGTAGACCCCCAGAGAAATGCCAAGTAGGCCTTTTCTATAATGTTAAAAACCGCAGCAGGTATCACAGCAGCTGACAACAAATGTACTGGCATTGATGCCAGTACATGCTTGATTAAAATTATCTTGCCTCTAGATAACAGTAGCTTTGATTTCCATGACAAAATCCTCCCTAGAATAGACTGACACACTTCCCCAAAATAAGCCGATTTACACCTCTCAAAATATAGCGAAAACCTTAAATAACGTATAGGGAAGGACTGCCAAGCAAATCCGGTGACACGTACAATCACCCTTCTTCTAGTCGGTGACAATACTGGGTGAACCAAATAACAACTTTTTTGAATATTTATCAGTTGCCCCGAGTATCTTTGATACATTTCTAATACCAGCAATGTCCTTCAAAGATGAGGAGGAGCCATTCGCAAATATAAGCACATTATCTGTGAACACCAAATAAGTTATAGAAGGGCACCCATGTGGGGACTTTGAATCCTAAGAAATCTAATTTGACCATGAGGCTATTCAAACCTCTTGACATAACCTCAACACCTATAATAAATAGCACCGGTGATAATGGATCACCCTGCCGTAAACCTCTAGTAGGTTTAAAGAAACCTGTGAAGACCCATTAATAATGACTGAGAACTAGACGTTAGACAATAACCGCCATACCAGATCCATGAATCACTCCCCAAAGCCAAACTTCCTCAGAACACCAATAATATGGCACCAAGACACTCTATCATAAGCTTTAGACATATCTAATTTCAAGATAATATTGCCACCTCTAGATTTTTTTCCTATACCCGACACGATCTCTTGAACTAGCAAGAATTTTCTGTTATATTGTGGCCCTTCACAAAACCTGTCTGCTGGGGGGAAATAATCCTTGGTAAGATACCAGTCATTCTATCAGCCAAGATTCTGGATAACAACTTGTTAATAAAGTTGCATAGGTTAATTGGCCTAAATTGGAAAAAATCTTGGGGGTTTAAAACCTTAGGAATCAGCACAATGGAGATAGAAGTGATAAACCGAGGCAACTCTGCTCCACAAAAGAAACTAACTATAGCATTGTAGACATCCTGAGCAATAACTTCCCACGCAAAGGTATAAAATGTACCCGTGAATCCATTCGGACCAGCTGCACTATCTCCATCCACTGATCTCACCACTTGATGAACCTTCTCTATAGAAGGAATCAATTCCAACATCCTATTATCCTCCTCCGAAATCGTTGGTGGAATGAGATGCAACATATCAGAAGCAGCCACCGAAGATCCTGAGAAAAGATTAGAGAAATATGTTATTGCCTCACCTGCCATATCACTATCTTTATCCACCCAAACACCATTGGAATTTTTTATTCTATGTATCACTCCTTGAACCCATCGCTGTTTCACCACCGCATGAAAATACCTTGAGTTACGATCTCTGATAAGAGAATATTTAACGTACATTTTGTACAAGTTTGACATGAATTTTTGATATGTTTTGAGAAGATTAAAGCCATATTTGAACTCTTTTGGTGATAATTGCTTAAATATTGTTTAAGTGTTCAAAACTTGATAAATGAGTGGATTAACGCTTTAATTTTGTGAAATTATGAAGGATTTTGATATTTGAAATGCATGCACGAGATGAAGAAAATGTAAGGATCATCCGAAGGATAAAGTACAAGGATACCAGGAGCAAAAATGAAGAAAAAGGAAAGAAGGAGAAAAGTTGTTTGACATCTTTCCTTTACAAAATCTCAGTGGTTGGAATCATAAAGGAGAAGAAAGTGCCTTTCTACCCCATTTTATGCAGAGAAGCAAGGGGGAAGCCAGGAATGACCAGAGGTAGCTAGTTTTTTCTCCTGTAACAAGTTTCTCTATAGATAGAACTTCTTGAAGAAGCACTTGGAGACTTCACTTATAATCATCATGTACAAGACATAGCAGAAATTTGAAGGCTTCACCATTAATTGGCTAAGCTTTTCTTGATCTTTCTTGTACTTATACTTTATGATGTTTTGCATTAATAAACTTGTGAGTTTGATTGTTATATCATTCATGAGTAGCTAAACTTCTTTATCTAGGGAGTAGACGAAATTTATGGCTAAATGATATGAATTGAATGTAATTTACACTTGTTGTATCTTGTATTAACTTGTCTATTTGTGTAGTTGTAATTACTTGTTATTGTTTAATCACCAATAGCATGTTTATAGTTATTATTATTCAATGAGAATTGGTAGTAACAATGGAAACACATAAGTAGAGCTTAAGTTATATGTTCATGAAAATAGAGGTATACTTAAATGGATTATTTAGCATTTCATGAAGGAAAACAGAGTAGAACTAGTATTTCACCATGAAAGTAGGGAAAGCTGAAATACTCTAGGCCATTTCATCATGAGAATGAGATCTGATAATATTGGAAATGAATCCCTGGTTTAACGAGAATAATAACAAGAGGTAAATCAATTCATTTGCATTGTTTATGCCATAAGTAGAATTTACATCCCTAGATTTAATTTTGAGTGAAAGTTCTCCATTTGCATTTAGCATTTATTAAACCAAATTTGTAGACAATTGCATTATAATCTTCTTGCTCAGATTTATCGTAAGTCTAAATAATAGAGAAAAAAAGGGTCTAGTACTTGTTTAAATTACTCCTTGTGGGATCGACCTGATATTTGTCCAAAACTACTAAGTGACCTGTATACTTGCAGTCCAACGGGTAAAATTTGAAAATAAACTTGTATTGATATAAAAATTCCGTCAAATTTTTGACGCTGTTGTCGGGGAGCGGTAATATTAGAGCCTAATAATCTCTATTAATTTAGATATTTCCATTGTTTTTATTTAAGATTGTTTACAGTTGATTTGGCATTAATCTAGTTTTTGACAATTAAAGCTGCATAATTTCTCTTATTTCTATTTATAGTATATGCACCGAACATATCGAGAAGTTGCACCTTTCGATCCAGAAATTGAGAAAACACTTCAGAGACAAAGAAAGCATATACCGCATTAAGAGGAACAAGAGGTTTGGCAGCCGATAGAGAAAATTTTGATAGAGCTACCATTTGAGGAAGAAATGGCAAAAAATGAACCAATTAGACGAGGTCTGCGAGATTTTGTTTTACCGAGGACACAAGGATCTCAAACTAGCATCGCAAGGCCAACGGTAAATGCTAATAATTTTGAGATTAAACTATCACTGATTCAAATGGTACAACAATTTCAATATGGAGGTAATGCTACCGAAGATCCAAATTCTCATTTATCAACATTTCTTGAAATCTGTGATACGATTAAGTTTAATGGTGTTAGTGATGATGCAATTAAATTTCGATTGTTTCTATTTTCGCTAAGGGACAAGGCCAAGGTTTGGTTATAATTTCATCCTCCAAATACTTTTGCTATTTGGGCTGAATTAGTTAAGGTTTTTCTTAATAAATTCTTTCCACCTGAAAAAACTGCTAAATTTAGAATGGATATAACTAATTTCTCTCAATAGGAAGGAGAGACATTGTACGAAACTTGGGAGCGCTATCGGGAATTACAATGAAGATGTCCTCATCATGGTTTATCAGATTGGCTAATAGTCCAAACATTTTACAATGGCCTCACCTATCCAACAAAGACGCATGTAGATGCGGCAGCGTGAGGAGCATTGATGGGAAGGTCAGCCGAGGAAGCTCAACAATTGATTGAAAAAATGACTGCTAATAACTACCAATGGGCCAACGAACGAGGTAATACAAGGAGAACCGCAAGTATACTTGAAATAGATACCTTGAATATATTAAATGCAAAGATGGATAATGTGGTTAAGATACTTAATAGGCATGTTGGTTCTAACTCTAATCAAGGAGTAGTTATTGCATGTTGTACTACTTGCGATGGAGATCGTGATGATTCTATGTGTTCTAGCAGCAAATAGGTTGAATATCTCAACAATTATAACCATCCACCCCAAAATAATCCATACTCTAATACCTACAATCCAAGATGGTATAATCACCCGAATTTTGGATGGAATGATCAAGAGAACCAACAAAGATCAGTTAATCCACCGGATTTTCAACCGAAGCAACCACTTCCGAAGTCCAAACCAACTTGGAAATTGGCAATTGAGAAGCTGGCAAATGTATCAAATGATAAAATTGAAAAGTTAGACAGTGCCACTACTCAACGGTTTGAGAGAATTGAGGGAATGATGGACCAACTCACCAATATGTACAGGAATATTGAGATCCAATTAGGGCAAATAGCAAATGCAATTAACAATCGTAATCAAGGAGATTTACCTAGCAAGACTGAAGTGAACCCAAGGGAGCATGTGAAGACCATAACCCTCCGTAGTGATAAGGAAGTAGGTGAGCCGCCTGTAGTTGAAAGTGAGAGAGAATGTGAAAGAAAAGAGAACCAGCAGTTGAGTGAATTAGAAGAGGATAGTAAGATAATTAAAGGGAAATAAAAGGTGGAAGAAAATAAGTCACAAATTAGAGATACAACACCAATTCCTCCACCGTTGCCATTTCCTCAAAGATTAACCATTTCCTCAAAGATTAAAGTTTTCGAGAAATGACAGAATTTGAGAAGTTTGTCAACATTTTCAAACAATTACATATTAACATTCCTTTTGTTGATGCTATTTTGCAGATTCCTTCATATGCAAAGTTTCTTAAGGAAATAATGACTAAAAAAAGGAAGTTAGTAGATAGTGAGACAATTGCATTAACGGAAGAATGTAGTGCCATCATACAAAACAAATTATCACCAAAGTTGAAAGATCCAGAGAGTTTCACAGTTTCTTGCACTATTGGTAATGTAGAATTCTCTAAAGAACTATGTGACATGGGTATGAGTGTTTCATTGATTCCTTTAACTGTGGTTAGACAATTGGGATTGAAAGAGTTAAAGTGTACTACATTTTCTTGCAATTGGCTGACAGGTCTATTAGACATCCAATTGGCATATTAGAGAATGTGCTCATTAAAGTGTAGAAATTTATTATTCCTATTGATTTTGTTGTTTTAGATATGGAGGAGAATGTCAATGTACCTATTATACTTGGTAGACCATTTCTGGCCACCGCAGGTACAATAATAGATGTTAAATGTGATAAGTTCAAGTTCCAAATTGGTGAAGAGAAGTGGAGTTTGATTTGAGTAAAGTGGAGAAGTATCCCTCTTTTACCGACCATGTTTATTCTGTTGACATATGTGATGAATTGGCATTAGAGATGAGTCAAGTTAATCTTGATGATAATTCTCTTGAACTTTGTCTTAATGGTGTAGGCTTACAAGAAGAACAAGTTGAAGAAATGACTGAATTTTTGCAAGCACGGGTTCCTTATAAAAGGAGCAATGCATATGAGGAGTTAGGACTGAGCAAAGGGCTACCTCCACCATCGTGTGAGCAAGTTCCATGGCTTAAGCTTAAGCCACTTTCTAAACACCTCAAATATGCATTTGTTGGAGAAAAAGAGACATTGCCGGTGATTATCAATGCTGCACTAGATGAGGAACAACTAAGCAAGCTCTTACGTGTTTTGAGGAAGTATTTAAAGGTTAAAGGATGGACGATTTCTGATATCAAGGGAATTAGTCCAACTATTTGTATGCACCAAATTTTGTTAGAAGAAAATTCTAAATCAGTGGTTGAAACTCAAAGAAGGTTAAATCCAAACATGAAAAAAGTGGTAAGAGTAGAAATTCTTAAATGGTTAGATGTAAGTATAATTTTTTCAATTTCTGATAGTGTTTGGATTCTCCTATTCATGTAGCACCAAAGAAAGAGGGAATAACCATAGTACATGGTGAAAATGATTAAATGATTCCCTCTAGAGTTATGGCTGAGTGACGAGTCTGTATTGATTATAGAAAATTGAATGTAGCTACTAGAAAGAATAATTTCCCACTTCCTTTTCTTGATCAAATCGTAGAAAGATTGGCTGGATATGAATTATATTGTTTCTTGGATGGTTTTTCAGAATACAATCAAATCTTCATTGCATCGGAAGATCAAGAGAAAACCACATTCACTTGTCCTTATGGAACTTTTGCATTTCGAAGAATGCCTTTTGGACTGTGCAATGCACAGGCCACCTTTCAACGTTGCATGATGACAATTTTCTCCGATTTTAATGAGAAAATCATGGAAATCTTCATGGATGACTTTTCTGTATTTGGATCTACTTATGATTATTATCTTAACAATTTAAATCTAATTTTGCAAAGATGTGAAGAAACAAATGTTGTACTCAATTAGAAAAAATGTCACTACATGGTTTGTGAGGGTATTGTTCTAGACCACAAAATTTCTTCACAAGGTATTGAGGTAGATCAAGCCAAGATAGAGGTTATTGAGAAAATGCCTCTACCTACCAATGTGAAAGGCATTCGGAGCTTTCTTGGACACGTGAGGTTTTATAGGCGATTTATTAAGGATTTCTCCAAGATTACTAAACCTTTATGTGAATTACTTGCAAAAGATGTTCCTTTTCACTTTAATGATGAGTGTTTATTTGCTTTTAATAGATTGAAGAATGAACTTGTCTCCGCACCCATAATAGCATCACCAGATTGGAGCTTGCCATTCGAATTGCTGTGTGATGCAAGTAATTTTGCAGTTGGAGCTGTTCTTGGGCAAAAACATGATAAGTGACTTCATGTCATTTATTATGCAAGTAAAAGACTAAATGAAATCCAAGTCAACTATGCAACAACAGAGAAGGAGTTGCTAGCAGTGATATTTACATTGGATAAGTTTAGATCGTATTTAGTAGGATCTAAAGTCATCATTTATACCGACTATACAACACTCAAATATCTGTTAAATAAGAAAAATGCAAAGTCTCGACTAATTCGATGGATTTTATTATTGCAGGAATTTGATTTGGAGATCAAAGATAAAAAAGGATCCGAAAAGTTAGTCGCTGATCATCTTTCTAGACTGGAAAACATGCCTCAAGAAGATCATTTATCCATTAAAGAAGAATTTTCAGATGAATTTTTTATGGCAATTCAAAAGTCACTATGGTATGCTGATTTAGTTAATTTTGTAGTTAGTGGAGTGATACCAAGTGATTTGAATTCCCATCAAAGGAAAAAATTCTTAAATAATACTAAACATTATTTTTGGGAGGAACCGTTCTTTTATAAACATTGTACAGATGGAATAATTAGAAAATGTGTTCCGGAAGAAGAGGTACATAGTATTTTAATGCATTGTCATAACCTTGAAACGGGAGGTCATTTTAGTACAACTAAAACCGTAGCAAAATTATGGCAATCAGGATTTTATTGGCCTACTATGTATCAAGATGCTAGAAATTGGGTTAAAAATTGTGATCAATGCCAAAGAACCGGTATTATCTCAAGAAAAAATGAAATGCCTCTAACTACATATTTGGAAGTTGAGCTATTTGAGGTTTGGGGCATTGATTTTATGGGACTATTTCTAACTTATTTAATAATAAGTACATTCTCTTAGCAGTCGATTATGTCTCTAAATGGGTGGAGACCATTCCTTTACAAACTAATGATACTAAGGTTGTGCTTAAGTTTCTTAAATGGAATATATTTTGTAGGTTTGGAGTTCCAAAGGCAATTATAAGTGATGAAGGTAAGCATTTTTGCAATAAAACTATTGACACTTTGTTGCTCAAATATGGTTGTAGGCATAAAAAGTCACTTTCCTATCATCCTCAAGCCAATGGCCAAACAGAATTGACCAACCGGGAGATTAAAATCATCCTAGAGAAATATGTCAATCGTTTGAGAAAGAATTGGTCAAACAATCTCGAAGATACTTTGTGGGCTTATAGAACGGCATTTAAAATGCCGTTGGGAATGTCTCCATATAAGCTTGTTTATGGGAAAACTTGTCATTTACCTGTAGAAATAGAACATAAAGCGTATTGGGCTATTAAGGCTATTAGTTTTGATTTTAAATCTATAGGTAAAAAGAGAATGCTCGAGTTAAGCAAATTGGAAGAATTGCGGCTAACTTCATATGAGAATGCCAAAATTTACAAAGAAAATGTGAAATTTTGGCATGATAAAAATATTATTCCTAAACATTTTGAAGAAGGGAAAAAGATGTTATTGTTTAACTCAAGACTTAAATTGTTCGCTGGAAAGCTTAAGTCTCGATGGTCCGGACCATTTGAAGTAATTCGCACATTTCCTTATGGAACGGTGGAAATAAAAGGAGAAAATAGTGCCCCATTCAAAGTGAATGGACAAAGATGAAGACCTATTTGGCCGGAAAAAGGGTTCCTAAAGGAGTGATTTACTCCTTAGGAAACACAATGGAGAGTTAAAGAAGCTGTAGCAGAGTCGAGCTTAACGACTTTAAACAAAGCGCTTGTTGGGAAGCAACCCAATAATAATATTATAGCTGTGTGTTTTTGTGTGTTTTTACATTTTGGTGTTATTTGATTGACTAATTATTTGTATTTCATGTGTTTGTAGGAGGTACCTGAGAGTCAACACCCATCTTGGAGGTGCATTTAAAGAACAAGTATAAAAGGGGAGGTTTTCTTACCAAATTGTGTTTTAAGTGTTTAAAATTCCCTTTCATGTATAATATGTTGATTTTCCATTGTATTCAAGTGAATTTCGGTGATAACATATTTATACATGCTCATTGACTCATTTGATGTGCATTTCATGCCTAAAAGTGCAATTTTAGTGTAAAAGTGTAAAAATGATCAACAAACCTCACCCCTCGATTTGCAATATAGATGTGTTTGATGTGTTTTGAGAGGTTGGATATTGTGTTTATGGTATATTACACTTGCGTGGGGGGTTGGATTTGATAAAAAGTTTGTCCTATGTGTAATTTGGAATTGGCCGGAAAAGAAAGGAAAAGTTTAAAAAATTGCAGTTTCTGCAATTAGTGCAAAAATGTGCTGATCAGAGCTCAAATCCGAAAAACCCAGACGGATCGGACCTCGAATCAGTTGAGGGTCAAAGGCGAAAATAGGGGATCCGAGCTCGGATCCAACAAAACCCAGTTGGATCCGAGGGCTCAGCTGAACATCTGGAGTGGAGGATCCGAGCCCTGTCGGATCCGAGGGCTGCCAGAACCGATCCGAGTTAGGATCGGTTCGCGATAAGAGCAGAACCAAGGCTGCGGATCTGCATTTTTCCGGTTTCTTTTTCCTCTTCTCACCGAAACCCTAGCCCCTCTCATCCAATCTTCTATTTTCTCCATTAATCTTCCAATATTTCACCATAAAATCCTCCCCAAAGCTCTTGTCATAAAAAATCCCAAGCTATTTCACCGCAAAACATCATCAAAAGTGGATTTTGATCTTCATTAGAACACAAAAGGGCCGAACTGATTCGTTCCATTTTGAGTCAGATTTGGGCTTGTTTCTTGTTTATTTTTGCATCATCATCTTCCTTTATCATCATTCTACACATTTGAGGTAACAAATTGCAACTTTCTTTGAGATTTTATAATTTCCAATTTTACTATTTTTCTAGTTTTTAGGCATATTTTGGTAATTGCATATATGTTGAAATTTTTTGCTATAATTGTGCTACATTGTGCTAAAATAAGTTGTTACAACTATTTTTATGCTTAGTATTGAGAGAATTGCGGATTTGGTGATATTTTTTATTCTTTTTTCAATTATTGGGCTTGAGCAATTTGGTGATTTAGACTTGTGAATTTTTACTTTCATTGACTATATGAATTTGTTCTAAGGAGTATAAATCATTGTTGTACCAATTGAAAACAAAATTCTTGTCTCTTATTAAGTTAAGAGACAATTTGGTAAAAGGGTATGTTTCTTATTAAGTTCACATTGAACCTTTTTGCTTGAAATTTCTTGTCTCTTTGAGTTATTTTGCAATTGTTTTGAAGAATTGGAGCTCACTTGTATGTAAGTTGGGATTAATATGTAAGTATAACGGAGTGTTCTATATTTCTTTGGGAAGATTGCTAGACGTTGAGAATTGTGGATGTTTTGGAAATACATATGGAAATGTGGTTTTACAACAATGTTCCAAATCTGATGTTATAGCACATTATCATTGATAGTCTACTTTATTTTGAAATATTATTTCATTCTTGCAAATGGATTTAATTCTCAATTGTTTGGACTTATTATGCACGTTATGACATCCTTGTTGGTAATATTCATTCTAAATGTGGGAATTGGATTTGAGAGGTGTTAGGAAGATTATTTGCTTAAATTTGGGTAAATGTTGACAAGAAGTTTGGCCCTTTTTCAAGGGAAAACTCTACTGAAATTTTCTTAAATTCTTATTTAACATGTGTGAGCAAGTTTATACTGTTTCTAATGAACATTCATCCTGTTTTTGTATAGGTACTATGGCTCACACAAGAAGGTCTCATGTTCACACTCCTTCACCCTCTTCAAACAAGGAACGCACTCCATCACCCGAAGAGTTACCGGTTGAGGAATCTTCTTCCCCTGAGTCACCGCCTCGCTCCAGGCATAAGACAGCATCTACTAGCTGCGAGGAGCCGCCTCCAGATTATGACACCACTAGATTCATATCACTCTAGAATCAACAGTGGTACGAATCCGGTATAGACAAAGAAATCATAATTGAAAAACACTTGGCACCGGAGGTGGATGACCACTACAAGATCTCCATGGCATTCAAGCGGCTTGGATGGGAGAATATACTCAATTTGCCAAAGCATTACTATCCTAATCTGGTCCGGGAGTTCTACTCCAACGTGGAAGACAGATAAAGCCATAGTGGCAACCTCATCGTCTCTTGGGTTCGAGGCAAAAGAGTGGTTCTCACTCGGATAAAATCGCTAAATTCGTCAAACTCAAGGACGATGGAGAAGATGTGTAATTGACCAAGAAGTTCAAGGCACGTGATCCATGGCAAGTGGGAGAAGCAGTATCACGACTTAAGGGTCAATACCAGGAACGAGGAAGTTCGAAGAAACTCCTCATTTATGCCGATTCATTTGAGCCGAGGTACCACTTGATATTCTATATTTTTCCTTTAATATGGTGCCAAAGAGGAGTGGAAAAAGGGAGCTCCGAAATACCGACCTTTATTTCTTGGACAAAATGATGCATGGTGTGAGTCATCAGCTCACTGGTATCCCTCTAGCCAGTATTATTATCAGCTACATGCGGACCACAACCCGCATAAGAGCTGGCGAGACCTGTTTTGGGTTCCCTCGCCTTCTTTCCCTTATGTTTGAGCAACCCAAGGTTCCCCTTAGAGCCGAGCGAGCCATTGTTACTAGGGCCGCCGAGAAAGTTAGTGCCTCAATACTCAAGTCCTTGGGAATCCCTACGGACTTTGGAGCCTCTTTGGTTCGTGATATAGGAGAAGCGTCAACCATTGCTCAGCCCCCACCTCACACTCAGCAAGAACCGGTAGTTCAAGAAATGGAGGCACAATAGGCTCTACCTCCTCCCACTCCAAGACCACCACCTCCTCCGAGATCAAAATGGCAGGAAATCTTCAATGCCATCTGTTGTATGGAGACGAGGGTCATGAAGCGCATCGATCAAACGGAGCAACGGATGACGGAGCGATTAGACAGGCATGCTCGCCGTCTTCGGACGATGGAGGATCATTTCAATATCCGCCGTTCACCTACTCCGACTCCTCATCCTGAAGAGGGACATATTGGGACATCTCATGGTCCTCAAGGAGCTCAAGAGACCATGGATCCTACCTCTAAGCAACCATGAAGATCTATTGCCGATTGGAACTTTTGTAATCTTTTGTTTCTTTATTCTTCTTTTATTATGTTGAATTTAAGCCTTGAAGTCTTCTTTTTAATTGAATAATCTTGTGCTACTTATGTTTCCTCGTACCCTTTTGTTTCATTTTGAACAGAATTTGGATGTTCGTGGGGTTTGTGGCTTCAAAGTGCATCACCACTTCTTTCTAGGGGAGTACTAGTTTCTTTTACCTTCCTCCACAATGAGGACATTGTGAATTTTAAGTGTGGGGGAGGGATTACTTTATCTTATGGGGTGATTGTGTCTTGAAGTGCATGATTTTAGTTGTTTATGGCTTAGAAATATTGGAATCACATTTGCAAATATTGTCATGAGGTTAATTTTCTTGAAATTGAGGCTGTTGGCAGGGAGTTTTGTCCATTTATATGGGAAAACTCTGTCAAAATTTTTCTAAAATATTTTTCAATATTTCATTGCACTTTTTCAATAAATGGCCAAAATGTTCAATTTCAAGTGCCTAATTCTTCCATTTGATAAAATGTTATATGTATTTTGGGAAGGTTTAGTCCTCATTTGGCTTGGAATTAGTTATTATGCAATTAGAATTTTTACATTTTAGAAAGTATATTCGGTTAAATAAGGAAAGTTATGCTTAGAATTTTACATGTTCAATGATATTTCTCACTTTTACTTAATTTTATAAGTAAGTGATTGATATAGTCAAAACGAGACCAGTTTCATCCTCTAATTATGCTCAGAGGAAATATTGAGTTTGATTGTTAAAAATATATATATATTATTATTCTATTCCAATGATTCACATACTGAGTAATTGGAGGTTGGCATTTACAAATGTCGACATTCGCGTAAAAAGGTATTGGAATTAAGAATATGCGTAGCAATTTGAATAAGTGAAATGTTGAATAATCGGGAATCTTCACCTGAAAGTGCCGATTTTTGCGTAAAAAGGCATTGTCACTATTTAAGTAAAAAAGAAGTATAAATAAATCCCTCTTAGTTATGAAAATTTTGATGGGTATATGATGAGAAAGGCCATAAAATTGACTATGTGAATTACTTATTGATGAAATTAGGTTAGAATGAGATATTGAGTTGAATTTGTTGAAACTAAGGCATAATTATCTTTCTTTAACTTGATACTATGAGTATTTAGTGTAATTTGAACAATGGCATAATGATTGGTTTCTAGGTTTTTGAGGAATTAAATTTGACAAAAGTACGTATATTGTTTTATCTCTTGAATCATTGTAGTATGTTATGTGTGAATTGCTTGAGGACAAGCAATAATTCAAGTGTGGAGGAATTTGATAAGAGAATATTTAATGTACATTTTGTACAAATTCGACATGAATTTTTGGTATGTTTTGAGAAGATTAAAGCCATATTTGAACTCTTTTAGTGATAATTGCTTAAATATTGTTTAAGTGTTCAAAACTTGATAAATGAGTGGATTAACGCATTAATTTTGTGAAATTATAAAGGATTTTGATATACGAAATTCATGTACGAGATGAAGAAAATGTAAGGATTGTCCGAAGGATAAAGTACAAGGATACTATGAGCAAAAATGAAGAAAAAGGAAAGAAGTTAAAAACTGAAAATTAACCAGCACGGATCCGAGCTCGGATCCATGTGAACAAATGGCGATCCCAGCCCTTGTATGTATTTCTGGAGCAGTGCATTTGAGGTTATACGATCCGAGTTCGGATCTATATAGAAAAAGCCTTAGATCATCAATGATCCGAGCTCGGATCGTTCTGCAACCCTCGGATCTAGGGCTTGGATCTGCCTCTCTTTGCTACAAGTGGCACAACCGTTTTTTCTCACTTTTCACACAACTTTCCAACTATCTTGGGTGAGAAAATTCGGTGACACATGCTTCTGCAACAAAAAGGAAGACAAAATGAGTTATTGACAAGTCAAAACAACATATCTTTTGACTTCCTTTACAAAATTAGAGTGGTTGGAATCATGAAGGAGAAGAAAGTGTCTTTCTACCACATTTTATGCAGAGAAGCAAGGGGGAAGCCAGGAATGACCAGAGGTAGCTAGTTTTTTCTCTTGTAACAAGTTTCTCTCTAGATAGAACTTCTTGAAGAAGCACTTGGAGACTTCACTTGTAATCATCATGTACAAGACATAGCAGAAATTTGAAGGCTTCACCATTAATTGGCCAAACTTTTCTCGATCTTTCTTGTATTTGTACTTTATGATGTTTTGCATTAATAAACTTGTGAGTTTGATTGTTATATCATTCATGAGTATCAAACTTCTTTATCTAGGGAGTAGATGAAACTCATGGCTAAATGATATGAATTGAATGTGATTTACACTTGTTGTATCTTGTATTAACTTGTCTATTTGTGTAATTGTAATTACTTGTTATTGTTTAATCACCAATAGCATGTTTATAGTTATTATTATTCAATGAGAATTGGTAGTAACAATGGAAACACATAAGTAGAGCTTAAGTTGTATGTTCATGAAAATAAAGGTACACTTAAGTGGATTACTTAGCATTTCATGAAGGAAAACAGAGTAGAACTAGTATTTCACCATAAAAATAGGGAAAGCTGGACTACTCTAAGCCATTTCATCATAAGAATGAGATCTGGTAATATTGGAAATGAATCTCTGGTTAAACAAGGATTGTAACAAGAAGTAAATCTATTCATTTGTGTTGTTTATGCCATAAGTGGAATTTACATCCCTAGATTCAATTTTGAGTGAAAGTTCTCCATTTGCATTTAGCATTTATTAAACCAAATTTGTAGACAATAGCATTATAATCTTCTTGCTCAGATTTATCGTAAGTGTAAATAATAGAGAAAATAAGGGCCTAGTACTTGTTTAAATTGCTCCTTGTGGGATCGACTTGACATTTGCCAAAACTACTAAGTGACCTATATACTTGCAGCCCAACGGATAAAATTCGGAAATAAACTTTCATTGATATAAAAATCCCGTCAATCTCCATGACGAAGCTATTTGAGTCGAGCCTTTAGGCTCCACAACTACTCTTCAATGGATAAAGCATAGCGTAATTCCGCCTGAGCCTTCCTAAGCGCAACTTGGCTCTCCTCGGTATCATCTTGATCTGCTACATGCTCTGCTGGTTGTACCGCAACTTCCGCCTTTTGAACAGCTTAGAAAATATTTCCAAAACTGTGCTTGTTCCAAGCCTGAATAGCCCTCCTTGTTGCCAATAATTTAGAGCATAAAACCCGAAAGGGAGACCCATTAACTTCTTGAACTCAGGCATTTCTAATCACCTCCAAAAGTTTTGGTTTAGTCGTCCAGACATTTAAGAAACGGAAAAGCCGTGGCTTATTATCTAACCGGGATAAATCAAATGGTGCGTGATCCGAAGGATGTCTTGCCAAATGAGTAATGGAAATGGCTGCGGAAGTTCCAAACATGCCCTATTGATTAGAAGTCTGTCTAACCTCTTCAAAATTCTAGCTCTACCTCTCTGATTATTGCACCATGTGAAGCTAGATCCTGAAAAATCTACATCAAGAACCCCAGCTTCTTCCATGAATGACACCAATTCCACTCCCTCATCTACAGCAAATGGACGATCCCCACGCTTTTCATGAGGCGCTGTTATAACATTAAAATCACCCCCAATGTACCATGGATGAGAGTTAGGCTTATCAACTAATAAGTTGCGCCATAAGTATCTCCGCTCCTCCACTATGCGCTTTGCATGAACAAATGACATGATGATTGAACCTGGTAGTAGCGAATATTGAACAGAGATAGATATATGCTGATCTGAAACTACCAACAATCGAACACACAAAAGGACTACTATAGAAAACCCAAATATCACCTGAATGATTTACATACACAAAATCAAATAATAAACGTAACCGAATGGACTCAATTTTAGACACATCTAACTTTGGCTCACAAATCACCACAAACTTAATATGCTGTAGCCTTATTAATTTGATCAATCTTCTTAGATTAGGGGCTTTAGCCACCCTTCTAATATTCCAAAAGATGCCATTAATCATGAGAAAAAATCTGGAAAGAATTTTGGGATGATGTCGCAGACCGTAGTTGTCTATCAGACGAAAAATAAGCACGCACACCTTTCCCCCTTGCTTGTTTGAAATCTCGTGCCGTCACCATAGATTGATCAATGTTCAAAGCAGACACTGATGACTCAATCACCCTTGCTTGTTGGACAACCATCCTCGGAGATAAATTGCCTGCAATATTTGACAAACCAGCTTCAATCTCCCCATGGTCTCTGTAAACCCTATCTTCCTCCCCATGCAAATCGACAAAAAAGCTCTCCATCGCAGTTCCCGCAGCCATAGACTGCTGTTTCTCGCCCAAATATTGATTTCCTAAAGCCAGATTTTCATCACAATCATGCCCATTTTCAGTCACCAGCTGTGCATGAATTTCCTGTTTCTCCCCTCCCAAAGACCCCTCTGCCCCATTACATGTAACCTGATACCCATATCCAGCAGAAGCCAACGTCTCAATTTCTCCACCCATCTTAGCAACAAGTGCAATATCATTGGAACAACTGTGGTCAGCCTCCTGCCGATCAGTTCTGGCAGCTAGCACATCCGACCCAGTAAGATTTGTCCCTTCCACTGCAACTTCTGTCCTATTTTCGAAAGCCTTGGAGCCATCCTTCGTAGGAGCAGCTGCGATAAAATCATTTTCCTTATTCCCATTAACAGATGGATTGCACACAGGAGCAACCATCTGAGCATGGCGCTGCAAACGCATGTGCTGATGACCTTGATGCCGAGACGTAAATTCAGACGAGCTCTTCTTACATTCCTCAAGTGAGTGACCCAAACGGCAACAAATGGAGCAATACGACGGCATATCTTTTGTCACAATTCTTTGCCAAAAATCTGTTTCCCCTTCGATGGCTACCCATACTCTCAAAACAACTGGCTTCACTACATCAACCTCCACGCACACCCTAGCCACACTAGGTCTTGTGCCAGCAGTCGTAGCCGAATCCAGAAATAAAGGTCTGCCGACTGGAAATAAAATGGAAAACAAAGAATGTTTATCAAAGTAATGTATTGGCAGAGACGGTAGATTCACCCAAACCGGAACCAAAGACGATTCTTTATGCACGTGGAATTCTCTAGTCCAACAAAATATTCGCATCGAAAATTTTCCCAATTGCCAAACCTCTCTCATCCAAATCCTGTTAAAATCTACCTCAGCTGAACACTTAATCAAAACATGTCTATAGTCCATCAACCCAATAGAAACATGATCTCTTAGATTTAACGTTCCAAAGAACTTGCAAATTTCTTCTAAAGTAGGTCGTTCATGAGAGAATTTCCCAACCAAAGCCCATCGAAATAGTGCCGCAAGCCTGTCCGCATCTTCTCTAGAGAAAACAACCACAGCCTCACCCTTGTACAATGTCGTCGGCTGAATTTGGATAGTGGACGCTGCCGACTGTGAGAAGAGTTGGGAGAAGGATTTTTTTCGCTGATGGGGACATACTTTGCCCCTCAACCGAAGGGTGAAGGGCAGCCATGAATCATCAAAGTGGTATAAGGAACTTCAAATTGGGCAGGATCTTTCGTTAAACAGTTGGCGTGCAGTCTATCTTCCTAACCACTATCATCGATCTTACTTGGAAAGAAATTCTGCTTTGGGCTAAATTAAATTACCACAGGTAGCTTCTTTGAAGAATAAGTGAAGAATCCAACTTCAAATTCGGCTGGGTATTTAAACTCTGCAGTTAATGTGCAGAGTTTAATTAATTTTGTATACTCAATAAAGTTTTATCTAACACAATATCTAAGCGAAGTATGCGACGTTAAATATCAACAATCCATCTAACTTCGCCTCTTAAGTGAATCTAAATTTGTTGCAAAACCACTATGTGATTTCATTGTTAAATCAATAGTTCTTAATTATTTACATGCAGATAACACTTTCAAGCATTATTGGATATAATGACCTTGTGCATAAATGTACAACATATAGGTTATTGGAGAGCTTTTAAAGTATTTTTCGCTGTCAAATTTATGTTCAATTTCTGTGCCTGATAATTGGGATGAGAAGGTGTGAGGAGGAGTGGGGGTTGAAAAAAAAGAAAGAACCACATATGGTGACACTATTCATTAGTTGATTATATTATATATTATCATATATCCAATAGCAAGATTAGTGATATTATTCAATTTAGCATTCTGCTCGATTAACCAAAAGTGGCCTTTTGATGACTAGTCATTCTCCTATTATTAATATAAAGATATTTTAGAAAAAATAGTATGTTAGATTTACTCTAAAAAGAAAAGCCCCAATACAATCGAAGTAGGATGGGAGGAGTAATTTTTTTTGGAGTATTTATTCTTTTGTTTGTTTCATACATTCAATACATATACACACACAATATACACACACACACATATATGTATATGTATATGTGTGTGTGTGTGTTTGTGTGAGGCATTATCATGAATTTTGATAGCGAGGCACTGCCTACTGATCCAAAAGGTTCCCTTCTGCATTCTCGCAAACGCAGTCTGCATGAATCTTTAAGATCTAATGGTAGAACAAGAGATATAGGAATATTATATAGTTAGAATTTCAAGCCAACACATAAATAACCCCTATGGGATATGCTAAAAGGAGCTTTTGGGTGGATTAGTTCAAAAGTATGTCAAACGGCTTCCTTTATCTCCGAAAAGGTCAAAGAATCCGCAAATTGTGTTAGGCGATTTTTTGGCTATTTGTTTGAAAGTGTAGCCAAAAAGGTGGTTAATAGATCGATTTATAGAATAGTGGAAATTTTTAGGTGCATCAAAAGTTCTATATATTCAAAAGCTCCATCAACAGTAAAATACATATTGCGAGAAAAATTGTTATCTGGCAGCTGTTGAAGAGTTGGGTTATTCAGAAGTTGTTGAAGCTCTGGAGGTCCATTAGGAGTTCTATATATTTTATTGTGAAAAGTAGTGTTATCCAGCTGATAATGGCTAATTTGTGATATTTTTGAATGTGTTTCACATTATTTTTTAGTCAATTTGTAAAGTTAAATGGTATAAGTTGTCCATTTTTTGTCACTAATTTGCGCCTTCAATTGATAGATGAATTTGTTGTGATTTTGTCATTTTAGATGCAAAATCTCTCTGTTTTATAGGTAAAATGATCAAGCTCAATTGGAAGTGAAATAGTGATCTAAAGCGAGGATTGGAAGATTGAGAAGTCAAAATAATATCTAAAAGAGATGGTGCATTTCAAGGATGAAAAGCAAAAAAAAAAAAAAAAAAAAAGAATCCCTTGAGGGATTAGTCCGAGGGATTCCTGGTAGCTGCAAGTTGTCAACTTGTATGATTTTTGTTTTTTCTCCATCTTTGATAAGACAAAAGGGACAAATTGTACAAACTTTTGGGGATTCTAGGAGCTTCTCTTTTTGACATTTTGGCTCCAATAATACAAGACCAAGAATATATGCTACCTAGTTCATCTAGTTTTAGGAGCTTTGAGTTCTAATTAGCTTGAGAGAAGGGAGAGAGTTTGGAGAAGAAGAAGAACAACTAAAGGGTTGTGTCTTACCCTTTGAGGCAAGACACAAGCCCTTAACAAATGTAATTTTCTTTATTTTCTCTTGTTCTAAAGTAGGTTAGTATAGTAGATTCTAGTTGTGGCTACCCATTCTTGTATTGGCTCAATAAAGAGGTCAAGAGAGATTAAAAAGGAGAGTGTCAAGAAGTTCTAGTGACAAGGGTTTTTTTTCCCATCTTTATTTTTTTTAATTAAATTTTGGTCTTTTATTGGAAAAGCAAAATAAACACAGGAGGGGGACATGGACCTTACCTCCAAATAATACCAAGAAGCAAATGCTAGAGAAGGAGTAGGGGAAGTATTCCCTTTACATCATTTGCTCTTACATTTTCTAATTGAAGGCAGGCCTATTTTATCTAACCGAAACGCTTCACGAGCTGTAATAGGGAGTTCTAAAAATTGAAGATACGTTGTATCGAAACCTTGATCATACCCCACGTTAGATAAACAATCAGCAACTTGATTAGTTTCTCGAAAGCAATAAGAAATTTCAACAAAATTAGACGATAACTTTAGAAGATGCTTAACCTCTGTAAGAACACTCCATGGACAACTAGATATTTGTTTTAGGATGTGAACAAGAATCAAAGAATCCACTTCAATGTGCAAGTTAATATAACCACGAGAAAGGTACAGCTTAATCCCAAAGAGAAGAGCGTGACAGGTGTCGAACATGTGAAATAATAATTACTAAAAAGTCCTAATTATCACCACAATTAATTATAGAACAAATCCAAGTACTGGAGCAGGGACCCTAGGTGTGCAATGTGTTCTTATTTTTATAGAATATTACTGGAATATTTAAATGATTATTCACTCATTTTTTTCGAATTATTTATTTCGACCATTTTAAATCCATTTATATGGAACGACGCCTCTTTATATTTTTAAAGCGTTTTGTTGAAAAATTTGCTTTTCAAAAATTTGTTTAGTCTGGAACGACGGGTACACGTTTTTCTAGGCAATACTTGAATCGGGAGTGTATTAATATTGGAGAATTAAGAACGATCAATAATAGATTAAGAAAGGTTAATGGAGGAATTAATACTCAATTCACGTGAGAACTCGTAAAATTATTATTTTTAACCCCTAATTTTGGCTCAATTAATTATCTATTTGGATTTTTGCCCCGAATATTATTTTCTATCCTTATTAGACCTAAGTACATGGTTTTATAGCTTCCTTATATTTTTAAAGTGTCTCGTTTCAAAAATTATTTTCTTATAAGCTTGTTTAGTGAAAAGGTAAAAACGTGTCCAAACACTTTAGCCAATTGGGAATACAATAAGCTCGAAAATTTAAGACATATACAATGGTCCTAAAATAGGTAAATTTATGTTTAAGTACTCAAGTGATAGTTAGTGGTACGATCGTTATAAGAATTTCTCGAAGGTTTCATTTTATCGCGCCTAAATTGGAAATACGTGTTTTCACGTACGCGCTTAATTGAGGGACTTTGGACCATTATTTTAGGACAATTGAGAATGAATAATTTTTATATGAATGTAAGTGCCTAAGAGGTTTAGTGCACTAGTGCAACAAACTTAAGAGAAATCGAGCACAAAACGCGTGCGTATGCGCACCAATTGCGGTTGAATTTTGTGGTCTTAAAATATTAGACGTCATGCTTCATTTGTACGCAAAGGAATCAGACCAACATTTCATTTCTCCTAGCTGCCATGGACGGATAGCTGACTGCAAAGGAACAACCGCAGCTCTTCACTATTTCCTCTACAAAACTCACTCAAATCACCACCAAATCTTCTCAAAATTTAGCACTACTTAGCCTAAGCCTTGGAGTTCACATCTAGCAAAAAAGGGGAGGATTTTCACGGGTCACTTAGGAGCAAGGAGGGACCGAATCTCTAACTGAAACATCAACTAGAGTAAGTTTTAATTTAGCCTTCGAACTTCAATTTTTGGAAGTTCTAGTATATCTTTTAGCTCTTAATTTCTTATGGGTTGTTGTTGATGTTGGAAAAAAACGAAAGGTGGGCTCTATGAACTCCCACCTCTGTCTTGATGGCTGATATGGTGATTGATGCTGTTTATAACGGTGATTTAGTGTTTGAAATGGTGGATTAATGGAGTTTAATTAGTAGAAACCTCAAGGAACTCATGGGATAGAAATTTCCGATTTTGCCCCTACCTGTCCGGTTATTTTAAGGCCAATTTTTGATGATTTAATGGCTTGAATATGATGTTTATATGTTGTATTAGTTGTGTAAAAATTTTCATTGGAAAATATTGAGTTTTGGTTGGTCAAATGAATTTATTTCCCAAAGCTAGTAATCTGGAAACTGTTTTCGTAATGACCAGACCAGTGTTCGTATTTTGGCCATAACTTTGTCCTCCGATGTTGAAATCGAGTTACGTTGGTGGAATTTGAAACTAGACATCCACACCTTTCCAGCGGTGTAAAATGCACATTCTGGTTCCATGTGTGTGAGCCGCACCACTCTTCTGAATTCAGCTGTTCTGTTTCTCTGTTCCGTTGGAACGATTTGATGATGCTGCAACTTTAGGCTTAATTTCGAGCCAGTTGCATGCTGAATCTTAAAATGATTTCTTCTGTGAAATTATAGCCCTATGAATATAGTTTCTAAAACTATCAACCATGCTCAAATTTGAGTTAAATTTAGTGAGTTATGATCAAAATACGGTGACTGCCTTGTTCTTGAAAACCTTGGATTTAGACAGATTTGATGTGAGACTTGTTGTGGTCTTACTAAATGAATTTTTTGGTGCTAAACACCTACCAAATGTACCATGAATGTTTCTTAGACTTTTCTTGCACAAATAAACCATGTTTAGAGGTTTTCCTTAGCCGAATGTTTGGAAACGGAGAGAAAGGGAGCTAAAGGCAGTTTTGCCTTAGTAATTTCAAAATTTTGGTTGATTGGTTAACCACCTTTCCGAAGGTATTTTTTCACGAAATTTGATAGAGAGAAACCCTTCATATAGGAGTACTATACTGCAAAATTTGGTACCAATCCAAGTCCGTTTCGACACTTAACTAAAGGTCCAAAGTCGGAAACCCAAATCTGGAAATTGTTCAACAGTCTCGAATTTTTCCCAACTTTGAGCTACCATATCTTGGTGCACGAAACTCCGATTCTCAATCTGCTTATTCTATCCTAAACCTTACTTGCACCTCTAATTGAGCTATAAATTTCAAGGGCTGGTTTGTAACGAGTGAATTCTGCCGAATTTCCAAAGTTAGCGAAAAACCAACCCCGGCTCAATCCTGGGTGATCTGGAACAGCAACTTTAAGCTCATTTTTGAATACCTTCCATTTAGATTCATGGAACGGTGTCTTCTAAGAACTTTTAGTACTTTCAAATATGATTCCAACGATACCAAGTTTATCAATTTTTGACAAGTAAAAAAGAAGTTATGATTTTTCAACGATTTTACCAAAAATCGAGAATTCTGGAATTTCAAAAGAAATCCGCGCGGGAAGCATTTTTCTAGCATCCGGCCTTGAATCTGGCCAGTTCCAGCTGGATAGGCTGCCGGATTGTAGTTGGGATTTGAAAAAAAATGAGGATGGCCACTGCCTCCAATCCGGCCAAGAATCCGGCCGGATATCCGGCCAGATTCCGGCCGGATTGTGACGTGGCCAGTCCACTTTCAACTTCGGTCGTTCGTTTTGAGATTTATTCGCACGTACTCGTTTCCATCCAATGATTTCAAGAATAATAATCCAATATTACTCGAGTCTCATACCTTTTGGCGAATCCAACTTCAAAGACAAACTCAAACGAAATTTTCAAAATATTTCTAGACCACATTTGTGTTCGATCCCCTCGTCTCTTAGGGACCTATAGTAATGGTCTTCTATTCGATGTTCAGGCACGCACGAGGACCTCCAAGAAGATCCCACCGTGGAAGTTTGAACTCTCAATCCAACCTACTTGCTTGCAGAACTTGGTGAGTGTCAAGTGTATGATTACTTGAACTCTAGGGACTTGATTCATGCTTGATTTACCTGATTACATGCTTAGCCTATTCGATTTTGACAAAAATGGAGTCGAGTGTGTACTTGATCGCACTCGTTCTCATTTGAAACGAATGACTCATGCTTAATATGATTTGCCTGGTTTACATGACTTGAAATACCTGCTTAAACCTGTCAAATGCTTGAATACATGACATGGTATGCTATGATTGCATACGTCGTTGGAGTGAATCTCCTCGACACTTACATGATACATGGGGACGCCCAAACTCATAGGCCGACCTTGGAACTCGAGCCGGCGTGGGCTTGGTCGGGAACCTCGGTGAGCCATGAGATTCACATGATAAGTTTGATCTATTGAGAGATCTCGCTTGGCATACTCGTGAAGTATCGCCCTATAAATGTCGTGCGGGCCCGAAGCGGTGTATGGTGGACGGATGAGAAGTAAGTGGTGAACTACGGATATGAAATATCAACCCGATTGACGGAGAGTCAACGCGGGGAGATATACGAATAACATCGGCAAAATGTGGAACTTAACTCCTGAGAGCTACCATATTCTTGAATTATTTTTTGTTACATTTTGTTGGCATTATTAATTACTTGCAATTTACTACTTGGGCTTGTTACCTGAGCTATGTGCCTGCATGTGTGTTTTTGACCTCACGAGCGTTTTGCTCACCCTATAGATTTGTTTTCCTTAACAGGATTGAACTTGGCGAGGTATCGAAAAAACCTTCCTGATACACTTTCGTTTAGGGTTTCTATTACTTTTGGCTATGTCTTGGCTTTTGGGTTGTATTTTGGAATCCGAATGTAACTTTTGGGGCATGATATATATTTGGGATTTATGATGGTTGTTGAACACCCGATGTACGGGTTGGATAACGGATGACTTTTATTAAACTTGAATGCTTCCGCATTTATTGTATCTAAGTTATTGACCGTATTGTGTGGTCCGGTAATAAGTTTGAATGGAATTGCTTGAGTCCTGGCAAGAGTTAGGCAGGCGTCCCGCGAATACCCTTTGGTTCGCCTTAGGGAGAAATGGAGGCGTCACATTTGACCAAAAAAGTAGAAAGAGAAAACTAAAGCTAAGGTCTTGATGATGTTCTGAATCTCGCTTTCTTTCTTCTTTTTATAGCCCCCGCCCAAGAAAAGTAAAAGAGACGTCTGGAGCAAAGCTTTGTCTCAAGAGTTCTGATCCCATGTTTCGGGTTCACGTGGACCGGGGTCCGTCTTTCGGTAACGTCTACCTTTTCTGGCATGGCCACGTCCTAAGATGAAGAGTCTTCTGAAATTTTACCTCGAGAGATCATTTTTAATGCCGACCACCTACAATTCACACAAATATCGAATATGAGTGAAATTCCAATTCTTAGCACCATGAATAGCCAAATTTAGGACGAAATAACAGTGAAAAATGTGCTAAATAACTGTTTTATCAAATCCCCCCACACCTAGACAATGCTTGCCCTCAAGCATTTTGGAGCTCAGGAGTACAACCAAAAGAGCAGAGGTCATGTAGTAATCTATACTAACACAAGCATTTCAGATCCCTGGCAATATCACCAAAATTAGAACACACCGGACAGGTTGTAACTCAAAGAAAATACATGAATACTGGGAACGCTCAAATCAACATCACGGAATGCCATTACCATAGGCTTGCACATTTATCACATCTCCACCACTCAATAGTGAACTAAATATAAAAATCAAAGGGACTTTGATAGGGTTGTAATGAGACTTAGGTAAAAGGCGGGGTAAGAAGGTACAATTAGGGGATAAAGTGTCAAGAGAATGTCTGAAACCCACCATATAACCCCATTGTTTCGCCGGAGGAGTTTCACCAACAAGGCAGTTTTCATTTGCTGCACACACTGTGCAGGTGCCCCCTCTTTTTTTTTTTTTTTTTTTTTTTGTTTAACAACGAAGGATATCTTGCAAGGCGTGGCCACGCCCTGCAAGCCAAAGTCGACTGATCACTCCCTTCGCTTTGTTTTTTTTTTTTTTTTTAGGGAGGATGTCTTGCAAGGCGTGGGCACGCCCTGTAAGACAGAGTTTTCTGATCAATGGCTTTTTGTCGATTCTCCCTCTTTCACAAGGGTACCATCATACAGATCCTAATCTAACAACCCTTGCACCCCCAGATTTGTTTGCTTTGCACAAATGATGGAATTCAGACATCCCTTGACAACACAGGGGTAAACAAGAAAGTCTAAAGAGGTCTCGGGTTAACAAACACGGCTAACAACCAAAAGCGAAGGATAAAAGTTCAAATTGGTTCACTATTGGGAGATAAGGTGAATGCATGATTTTCTTTTGAAAGCTAAAGAAGGTCAAATCCTAAATGCCCTTATCAATTCAAATGCATCTAGTTCAATAGAATGTGGTCTTGACATATATAAAATATCAAGTTCTAGAATGCCAATACCATGTGCGATACCCACTCAATCAAACAAAAATAGAGCAAACAAGAATAATATGCTCAAGCAAGGCTCAAAAACTCCCAAAAGTTTCAAGAATGGGTCAAATCCAGTGTATTCAACACTCAACAACACTGCCAAGGGAAAACAAAATGCATAGCTAATATATTTACCCACATACCCACTTACTTTGATTGTGTCATTCATCACAGCAACATGCCCCAGCATAAACAAGCATAGAAATAAACAAAAAATCGACTAACTACAATGTTTTCATTTTTTTTTATTTTTTTATTATTATTTTTTTAGAGTAACAAAGCAAAACGAAATAAAGGAAACCACTCCCCCACACCTAAAACCTACACTGTTCTCAATGTAGAAAAGACAAATGAAGTATTAGGAGAAAAGAAAAGAAACTTCCCTGACCACCGGGGCGGGAAAGCGAGACACTAAGGCGGCGGGGGGTAAGGTGGTGTGAACCCAATGTGAGCAAAGAAGGCCGCCTGATTCTCTGCCTGAATACGGGCGAAAACCTGTAGCGTCTCAAGACGGCCATCTAATCTCGACACCTGAGTGTTTAGCTCATCAAAGGAATTCTGGAAGTTCTGGTTGGGGGGGTCCCAAGCAGGAGGAGTATGAGAGGAGGATGGACCTGCCAGATCCTGATGGGGTGGAGAGTCAGTGGAGAGTGCAGTCGGAGGCACCCGGGGCCGTGGTCCACCCTCACCAAGGGGCGTAAACTGATAGATATCGCCTACTTTGAAAATAACCCCCATCCGCTCCAAACTGCACAAATCCAATGGCTCAATTTCCCGAGCTAGAGCGAAGTTGTGCTCCTTGTCGAAGTCTAGCAATCCCAAGCGAATGGCCAAGTGGATAATGAGTGAGCCCAGAATGATCGGTTTATTGCGCTTTTGGATGACTGATTGCATTTGAGTGGCTACCCAACATCCAAAATTAACCTGAACTTTGTTGCGCATGCACCAAAGGAAATAAAATTCTGCCTTGGTAAGGGTGCCGGAGGAATCCTTCCGCCCTGAGAAATTTTGACCAAGAACCTGTGGATGACTTTTAAGACCGGATCCTTCAATTGAGAGGTCTTGGATTGACTCGGGTTGTAAAGTTGCCGATCCGTGGACCACTCCCTCCAAATGTCAATATACTCAGTAGAAAACGGTCTGGTGTAGTCACAAGCACTGTTAATATATGCTCTAGTTGCAAAGGTATCCTCACTAACAAACCCCAAAGTCAGATTAAACTCATTAATGGACATACTAAACTGGGTGCCTTGTAATCTGAATTGAATAATCTCCGGCTCATCCAAAGTGATGAATTCATTTCTGGTGAACTCGAAGGTGGAGTAGAATTCACAACATAGCTCCTCAAACGTAGGTAGTCAATGATTAGATACTTTTGCCAACCTGTTGCCGAGAACAACTGTTCAACTTCTCGTGCAATTCGCAGCTAGTCCAAGGTTGGGGCATGAAAGCACTTACAAGGAGCAAAAGGACGGTGCACTAAGCTATTGAACCTGTCCTGTTGGGCCCGTGTAAGATTAGTGACCGGTTCCCCCCACTCCTCAGGAGACATGATGCTCTTATTCAGACCCAAACGGGACCGAATGGGGGGTTGAATCGGCGCTCGTCTCTTACGAGGTTGGGACCCAAACAGCCCAACAGGTGTTGCCTGTTTCAGCGGCATTCGGTGACCACAGGAAGAGTGTAAACAGGCACAGAAGCAATCACCCAACCACTAAAAGCAGATACGGGACCACAATCAACAATTAATATTCAATCGTCAGCCATCCAATAGCAAAGAGGGAACACAATTACCCCAGCAACTGACGACGAGTCAACAAACACAACAATTCCCCACTGGCGTCACGTGGCAGACAACAATAAAGAAAACAGCACCAACACCTCAAAATTGGCAATAACAGTCAATAAGAATCAACAATCGGTAAGTTACTAACCACGTGTACCCAATATTAGGTCACCAGAGCCCACAGATGTCCCCAAATAAATAATGAATGAAAGGCAGATATGAGGGCTCTCACTTTCAGACAACAACCAAATGGTCCCCCGACAAAACCAATAATTATGGCAACCAATCAAGAAACAAGAATCGTAGCAATAAAAACTCCCAGATTTTAGTCACCAGTGCAAAAGAGAGGAAAATAGACCACTTTTTTAGCACCGGCCCCTGCTGGGAAGGACCGTGGTGGAGAATCACGATGAAGAATGAGATCTGGCGGGCTGGTAGCGTGCGCGGAAGTGAGGAAGGCCGCGCATGGCTAAGCGCGCTGGGCGTACTGGCTGAGGCTGCTGCTGTTGTGCTTCGCTTGCGGAATGGGCTGCTGGCCGAGTGGGAGTGTTCGACTGGAGAGGCGCGCAGGAATGTTGCGCTCGCTGTCGCGCACCTGGGTGAGGTGGGGCGTAAGGTCGCGTGCGAGCTTGCGCGTGTGGCTGAGCGCGCCTGTTGCTGAGGAGGATAGGGCGCGCGCAACTGTGCTACTACTGGGTCTTGGGTGCGCCTGCTGCTAGGGTTTGGGGGCGCGATGGAGAGACGCGCCGGAGCGCGTGGTGCTGGCGAGGAGCGCGACAGGTGCTGGTCGGGTGCAGCAGCAGCTCGCTGCTGGGCTGCGCAGGGGATAAAACCCGCGCGGTTGGCTGGGCTCGGCTGCTGTCCGCGCTCACTGGGGTTGCGCGCGGATCTGGTCGATGGCGACGGCGATGGGTGTGGAACTGGTGAAGCAGGCAGAAGCGCGCTACTGGGGCGGGGCACTAGCCTGCGGCTGCGTGCTGGCGCGCGGCTGGAGAGGCGTACGCTCGCAATGGAGGCCTTGGAGGTTGAGCGCGGCCGCGCGATCTAGTTGGCGGCGGCGGACGACGGACGATGACGGGCGGCAGCTAGCGGTGGAGGAGCGGCGGCGGACGGTGAAAAGGGGGAAGAAGAAAGTAAAATGGAGACTAAGATTAGGACAAAGGAAATTTCAACGGAGGAACTTGGAGGAATTGACGAGACCAAACAAAGAAGAATGCAAAGTGGAAAAGTGGGTTCTTGGTCAAAAGCCCTTTTTTTTTTACTTTCGTTATCGGAAGGGTTGGAAGGCGTGGGCACGCCTTGAAAGACATGGTCTTCTGACCGTGGCATCTAGATGATGTCCAAACGAATTTCCGTCAAGGCGTGGGCACGCCCTGGAACTGCTAGTCTCCAATTTGCTCAGGGCACCTGGCGTACCCCTTCCAAGGCATGGGCATGCCTTGAAACCCCTATTCTTCTGTCAATCATCACAAAAACAATCAAAACATTAAAATAAAACTGAAAAATCACAGAGTAATGAAAAATGATCACAACTAATACTGAAATCCTTGGGTTGCCTCCCAAGCAGCGCTTTTCTTTCACGTCTTTGGCTAAACATGGTCATCTGTTGTTTAGACCTCACCACTTGGATCATCAAGGAATGTAACCCACACTTGCTCACTATTAAATCCTTCATAATAGGGCTTCAAATGGTGATCATTGACTATGAACTTCTTCTCCGTCTTCAGACTTTGGATTTCCACTGCACCATAATAAAAATATTAGAAATAATAAATGGATCAATCCAACGCGAACGGAACTTACCCGGAAAGAGCTTAAGTCTCGAGTGATAAAACAGGACTTTTTGCCCTACTACAAACGACTTCTTTGAAACTTGTTGGTCGTGAAAAATTTTACTTTTTTCCTTATAAATTACGGCGTTCTCATAGGCTTCGTTCCTTAGCTCCTCCAACTCTTGTAGTTGGAGCTTTTGATGTCCTCCGGCCTCCATAAGATCCATGTTACACTGCTTGAACGCCCAGAATGCTCTGTGTTCAAATTCCACCGGGAGGTGGCAAGGCTTCCCAAAAACTAACCTGTATGGGGACATCCCAATCGGTGTTTTATATGTGGTGCGGTAGACCCAGAGAGTATCTTCCAACTTCAAACTCCAGTCTTTCCTATCGGGCAGCACCATCTTCTCTAGAATTAACTTGACCTCCCTATTCGACATTTCGGCCTGACCATTCGTCTGCGGATGGTAGGAGGTGGATATTTTGTGGAGCACGCCATACTTCCGAAACAATGCCGTGATCGTCTTATTGCAGAAATGGGTGCCCCTGTCACTCACTATGGCTCTTGGCATTCCAAAGCGGACAAAAATATTAGACTTTATAAATTCTGCAACCACTCTCGAATCGTTAGTTTGGGTGGCTTTTGCCTCCACCCATTTGGAAATATAGTCAACAGCCAGTATAATGTACAAGAAACCAAAAGACGAGGGGAAGGGACCCATGAAATCTATACCCCAGACATCGAAAATTTCAACAAATAACATGGGAGTTTGACCTATTTGGTCTCTGCGAGAGATATTCCCCACCCTTTGACACTTGTCACACGATTTACAAAACAAGTATGCATCCTTAAACAGAGTAGGCCAATAAAAACCACTTTCTAACACTTTACGAGCTGTCCTCTTTGGACCAAAATGTCCTCCACATGCAAACGAATGACAGAAAGTTAAAATAGAATGAAACTCACCGGCACTTATACACCGTCTAAGTACTTGATCCGAACATTGCCTCCATAGGTACGGGCCATCCCAAAGATAATGTTTGGCATCACTCTTTAGCTTATCTCTTTTAGCTTTGGACCAACCTGCAGGTAATTGATTCGTTACCAAAAAATTGACAATGTCAGTTTACCAAGGTACCGACGAATCAATGGCTAGCAGTTGCTTCTCAGGGAATGATTCTCTCAACGGTAGATCTTCTTGATTTGTGAGCAACCGGCTCAAATGATCAGCCACCAAGTTCTCGGCTCCACTCTTATCCCTGATCTCTAAGTCGAACTCCTGCAGGAGCAAGATCTACCTTATAAACCTCGATTTTGCATCTTTTTTTGCCAACAGGTACCTCAAAGCTGCATGATCAGAAAAAATAATTACTTTTGCACCCAATAAATATGACCTAAATTTTTCTAGTGCAAAAATAACAGCTAGTAATTCTTTCTCCGTCATGGAGTAGTTTAGTTGGGCTCCATTTAATGCCCTCGACGCATAGTAGATTGCGTGTGCCGCCTTGCCTACCATTTGCCCCAACACGGCCCCCACGGCGTAATCACTAGCGTCGCACATTATCTCAAATGGTAAGCTCCAATCTGATAGTTGAATGATGGGTGGCGACGTCAATGAGTCCTTCAATTTATCAAAAGCCACCTTGCATTCATTTGTGAAATCAAATGTCACATTCTTTTGTAACAACTTGAACAAGGGTGCTCTAATTTTTGAGAAGTCCTTGATGAACCTCCTGTAAAATCCTGCATGGCCTAAAAAGAAATGCACTTCCCGTACACATACGGAGTAAGGCAGAGCAGAAATAAGATCTATTTTAGTTTTGTCTACCTCTATCCCCTTAGCCGACACAATGTGCCCTAAGACAATGCCATGTTCTACCATAAAGTGACACTTCTCCCAGTTAAGAACCAAATTCGTCTCTATGCATCTTTTTAAAATTAGAGCTAAATTATCAAGGCATTCATCAAAACTATTTCCGTATACACTAAAATCATTCATGAACACCTCAATAATTTTTTCAACATATTCGGAGAAAATACTTACCATGCACATTTGAAAGGTTGTTGGAGCATTGCAGAGACCGAAAGGCATCCGGCGGTAAGCGAATGTATCGAATGGGCATGTGAATGTAGTCTTTTCCTGGTTTTCTAGCGCTATCGCGATCTAAAAGTAACCTGAAAAGCCATCCAAGAAACAATAGTAAACACGACCCGCTAATCGTTCTACCATCTGATCAATAAAAGGGAGGGGGAAATGGTCCTTTTTAGTCACAGAATTTAGCCTCCGGTAGTCGATGCACTGACGCCAGTCAGTAGTTTTCCTAACCAGGACCATATCACCCTCCTGGGTCTCCTCTACGGTCACTCCCGCTTTTTTCGGGACCACTTGAACAGGACTCACTCACGGACTATTCGAGATAGCGAAAATGATTCCCACCTCTAAGAGTTTAAGTATCTCCTTTTTCACAACTTCCATCATCAGGGGGTTCAACCTCCGTTGCGCCTGTATTACTGGTTTCGCGTCTTTTTCGAGCCGAATTCGGTGCATGCATAAGGATGGACTTATTCCCTTGATATCTGCTGTGCTCCACCCAATTGTCTCCTTATGCTCCCTAAGGATTCGCACCAGCCTGTCCTCTTGACTTGGAGATAGATGTGCAGAGATGATCACCGGTAGTGTCTTCCTGTCTCCTAGGAATGCGTACTTTAGATGCTTCGGGAGAGGCTTTAATTCTAACTCCGGTGCCTGCACAACTGAAGGAAGCAACTTTGTCTGAACCTCTGGCACAAAAAGAGAAGTAAACTCATATCTTGGAGATATGGTGGGTAGTGAGTGTAAGGCTTCAACAGCATGGAGCAACTCTTCCCTTAGGTCCACATCAAGAGTTACACCCAACTCCAGATACTTGATTAGAGCCACTTCCAATGCGTCTTTGCCATCTAATTCGAAAGTTTCCTGCACAAGAGGCTCAATAACGCTCAAAGCAAAGACTGAGTTAGATTCCTCTGGATACTTCATCGCCTCAAAAATATTAAAATTCACAGTTTCACCATCAAATTCCATTGATAAAGTACCCTCATTCACATCTATCTTAGTCCTGGCAGTGCTAAGAAATGGTCTACCTAACAAGATAGGTGACGGGTTTAATGATATCTTATCTCCCATGTCCAGGATATAAAAATTCGCAGGAAATACTAATTCATTTACCTGGACCAAGACATTCTCAACTAGCTCCTCTGGATAAACATTTGTGCGATCAGCTAGTTGGATTATGATGGTTGTTTCTTTAAGTGGCCCAAGATTTAGAGAAGCAAAAATGGTTTTTGACATCACATTAATTGACGCCCCTAAATCTAACATTGCTTTTCTAATTGGTGTATTTCCTATTTTGCACGGGATCGTGAACATACCTGGATCTCCACACTTGGGTGGGAGATTTCTTTGGAGCATGGCTGACACATTTTCTCCCATCGCTACTCTTTCGTCCCCTCTCAATTTCCTCTTATGGGTGCATAAATCCTTGAAAAATTTCGCGTACTTCGGCACTTGCTTAATTGCTTCCAACAAGGGGATGTTGACCTCCACTTTTTTTAACACGTCCAGGATCTCTTTTTCCTTCTCTGCCTTCTTTGTCTTCGCCAACCTGCAAGGAAAAGGGGGTAAATTAGATTTAACGGGTATTGATGGTGTAAGAGTTACCTCAGGACTTCCACAAATGTGTCCTTCTTCCTCTATCTCCTTCTCGATCACGTCTTCACTTTTACTCTTCAAGTTCGTGACCTTTGGCCCCTCCACTTCCTTGCCACTCCTTAATGTCATTGCACTTACATTTCTGGGATTTACCTCAGGTTGCGACGGCAATTTCCCATAAACGTGGGACTCCAGGCGATTTATGGCAGTTGCCATTTGACTCATGTGAGTTTCCATGTCTTTCATGCCTACTTTGGTGTCCTGTTGGAACTGAGTAGTACTTGCGACTAAGGACCTAATCTCTTGCTGGAGTTGAGCGGTGGTCGTGACTAAGGTTCTAGTCTCCTGCTGGAGCTGAGTGGTAGTCGTGGCCAAACTCTTGACAATTTCCTCCAAAGAACTCCATGAGCTTGAGGACGAGGGTTGAGACTTCTATTGCCAAGGTTGCTGAAATCCTGGTTGACGATTGGAGAATACATTTTGTGGCCTATTACCATAACTGAAATTGGGGTGATCTCTCCAACCCGGATTGTACGTGTTGGAGTATGGGTCGTACGGTCTACGAGGCGCAGGCACGCCTCCAGCCATGTTCACTTATTCAGCCCCATCCTCTTGCAACATAGGGCATGAGTTAGTATGGTGGTCCATATTTGTGCAAATTTCACAGGTCTTTACTTGGGGCACATTCCCCACAGCTAATTGTCGAACAACGGATGTGAGCTCTGACAATTGATACTGAATAGATGTCGACTCCACCTCATTAACCCTGCGGGTAGGGTTACTCTCACGGAAGCCAAACTGTTGAGAATTCTCTGCCATAGCTTCAATAAGCTCCTACGCTTCCTTCGGTGTCTTGTTTGCCATCGCTACCCCACTCACAGTGTCAATGATACTCCTATCAGTTGATTGGAGTCCTTCATAGAAATATTGGATTAACAGTTGCTCACTAATTTGATGTTGCGGGCATCTAGTGCACAACTTGTTAAACCTTTCCCAATATTCATACAAGGACTCCCCGAGATACTGTTTAATGCTGCAAATCTCCTTCCTCAAACTCGCAGCCCGGGATGCAGAGAAGAATTTTTCCAAAAAATTCTTTTTCAACTGTGCCCATGTGGTAATACTACCTGCTGGTAGGTAGTACAGCCAATCTTTAGCTACATCCTTAAGAGAGAACGGAAAAGTTCTCAGTCTAATTTGCTTTTCAGTGACCCTAGGAGATTTCATACTAGAGCAAACCACCTCGAACTCCTTAACGTGCTTGTGGGATTTTTCGCCAGAGAGACCATGGAAAGAAGGTAAGAGGTGAATCAATCCCGACTTCAGTTCGAAAGCAGTAGTGTCAGCCAAAGTGGGGAATGTGATGCATAAGGGCTGGTGAGTCAGCTCCGGAGCAGCCAGCTCTTTTAATGTTTAGGTGTTGGCCATGCTTATTTCGTCTTCTTCTGACTCGTTTGCAATAAATACGTGCCCTTCTTTTCGTCTTTTGGTCTCTTGCCTCCGCCTACGCGCTACCTTCTCAACCTCAGGGTCGTATATCAATTCACCTGTACGAGAAGAACGGGGCATAAACTAGCAAAAATATCAAGAAGAATAGAATAAAATAAAAGCTGAATTTGAAAAGAAACAAATAATCCACACGCCAGCTCCCCCGGCAACGGCGCAAAAAATTGACAGGTGCCAAATCTGTGCAATAATAATTACTAAAAAATCCTAATTACCACCACAATTAATTATAGAACAAATCCAAGTACTGGAGCAGGGACCCTAGGTGTGCAATGGGTTACTTGATTCACCCTGTTTCCGAAGAGTTTGCTTGATCCGATATATCAGATTTGTCTATAAAAAATATTGATTTTGCGTACAATGGCAAGTATGGTCGATTCCACAGGGGACGGGTAGGAAATTATTTCTTTCCAAATTAGTAGAACGAAATTGGGAGATTTTCAATGGGAGACAAATAAAAATAAAAATAAAACAAACAGAATTCAAAACCAACTCACAAAGCACAATTTACTAAAAATAGCAATTACTAAAAGTTCTACCCAAAAGATCAACTGCTCAGGCACGGTCCAATTAAATGATCATCAATGCAAAGATATTTCATCCATTCGTCACTAGGTTGGTTATAGTTGTCAATAAGCTCTGACAACCAGTTCTTCCTTACTTTTTCGACAGTCGAGGTACGACCATTGACTGCTTCCCTAACCAGATAACAACCCTAGGTACGACCGTAGGAATTTAATTACCCAATTACATTAAAGTTAGAAGAACCCAACCCTAACCAATAAACACGCTAAGAGGGTTTATTTAAACTAGATCTCACGTTTCCCCAACATAAAACCAATTATAGTGGTCGCCACTAGGTATCAACTAAACGAACAATTACGGATTCAATTTAGTTAATGTGATAGTAGGCTATTAAATTAAATCAAATACCCGGCCGTTGATATTCAATTAATAAAATACCCATGAACAATTAATTCAGGAAACGCATGAATAGCAATAAATTGGAATAAATAATGAGGATTCGATTAGATCTCACAAATATTATGGACCGTGCTCTCGCGTCAACCTTTGGGTAAAGGAGAAAATTAGCCGCTCCTCATCGTGTCAATCCCGCATGATTTAATTGAATTCATTCAATTAATTGTCGAAGAATTGGAAAGGTGAAACAACGAAGGAACAGTTTTTTCTTATTTTGCGTCTACGCTGGAGCCGCGAGCACTAGAAAAATCTCACGGAATATTATCCGTAGCAAGAGTAGAAGCAAAAACGTCTCCGTCGTACCAGGCCAAAAGCCAACAAGAAAAGTCTCCAATGTCTGACCGCTAGGGAAAAAGGAGACGAGAAGCTAATCTAATTGCGGCCGAGGAAAAACAAAAGCAAAGAAAAAATGTCTGACCAAAAAAGTAGAAAGAGAAAACTAAAGCTAAGGTCTTGATGATGTTTTGAATCTCGCTTCCTATCTTCTTTTTATAGCCGCCGCCCAAGAAAAGTAAAAGAGACGTCTGGAGCAAAGCTTTGTTTCAAGAGTTCTGATCCCATGCTTCGGGTTCACGTGGACCGGGGTCCGTCTTTCGGTAGCGTCTACCTTTTCTGGCGTGGCCACGCCCTGAGATGAAGGGTCTTCTGGAAATTTACCTCGAGAGATCATTTTTAATGTCGACCACCTACAATTCACACAAATATCGAATATGAGTGAAATTTCAATTCTTAGTACCATGAATAGCCAAAATTAGGACGAAATAACAGTGAAAAATGTGCTAAATAACTGCTCTATCAGAGCGCGCGTCTCAGCTTGAATGCTGGTTCCATTTCCAAAAAATGAGGAAAAAGCAAGCAGGAAATTGCCTTCATCATCACGCAAAATCCCACCACCACCTGCCCTCCCTGGGTTACCTCTTGAGCAGCCATCAGTATTAAGCTTAAATACACCCAAAGGTGGCCGACCCCACCTTACAATCTTAAATGAAGCTGTCTGATTAAGAGAAGAGAGTGAAGAATAAAACTGCATCCATGTTGAGGAAAGGAACGGGTGCTCAGGGAATTGCAACCTAAAGAGGTTTTTCACCTCTTCAAAAACAAACTCACAAATAGCAACGTGAGAAAGAATTTTCCCTTCGAAACGTGCTAAATTTCTGAATTTCCAAATATTCCAGCAAATCAGAGAAGGTATAATAAAATGTACAAATGCAAGAAAACCAGTCCTGCTTGCGCTATATCACCAACCCGTAATATATGCACGAACTGAACAACCCAAATTCAGCACTCCTGAAGCAGAGCCAAAGAAATTCCAAACATATACTGCTACCTGTCCATTACAAAAAACATGGTCCATAGATTCAACATTCGCCTAAACACAACAGAAACACTTCGATGGTCCAGAAATATCGAGTTTGCATATTGTCGAATCCAGTGGTAATCGATTTCTCAACAATCGAAGGAGAAAAATAGACACCTTCAGAGGAAGTCGTGGATGACAAATTTTTGTAAACATAAATGACGGTTGCATATGTGATCGCACCAGGTTAAATGCTGAGCATAGTGTGAAAGTTCTAGATTGAGAAGGAGCCCAAATCATCAAATCTTCCACTCCATGCTCAATTTGAGGGAACGAGAGCGTTTGTATCTCATTGATGATAGATGAAGGGACCCACAAACTCAGTAACCGAAAATTCCACCCGCCATCAATAAAAAAAATCAAACACTTTATGATCCGAAACACTCCCTAATCGCAAAGCCAAAGGTCCTGATCCTAACCAATTATCGAACCAGAAATTGGAGTTCCTAGAATGAACAATGAAGGTTATATGTTGTTCAACAATTTCCCGCACATGTAACATCCTGGGTGCGCATTTGAACAATATTTGGCCATCAGAAAATTAGCCCAAAGAGACGCATTTTGTCGAAACCTCCACCATAACTTAATGGAAAAGGCATGAAAAACATCCTCGAGCGACCTAAAGCCAATCCCACCCTCCTCTTTTGGAACACATAGATCCTCCCAACGAATCCAATGGTATTTTAAATCACCGTCTACAGAACCCCAAAAAAAAATTAGCAAATAATCGCTCAAGATAAGAAAAAACAGATTTTGGAGGTGACATAGTAGCTAGCAAATGCAATGGAATCGAGGACAGCACATTTTTAATAAGAACAACCTTACCTCCTAGCATCAACAAACGATTTTCCCAAGACCTAATCCTAGCAGCCATTGTCGTGGCTAAATCCTAGAAATAGTTCTTCTTACGTCTCCCCATCATTAGAGGACAACCAAGATAGCGAGCAGGCAATTCCTTGGGAGAAAAACCCGTTATATTCTGAATTAATGCCTTCCTACGCCGAGGTAGACGCGGGTGAACCATGAAACAACTTTTAGAAGCATTTATCCTCTGCCCTGAAACACTTTCATACCTTTCCAACGTTTCCATTAAAAGCTTCAGGGATACTGCTGAGGCACTAGAAAAAATAAGAATATCATCTGCATACCCCAAGTGACTAACTAGAGGACACCCTCGAGGAGCCTTGAAACCATTAAATCGCGGATGCAGCAGAAGTTGATTCAAAAGCCGTGAAAGAACCTCTACGCCAATAATAAACAAAGAAGGAGACAAAGGGTCCCCTTGACGAAGGCCCCGAGACGATGAAAAAAAACCACATGGTACTCCATTAATCAAAACAGAAAACCATGGATTAGATATAAGACGCCAAACCAAATCAATACATCTTTCGCCAAACCCAAAAGCACGTAACACATTGATCAAAAACATCCAAGAAACCCTATCATAAGCTTGAATCATATCCAATTTGAGAGCTATATTCCCTCCCCTATTTTTCTTACCAATACCCTGAATAATTTCTTGAGCAAGTAAGAAATTATCAGATATTAACCTCCCACGAACAAATCCACTTTGATTTGGAGATATAATTTGAGGGAGCAAAGGAGACAACCTAACAGCCAGAAGCTTCGAAAATACCTTATTTATAAAATTGCATAGGCTAATTGGACGAAACTGAGAAAAATCCTTTGGGTTCTTCACCTTGGGAATTAAGGCCAGTAGCGTAGATGTCACTTGTTTTGGCAACTCAGCACCACAAAAAAAACTAACAACAGCCTTATACAAATCTTGAGCAATTATATCCCAAGCAAAAGTGAAAAACTTTCCAATATACCCATCAGGACCTGTCGCACTATCACCATCCATATCAGAAACCACTCACCGCACCTCCTCCATTGTAGGAATTTCTTTTAATTTTGCATTATCAGCTGGCTGAATTAATTGTGGGATAATGGCAGATAAATCCCAACAAGATGAAGTCTCGGCAGCAAATAAGGACGAAAAAAACCTGACAGCTTTATGCCCTATATCAGCTTCAAAGCATAACCAGCTCCCTGTCTCATCTTGGACTCGGTGAATAATCGACTGTAATCTCTTTTGCTTTACCACTGAATGAAAAAACTTAGTATTTTTATCTCCTAAATCTAACCAACGAACTCTTGCTTTTTGCTTCCAGAAGCTTTCTTCCACTAGCAAGCTCTAACGAAATTTTGCTTGGGCTCTCCTTAAGGATTCCTGAGCTCCAACCGAGATATCCTCCTCCACCCGTTTTTCAGCTATAACGACCTCCTCCTCATCTTTATATTTGTATTGAACTCTAAGTTGTTAATGCAAGATTTGGATGTTGTGTTTGTGGTGTTGATTTAAAGCATATGACTTGGGTATTTGGTTGAGTTCTATATGATTGTTTAGTGTTAATTTTTTTGGCTAATTGATACTATTATCTTGTTTGAGTTATTTAGCACTTTTACTCTTATAATAATGATTAACTGGTAGGGGTTAGATTTGTAATGAGAATTGGAATTTGATACTAGTTTATAAAAGTGTTAAATTTAGGGAGTATACTCACGAAAGTAGAGGTACACGTTTGTGGCTTTTGTGGTTTTGTTCCATGTAATTTCATAGAAGTTAATGAACTTGTAGTTGATTTCATAACCACGAAAGTATGTATGAATTAACTATAGGTATAGCTAGTACATAGGCAAAAACGGGTATCATGCATATTAGGAAATTATGCCATAAGTTAAACGAGATTTTGGTATTCATTTGGTTAGGGAGTTGCACTAGTGTGAATAAGTAGGGATTCCATTACCCAAAGAGCTTTTATTTGTATTTGTCTATCCATTTATAATTTAGTTTATTTGTTTTAATTTGTTGATAGTCTAAATAATAGAGAAGTTTTAGTAGTACCGGTAGTTGTCCATCTTCTTTGTGGATTCGACCTTTAATACTCTATATTCGCTTACGACTCGTATACTTGCGAAACATCGCATGTAGGATATTTAGAAATGTACAAATGTAAAATTCAACTGTGAATTGAGTTTAATTATTATCCACCAGCAGTTGCTGTTAAATTGGGTTGTTCGGAAGTTCTTGAAGGATCTATGTGAAATGTTTCTTTATGGAAGCACATCATGGTGGATTATCCTACAGATTTGATTTGCTTTCGCTGATATTTTAATAGGTCGAGCAACTATCAGCAAAATGATGCAGAAAAGTTTGAATTCCTCCATTGTTCTAAGGCAATATGTAGTCAAATTAATGATTAAGATATCTGGAATTCCTGATGTAATATATTATATTCATATTCTGTTCATAATATGTCAGTGGCATTAGCAAAATTGTTCTTGAATTATGGGGTTTGAAATTTGCTCTCTTTGTCTTGAACAAGTCATCTTAAACGAAAATAAATAGAAAAGGAAAAAAAAGGTATGAAACATTCAGTTCCAAATTACCTTGACTACTTTAGCTTTCATGGTGCTTCACCACGACTAAGAAACGTGTGTGCCAATATTTATTAGGACATTGACTTTACCATTTCTGTTCCTTTTTGCTGATTATAATCCAATTATGCAATTTAAAAGTTTGATCAAGTTTCAAAGTCAAAACAAAATTCGCACACATCAAAAGAAGTGTTTTTTAGGTTGCATCAAAGGAAGAATTTGGCAAAGATAAAAGATAGCTGAGCATTCAAAAGTGGGATGTGGGATGAGATATTGCATGCATGATTGATTAAATTGGAACCTTGTCAGTCAATTATAATCGGCAATACAAGTGCCAAATTGTCGAGTATTTTTAGATCATTTTGCAATGAATATGGAAATTTAAGAACACTGAATTAAGTCAAGGGTTTTTCTAATGGAACACTTGTTAATACACATCAATTTATTATGTAAATGTACACATTTGCATTATTGTCATCTGGGATTTTTTTACACTATTTCAATTGAACTCTTTGAGTCTTCAATCACCGCCTTCATCTTCAATCATCGAGGAAAGTAGACTAATCCAAGTGTACATAAAAGAGTTTAAGCTTCAATAGGAGTTCTGGTATATCATTTCAAAAGTAAGTGAATTTGCATGACGTTTCAAACTAGGATGGGTTCAATTTTAATCGCCAACAAGAGTCATTGTAATGCTCGTCACTTATAGAAATTTTTATGAATTGACTATAATTACAATTCTCACATTGAGAGCTAAATTTTACAAAGAAATAATCCATCCTTGCTAATTTAGTCAACTTGTATTGGCACGATTGTATTACATCACTCCTAACGAACTGTCTGTTACTCTCATTTGCTGGGTTTAGCTCCAACTTACGGCTTTTTTAGCCTGTTATTGCGAAAGTCAGGCATAAATTAAGCTGTGCAAACGGCAAATAAAGTTGCTTTTGAATCTCTATGCCATTCAAGCCTTCTTTCTTTGACCGGGTAGAAATAGTATAGTAGTTGCATAAATAACAAAAACTTTGCCGTGCCATTCAAGCTATCTTTTAAGGAATAAACACATTAAGCACGAAATAAGTAAACCCACCAGAAAGTTTACAGCACAGCTAATGTTTGGTAAAAAAATGTACTTCATGTGGAGTATGCATACTTTAAACTCTTAAAAAGAACTATAAACGCATCCAATGGGTTTGCCAAACCTATGCTTCTGTAGCCGGCTAAACCAAGAAAATTGACCCTCCTTGCTCAGTATAAAACTCTCAACTTCTTCCAAAACATTGCACAGCAAAAATCCTTCTTTCTTGACTAAACCAAGAGTACTTAGCTACTATTAGGGTTTGAGAATATGGTTTCCAAGGCCACAGCAACCCCAGCTCTCTTTCTTGCCTTTAACCTTACCTTTTTCATTCTGGTCAGTGCTTGTGTCCATTGCGCACCACCACCTCCTATTGCCCCACCTCCTGAAGCAACTTGCCCCACAGATGTCCTGAAATTGCACACATGTGCTAATTTGCTGAATCTAACTGGGATCGACATTGGACCTGGGCTAAAAAGACCTTGTTGCTCTCTCATTGCTGGCCTTGTTGACCTCGAGGCAGCTGTTTGCCTTTGCACAGCCATCAAAGCCAATATTTTGGGCATCAACCTTAATATCCCACTTTCCCTTCACGTGATTCTGAATGCTTGTGGCCGGAATGCTCCATTAGGGTACACATGTGCCTAAACAGATTTGCTTGTTTACTGTTCTAATGTGCTTTTCTTTTCTTTCTCAACCGTGAATTTACTTCTAAAGAAGTCCCACCCTACATAGTGGTAAGGGTAGGGTAACTTCTTGTTACTTTGTCATGATGTTATCTCAGATTTCGTGTTTGTACTTTCCAATAAAGTTTTCATGTACAAGTAAGCTTAGTCGACTCTAAGCTGGTATGTTTATATGTGATAATCAGTGAAAAGTTGATAAGCTTTTACATTATAATCGTGACGCCATTTTCTGACTCTGTAGAAGAACATTACATATTTTACAAGCGTAAAATTGAGGATTAATGCGTGGATATTTTCATTGTTGTCCTAGAGGCAAGGTTATGCTTTAGTAAGATGCCCGCAACCTGCAGTTCAATCAACCGATTGCACTGCTTAGACTGTGAGATATCAACGTCCTAAAAAATTCTATCCTTTTTTTTTGTGATGTTGTGAGTGAGAAAGCATCAAAAATATGTGATGATTAAGCCACTCTAATGTCGTTTTGGATTTGGGATAAATTCCTTTTATCCATTGCCAATAGCTGGAGTAATTTGTTACAGTAGTATTAACTTTTGAAATGTTAAAATTAGGAGGGACAAAAAGGTATATACACGGAGGATGAACCCTAGAATATTCTTTTACTTTCAATTATTTGCAGCCACCGATCATTTACCTTGATTTACTTTTGCAAAAGTGTACCTAGAAACCATTCCTCCCAAAAAATAATTGTAACCGCATATCCCAAAAACTATTTTCTGCATTAAAGATTAAAGCATACCCGAAGAAAGCCTGAAAGTACGTTAAAAATAACCAATATAATTTTGCGTATTTTCAGTCTAAATATTCGAATATTTGATACTATATCTGTTGAGGATGAAGCTAAATATCCATTCTCTTCTGGACATCTTTTATCCTTAATTTGATGGCATGAGATTGCCCCCCGTACGTATTTCGTTCCCATGCAACTTGACCAATATTAGCCCCCGATCCCAATCACTGAAAAAGTTATCCTAATCACTGAAATATAGCAATCAACACAAAAAAATGGATAGCCTTGAGGAAATGCTCAAGGGAATAGTGGATTGTCTTCGTTTCAGAAACGTCTCTAATTGCTTCCTTACTCTCAAATAAGCTTAAACAATATGTGCATCACGTCAAGCGACACTTGAACAGCTTTTCTGAAGCGTTGAGGCAGCAATCAATGAAGCCAAAAACAGTTCAACATTTAGCCGATCGAGTTGCATAATTCACCCCCTGTGATTTTAATAGTATGCACAGGTACAATAGTTCATTAACATCTGCTGCGAAAAATGTTGTCTGATTATTGATGAAATGAATGGTTGACGAGATCAAAAGAAGTAAACTCTCGCCAATATTCAGCCAAGTTGCAGATATATTCCCAGTGCTATAACTAGGCACAGGTGTATGAGTTTGATATGTTCGCCTAGGAAAAATGCTAACCAGCTGATGCTGAAATGAAGCTTCTAATCGTTGAGGAGGTCAAGAAGACTTGGAGGTGGATGAAAGGTTTTTATGCAAAGTAGTCACATTCCTTTGTTGATGAGGCTCTTGATTTAGCTATATTGGTCATAGGAACCCAACCGAGGTCCGTTATCCTAGTGAAGATTTGCAAAATGGTGTTGATTGCATTACCTAAAATGATGATGAATTATCTAAGTGATGAGAAAAAGTTTGAGTTGCTCCATCTTTTACCATTAAGGTTGTTCATAAGTATTATTTAGTAGAAGTACTATCCCAAGAATGTTAATCGCACTTCATTTTTTGTTAACCGTACTCCCACCATTTATTTTATGGATTAATCTTTCTTACATTGACAGTGTATATACTGTCAGCATTGGATGAATGACAACTATGCAACATTTGAATTTAAAATTCAACTTTTGCACACATGTCATGAATTCAATAGTGATAGTGTAAATACTATCAGTGTATATAAGATTTACTCTTATTTTTATCACATGATTTTCATTTATTAGACTATATTATAAAATAAGAGTAAATCTTATATACACTAACAATGTATACACTATCACTATTGAATTAATGATATGTGTGCAAAAGTTCAAATTCAAATTCAAATTTTGTATAATTGTCATTTATCCAATGCTACATTGTTAGTGTAGGAAAAATTAATTCTAAAATTAATAGTTGGGGTGTGATAAACCAAAAAAGAGAGTGTATTTAATATTTCCCTCCATCTTTATTGGCAAATTTATGTGTTATGTTGAACAAAAGTTGTCATCTCTTTCACCATTGGAAAAAAAAAAAGTTAGATGAAGTGGATCCAATGATCATTGAGCAACTATGACTCCATGCTGCATGTCCTTCCTTACAATTCCTAGATAGGTAATGGGCCGTTAAGCCTTCCTAGCAGCCTTTTTATAAAAAAAAAAAAAAAAAAAAAAAAAAAGGGGGCTCTTTTTTGCTGCATTAGGATGATGATGTTTCGCTTATTAAAGTTTCTCAACCGACCTCCTAATGTTTCGGTTGAAGAATGTGGGACTCTTGATTTTCTTCAAATAATAATGTACATAATTTGGACAAGGAAATTGGTATTTAATAGGATATTATACGATATTTATTTGTCTAGAATATAGGATAATTAGTAATTACTGCATGGAAATGCCATTTTTCCAATAAACCCTCATTAATATATACTTACACTTTTTGGCTGCAACAGCCAAGATAACATTTTCACACGTTAAAGTTTCTGAACTGAGGCCTAGTGTTAAAGGGAACATCTAATGCTATTGTCGGTTGAAGAAGGTTACTCGGACTCTTGATGAATGATGATCAGTTTCTCCAATAATAATACTAGGGGGGAAGGCCCGCGCAATGTGCGGGAGTCGGGTGCCTATGGGTCCGCTCTTTACAAAGGTTAGATAGATCTCACCACTTGCAAACATCCTTACAAATTCCATACAAATATAAGAACAGTGAAGAGAGAAAAGATGGAAGTTGTAACTAAGAAGCCATACGAAAGTAATAGAGAACCACATCATAGTATTATAAAAAACCATAGCTTAGATCAAAATGTTTGAATTCATAGTATTCCATGTGGTTCACCTTTGTGATATGTTGAAAATTCTGAAACATGCTCCTTCTGCCTTCGATTATCTTCAACTTTGTCTGCAGGAACTAAATAGATTGTGAAAATGTTATGCCTATATGACATCACAATAGCCTAAAGGAAAAGGGATTACAAAATAACCTGCCTCACTGTGGTGCTTATGACCATAGTTAGGTTCTTGAATGCGAAAAGCCTGCTGTAACAGTTGCTTATTACTGGTGTGCTCATCATCTGAGCATAGAGATAGAGGAAAAGGTAGTTTAGTTTACAGCCATACTTGTTGGGAGTTATTATAGAGGTAGGTGGGCCTCTAAATATTCACTATAATGTAGTATATACAACGCGATACCTTTTCCTCTTAATACTAACGAGGAGGTAAAAGTAGTCCTTGTCTTTTCTTTTTTACTTTTATAGGTATCACGGTGTTTTTTTCGTTGGATTTCTTTCTGCTCCTTAGTTAAAGAGGCATATCTTTGTCTAGCCTTTTCGTTACGTTGAGCTTTTCGGTTGAACATTTTAAAAGGAGCAATATTTCGATTCATAGTGGGTTGCTATGGAAATGTAGGGTCAACTAACAAAAGTGGTGGGAACTTGAGGTTTACACAAACTTGAACAATTCGAATGAATCCTAAGACACAAGCTTATTTGTAGTATACTTCAGCACAGATTCAGCCTACAAATATTAACCACTTTTGCTACCGAATGAACTGCAGCTCTTTTAAAATAAGGAGCAACTACAATACTAATTGCTTATGCTTTCATGTACATACACATGCCATGAAATTTATGAGCGATGAAAGAGCAAAAGATTTTTTAACTGCACCGCATAATATTCAAATCCAATGTAAACAAAAGAAGATCGCCAAACAAGCATAAATTGTAAACTAACGGAGATTTCCAAGCAGGCATGAATTCAATGGTAAACACAGTCCACAAAATCATTTTAAAAAAAAAACATCTATTCCAGCAAGTTTGGAGAAAAGTAGAAAATGAACTAACCTTTTTAAAAAAGAAATCGATAAAACTTGATCTTGATGAGAAGAGTTTGAGCCTGCATAACAAAAAAAATAATTAACTTTGTATGAAAGGCCGGAACTAATAAACGGACGAAGGATGCAGATGAGAACAAACACATCAGGTCTAAGAAAGCATGGTAATTCTTTTTTGAAAGCAAAAGCCAAAATCAAATGGGCAAAATTACTTGTATACGAATCTCACCTCAATTCAAAGGAAATTCCATATCGACGGCCAAACATATCACAGAGAAACAGCTATATGTAGCAACATATTTAACATCAACCAATCAAAGAAGGAAAGGAGAGAAACGGAAGAAGATGGAAGGCTATGCGTGTAGCAAATGCGGAAGGAGGAGGAAAGCCATAGGTGGCAAACGTGGGGGAGCTAATACTTCATCTGGTGGCTGTTTAATAATTAGAGCCATTAAGAGGAATAAAGTGGAAGAAGAAGCAAATAAGCGGAAACCAGACCTAATCGGCCAAGGAATTAAACAAACCCAACATAATAAGAGGAACAGAAACTGACATGGGTGGCAAACATGGAGAAATTAAGAGACCGTTTAACAGAGGGAGGTGAAACTGGTGGAAGTTGAATTAAAAACCCCTCTCATAATAGTCATCAATAATCAAAGGGGCTTCGATGAAATTTGCAAAGGGGCAAATGAGAAAACGGTTTTGGGCGGCAGAGGAAGAGAAACAGGGGTCTGAGCATTTAATGTTACATTTGATTACTGAACTGGTGGGGCCCCTTATTCAGTGCTACGTAATTAAGTTTAGCACCGGCCACTTCAGATGATTATACTGGCGCATTTTACTTAGGAATTAGTACTCTAGATATGGGCTCATTTGGTAATACGAGCCCCTAGACAATTAAGAAACACTTATGGGACCCATCAAAATAATAAAAGGAGAGCAGATTACAATGGGTGATAACATTGCAAGCATCATGGATAAAATAGTCATATTAACACCAACCATTGCCTTAACAACTTGTACAATATCAGCTCAACATCTCTACCATGTAGAGGAAATTGACAACGATATCCAAAAAGGGCGGTTGAAACTTAAAGTCGAAATGCACAACGAAGATTTTCTTATATATGTATAGGATACATAACTTTATTTAATAGGATATTTTATGATATATATTTTTCTAGGATATAGTATAACTTAATGAATTGAAATCCCATTTTTCTAATTAATCCTAATTAATGTATTTATAAAGACAGGGAATGTGAAAAATCCTTCTAGCCAACAATTGAATTCTTTTTTTTTTTTTTTAAATGCATAAAAAAGGAATGAGTAACATTAAAGATCAAAGTGGCTCTTGACATTCTGAACGTATCGAGGGTGTTCATTAAGAAAATGCTTCGGAGGATTGGAGCAAAAGAAACGAATGGTAATAGAACATTAATTTAACTACGAAACTTAATTAATCGAGGAATATGTAAGTATAATTTTGATGGGTCAAAGGCAATATTCATGTATGGATGTACATATGATCGCTTATTCGCAGGTTTGACTAGGGTTGAAAACAATAAACTCTCGAGCAGAATAATTCATGTTGAATTCGATGCGCAATAAACCATTGCACGAATGTAAGCCAAGAATTTCACTCTTAACGAAATTAGTTAAGCGGGAAAAGATACCACCCATCGAGTTCACGTACTCTTGATCAAGAGAGATGAAATTGAGCTCCCGGATTCCGCCTATTTTGCCAAACAGGAAAAGGGCTGAAGCGGCAGTAGAAGAAGCTGCAGTAGAGGGGTATTTCCGGCAGTGAAGACGGCGAAAATCCGGGCTGGAAATAATGGATAGCCATTTCTTGGAGACAGCTTGGAATCGGATGAGTGATTTTGGAGGTAAGCAGTGTAGAATGCGCAGCAGAAGATCTTGATTGTCGGCGATCAAAGTTGCTGAAGCAGAGGAGGAGCGGTGGAGATTGATTTCTCTTGGGTTTTTCATGTGTTTTATGAGTGGGAATTTTGACTTTTGGGCTGCGTAGAAAGAGCCCCGGGATGGGCCACCGCCGGCAGTGCCGGCGGCAGAATGCATTGCGAACCAGCGGTTGGAGTTGGTGTACTGTTGCTCGTTCCGTTGTTCTGTTAAGACGGTTACTGGTCCACCCGGAGGAAACAGACAAATTGAAATTTCTACTCCTTTATCTATATTTTTGAGGCATAATTTTTAATTTTATTTCTTTTATGTTTCAATGAGGTGAAATTGGCTTTCCAAATTCCTTTCCCCAGTCTCTCCAATCTATATATATAGATGTAATAGCTCCTATAATCCAAAGCAATTGATAATCCAAGAGTTAATAAATTCAGCAAACTGTCAAAAGTTCGTGTAAATAAAATTAAAATGCATAATCATTGTATGTATAGTATTTCGAATGGTTCTACCATCTGATCTTAAAGATTTATGCAGACAGCGTTTGTGAGAATGCAGAAGGGAACCTTTTGGACCAATGCGCAGTGGCTGGCTGTCAAAATTCATGATAATGCCTCTCTGTCTCTCTCTCTCACACACACACACATGTATACATATGTATATATGTGTGTGTCTATATGTATTGTGTGTGTATGTATACATATGTATATATGTGTGTGTATGTATGTATCGGACATGTGATTGAAACGAAAGAATAAATACTCCAAAAAAATTACTTCTTTCGTTCCACTTAGATAATATTGGACTTTTTTTTTCAGAGTAAATCTGATCTACTATTTTTCTAAACTAACTTTACACTAATATTAGGAATGTGACCAATGATCATAAGGGTATTTTAAAAAAAATAAAAATAAATTATATTTTTCAATTGAAAAGTGGACTATAATTTGAGATGAATGAAAAATAGAAACAAAAATATCAAAATAAGATGGAGGGAGTATCATTAGAGACATAGTTTTTTTTTTTTTTTCCCACATAAGAGGCATAGTTAGCAAGCCATATCCTTTGCCACCTTTAAAACAAATATAACCAAACTCAAAAACAAAACCAAAAAAAAAAAAAAATCTTTTAATACCATTCAAGTTCCATCTTCCCCCTCAAATGGCTTTGCTTCTTTAAAGCATTCCGTCATTTGGACATCTTCTAAGAAGCTTTTACCTATTGCTCCGCATTATGCTGATCCAATTTAAATTTAGCAAGCTTAAGGTCTTGAATTGCTTCTTCCAATCTGTACCGTGGAAAGCTTGACACGATCAAAGCATCGACCAAGAAACAAATCTAACAAAAAATTTTAAAAAAAAAAAAGAAAAAAATGCGTAAATAATATGTTGATATCTGCTTTTATCCAAATGTAATTCTTGTAGAAAAACATCGATCTATACCATTGCAGTGGTGAAAAACATCGCAGTGATCAAGAACCAAAATGATGTAAGAAGTTCAAGTCGAGATTCTCTAAACAACTCGATTAGCTTCGCTACCACTCTAATCCCAACCTTTAGGAACAAAATAAAAGCAAAGAAGTTAGTTTCAATTAGACCCCAAAAAACCAAAAGAGGAAAAGCTACCAAAAATTCATTACCACAACACCTAGCACATGTATGGAAAAATGCTTCACGCCATAGGCAAAAGATTGATATGAAAGCTCAGAAACTTTGATATTTGCTATTTCATAATCGTGTTGTAGCTTGGCTTTCTCCTTGCCCACCGAAAGACCTGAAGACAATCAAAATAAAACCAAGTCACTGATTCGCAAGATAGTTAGTGCATAAAGTATTGTAATCCAAACTAACCATAGCCAAAGTCTGAGGCAGAGTCCGATAGAGCCCTCAACAAAGGAGAACGCTTATCAAATGCTAGCCAACCAAAAATAAAATGAGAGATTATTTAATCACATAAATCACCATTGTCGTCAAAACTAGTATTGTACCTAAAATAAGAAAGCTCAAAAAAGAAAAAAGGGAAAAGAAGCAATTAGACCTGTAATGGCAGAAGGATTAAGTCGGGCAGAAGGCTGAGAAGGGAGCCTGATCATCATACCAGAGGCGGGATTCCGGGGCAGAGGAGGAGAGAGCTGCGAAAGTGAACAAGGTTGTCAAGTACCGAAAATTTTCATTGAAGAAGTAGTAATATTTTTATATAACTTAGGAGATCGAGAGGCCCAACTCTAATTAGGAAAAGCAAGATTTTTATTTTTATTTTTTTATCATTTTCAACTGATTATAATTAGTCATGTAGCCTGTAAGCCGCAAAGAAGGCGACGGTGACCAGCGAGTTTAGGGGAGCCACGAAAGTATTGTCGGCCATCGGGTGCTCATGACTGCAGTTGCAGTGGCAACAAAGGGGCTGAAGACGAGATAATTTGCGGAAAACCTGGATTCGGAGAGAATGGAGGTGGAAAAATAGAATGTTAGGAGGAGGGGAGAGGAGGGAAAAGGCGGCTCGAGGGGGAGGACAATGAGGAGCAAGTGAGCAACTAGTTATGGAAGAACTGAGGAGGGAAAGATGAGAGGGGGCTAGGGTTATAAGACTTGGAAATAAACGACATAGGAAGAAGGTTGTATATATGTTGCCCAAAAATGATTAAGAAGTTTTAACTTAGCATAAATTATTTATAATCTCCTATAGTTTTATATAATGTAGATTATCCCTTTAAGGTTTTAAAATAGTTACATAATCCTCATATAGTTTTATGTAAGGTATAAAATGGACGAAATGCACAATTAGTTGCGGTGATTTTACCTAATGCACTTTAACAGCACATGTGAAAAATTGTAATCTCCATATAACCCCTAATAGTTTGTATAAATATCCATTTTACCTTCTGTGATTTTTACATTCATCCGCGTAATACTCCAATATTTTTTTACTAGTAAGAATGACAATGGGGTGGGGTTGGGATAGGGGACCCCTTCCCCGCCCCTTGCTTCGCTGTCCACTAATTCCCCCCCCTCCGCCTTGCCCCCCTTCCCTCGCTTCCCCCACCAAGCCATTCTTCCCCTGCGGGTCCTCCGACGGAGCTAATAAAAATTTGTCATATAATTTTATTATAATCAAAATTTAGTAAATAATCAAATGCTAAAATATTAACAAATCACCAAGTTATTATCCATTGTAATTTTACAATTGAAACTTATAAAAATAATCAAACAAAAACTATTTGAATACAATTCAACATGATGAAACAAATACAACTAAAGTAGTTAATTTTTCATTTTGACACAAATACAATCACTAAGTCATTATTGTGTTTTCTTTTTTGAGAAAAAAAGTGTTATTGCCTTAAGTGTAATTAGGAGTTTAGTATAGCTGTATTAGTAAATTTAGTATAACTAATAATAATTTCTATTAGTAGAGACGTATAATTATTAGTATAATTGATAATATCATTATATTACATATACTAATATATATTATATAATACATATAACTAATAATATCGTTATTATAAGTTTATAACTAATTAAATTAAATTATATATATATGTAATTATATACATATATATATTTATTAATTTTTTTAATGTGTGGCGGGACGGGGAATGGGGTGGGTACTCCCCCGCCCTCCGCCTCATTTCTAAACAAGGGGAAAAATTCCCCCCGCCCTGACCTATTAGCCCCTCGCGGGCAGCCGCTCCCATTGTCATCCCTATATACAAGGCAATTAAACCGTTTATTGATTTAGCATTTAGAAAAGGACACTACTGATATTTCAATTAACAAGTTGTTATATAGACTATTTTCCTTCAAATTTCCACTTTATATAAAACTATAAGGGATGAATTAGATATTTTGAAATATTAGCAGGGTCATGTGGAAATAGAAGAAATCATAGGGGTTTATATGTAATTTAACCTTTAACTTATGCAAAAGAATTGTGAAGGTTTTAACAACCTACGAATCCAAAATAACCAAAAAATGAACCAAACCAATTCTCCTATCTATGAAAATCATAGTACAAGTTCGTATAAGGGTCTAGAAGACCAAAGAAATTACCCCAAAAAAGGCCAAAGAAATAGACAAATATGTAAAGCAATAAACTCCCGAGTAAAGTAACATGAGAACTGTTAAAAATGAGCACGCAACCGAACAAAAAGTAACAGTGACAAACCCAAAATCCAGAAGGAGGTTTGGAGGGGCCACTACAAGAGAAAGGTCACCACAGAATTCATGAGCAAATATTACATATGATGTTTCTAGTTGATGATCTTCTCTTGGCTACCTCTGTCTCGAGATATAGCATGGAGGATGTAAGGCCCAAAACAACCAATGCAAAGATCATAAACGAAACAATAAGTAAATAAAAAGGAAAGGATTGCAAACCAATTAACTATCCAACTTCTCTTGAGCTTGTAGATTAATTGAAACAAGCTACTTCAAGTTGATGAATTACAATCACTCTTGTGTACAAAGGAAGGTTCACCTCCTCCTTGCCCCAAGCAGCACTCGGTCAAGCCAGGACGTTTTACTATCCCTCAGGACAACCCTCACAGAGCTACACTCATGAAAGATTCACTCACAAATAAAAAGCTTACAATGAACCTCACACCACTAAGACTACAAATATTCTTTTTGGAGTATTTTCTCACTAAAATCTCTCTAGATCTTTTGTATCTTCAGTGTGCCAAAGTTATTTGAAGTATCTGACCAACCACTATTTATATAGGACCAAGAAAGAGCCTCATTAAAGCTTCCAATGGATAGAAAGTAGCTGAAGAGTCAACTAGCCGTTGGAGTGTCGGACGTCCGATAGCCCTGTTTTATGCGTCCGACAACAGGCAATGAGTTTCAGAGATTTTCTTCAATTCTTTCGGACGTCCGGTGCAAGCTCTTTATGCGTCCGACAGCAAACAAACAGATTTGAGAAATTATCTTGTTTCTATCGGACGTCCGGTAGAGACATATTCAGCGTCCGATAGGTCCGATAGTTTCGTCGACTTCGAAGGATCCTATCGAAAGTCCGAAGCATGCGTCCGAAGTTGTGCAATGATTATCGGACGTCCGATCCTGACATCTTGAGCGTCCGACAGATTCAGCATACTTTGTCATCGACTTGATCATGGAATCAAATAACTTCATAACTGAAAATATATCTTGAAGAAACATTAGTATCATCCATTTGTTTTGTAAACATCAAAAGATAGGGATCAAGATCAACAGAGGAAAAAAAACCAGAAAAGTTAAAATAACGAAATTTTAGATCTTCTCTTGGCTAACTCTATCACTTTGTCCCATTAACAAGTTTTTTTGTTTTTGTTTTTGTTTTGATTAGTTAACATTCTTATCTCCTTTAAATTTTCCTTTAATTTCTCTTTTGAAAACATGTTTTTTTTTTATAATAGCTCATTCTAGTTTCCTTATATATATATATATATATAAATATAAATTAAATTTCATTATTATAACTATAATGTATTTAGTGTACCCTTATATTAGTTATGGTAAGCAAACAAATAATTGACAAATAAAAGGAAATTTAATCATGTTTAGAATTATATTAATACATGATTGACTTGATGTATTAGTCAAAAGCCAACACCTAAAAGGACAAGCAAGCATCGATCTTTTCCCAAGTTCATTCAACTCATCTCAAGCATCCACTTTCTCAAAACTCGATTTTTTCAAGGTAGGTCTAATTTTTTTTCTTTGCAATTTCTTTATATTTTGATTCATAATCATTCATTATTTAGACACATACACGTATTTTAAATTTGTGACCTATATATTTTTATGATTATTAATTTGTTGGTTGTTCTTATTCTAAATTTGTATCTTAGAATTTTCATGTTAATTTGTGTAGGGTTAATGTCTATTTATTGAATTTAGCTAATGTTTATATGATTTTGGCCTGTGAGTTAATTTTCATCTTTTGTTTATATTTTGTCTCTTGTTATTAAAAACATTTAGTATTTAGTTTTCGTCTATTAAACTTTGGTTTTAGGACTTTGATTTCAAGTTAGCGTGCATCATTTGTTTTGATAATTTTTTCTTATTCGTTGTTTGATTGTTTTTCTCCTTCCCCTTCCCCTCAAAATCGAAATCCTGTGTCCATCACTGTTACCTCTTGTTATGTGCTGTGATTAAGGCATATACCTAATGTGTGTACAATTAATAAAAATTTACATTTATTAAAATTATTTCTTTATAAAGCTTTTTTTCAAGTCAAGAGTCCTTTATTTTATTAGGCTTCCAAATAGGAGTATGAAATCATATCTATGTCCATATAAGAAAGGTGAGCCAAAATTTTGGGAAAATAATTAGGCAAAAATTAGTTAACTACATACAAAGTTACTATATTACACTTCGTAACGATTACTTAAGCAAAGACCCAAAGAACCATTTGGTCTGAAAAAATTTATCCAAGACCATAACTCGTGTTTTTTTGAATTATATTTGAATCTTATTGCAGTTTTACATACTTTGGTGGTCGGCACAGAGAAGTAAAAGAAAAAAATTTACAGGAACTCAAAATAGGCTAGAGGGTTCAATCCTAATCCCACTACACATTGGCCTTCCTTCAAAAGTGGAGACAAAGTTGAATTCATTTGTCCCCAATCAGTTTCTCATATTTCCTGGTTTTGTCTAACTTACTTTTATAAGGACGTTATACTGAAAAGAACTAGTGGCGGAGCCAGAAAAAATTTTTAGTTGGGGCAAAACCAACTCTAAAACTTTTTACCTACCTTTTTTCTAGTTTTTTAAGGAAAAAAAATTCACCAACAAGTACAAATGATGCATATATTTCATGTAAAACATAAAAAGACAATCATTTCAAAAAGCAAATTAAATCATTTACAATTGCTCGTGACGAATTTTCATATTTTGATAACGGTTTACAACCTTTTCATTTTGAACTTCACGAAGTATATTTTTCTCAATATAAATAACTAAACAATTATTCATCCAAGTATCTTCCATTTTTTTTTTTGTAATCGATTCTTCACTATATTCATAATTGAAAAAACTCTTTCTACGGTAGTTATAACAACAGGTAAAATCAAAGAAAACTTTAAAAGCATATAACGAATAAATACATAAAACTCCAAGAGGCACACTTGAAATTATATCAAATTTTTATAGGTATTATAGAAATTTAAGGAGGACAGTGGAGGCCCGTGCCCCCAGTGTAAATCCGCCACTGAAAAGAACTTGAAACAGTAACAATAGTAAAGGATTGGCAACGTATGAAACTATGATGAACAATTCAAAACCATAAAGATTGCATCTAGTGGAATTGGCGTGAGGAAGTTGTTTCTAAATTAAATTTGTTTTCCAAAAGCATTCCCACAGTAATACACTTCTAAATCATATTCCCAACATAACCTATTTAGTCCATTTAAGACTTTCAAACTTTTCTTCTTTTCTTTTTTTGTTTCGTTTTTTTCAAAGACTTCCATTCTTTTCTTAAAAATACTTTATTCTTTCTAAATTACTCATACAAGTAAACAGATAGCTATGCATGCTGTTAGAGACAATGTCAAAGCAAATTATCTACAAGAATTTAATGCAATACTGTAGCAAGATATATCTCTGAAAGAAGGGAGGGAAAAAATGGGAAAAAAATCAATAGCAACATGTGAGAATATTGTGGATACATATTTGAAAAACAAAGTTTAATATCAAGTCTTAAGTACTTTTATCAGAAAATGCATTACGTTTAAAAAAATCTTTCAAAACAATTGAAATGCTTTAAATAATTTGGATCATCATGAAGTGATAAATACCATCATTAGGAACAAAAGAAGAGAAAAAAATATACTCAAATTCAAAAGCTCTCATAGCTTGAAAACAAAAAGGGTAATTTCGAAAACCTCCCTTGAGGTTTCTAACAATTTCACAAAGCTCCCTTTAATATTTTAAAATTACACATACCTCCCCTATTGCTTCAAAAGTACTCGACTACCCCTATATAGGATACTTAATGACATTTTTTTTTCAAAAATTTCAAAAATTCCAAGGAAAACCAAAATTGACTTATTCTCTCCCTCCCTCCCTCTCCCTCTCTCTCTCTCTCTCTCTCTCACTTCTTTTTTACCTTACTCTTTCTTCCACTTCCTTTTTTGGCCAATTTCTACCATCCATTCCTCTCTGCCTAATATTCCTTTTTTGTCCGTATTTATCCCCTTCCTTTCCTTTCTTTTTTTTTTTTCTCTATTTTCATCTTTTTTCTTTTGCAAAAATGATTAGGCTTATCCTTTTTTCCAAGCTTTTATTTTTGGCAGAAAGAGTTTTGTTGCCTTTGGTGTTGGAAGAAAGGCAATTAGCGAAGCTCTTTTTATTTTTCCTTTTTATCTTTTTTGACAAAAAGGATAGTTTAGGATATTTGAAAGAATTGGTCGCCTATTGAGCCTATTTTGAAACATAAACAGTGAAAGTGAGTGTAATTTTTGAAAGCTAAGGAGAGGATTCTGAAATTGTTAGAGACCTCAAGGGAGGTTTCTAAAATTATCCCAAACAAAAATTATATTCTGACCATTTCACTAATTAATGACAAAATTGAAACAATGAAAAAAAAAAGAAGCTATTTCCAAGTTAAATCAGAAATGAAATTTTCAAGTTTAAAAAAAAAGACAAAATTGAACCAATGTTTGTCACCCATTGAATTTTTTTCTTTTGTATAGAAAAAACTAAACCAAGATAGTAAAGTTTGTGATAATTATTGTCTTTAAGTAGAGTTGATGCACCTTATACTTAAAAGTTATCATTGTAATGCTAAAGAAGAAAAAAGAGCAAGGATTAAAGATGGGGTGTGATGATAATGCTGAAGTACATAATTGCGTTAAACTTTTGCATAAAAAATTCGTGTCGCACCAAATACAAATGGTATATTATTTCAAATTGTCTTTACTATGGGAAAATTTTTCGAGAAAAGAGTTATTATGCAAAAAACTTCTGATCGTGGGGTGTTGTATTGCGTTAAATGGGGACCAATTTGCCCTTATAATTAAAGGGTAGCAAAGAAACTTCAAAAAGTGATATTTTATGTTTATATTACATAATGATTCTCCCACTTTATATATTACTAGTGGAAAAGGCATATAGTAGATGCATGCACAATAAAAAAATTTTAACACATAAAAATATTCTTAAAGAAAAAGATATTAATTTGTTAGTGATTATTTGAAATTTTATTAGGCTTATAAATGGGAGTATATCTTTTATTTTTTTTTTTGAAATGAAAGTAAGTTATTGGTTGTTTTTAGAAGGTTTATTCTAGTTGTAGTTGTAAAAGTTAGAGATATTGTGTGTAATATGCTTGAATGCAGGGTATGGAAGATGAGATGTGATTATATAGTGTTCTATCATGCAAGGGTAAAACTGAAATAATAACTGATAATATAATTTCTTAACTTCAAATCCAACACTTGTACATTATACATAGGGAGGGAAAAGCACACCCTAGGGGTGTGCAAATTAACAAAAAATTTTAGCACCTAAATCATCCCTCATACTTTATATATAGGAGGATCTATAAATGTATAGATACAGATGTATAGATATTTAATGAGGCACAAATTTACTTGAATTTTTTACTTGTTTTGATTTGAAATCTATGCAGCAATTTGAAATAGTTAACCTCTCAAGTTTTGAAATTAAAAGTACGTTTAATATCAAATTAATTGAAACTATAAAGGTGATTTATATGTTAAAAAATTGAGACTGTATTAGATGGGAACTATTGAAGTATATGAATTACTGGATGTGTTAAAAATTGGAACATGAGAAACTACATACGAAACACTCACTTCCTGATAGACTGCAATTTATCTATTTATTTTATTATCATTTTCCCTTATTACCTGACTTGATGTGGATTAATTGCTGGATTCTACTCATTTTTCTTAATTTACGTATATTTCAGGGAGTAGAACGAAAATATGATAACAGGTGCCAAATCGACAGGAAAAGAATTCAGATCATAAAGCTTGTTCCAGGGGCACTTTTGGAAAAAAAATGTCACGCCCATTTTGGTAATTTTCGCAAGGGAATGACGGACGGAGGGCTTCGCTTCCTGTTGATGTGCGCCGCAATTAAAAGGAAAGAAGGAGGAGGAAGTTGGAGAGCTAGCTTGTGCGGGGTCTTCCGTCTGTAGCTTAGCAGCAATTCTTGATTTTTCCCTTGTACTTTACTTTTTGGCTTAAGACATGTACGAATGGGGGAAACAAGCAATTATTAGCTCTAGTTTTTGACTTTTCTTAGCCTATGGGAGTCATTCTCACGGACATGGGGAAGAAAGGAGGCATCAGCCTTTGACCTTCCTTTTTGTAGCTTTTAGTTGTTCTTTTCCTTCTCCCTCTCGTATGAGCAGACAAGCGAGGACAGTAAATGATACTCTGAAACTTTGCTGTGCTTTGTTGTTTTGACCGAGTTGAACCTGGGCATTTTCTCAATTGATGGCCGCAGTTCCCTTTTCAATTTCCCGTGGATTTAGTTCATCAATTATGAGCTAATTTTCCAATCCTAGTCAAGGAGCAACGAAGGGTCTGGCTCGTCTAAAAATTGTGAGATCGATTTAATTTAATCTTTCCCTTTTATTTATTGGTATTCGTGTATTCCCTGATTACTATGCTTATGGTTATTTAATTAGTTGATTGTCTTGGATCCGGATAATTAATTGATTTGGTAATCTATTATCACTTGGGTATTAAATCCGTAATTGTTTAATTACCTCAAAATAGTGACAACTGGCACGATTAGATTCGCGTCAGGGGGATACGCGGGCTAATCTAAAGTAACCCTGGTAGTGTGTTATTTGGTTAGAATAGGGCTCCTCTAATACGTAAGGCAATTGGGGAATTAAATTCTATGGGCGTACCTAGAATTATTTCTCAATTAGAGCAGTGATTAACGGGCGTACCTTGATCACCGACACAGTAAGGAGGGGTTGACTGCCATCGCTTGTTTGGTAGTTATAACCTATTTATTGGTAAATAATTGGGATTGCCTTGCATCAATGATCAATTAGGTGAACCATTGCTGAAGTTACTTCTTGGCTAGATCTTTAATTAATATTATCTTGATTTTAGTGAAGTGCCATTTGGTTTTTGGTTGTCTACTTTATTGCATTTTTAATTGTTCCCTTGTTTTAATAGATTTAGGACTTTAATTATTGTTATTCTAAGTTCAGTGAATTGTGGTTTAATTTATAATTAGTTATTTATTTTTATTTTCTTATTTGAATTTATTTGGTTGTCGTTGTTCCAACAAAATCACCCCCTGTGTTACTTTGAATTTCTTAAGAAACAAATATACCCAATCCCTGTGGATACGACCCTACTTGCCCTGTCTGCAAATTCATAATTATTTGTGAAAATAAATAACCATTCCATTCGGGTATATCGGATCAAGCAAACTCTTTGGGAACAGGGTGAATCAAGTAACCCATTGCACACCTAGAGTCCCCGCTCCAGTACTTGGAATCGGGTTTGGTCATTTTAATTGGCAAATAGGTTTTATTTTATTATTGCACAGGCTTCGACACCCTGTCAATTTTTGGCGCCGTTGCCGGGGACTGGCGTTATTATCTGTTTCTCTTTAAATTCATTTTTTTTTGTTCTAATTTTCTAGTTTTCTTCTAGTGTATGCCTCGATCTTCTCGTACAGGTGATTTGATTTTTGACCCTGAGGTAGAGAAGACCGCACGTAGAACGAGAAAGGAAACCAGACAGCTCAGAGAAGAGCACTCCAGTGCTACATCTCAAAGACCCGAGTCAGAAGTTGAACCAACAGATTCGTTTGGTAACACTTCGAGTGACTCTGACCAGGAGGAGAGCACCATGGCTAATGCACGAACATTAAGGGAGTTGGCTGCTCCTGATTTGACTCAGCAGCCTTTATGCATTACTTTCCCGAGTTTGGGTGATAACACTTCGTTCGAATTGAAATCAGGTCTAATTCATCTTTTACCTTCTTTTCATGGCTTACCAGGTGAGGAGCCGTATAAGCATCTGCAGGAGTTTGATGTCGTGTGCAATAGTATGAAACCCCCGGGAATCACAGAAGAGCAGATAAAAATGAGGGCGTTCCCCTTCTCCTTGAAAGATTCTGCGAAGGACTGGCTGTACTACCTATCGCCAGGCAGCATCACCACGTGGGACCAATTGAAGAAAAAATTTTTGGATAAATATTTTCCTGCGTCCAGGGCTGCAAGTCTGAGGAAAGAAATTTGCGGGATCAAGCAGCATCCAGGGGAGTCATTTTATGAGTATTGGGAACGGTATAAGAACTTGTTGCGCAGGTGCCCCAACACCAAATAAGTGAGCAGTTGGTCATACAGTATTTTTATGAGGGGCTCCTTTTCGGGGACAGGAGCATAATTGATGCTGCAAGTGGAGGGGCACTGGTAAACAAAACCCCTCAGGAAGCACGGGAGCTAATAGAGGGGATGGCAGAAAATTCACAACAATTCGGTACGAGAGAGGATGTTCCAATACGCAGGGTGAATGAGGTAGAGACACCCTCTATGCAGCAGCAGCTAGCTGAGTTGACCGCGTTTGTTAGACAACAGGCTGTGAGAAATGCATCACAAGCCAGGGTGTGCGGAATTTGCACTGGTATGGGTCATTCTGCAGACATGTGCCCAATGATTCATGAATAAACTGCAGAACAGGTGAACATGGCTGACCACGCGCCCACGCCAAGGAAGCAGTACGACCCTTACTCAAGCACCTACAACCCCGGGTGGAGAGATCATCCCAACCTCAGTTATGGAGGGAATAGGCAACCCAACTTTACGCCGAACAGGCAGTCTAATTTCGTGCCAAATAAACCACCGGGGTACCAGCAGCAAAACCAACCCCGACCGCCTCCGGCCCCAAGCTCTGGTTCATCTTTGGAAGAGATGATGAAACAAATGATGACAAACATGGCGCAAAATCAGCAAAGGACGGAGGCAACCATTATGCAACATCAGCAAAGGACGGACTCCGAAATGCAGGAAATAAGGAATCAGATAAGTCAAATGGCCACAACAATCAACCGCTTGGATGCCCAAAATCAAGGTAAATTGCCATCTCAATCTGAGTTGAACCCGAAGAATGTGAGCGCCATGACCTTGAGGAGTGGCAAGGAAGTTCAAGGGCCTGAGCCTGTGATCCCCAAGGACAAGGATGAAGAGAAGATCGAAAATGAGCTTGAAAGGGAGGACAGCAATAGTGCAGATCTAAAGGTACTTCCTGACCCAGTAATTACAGCTAAAACTAACCCGCCTCCTTTTCCTAGCAGGTTGGAAAAATCAAAGAAACAGGATAAGGAGAAGGAGATCTTGGAGGTTTTTCGCAAGGTTGAGATAAATATCCCCCTCTTAGACGCAATCAAATAAGTACCGAAATATGCCAAGTTCCTAAGGGACTTGTGTGTCAACTGAAGGCGGTTGAGGGGAGATGAACGGATTATTGTTGGGGAGAATGTGTCAGCGGTCCTGCAGAGAAAGCTCCCACCAAAGTGCGGTGACCCAGGTATGTTTACTATTCCCTGTAGGATAGGTAATACTGTGATCAGAAGGGCCATGTTGGATCTAGGAGTATCAATTAATGTTATGCCTAAATCTATCTATGCTTCTCTAAAATTAGGTCCATTAAAAGAAACTGGAATAATCATTCAATTAGCTGACCGAACTAATGCATATCCTGATGAGTTGGTTGAAGATGTGTTGGTAAAAGTTAATGATTTGGTGTTTCCAGCTAATTTTTATGTATTTGATATGGATGATGATCACTCCCCTGATCCCTCACCTCTGTTATTGGGTAGACCCTTTATGAGCACAGCACAGACGAAAATTGATGTTAATAAGGGTATCTTGTCCATGGAGTTTGATGGGGAAATTGTGCATTTCAATATCTTTGATATTATGAAATATCCCTCAAACTCCAACTTTAGCTCAATTTTCTCTGTGAGTGCTATTGATCCTGTAGTGCAGGAAGTGTTTGAAACTGATGGCAGGGATGAATTAGAGGTGGCTTTGACCAGGCACCTCGAGTTGGAGAGAACTCCTGAGGTGGAGTGGAGCGAGAATCTAAAATGCACAATAGGTGCATTACACTCATTGCAGACCACCACGAAAAGGTATGAAATCTTACCTATTTTTACTCCCGAGCCTCACCAGAGGGTATTGCCATTTGTGGTGCAGGCACCTGTACTGGAGTTGAAACCTCTACCAGAGCACCTGAAATATGCATATCTGGGTGATAATGAGACACTCCCGGTGATTATCTCATCGGCACTGTCAAAAATTCAGGAGGAGAAACTGATCCGGGTCCTTAGAGAGCATAAAAAGGCGATAGGTTGGACAATTGCAGACATTAAGGGGATCAGCCCGGCCATCTGTATGCACCGGATTAGACTAGAAGAGGATGCTAAACCTGTTCGGCAGGCCCAAAGGAGGCTCAACCCCCTCATGATGGAAATTGTAAAGAAAGAAATTTTAAAATTGCTAGATGTGGGGATTATTTTTGCAATATCAGATAGCCCTTGGGTGAGTCCGGTCTAGGTAGTCCCAAAGAAGGCAGGGGTGACGGTGGAGGCCAACCAAACGGGTGAGCTCGTGCCAGTGCGCAAACCCACTGGATGGAGGCAGTGTATAGACTACCGTAGGCTAAACACCGTCACCAAAAAGGACCATTTTCCTCTCCCTTTCATTGACCAAATGGTTGAGCGTTTAGCTTGTAGAGCTTATTATTGCTTTTTGGATGGATTTTCAGGATACTTTCAGATAACAATTGCCTCAGAGGATCCAGAGAAGACAACCTTCACGTGCCCGTTCGGGACCTTTGCTTATAGACGAATGCCATTTGGGTTGTGCAATGCACCTGCAACATTCCAGAGGTGTATGGTAAGTATTTTTTCTGAGTATGTGGAGAAAATTATTGAAGTTTTTATGGATGATTTCAGTGTGTATGGTGATAGTTTTGATACGTGTTTAGATAACCTGAAATTGATCCTGATAAGGTGTATAGAGACTAATCTTGTGCTTAATTGGGAAAAATGTCATTTTATGGTTGAGCACGGGATAGTCCTGGATCATATTGTATCGTCTAAGGGCATAGAAGTTGACAAGGCTAAAATAGACATTATTTCTACATTACCTTACCCCGCGAGTGTACGGGAGGTGCGCTCTTTTCTTGGACATGCAGGTTTTTATCGAAGGTTCATCAAGGATTTTTCAAAAATTGGAGCCCCGTTGTTCCAACTCCTACAAAAGGATGTGACCTTCGAATTCAATGACAAATGTGAGAAGGCCTTCGACAAGTTGAAAGAATTGTTGACTTCACCCCCAATCATCCAGCCCCCTGACTGGAGTCTACCATTTGAGATTATATGCGATGCCAGTGATCATGCCGTAGGGGCTGTATTGGGGCAAAGAGTAGGGAAGGCAGCTCACGTCATCTACTATGCATCCCGAGCATTGAATGGAGCCCAGTTGAATTACTCCACCACTGAGAAGGAACTTCTTGCAGTTATTTTTGCTCTAGAAAAATTCAGGTCATATCTGTTAGGTGCTAAAGTGATTGTATTTTCTGATCATACAGCATTAAGGTACCTAATGACCAAGAAAGATGCAAAGCCGAGGCTCATCAGGTGGATATTGCTACTACAGGAATTTGACCTGGAAATAAGGGATAAAAGGGGCTCAGAGAATTTAGTAGCTGACCATCTGAGTCGTATACCCGTTGGAGAGGATAATGAACCATTGAGGGATGCATTCCCTGAAGAGCACTTATTTTCTATAAATTCTCAGTTGCCTTGGTATGCCGATCTGGTCAATTATTTGGTAACTGATAATTTTCCTGCAGGTTGGCCAAAATCGAAGAGAGATAAATTGAAGAGCGACGCCAAGTATTTTATCTGGGACGACCCGTATCTATGGAAGAGGTGTGCAGATCAAGTGATGCGGAGATGTGTAAGTGAGATGGAATTTCAATCGATTTTAGCTTTTTGTCATACTTTTGCCTATGGAGGTCATTTTGGACCCAAGAGAACTGCTCATAAGGTTTTAGAAAGTGGATTTTATTGGCCATCATTGTTTAATGATGCCTATGTGTTTTGTAAGTCATGTGATCGCTGTCAAAGGGTAGGTAATATAGCCCGTAGAGATCAAATGCCCCAAGTCCAGTTGATTTTTGTTGAAATTTTTGATGTCTGGGGTATAGATTTCATGGGGCCTTTTCCTACTTCCTTTGGTTTTATATATATTTTGTTGGCAGTTGATTATGTGTCTAAATGGGTGGAGGTCAAGGCCACTCGGACTAATGACTCGAAAGTAGTTGCAGATTTTATTAGGTCTAATATTTTTGTGCGATTTGGAATGCCAAGAGCTATTGTCAGTGATAGGGGAACGCACTTTTGCAACAAAACCATAGTTTCGTTGTTTCGCAAGTATGGTGTACTCCACAGGGTTTCAACGTCATACCACTCTCAAACCAATGGTCAAGCGGAGGTGTCGAATCGGGAGATTAAGTCTATTTTAGAGAAAATGGTGCGTCCTGATAGGAAAGACTGCCAAAGGTTGGAGTACGCACTCTGGGCCTATCGGACGGTGTACAAGACTCCTATAGGGATGTCACCGTACAGGGTGGTATTTGGGAAGCCGTGTCACCTTCCAATAGAGTTCGAGCACAAGGCTTTTTGGGCGATAAAGCAATGCAATATGAATTTAGAGGAGGCCGGTGCTCAACGAAAGTTGGATTTGCAAGAATTGGAGGAGATCCGGAACGAAGCATACGAAAACGCTTTAATTTATAAGGAGAAAAGCCGGACATTTCATGATCAACAAATTTCTAGAAAAACCTTTGAGGTTGGTCAGAAGGTCCTCTTGTACCAATCCAGGCTCAAGCTATTCCCAGGTAAGCTACGTACCCGTTGGATTGGACCTTTTATTGTGACTCATGTTTTTCCCTATGGTGCAGTTGAAATCCAGAGTGCTAAGATAGACAACAAATTTGTGGTGAATGGACACCATCTCAAATATTATTACGAAGGATTTTCAGGTAGAGATGTGGAGACAATAAGGCTTGACGCACCACCATGTCCTAATCAGTGACACTTTACCATGTCTAGCCAAAGACATTAAAGAAAGGCGCTCATTGGGAGGCAACCTAATTGTTTCTTTTAATTCTTTGTTCGTTTGATTTCGTGTGATAGTTTAAATATGTTTTCCTTGAATTCGACTGATTTTGGGTTTCAGTTTTCGTTTTTGCTGATTTATAGGTGCCCTTCAGTCATGACGTGCCCGCGTGGTGACGTGTAGGAAGCTCACGATCAGAAACTTCTTGGAGCTCTCTTGCCCTCATAACGTGTCCGCGTGGTGACGTGCAGGAAGCTCACGATCAGAAACTTCTGAGAGCTCTTTTGCTCTCTTGACGTGCCCGCGTCACGTTCGCGGGAAAGGTAAGGATTCAAAAAAAAAAAAATCATAATCATCATGGCTTAAATGGAGCCTGGAGAAGAGAAAAAAAAAAGAAACGAAACAATTTCTGTTTTTTTTCCTTTTCTTTTCCTTTTTTTCTTTTCTTTCTTTTTCTTTCTTTCTTCTCTTTCTCTTTTCTTTCTTTCTTCTCCCCTGTTTCTTTTTCTTCTCTGTCGACTGAAGACCCCCTGTCCGCCGCCCACTGGCGCATCTCCTCCGCCACCAGATCTGCTCTACGGCTGAAATTCCCTCTCCCATCGCGCAACCACTCCAGCTTGACCGACGCCTCGAGCAGCGCCTCCACCATCGCGCGCCCCAATCGCCCGCTCCGCCGCCGCTGTCCCCCTTGCATCGAGCACCAGCCCTCTCTCCAGCGTCGCGGCCTCTTGCCCACAGCCGGGCGCCACTAGCTCGCGCGCAGGCCCGCGACAGACAGCTTCCCACGCTGCCGCTGCGCGCCGCCGCTGTCTGGTTTCCCCTTGCCCAGCCGCGGCACACCCACTTCAGACGCCACCGCAGCCGCACGCGACAGCCAGCCCTTCGACCACCGCCGCAATCGCTGCCAGACAGCTCTCCTGCGCGAGGCGACCCAACCAGCAGCGAGCACTTCACTTGCGTGGAGCTTTGACCCCTCTGCCCTGTCAGCCGACTGCCAAGATATTGGCGGAGGTATTTGGAGCTTGCTCCCCAATTTCTCCTAAATTGATTAATGCTATCTGGGTTCGTCAAGCGTTGATATTTTGGCCGTGTGCGATTTCCACCAGTGGTACTGGTTGGATTGTTTTTGCTTAGAATTGCTAATTCCTGTGGGTTGGGTGTACTTGTGCAATAAACTGGCCATCTAGAGCCACTTGTTGTACCCTGTTGAGGTCTATTTTGCTTGCTTTACTGGAGGAATTGTTGAGGTTTTTGTGGGGGTTTTGCTTGAGTTAATTCTGCTATTGCTTAGAAAGTGGAGATCCTGTGCCGTTTAACTTACTTTGTAACGTTGGTCTTGCATAATTTCATTGTTGGGGGGCCCTCTGACTGATGCCTTAAACTTTTGAAGTGGGAAGGCTTTGACTGGGCATTTTTAATTGCTAGAACCCTTCTTTTTGTTATTGATTGGTTTATTACGGGGAAATTATTGCTTTGTTCTGCTGAGCTTCCTTTACTAGTTGCATTTGCTGGTTTCCATACCTGTTGGAACTTCTGCTGCTTTGAGCTGACTGTTGGGTGACATGGTGAGACCAAAGTCCTCCTCTAGGTCTAGGACCCCTAGAACCTCGCAATCTCAACCCTAAGCCTCTACTCCAGTCAATACCCCTATAAATCAACCTACTGCTCCCGGTGTCCGAACCCGGTTAGGTAGGGGTAGAGGTGCCCACGTGGCTTCTGCCGCTCACTTGGGAGGGCATTTGGAATTCACTAAAGCCGCCGATCAGCGGCGCTATGCTCAAGCTTGTGAGCGGCGTATCATCCCGTGCAAATGCGCGGACCACATTACTATGGTTTTTCTGGGATCCAAGGGGAGGTTGAGCGCATGTACACGGCCATTGGATGGCGCCCCTATCTTGATATCTTCCAGCCAACCTTTGTCGAGTTGACTAGAGAGTTTTACGCCACTTTTGAGTTTGAATTACCGACTAGGTATACTGTTGCGACTCCCGATGTCATTCACTTCCGTCTCATGGGCCAAGAATTCAATTTCTCTATCACCCAATTCAATCTGGCTTTCGGTTTCATCACTCGGGAGTATGCAGAGACTAGGGAGTACGGCGAGAGTGCCTGCGATTTTGTGGAACCTTTCCTTACCGCCTACCGTGAGGTGTGGGAGGACATGTCTGCGGACACGCAGCGTTACGATCCCTCTCGGTCTTGGAGCTCCTTTCTAGAGGACCCGAGTGCTCGGTATGTTCAGCGGCTTTTAGCATATAGCTACTCGGGCAGAAAGGACAGCTCCGGTATTATCCCTCGGCCGGAGCTCTTCTTCCTTTGGTGTATGAAGAATGGGTTCAAGGTCAATTTGGGTTGTTGGTTGGTGGCACAGTTCAAGACCGTCATGGCAAAGAAGAACAAGCCGTTGATTCTTGGGTCGTATATCACGCACTTGGCGGTCCAGCTAGGCGTTCTGAATCTACAGGATCACGATTTGCACTTGGCCTGCGACATGGAGTATCTCACTGCTGACCGGCTAAAGAAGATGGGGGTTCTGGAGCTTGTCGATGGCCACTACCGATTTGTGCCCCCGGGACCGCCCCGCGCCCCGCCTCGCTCTTCCTCCACCTATTCGGCCCCAGTTGGCGGTGATTCTGGCCCGTCGACGTCCGCTCAGCCCCCTCCACAGCAGGGGCTGAAGATTGGCACCAAATTAGGACGCAGATTCAGAATTTGGACGCTCGGATGATTAACATCGAGAGCAACGTGGCGGCTATATCACAGAATCTGGCGGCATTCCTGCAGCACTCGGGTTTCCCGCCCCCAGTCCAACCTCACCCTCCACTATGACCCGGTTTCAGGGAAGTTTGGTTACTTTCTCCCTCACTTTTGCTGTTTTTTGACACATTGAGGACAATGTGTCCTATAGGTGTGGGGGGGTCTATAGTCTTTCTAGTTTTTAGTAGTTGTTAGTTTTTAGTTTTTTAGTAGTTTTTAGTTTTATTTCTAGTTGCGTATTTTCTTTCTTTTCTTAGTGCTTATTCCCCATGTGAAAAGAAAAAGAAAACAAAAAAAAAAGAGAAAAAATGTTGGTTTATTGACTCTAACTCTACTTTTGCCAAGTTTTTTTTAAAATAAAAATGTATCGGGTTAATGTGGTTGGATCCAGAATATCTCCCTGGTGAATATCGGATTGCTTGGCTCTTTTGATTTCTGTGTTAATTTCTCTAGGCATAGGGAATGACTGTTGGTATTTTAATGTGAATTGGTCCAATATTGACTCCAGTTCTCTATGTTTGGCAATAATGAGGCGAGCTGTTCCTATTTTTGGTTCTTAGTGTTGTTATTATGTGTTTTTGGCTTTGTTTGGCTGTGAATAATCTGGACTGTACTCCGCTATGAGTTACTACTGAGTAACCGGGGATCGGCACCTAAAAGTGTCGATTCTCGCGTCAAAAGGTGGTACTTTATATGAGTACGTGGTCGTATAGCGGTAGGAGTTGAGTAACCGGGTTCCTTCATCTAAAAATGTTGGAGTTCGCGTCAAAAGGCCCCGACAGCTAACGACTAAGTCTTTTTGTGTTAATTATTATTGCCTTTAAAAAAAATGAAAAAAGAGAGAATAAATAATGGGAAGGCTTGCCTGTTTATGGACTTAATATGGAGACTTGTGTGAATATTTGGACCATTAGCTGATAAATGTTGTGCGCCATTCCCTTTTCTTAGAGTAGTTAACCTGGAAATTGAAGGAATTTGCAGTTTAGGGGCTAACCGGGGGGGAGGCTTCTTGGATTTTAATCACCAATGCTCGATATATGTTTTTCTCTTGAATATCTTGGCAATATAGGAGATTGGGCAATGACCATCATCGAATTTTGGTGTTCGTTTACTTTTCTTATGCTTGAAGACAAACATGGTTTAGGTATGGGGGGAATTGATAGATTGCAATTTATCTATTTATTTTATTATCATTTTCCCCTATTACCTGACTTGATGTGGATTAATTGCTGGATTCTACTCATTTTTCTTAATTTACGTATATTTCAGGGAGTAGAACGAAAATATGATAACAGGTGCCAAATTGACAGGAAAAGAATTCAGATCATAAAGCTTGTCCCAGGGGCACTTTTGGAAAAAAAGATGTCACGCCCATTTTGGTAATTTTCGCAAGGGAATGACGGACGGAGGGCTTCGCTTCCTGTTGATGTGCGCCGCAATTAAAAGGAAAGAAGGAGGAGGAAGTTGGAGAGCTAGCTTGTGCGGGGTCTTCCGTCTGTAGCTTAGCAGCAATTCTTGATTTTTCCCTTGTACTTTACTTTTTGGCTTAAGACATGTACGAATGGGGGAAACAAGCAATTATTAGCTCTAGTTTTTGACTTTTCTTAGCCTATGGGAGTCATTCTCACGGACATGGGGAAGAAAGGAGGCATCAGCCTTTGACCTTCCCTTTTGTAGCTTTTAGTTGTTCTTTTCCTTCTCCCTCTCGTATGAGCAGACAAGCGATGACAGTAAATGATACTCTGAAACTTTGCTGTGCTTTGTTGTTTTGACCGAGTTGAACCTGGGCATTTTCTCAATTGATGGCCGCAGTTCCCTTTTCAATTTCCCGTGGATTTAGTTCATCAATTATGAGCTAATTTTCCAATCCTAGTCAAGGAGCAACGAAGGGTCTGGGTCGCCTAAAAATTGTGAGATCGATTTAATTTAATCTTTCCCTTTTATTTATTGGTATTCGTGTATTCCCTGATTACTATGCTTATGGTTATTTAATTAGTTGATTGTCTTGGATCCGGATAATTAATTGATTTGGTAATCTATTATCACTTGGGGTATTAAATCCGTAATTGTTTAATTACCTCAAAATAGTGACAACTGGCACGATTAGATTCGTGTCAAGGGGATACGCGGGCTAATCTAAAATAACCCTGGTAGTGTGTTATTTGGTTAGAATAGAACTCCTCTAATACGTAAGGCAATTGGGGAATTAAATTCTACGGGCGTACCTAGGATTATTTCTCAATTAGAGCAGTGATTAACGGGTGTACCTTGATCACCGACACAGTAAGGAGGGGTTGACTGCCATCGCTTGTTTGGTAGTTATAACCTATTTATTGGTAAATAATTGGGATTGCCTTGCATCAATGATCAATTAGGTGAACCATTGCTGAAGTTACTTCTTGGCTAGATCTTTAATTAATATTATCTTGATTTTAGTGAAGTGCCATTTGGTTTTTGGTTGTCTACTTTATTGCATTTTTAATTGTTCCCTTGTTTTAATAGATTTAGGACTTTAATTATTGTTATTCTAAGTTCAGTGAATTGTGGTTTAATTTATAATTAGTTATTTATTTTTATTTTCTTATTTGAATTTATTTGGTTGTCGTTGTTCCTACAAAATCACTCCCCTGTGTTACTTTGAATTTCTTAAGAAACAAATATACCCAATCCCTGTGGATACGACCCTACTTGCCCTGTCTGCAAATTTATAATTATTTGTGAAAATAAATAACCATTCCATTCGGATATATCGGATCAAGCAAACTCTTCGGGAATAGGGTGAATCAAGTAACCCATTGCACACCTAGAGTCCCTGCTCCAGTACTTGGAATCGGGTTTGGTCATTTTAACTGGCAAATAGGTTTTATTTTATTATTGCACAGGCTTCGACACCCTGTCAATTTTTGGCGCCGTTGCCGGGGACTGGCGTTATTAACTGTTTCTCTTTAAATTCATTTTTTTGTCCTAATTTTCTGGTTTTCTTCTAGTGTATGCCTCGATCTTCTCGTAGAGGTGATTTGATTTTTTACCCCGAGGTAGAGAAGACCGCACGTAGAACGAGAAAGGAAACCAGACAGCTCAGAGAAGAGCACTCCAGTGCTACATCTCAAAGACCCGAGTCAGAAATTGAACCAACAGATTCGTTTGGTAACACTTCGGGTGACTCAGACCAGGAGGAGGGCACCATGGCTAATGCACGAATATTAAGGGAGTTGGCTGCTCCTGATTTGACTCAGCAGCCTTTATGCATTACTTTCCCGAGTTTGGGTGATAACACTTCGTTCGAATTGAAATCAGGTCTAATTCATCTTTTACCTTCTTTTCATGGCTTACCAGGTGAGGAGCCGTATAAGCATCTGCAGGAGTTTGATGTCATGTGCAATAGTATGAAACCTCCGGGAATCACAGAAGAGCAGATAAAAATGAGGGCGTTCCCCTTCTCCTTGAAAGATTCTACGAAGGACTGGCTGTACTACCTGTCGCCAGGCAGCATCACCACGTGGGACCAATTGAAGAAAAAATTTTTAGATAAATATTTTCCTGCGTCCAGGGCTGCAAGTCTGAGGAAAGAAATTTGCAGGATCAAGCAGCATCCAGGGGAGTCATTTTATGAGTATTGCGAACGGTATAAGAACTTGTTGCGCAGGTGCCCCCAACACCAAATAAGTGAGCAGTTGGTCATACAGTATTTTTATGAGGGGCTCCTTTTCGGGGACAGGAGCATAATTGATGCTGCAAGTGGAGGGGCACTGGTAAACAAAACCCCTCAAGAAGCACGGGACCTAATAGAGGGGATGGCAGAAAATTCACAACAATTCGGTACGAGAGAGGATGTTCCAATACGCAGGGTGAATGAGGTAGAGACACCCTCTATGCAGCAGCAGCTAGCTGAGTTGACCGCGTTTGTTAGACAACAGGCTGTGAGAAATGCATCACAAGCCAGGGTGTGCGGAATTTGCACTGGCATGGGTCATTCTGCAGACATGTGCCCAATGATTCAAGAAGAAACTGCAGAACAGGTGAACATGGCTGACCACGCGCCCGCGCCAAGGAAGCAGTACGACCCTTACTCAAGCACCTACAACCCCGGGTGGAGAGACCATTCCATCCTCAGTTATGGAGGGAATAGGCAACCCAACTTTACGCCGAACAGGCAGTCTAATTTCGTGCCAAATAAACCACCGGGGTACCAGCAGCAATACCAACCCCGACCGCCTCCGGCCCCAAGCTCTGGTTCATCTTTGGAAGAGATGATGAAACAAATGATGACAACCATGGCGCAAAATCAGCAAAGGACGGAGGCAACCATTATGCAACATCAGCAAAGGACGGACTCCGAAATGCAGGACATAAGGAATCAGATAAGTCAAATGGCCACAACAATCAACCGCTTGGATGCCCAAAATCAAGGTAAATTGCCATCTCAACCTGAGTTGAACCCGAAGAATGTGAGCGCCATGACCTTGAGGAGTGGCAAGGAAGTTCAAGGGCCTGAGCCTGTGATCCCCAAGGACAAGGATGAAGAGAAGATCGAAAATGAGCTTGAAAGGGAGGACAGCAATGGTGCAGATCTAAAGGTACTTCCTGACCCAGTAATTACAGCTAAAACTAACCCGCCTCCTTTTCCTAGCAGGTTGGAAAAATCAAAGAAACATGATAAGGAGAAGGAGATCTTGGAGGTTTTTCGCAAGGTTGAGATAAATATCCCCCTCTTAGACGCAATCAAACAAGTACCGAAATATGCCAAGTTCCTAAGGGACTTGTGTGTCAACCGAAGGCGGTTGAGGGGAGATGAACGGGTTATTGTTGGGGAGAATGTGTCAGCAGTTCTACAGAGAAAGCTCCCGTCAAAGTGCGGTGACCCAGGTATGTTTACTATTCCCTGTAGGATAGGTAATACTGTGATCAGAAGGGCCATGTTGGATCTGGGAGCATCAATTAATGTCATGCCTAAATCTATCTATACTTCTCTAAAATTAGGTCCATTAAAAGAAACTGGAATAATCATTCAATTAGCTAACCGAACTAATGCATATCCTGATGGGTTGGTTGAAAATGTGTTGGTAAAAGTTAATGATTTGGTGTTTCCAGCTGATTTTTATGTACTTGATATGGATGATGATCACTCCCCTGATCCCTCACCTCTGTTATTGGGTAGACCCTTTATGAGCACAGCACAGACGAAAATTGATGTTAATAAGGGTATCTTGTCCATGGAGTTTGATGGGGAAATTGTGCATTTCAATATCTTTGATACTATGAAATATCTCTCAAACTCCAACTTTAGCTCAGTTTTCTCTGTGAGTGCTATTGATCCTGTAGTGCAGGAAGTGTTTGAAACTGATGGCAAGGATGCGTTGGAGGTGGCTTTGACCAGGCACCTCGAATTGGAGACAACTCCTGAGGTGGAGTGGAGCGAGGATCTAAAATGCACAATAGGTGCATTACACTCATTGCAAACCATCACGAAAAGGTATGAAGTCTTACCTATTTTTACTCTCGAGCCTCACCAGAGGGTATTGCCATCTGTGGTGCAGGCACCTGTACTGGAGTTGAAACCTCTACCAGTGCACCTGAATACGCATATCTGGGTGATAATGAGACACTCCCGGTGATTATCTCATCGGCACTGTCAAAAATCCAGGAGGAGAAACTGATCCGGGTCCTTAGAGAGCATAAAGAGGCGATAGGTTGGACAATTGTAGACATTAAGGGGATCAGCCCGGCCATCTGTATGCACCGGATTAGATTGGAAGAGGATGCTAAACCTGCTCGGCAGGCCCAAAGGAGGCTCAACCCCCTCATGATGGAAGTTGTAAAGAAAGAAATTTTAAAATTGCTAGATGTGGGGATTATTTTTGCAATATCAGATAGCCCTTGGGTGAGCCCAGTCCAGGTAGTCCGAAAGAAGGCAGGGGTGACGGTGGAGGCCAACCAAACGGGTGAGCTCGTGCCAGTGCGCAAACCCACTGGATGGAGGCAGTGTATAGACTACCGTAGGCTAAACGCCGTCACCAAAAAGGACCATTTTCCTCTCCCTTTCATTGACCAAATGGTTGAGCGTTTAGCTTGTAGAGCTTATTATTGCTTTTTGGATGGATTTTCAGGATACTTTCAGATAGCAATTGCTCCAGAGGATCAAGAGAAGACAACTTTCACGTGCCCGTTCGGGACCTTTGCTTATAGACGAATGCCATTTGGGTTGTGCAATGCACCTGCAACATTCCAGAGGTGTATGGTAAGTATTTTTTCTGAGTATGTGGAAAAAATTATTGAAGTTTTTATGAATGATTTCAATGTGTATGGTGATAGTTTTGATACGTGTTTAGATAATCTGAAATTGATCCTGATAAGGTGTATAGAGACTAATCTTGTGCTTAATTGGGAAAAATGTCATTTTATGGTTGAGCACGGGATAGTCTTGGGTCATATTGTATCGTCTAAGGGCATAGAAGTTGACAAGGCTAAAATAGACATTATTTCTACATTACCTTACCCCGCGAGTGTACGGGAGGTGCGCTCTTTTCTTGGACATGCAGGTTTTTATCGAAGGTTCATCAAGGATTTTTCAAAAATTGGAGTCCCGTTGTTCCAACTCCTACAAAAGGATATGACCTTCGAATTCAATGACAAATGTGAGAAGGCCTTCGACAAGTTGAAAGAATTGTTGACTTCACCCCCAATCATCCAGCCCCCTGATTGGAGTCTACCATTTGAGATTATGTGCGATGCCAGTGATCATGCCGTAGGGGCTGTATTGGGGCAAAGAGTAGGGAAGGCAGCTCACGTCATCTACTATGCATTACTCCACCACTGAGAAGGAGCTTCTTGCAGTTATTTTTGCTCTAGAAAAATTCAGGTCATATCTGTTAGGTGCTAAAGTGATTGTATTTTCTGATCATGCAGCATTAAGGTACCTGATGACCAAGAAAGATGCAAAGCCGAGACTCATCAGGTGGATATTGCTACTATAGGAATTTGACCTGGAAATAAGGGATAAAAGGGGCTCAGAGAATTTAGTAGCTGACCATCTGAGTCGTATACCCGTTGGAGAGGATAATGAACCATTAAGGGATGCATTCCCTGAAGAGCACTTATTTTCTATAAATTCTCAGTTGCCTTGGTATGCCGATCTGGTCAATTATTTGGTAACTGGTAATTTTCCTACAGGTTGGCCAAAATCGAAGAGGGATAAATTGAAGAGCGACGCCAAGTATTTTATCTGGGACGACCCGTACCTATGGAAGAGGTGTGCAGATCAAGTAATGCGGAGATGTGTAAGTGAGATGGAATTTCAATCGATTTTAGCTTTTTGTCATACTTTTGCCTGTGGAGGTTATTTTGGACCCAAGAGAACTGCTCATAAGGTTTTAGAAAGTGGATTTTATTGGCCTTCATTGTTTAAGGATACTTATGTGTTTTGTAAGTCATGTGATCGCTGTCAAAGGGTAGGTAATATAGCCCGTAGAGATCAAATGCCCCAAGTCCCGTTGATTTTTGTTAAAATTTTTGATGTCTGGGGTATAGATTTCATGGGGCCTTTTCCTACTTCATTTGGTTTTATATATATTTTGTTGGCAGTTGATTATGTGTCTAAATGGGTGGAGGCCAAGGCCACTCGGACTAATGACTCGAAAGTAGTTGCAGATTTTATTAGGTTTAATATTTTTGTGCGATTTGGAATGCCAAGAGCTATTGTCAGTGATAGGGGAACGCACTTTTGCAACAAAACCATAGTTTCGTTGTTTCGCAAGTATGGTGTACTCCACAGGGTCTCAACGTCATACCACCCTCAAACCAATGGTCAAGCGGAGGTGTCGAATCGGGAGATTAAGTCCATTTTAGAGAAAATGGTGCGCCCTGATAGGAAAGACTGGAGCCAAAGGTTGGAGGACGCACTCTGGGCCTATCGGACGGCGTCGCAAAGTAGGGAAAATACAATATCTGTCCAAGATACATACAGTGGACATGTCGCAAGGTTCAAGCTTTACCAAATTGTACTCAACAAATTTTTATCCAAGTGAAGTATATGACTTGGTAGAAAGATTTAGTTTATCCTCTCTCTGTAGGGGCTCTCTCTGTCTTAGAAAGGGAGCTTTTTCTTTCCTTGGTGGGAGACCAGAAAGTGCCAAAAAAGCTTTCAAGGTCAACAAGATCCAAATTGCTGGCGGTCTCCACGATCTCAGACAACCTTAAACTAAGACTTTTGTCCGGATCTACCACGAAAGAAGCATTTAAAGCGTCTATTAAGTGACATTTATTGTGGAGTGATGAAACATAAAGGCTTTCTCATGGTCGGTACCTGATCTTATCTTGCTTGTTTTTTATGCATTAGTGTTAGGGGCTTTCTACACTGTCTACTTGCCTACCAGATCTGCATTTACATAGATAAAAAGCATATTTTCTGTTTTTCCGTATAGTTTTCTTGGTGTTTTCTTTGTTTTGTTGCTATAGTGCGTGGTATACCAGTTGTATCTCTTTTTAAGTCCCATGGCTGAGGAGCTGGCAGAAATACTGCAAAGCTTTGAGCTTTCGAGTAAGGAACTCCAGGTTACTGATGTAGGCAGGGAGGAGCTGGCCATAGGCATTAAGGAGTGTCAATGCAGCCTCATAGGGAAGATTATGGGCGAAAAGATTGCAAATTACACAGGAGTTAAGAACTTTGTTAGCACAGCTTGGAGCTACCCTAGAGATCTGAAAGTAGCAGAACTAGGGCCTAACCTTTTCCAGTTCATACTCCCAGGAGAGAATGACAGGGACCGAGTCATGAATGGAGGTCCATGGATACTGGATAGCCAGATATTAGTGATGAATAGATGGTATGAAGGTATAGAGGATGACGAAACAGCTTTTAATCTGGCACCAATTTGGGTACAAGTTTGGAATTTACCAGTACATTGGATGTCTAAAGAAGCTGGGAGAAGGATTGGTGCTGTTTTCCATCAAGTGAGAGATGTAATAATCCCACAAACGGGTGGGAAGGAGGGAAGACATCTCAAACTATCAGTACTAATGGACATTGCACAACCTCTACTGAGAGGGACAACAGTTAAGGTAGCAGGGAATACAAAATGGGCAAGCTTTAAGTATGAGAGGTGCCCAGACTTTTGCTATAAATGTGGCAGAATATGTCACAGTGAAAAAACATGTGATAAACCTGTGATTGTTGGAGAAGGGAAAAGAGATAATCAGTATGGTACATGGATGCGGGCTGGACATGGAAATAGGAAAATGTCACCTCAGAAAAACCAAACAAGTGGTAACTATAATCCCCAAAGACACCATTGGAGCTTCAAAAATGGGGAATGGGTGGAGAAAGAGAACCAGGAAGCTCCAGTGACAAGGAAAGATACTAATGGAGTGGGTGGAGGGGAACCAGAAATACCCACAGGAAGAAACAGAGATAGGATTGTGGAACAGAGACATACTCAGCCTACTCCCACAGGCAGGGACATTATTACAATACAACCTGAATTAGGCCAGACTTCATGCATGGGAAGGCGAAGAGACACAGAGGAGGAGGACGTTACACATTGTGAGGGAGTCAGTAGTATCACTAATCTAGAAGGTGGGGCTGATGAGACTGTAGAGGCAATGATCACAGATGAAAGAAGGCAAGAGGATAAACAAATGGAGGTTGAACATCAGAAGATGGACCATATCCATAATGACGAAGGACTAATAGAAACTGAAATAATGCAGGTGGATACTGAGAGAGATAAAAGGAAGAAAGACTCAGGGCTGAAGCAAATCAGAAGAATACTGAACCCATTGAGGCCACCACGGAACAGAAGATCATCTATAAGGGATAGTAACAATAAACATGATGATCAGAAAAATCAAGGGAAAAGGAAATCCAATGAGATGGATGTGGAGATGGAAACGGTTGGAGAAGGAACTTGGGGCTGTAAGAGAAGTAAGAATGATAGTGAGGCTGGTATTCGAAGGACAGAAGCTGAGGGGGAGGGGTCCAACCCATATTGGACCCCAGAGAGAGAATGAAGGTGCTGGTGTGGAATTGTCAAGGAGTGGGGAGCCCCTTGACAATTCCCCAACTGAGGGAGGTGAATAACCTCTCCTCTCCAAACATGATTTTTTTGTGTGAAACCAAAAACAGGAAAAAATATTTGGAAAAAGTAAAAAATATGTTAAGATTCGATGAGTGTGTAGTAGCTGAAGCCATGAACAAAGCTGGTGGAATGGCTCTCTTATGGAAAGAGGATGTGAATGTAAAAAAGGTTCTGAGGTCTGCCTTTACCATTGAGGCACATGTGGAGGACCAAGAAGCTAACATTGATTGGTGGTTCATTGGTCTTTATGCGAGCTGTGATAATCAGGTGAGAGGGCAGCAATGGAAAGTGATATAGAACAGAAAAAGACTATGGGGAGAAAGGTGGATAATAGCTGGGGACTTTAATGATATTGTCTCAAATGATGAAAAATGGGGTGGAATTTGGAGGGAGGAAAGAAGCTTTAGAGATTTTAAAGAGTTCATCAATGGAAATCAAATGATTGATATTGGATTTGAAGGTCACCCATGGACATGGTGTAACAATTGGGAAGTTGAAGGTGAAATTAAACAAAGGCTGGATAGGGGGCTCTGCAGTTATTCATGGTATCAGACTTTCGAACAAGTCAAGTGTCAACATATAGAGACCTATGCTTCAGATCACAGCATGATCATGATAGACACACGTCCAAGGCCAGGTAGGAGGAAGAAGAGATTCTATTTTGAAAAGAGATGGTTAAAAAGAGAGGACATTGGTGAGGTTATTAGGACTGCATGGGAACTGCAAACTGAAGGATCAAGAATGTTCCAAGTGACAAAAAAAATCAGAAACTGCAGAGTGGCACTACTGAAATGGAAAAATTCCTTCCAAGCAAACTCAAGAAGAAAGATAGATCAGATTAAGAGGCAAATGAGCGAGCTAAAGGACAGCGATATCAGTGCCAGCAAAGGCAGTCTAGCAATGCTAAAGGGGAAGCTAAAGGAAGCGTATAGAGAAGAGGAAGTGTATTGGTCACAGAAAGCAAGAATCCAGTGGCTCAGGGAGGGTGACAAGAACACAAAATTTTTCCATGCAACTGTGAAAGGAAGGAGGAGGAGAAATAGGATGAACAAGCTACAAAGAGAAGATGGATCATGGACTGTGAGTGAGGATGAACTCAGCTATGAGGTTGCCGACTATTATAGGAAACTCCTGACCAGTAGGGGAGAGGGGGACTTAACTGAGGTACTTGAGGGTATATCAAACACTATAACAGTGGAAATGAATGAAAACCTCATCAAACCTGTGGAGGAAGAGGAGATTAAATTTGCTCTTTTCTCTATGAGTCCTGATAAGGCCCCTGGGGCTGATGGTATGTCGCCAATCTTTTTCCAAAAATTCTGGGACATCATCAAAAAGGATGTAATAAATGCAGTCCAAACTTTTTTTCACAATGGTCATCTCTTAAAAAGTGTCAATCATACGGTGATCACTCTCATACCTAAAGTGCTGAATCCTACTTCTCTGAACCAGTACAGACCCATTAGCCTTTGTAATACCGTGTATAAAATCATTGCTAAAATCTTAGCAAATAGGCTTAAAAATGTCTTGCATTGTTGCATCTGCAAAAACCAATCAGCCTTCATCCCTGGTAGGCAAATTTTGGACAACATTATGCTTTCTCATGAATATTTGCACTACCTCAAAAATAAAAGGCAAGGTAAGGATGGGTTCATGGCTGTGAAGCTGGACATGTCCAAAGCTTATGACAGAGTAGAATGGAGCTTCTTGGATGCAATGATGTCCAAAATGGGATTCCACAACAAATGGAGAAACTGGATTATGGAATGTTTAAGGACAGTAACCTACTCTTTTTCTATAAATGGGGATGTTAAAGAATATGTTATCCCAGGAAGAGGCATCAGACAAGGGGATCCCTTATCCCCCTATCTATTTCTTCTTTGCTCAGAAGGGTTCTCAAGCCTTATTAGACAGGCAACAGGGAACAAGAGGATATCAGGAATGAGAATTTGCAGGCAGGGACCAAGTCTTACTCACTTGTTCTTTGCAGATGATTCCCTAATCTTCTGCAAAGCAAACGAGCAGCAAGCAACTGAACTGATGAGAGTGCTGCAAGTGTACGCAACTGCCTCAGGTCAACTGATAAACCTGGATAAGTCTTCCATACTCTTCAGCAAAAATATGTGTCCACATAAGAAGCATCGCATCTGTCATATTATGGGAAACATGCAACAGGTAAATCAAGGCAAGTACCTGGGGCTACCAATGGTGGTGACTAGAACAAAGGAACAGATTTTTGGCTTCGTGCGAACAAACATACACCATAGAATCCTCAAGTGGAAGAATAGACTTTTAAGTGCAGCTGGAAAAGAGACAATGCTCAAGTCGGTATCCATGGCTATGCCCACGTACACCATGTCGTGCTTCAAAATACCAAAAAGACTATGCAAAGACATCAGCTCTCTCATGTCTAACTACTGGTGGGGGGAAGCAAATGGTAAGAACAAGGTCCACTGGTGCTCCTGGAAGAAACTAACTCAGGATAAGGAAAGGGGGGGGCTCGGTTTCAAGGAGTTGGAAGCTTTCAACACTGGTTTGCTGGGCAAACAGGTGTGGAGGATTCTTACAAGTCCAAACCTCCTGGTTAGTAAGGTCCTGAAGGCCAAATATTTCCCTAGGAGCTCCATATTTGAGTGCAAAACTCCAAATAATGCATCTTGGATATGGAGGGGCCTAATGGCAGCAAGGAAAGTAGTGGAGCAAGGGGTTAGAAAGAGAATAGGCAATGGGAGGACCACACAAATATGGGAGGACAGATGGATTCCAGCTACTACCACTGGAAGAGTGACAACTATGAGACAATGGGATAGCAGACTGCATAAGGTGGAAGACCTGATCATCCAGAAAAGATGGAACAGAAATTTGGTGTTCCAGTATTTTAATAAAGAGGACGCAGAACGAATCTTGAGCATTCCAATAAGTCTCGCTGGAAGAGAGGATAGCTACTTCTGGATACACGGTGAAGATGGAAGATACTCAGTCAGTTCTGGGTACAAGCTGTTGGTATCCAATAAAGAAAGGGCACAAGAAGAGAGCCAGAGGGAGGTATCAACAAGCTGGGGGAAACAAACTCACAAGATGTGGAAAGTAATGTGGAGACTCAAGCTCAAACACAAGCTGAAGATATTCCTATGGAAATGTTTGAATAACGCACTGCCTGTAAGGGAGCTAATCCACGGTAGAACCAAAACTGGTGACCCCATTTGCAGAAGGTGTGGGGAAGAAGTAGAGACGGTTGAGCACTTGCTACTGAACTGCAGAGAAACAAAACATATCTGGCACATTGCCCCAATCCAATGGGAAGGGATGCAACAACATCACGGCTGCTTCAAAAGATGGTGGATCTCTGTCACTGAGGCAAGGCATAGGTTAGCAGGATCGCAACATCTAGCCTTAACTGTCAACATTCTGTGGCAGATTTGGAAAGCTAGAAATGACATGGAATTTTCAGGGAAAGTCCATCAACCCTGGAAGATTATAAAGAAAGCACAGGAGGAATGGCTACAATTTGATGAAGTTGCAAAGATGGAAGCTAGGATGAGCACAGGAGAAACATCAACTCATATCAATGAAGACCAGCATTTAGAGCCGGAAGAGGGAACTGTGAAGATGATAGTTGCGGCAACAAGACAAACAGACAAACCTATCTTAGGCATTGGAATCACTGCAGCTGAAAGGAACCAAGAACCAATGATAGGATGGGCGCTAAACGAAAGAAGCTCAGGGGTACAGCTAGTGGACGATGCAGTAGCATTGAAACTGGCTATGTGCAAAGCAACTACATTGCACCAAAGGAAAGTACAGTTCCAAGTGAAGAACAGGCAACTCCTCAATCATATCCGAACTCAGAAGGCAAGTGACAGCAGAATAGCTACGCTGGTGGAAGACATTGTACAGTTGAAAAGGTTGTTTCATATGTGCTCCTTTTGTCTAGCTAGTAGTGATAAAAATTATCTAAGCTCTAGTATCAGCATGTATGCCTTAGGCATCACAATTGATGAGGAATTGATGTTTCCTCGGTGTTGAGGACACTGGTTGGAAAGCCATTTCGAGCCTTCGCTCGCACTTGTATATTTTTGAAAGTAATATAATCAAATATCGTTTCGGAAAAAAAAAAAAAAAAAGTATATGACTTGGTGCACCATGTGACATCACTGTTGGATGAATATTCTTAATTTGTTGCACAGCCACTATATGATTTAATACGTTGTGATCTCATTGTTAAATGAGCACCCAACTGTAAGATTAATGATATATTACCCTATTTGGCACCTTAATCGATTAATCAAGTGACCCCCAGAAATAGTGCATTTCATCAGAAATAGTGCATAAATATTGACAATGGGGGTTGGATTTTTTGTATGTAACCTTCTGTTTTCTTTGGCACAAGTGCCAATATTTTCTACATGTACATGTACAATTAATCAAAGTCGGTTTCATGTTTCAACGAATCAAGTTGACTTTCCAAATTCCTTCACCAACCTCTGATCCAACCTATATATATATATATATATATATCAGTTTGATGATCACCCCAGAGAAGCAAGCTAAGAGATGTAGGAAAATTATATAGTTAAGAGTTTCAAGCCAACACATACATAAATAACTTATGGATATGCTAAAAGGAGTTTTTGGGTGGATTAGTTCAAAAGTATGTCAAACGGCTTCCTTTATCTCCAAAAAGGTTCAAGAATCCGCAAATTGTGTTAGGCGATTTTTTGGTGTAGCCAAAATGGTGGCTAATAGATCGATTAATAGAATAGCGGAAATGTTTAGCTCCATCAAAAGTTCTATATTTTCAACTGTGAAAGGTGTTATCCAGCAGTTGTTGAAAATTAAGTTGGCTTGTTCATAAGGTATTGTATCTTTGGAGCTACATCAGGAGTAAAATAAGCATTGCAAGAAAATTTGTCATCCAGAAATTTCTGAAGTGTAGTATTATTCAGAAGTTGTTGCAGCTCTGGAGTTCAACACATTTTATTGTGAAAAATAGTGTTATCCAGAAGTTGCTGAAAAACTGGGTTGTTCAGAAGTTCTTGAACAATTGGAGTAAGATGATCATTTTGGATCTATTTGAAATGTTTCTTCATGAAAGCATACCATGGTGGGTTATCCCGCTGATCTGCTTCATGCTCTGATATTTTAGATATGTTGAGCAATTATCCTCAAAATGGTGCAGAGAAGTTTGTTCTTAGGCATTATGTTCGTCAAATTAATGATTAAGATATCTGGAATTCCTGATGTAATATGTTATATTCAAATTCTGTTCATTGCAAAATTGTTTCAAATTTGCTTCTCTCGTCTTAAAGTTATCTTAAACGAAAATAAATAGAAAAGAAAAAAGATTGAAACATTCTATTCCAAAATACCTTCGACTGCTTTAGCTTTCATGGTGCATCACCACGACTAACAAACATGCGAGCCTATATTTATTACGACATTGATTTTACCATTTCTTTTCTATTTTGCTGATTATGATCCAATTATTCAATTTAAAAGTTTGATCCAGTTTCAAAGACAAAATAAAGTTTGCACACATCAAAAGAAGTGGTTGTTTATTTTTCAGGTTGCATCAAAGGAAGAATTTGGCAAAGTTAAAAGATAGCTGAGCATTCAAAGGTGGGATGTGGGATGAGATCTTGCACGCATGATTTGATTAAATTGGTACCTTGTCATTCAATTATAATCGGCTAGACAAGTGCCAAATTGTCGAGTATTTTTAGATCATTTTGCAATGAATATGGAAATTTAAGAGCACTGAATTAAGTCAAGGGTTTTTCTAATGGAACACTTGTTAATGCACATCAATTTACTATGTAAATGTATACATTTACATTATTGTCATCTGGGATATATAATTTACACTATTTGGATTGAATTTTTTTTTAAAAAAAAAGTTAATATTTGAACTCCATCTTAAGTTGTGCCCATTGGACATTCGTAAGATAGATCCTTCAATAAGAAAAAAAAAAAACCTTTCAAATCCCTGAACTCATTGAGTCATCAATCACTGTCTTCATCTTCAATCATCGAGGAAAGTAGACTAATCCAAGTGTACATAAAAGAGTTTAAGCTTCAATTGAAGTTCCGGTATATCATTTCAAAAGTAAGTGAATTTGTAGAAAGTTTCAAACTAGGATGGATTCAACTCATATCACCACCATGGGTCAAGGCAATGCTCTCAGAATTATATGTTACTTATGGGAATTTTTATAAATCAGCCACCATTATAACCTTCACATTGATAGCTAGATTTGAACACACAATCTTTTATGAAAAAATAATCCATCCTGACTAATATAGCCAGCTTGTATTGCGAAATGACGCTATTAGAATGAATTGAGCACACGAGTCAGGCATAAATTAAGCAGCGCAAAAACGGCTAATAAAGTTGCTTTTGAATCTCTATGCCATTCGAGCCTTCTTTCTTTGACCACTTGGAATACTCGGTGACATGTTTTTCTATGTCAATCCAATGTCACCTATGATATTATACCAAGTGTCCTGTTATTATTTACACTTTAATTTTCTAATAATTCAACTTGGTTTGGTTTAATATAAGTATAAATAATAACAGGACACTTGGCACAATATTATAGGTGGCATTGGATTGACATAGAAAACATGTCACCAAGGATCCCAAGTGTTCTTTGACAGGGTAGAAATAGTAGAGTAGTTGCATAAATAACAAAAACTTTGCCATGCCATTCAAGCTATCATGTAAGGAATAAATACATTAAGCACGAAATAAGTAAACCCACTAGAAAGTTTACAGCACAGCTTAAAACTCATAAAGAACTATAAACGCTTCCAATGGGCTTGCCAAACCTATGCTTCTGTAGCCGGCTAAACCAAGAAAATTGACCCTCCTTGCTCAGTATAAAACCCTCAACCTCTTCCAAAACATTGCACAGCAAAAATCCTCCTTTCTTGACTAAACCAAGAGTGCTTAGGTATTATTGGGGCTTGAGAATATGGGCTCCAAGGCCACTACAACCCCAGCTCTCTTTCTTGCCTTTAACCTTGCCTTTTTCATTCTGGTCAGTGCTTGTGTCCATTGCGCACCACCACCTCCTCAAGCAACTTGCCCAAAAGATGCCTTGAAATTGGGCATATGTGCTCATTTGCTGAGTGTGATTGGGATCTTCGGTGGACCTCTCATAACAAGACCTTGTTGCTCTCTCCTTGATGGTCTTGTTGACCTCGACGCAGCCGTTTGCCTTTGCAAAGCCATCAAAGCCAATATTTTGGGCATCCACTTTAATCACCCACTTTCCCTTGCCGTGAGTCTGAATGCTTGTGGCCGGCATACTCCACCAGGGTTCATATGTCTCTAAACAGATTTGCTTGTTGACTGTTCTAATATGCTTTTCTTTTGTTTCTCAACCATGAATTTACTTCTAAAGAAGTCCTCTCCCTAAATAGTGGTAAGGGTAACTTCTTGTTACTTTGTCATGATGTTATATCGGATTTGGTGTTTGTACTTTCCAATAAAGTTTTCATGTACAATTAAGCTCAGTCGGCTCTAAGCTTGTATGTTTCTATGTGGTGATCAGTGAAAAGTTGATAAGCTTTTACATTATAATCGTGACGCCATTTTCTGACTCTGTAGAAGAACATTACATATTTTACAAGCGTAAAATTGAGGATTAATGCGTGGATATTTTCGTTGAGGAACATTACATATTTGTGCTGTTGTGAGTGAGAAAACATCAAAAATATGTGATGATTAAGCCATTCTGATGTTGTTTTGGCTTTGGGATAAATGCCTTTTATCCATTGCCAATTTGTTACCGTAGTATTAACTTTTAAAATGTTAAAATTAGGAGGGACAAAAAGGTATATACAAGGAGGATGAATCCTAGAATATTCTTTTACTTTCAATTATTTGCGGCCACCGATCATTTACCTTGATTTACTTTTGCAAAAGCTTACCTAGAAACCATTCCTCCCAAAAAATAATTGTAACCGCATATCCCAAAAACTATATTCTGCATTAAAGATTAAAGCATACCCGAAGAAAGCCTGAAAGTACGTTAAAAATAACTAATATAATTTTACGTATTTTCAGTCTAAATATTCGAATATTTGATACTATATCTGTTGAGGATGAAGCTAAATATCCATTCTCTTCTGGACATCTGTTATCCTTAATTTGATGGCATGAGATTGCCCCCCGTACGTATTTCGTTCCCATGCAACTTGACCAATATTAGCCCCCGATCCCAATCACTGAAAAAGTTATCCTAATCACTGAAATATAGCAATCAACACAAAAAAATGGATAGCCTTGAGGAAATGCTCAAGGGAGTATTGGATTGTCTTCGTTTCAGAAACGTCTCTAATTGCTTCCTTACTCTCAAATAAGCATAAACAATATGTGCATCACGTCAGACGACACTTGAACAGCTTTTCTGAAGCGTTGAGGCAGCGATCAATGAAGCCAAAAACAGTTCAACGTTTAGCCGATCGAGTTGCATAATTCACCCCCTGTGATTTTAATAGTATGCACAAGTACAATAGTTCATTAACATCTGCTGCGAAAAATGTTGTCTGATTATTGATGAAATGAATGGTTGAGGAGATCAAAAGAAGTAAACTCTCGCCAATATTCAGCCAAGTTGCAGATGCCAATATTCAGGTGTATGAGTTTGATATATTCGCCTAGGAAAAATGCTAACCAGCTGATGCTGAAATGAAGATTCTAATCGTTGAGGAGGTCAAGAAGACTTGGAGGTGGATGAAAGGTTTTTATGCAAAGGAGTCACATTTCTTTGTTGATGAGGATCTTGATTTAGCTATATCGGTCATAGGAACCCAACCGAGGTCCGTTATCCTACTCAAGATTTGCAAAATGGTGTTGATTGCATTACCTAAAATGATGATGAATTATCTAAATGATGAGAAAAAGTTTGAGTTGCTCCATCTTTTAGCATTAAGGTTGTTCATAAGTATTATTTAGTAGAAGTACTATCCCAAGAATGTTAATCTCACTTCATTTTTTGTTAATCGTACTCCCACCATTTATTTTATGGATTAATCATTGCTACACTGACAGTGCATATACTGTCAGCGTTGGATGAACAACAACTATGTGAAATTTGAATTTAAAATTCAATTTTTCCACACATGTCATGAATCGAATTGTGATAGTATATATACGGTCAGTATATATAAGAGTAAATCTTGTATATACTATTACCATTTGATTTATGATATGTGTGCAAAAATTCAATTTCAAATTCAAATTCAAATTTTGTATAATTGTCATTTATCTAACGCTACGCTATCAGTGTAGGAAAGTGATAAGAGTTTATTTTACGTATTTTTAGTGTGTTTTATTAGTTAATTTTGGTTTGATTATTTAGTTTTATAACTAAAATAACTAAGGTTTTGGTAAAAAAACTACATTTTATGTTAAAATGGCTAAACATTGCATTTTATGGATTTTTATGGTAAAAAACTTCATATTTTGTAGGTTTAATGATTCAATCATCAAATGAAGTGCATTGGGAAGATATTTGGATGATTGAAAATGGATTAAAGTGGTGAAAATAAAATATGAAGTGTAAAAGGAAAAATGCAAGAAAAGTCAGGTTTAACAACTCTGACACGTTTTGGTATTTTGACTATATCTGGAGCTACACAGATCGGATCAAGGTGATCTTGGTACCATTTTGAAGCTAAGAAAGAGATCTACATTTGGTATGAAGACATCAAAGTCCAATTCAGCCGTTTTCATAGTCCAAAAGTTGAAATACCGAAATTCAACTCAGCTGTCCAAAGTGGAAAACAGAGTTCCGACCAGTGTTTAGTATTTTGATCATATCTCAGTCTACAAAGCTCCGATTTGGATGATTCGTGAAGCATTGGAAAGCTAACTCAAAGGGCTACAACTTTGGTGTTTTGCACAAAAGCCAGTTCAGCCTTTATAATAGAGAAAATCGCCGTTGAAGTAAGGAAAAAGTGAATACGCGAGTACACAAAACGTGACTTGTAACCGCGTTTTGTGTAGGCGCGTTTTCTGGCCGCAATTCTGCAATTTGCTCGGTCAATTCTCTTATGTTCAAACTACTTTCCAGCTACAATCTGCAAGAGAATTCGGTGCACATGCTTCAGAAGACAAAATGGCAGACAATATGGCTTATTTTCAAGTCAAAAACAATGGTTTTTGACTATCTTAACAAAAGGAGATTTGAAGAATCATAGCAGCAAATTTGGACGGGGAGAGAGGAGATTTTCATCAGCTTATATGCAGAGACATTTGGGAAGAAACCAGAGAGGATACGGGAGAGAGCGAGAAGAGTGCAGAAATGTAGTTCTTCCATTTCCTTTGTGTAGTATAGTTTAGCTAGTGTAGTTCATCCATTCTTGTATATTGCTAGACTAGGATTAAGATGGAGATGAAGAAGGCAAGGTGATGAGCTCAAGTGACATGGGTTACATTCCTTTCCAACTCTTTATCTTTTGTACTTGATTCCAAATTTAGTTAATATGCAAGTACTGGATTTTATGTTTATTATGTTTAGTTAAAGTTTATGCCTAGAGTTATGGTTGAACTTGCTATATTTTGTTTGTGAGGTTTACTTGGCTATTTGATGATATTATTTTGAGCAAGTTATTTATTACTTTTGGTTATCTAATCGTGATTAATTGGCCATTAATTGTGATAATCTTAAGGTGTTAAGTTTGCAATGAAAATTGGAATTTAACACTAGTTCAAAGAAGTGATAAGCCTAGGGAGTACACTCACGAAAGTAGAGGTGCACCTATGTGGCTTAAGTGACTTGTTTCATGTAATTTCATAGAAGAAATGAACTTGTAGTTAATTTCATAACCACGAGAGTAGGTATGACTTAATTACAAGTATAGTTGATTCACTACGAAAGTAGGTTTCACATATATTAGGAAATTACGCCATAACTAATCAAGATAATAGCATTCACTTAACCGATAATCTCATTTGCAAGAGTAGTAAGGAATTCCATATATTTGGATTAATTATAAAAACTTTCCCTAGATTGACAAAAAATTATAAAAACTCCCTCTAAGATATATATATATATATATATATATATATATATATATATATATATTGCACTTTATCTTCTAATGCATGTTATTTTTTTCTTTTACTTTATCCCCTGAACCGTTAGTTGACTCTAACATTATGTAATGGTAATGATAAAAGACATTTATACCCTTAATAGTTAAATGCGGTAATTTTCCTGGCTTCTTTTTTTAAAAACAAAATAAGTAGGAGGTCTTGAATCCAAGACCTCCTCCTTACAACCCCTTCCATCTTACCACCAAATCCAACCCTTCCTCTTTCCCCAATTACCCTATCTTATTTTTTACTTTATCCCTTAACATCATTTTTTTCCAATTTGTCACTAAAATCGTTAATCAACTCCACTATTTTATAACATCCAGGACAAATAATGTATAAAAAATCAACATTCCGAATACATTAATGAAAGAATAATAAATTTATAGATATGCTCTTAACTAAATTCATCCCAAAATTATAATTTTTTAGATTGATAGAAATATCTTGGCAATTTCATGTAATAGTGGAAAAATAAAAAAAATTGTTATTGAAAAATTATTATTAAAAATCTAAAAATGCTTGAATGTTGTCGATTTCTCTTTATGAATGTGCATATGGTTGCGCTTTTCTTATAACTAGGAGAGGATCACCGCACTATGTGCGGTGTGAAGTTACAAGTTCAATATGCCCAGTGGGATTTTACAAGGCTAATATGCCCATAGCCCTCATTGGCTGTATTTTTCCAATCAAAAATTATTTTTTTATTATTTTTTGTATGTGGTAGATAATGAAGCATTTTGCCGACATTTCAATTAAGAAAAGAAATAATACTAATAAAGTTGAAGAGCATAATAACACATAATTGAGGTAAACTCTCCAATTGTACTATGTATCTCATTACCTGTGAAAAGTTACAATTTAAGATATAAGATACACTCATCCAAAAGTACGGACTACTATATCTAGAATTGCCTCTCACCTTTTCTTATCTAGCGTTGCGTTCAATCAGCCAATTCTAGTGGAACTATGTATTAGTGGTGAAGAACCCCAAAAAAAAAATCATCTAAACTATAACAAGTGGCTGTTGAAGTAAATAATGAATTTTGCTAAAGATATTGGAAAGGAGAAAACAAAGCATCAAGCATTCATGACATCCAAGTTCCAGCTATCTAAATATCAATCAGATCTGCCAAGAATGAATTATATTAGAATTTAATAACATTTTGTATAAATAGTAGAATGACAATCTTGTTAAATCACAGGTAACGTACCTGCAGTTTTTGCCACACTTCATTGCAAAATTTTAAGGAAATACTAAAGCATGAAATATAAAACAAAGTCATCAAGAACATATTCCCTACTCCTAAGTTTGAGCCACCATTATATTTGAATAATACCTCTTGCCATTCAACTTTTTCTGAAACATTAATGTTGGATATATAAATAAAGAATAGAAAACTAATAAACAATAGATGCATTCTGAGCCACCATCATATTTGGATAAATACCTCTTGCCAGCCAATTTTTTCTCAAACATGAATTCTAGGTAAATAAATAAAAAACAGAAAGCCAAAAACAACATATGCATTTTAGCCTATAAATCATGTAGATATATTTCATTCATGCCACATTTTCACCTAGACAACATGAATGAACATAGGACATCAATTTAAACTAAAAGAAAATTGTCTCTTCTTTCTTAAAAAGCTCCAAAAGATTCAAGCAAAAGCTACAAAGAAATTTTAATATATTAGTTTGGTATTTGTTAGAGTTTATTTTTTAAATCCTGAAAAGCAATTTTATTCTCTTTGTAATTCTGAGATTTTAATTTTCTTTTTTACATAAAGGTGTTGGAAAATTCTAGTTGTCTAATTGAGAAAAGGTGGAGAAGCTAAGGGGTAATCACCACCATTTTGATCATTCCCCAGTCATACACAATTTGGCTAGAAATTTAGGGCGGCACTATTTAAACTTACAACTGGGATGCAGCACATGAACAATCTTTTTCTATATACAAAGATCTTATCTTAGAGGTTCTTTTAGCCATTTCAGTTACATCATTCCGAGGATAGGACAGCGAGTAACAAAAGATACAATCAGTCAATGTACATCATTTTCTTAGAAATTACTACGTCTAAAGAGTAATTCAAAAATGACACCATCAAAGCAGAGAAAAATTTATAATGATTTCATCAGTAATCATAACTTTCAATGAAATAGGGTGAAAGCAAATGCTATTAAACCTCGACTTGCAACCTCTTATTGATGAATTTACTAAAATCGGTAAAATACTAAAGAAACTGACTCTAAATCTAAAGGAAACGTGGTGCCTTCACAAAATTTCATACTCCAAGAATGGTAATTTAAATATTGTAATGTGGTCAATGACCACTCCAAGCATAAATGCATAATTTAATACATCTAAAAAAAATGGTACTTTACTTACCACTTTCTAGCCTGACAGGTTGTCGAAGCCTGTGCAATAATAAATACCTGTTCAAACTAAAAGTAATTTCTGTAGATAGTGGTAAGCAGGGTCGAATCCACAGGGACTGGGAGTAATTGTTCCCTTTCAAATTCACAGTGACAAAGGGGGTGTTTTTATCTCAGGGGTGACAATTTAAGCAATCCAACTAAAAGTAAAATAATAAAAATAAAATAGCCAACTAGAAATTAAATAACAATTTACTAAAATCAAAGGATCTAGCCAAGGAATAACTTCAGCAATGGTTCACCTAATTGATCATCGATAAGCAAAGGCAATTCCAATTATTTACTAATAAATAGGTTATAACTGCCAAACAAGCGATGACAGTCAACCCCTCCTTACTGTGTCGATGATTAAGGTACGCCCGTTAATCACTGCTCTAATTGAGAAATAATCCTAGGTACGCCCATAGAATTTAATTCCCCAATTGCCTTACGTATTAGAGGAGCCCTATTCTAACCAAATAACGCACTACTAGGGTTATTTCAGATTAGCCCGCGTATCCCCCTGACACGAATCCAATCATGCCAGTTATCACTATTTTGAGACAATTAAACAATTACGGATTTAACGTCCCAATTGACAATAGATTATCAAATTAACTAATTATCCGGATCCAAAACAATCAATTAATTAAACAATCATAAGCACTGTAATCAGGGAATATGCGAATACCAATAAATAAAAGCAAAAGATAAAATTAAATCGATCTCACAATTTTTAGGCAACCCAAAGCATCCGTTGTCCCTTGACTAGGGTGAGGAAATTAGTTCATAGTTGATGAACAAAATCCACAAGAAATTGAAGCAAAAGCTGCGGCCATCGTTCTAAGAAAAATTCTAACAGAAAGCTACAGGAAAAACATGGTTCAATTCGTCGCTTGCTGCAGACGAAAACTACCAAAAGGAAACAAACAGAAGGAAAAAGTCAAAGCTCTCTAGTTCCTATCATGCGTGACTAAGAAAACTAGAAAAGAACAAGAAGAAAAGTTCTACAAAGAAAAAGTCAAAAAGTGAAGCTAAAGGAGAAAGGCAAAGAAGTAGCTCTAGTCCTCTCCATTCTTCTGTGCGGCGGCCCTCTTCCGGAGAGGAAGAAGAAGACTTGTCCTGCGTTCCTTTTTCTTCTTTTTTATACCGTCTTCCGCCCTCATCAGCAATTACCAAGATGGGTACAAATTTTCCTTTGCCAACTATGCCCCTCGGATAAGCTCTATGACTTGGACTCTTTTTCTGTCAAATTGGCATTTGTTATCATATTTTCATTCTACTCCCTGAAATAAATGCAAAACACTAAAGTGAATAGAATTTAACAATTAATTCACCTTGGGTCAGGTAATAGGGGAAATTAACAATAAAATAAATGATAAAATTGCAACCTATCATAGCCTGTACCAAAAATCTAATATTTGATACTTCTCCTTCGGCAAATATTTTACTACCTACAAGCATCAAAACCATTTATATTAGTCGTATTAAGCAAAAACTGCCCCTAGACAGAAAGCAATTGGTTAGTTTGTACAACAAAGATTCATAAGATAGATATTGATAAGTCCTATCAAGAAAAATACTAAATCAAATTAGATTAACCTTTTCTCAGGGGATAAAAACAAAGAACCTAAATAAAGGTGCACTTTGAAAAAAGAATTTCTCCAATCCTTTGTACTTTGTTGCATATCTTAATATCTTGTAATAAACATTTGGAACATATTAGAGTATAAAAGATAATTATAATTAATATATTAGACCATCAAATCTAGCATAGGGTATGTGAAAACACAATATGAAGCAAAACAATAGCAACAAAGCCTGAGTATTAGCAGGAACTGAAGAATTTGTTATGCCAAACCATAAATGGCATTAAGCACTAAACATATGAATGCATTTCCAAAGTTTCACATCCAGTTCATATCAATGCAGTAGGGCAACCCCTAGTCCCTAATGTGACTTTTAGAAATTACCAAAAAAAAAAGTAATTTGCAATGTCAGAAGACAACAATGATCTAAAACTCAAAATAGCAAATAGTTAAACTCAAAAAAAAAAACTTTTAAAGCTAATTTTATTGCATGCCAGGTGAATCTGTGAAAGGATTTGGGCCACTATATGCTGTCTACAAAAGGAAATATACAATCACATTGAAATAGGTAATATGAAGTCATTCATTGGTCTTTTTCTCAAGCATGGAACTATATCTGTAATCACAAAAGATTGAAATAGGTAAGACGAATTAAATTGAAATAGGTCAGCGAAGTAAAGATAAGATTTTAATTACCTTTTTAATGGAAGCAAAAGTAAGAAATTATCCAGCTAATTAGTGCAAAATAACAAGGGGCAAAACTATAGCTACGCAGTAACTTGATCCATTTTCTAGTTAATGATATGATTTAAAGTCTTTAATCAAATTGTTAATTTACTCACTGCTTCAAGCCACTGCCCAGCATCTGATAGAGATTTCCTATCCTTGGGCAAACCTTTGACTGCCTACAAACACAAAAAATCAATTAAAATAGCTATTACAACCAAAAAAATTGCAGAAAGAACTTCGATCATTTATCAACTTGAGATTCACTATATAAACTGTCAACAAATTTTACTAAGAGACTTATAATTTTTTGTACTATAAGAACAATTATTAACAAATAGTCATTAAAATACGTATCATCACAAGATGCCTTTGGTAACTCGAAACTTTGGCCAATGATCTTTTTCACATATGAGTTCATGATTGTTCAAGAAGACATGCAAATTGTATATAATTAGCATAAGATATGCAAACATGCACTACAATAGACATGCATGCATGCACTATTATTCTAGCTTAATCAAGCAAATTGATTAAGAAACCAAAATTAAAGAAAACGCCAACTGAAAAAATCAGAAAAGGGAAAAGAAAAACAAATCCAGATTTTTTTATCAAAAAAAAAACCATCAAATTCCGCATATGATGAATTCTAACCAGCTAAACCTATATTTCTTTTGGATAGTTCTGTCTAAACAGTATGCAAAACATAAAGGAGGACCGAGATTGGAACATGAACTATTAAAATCTCTAAAAACATCAACTGCAAATGCAAACTGCAGATTCAAACCTGAAATATAATGCAAACAAATGCATGTTAAATAAAATTACTAAAGCAAATCATATGATTTTTTTTCCTAGAGAAAATCTTCTTGTTTGAAGCAAATCTTGTCCACATCACGCCTGTGCTACCATATGCTGTGCTATAGGCACAATAAAAATCTCCTTTATATATGAATAAAGCAAATGACTTCCCAAAAAAAGGTAGAACTAAATCTTGGTGAATATATCGACATAAATAAGTGTTTTTTACACCCTGCAATCTTCAAGGCAATAAAAAAACACTGATTCCTAAAGCTAAAATGTTTACCCAAGCAACAGTAATATGTCGAGCTATAAAGACATTAAGCCAAGTTAACTAATGACACTCTAGCAAAAAAAAAAAACACAAGTCAAATAATGATCTAAACATTTTAATGATATTGCAAAAAAAAAAAAATATCAAATACTTAAAATTCATCCCAACTTCCCTAGATTCATAAACTCTGTATGTGTAGAACAAACTAAAAAAAAAAAGAAACTGAACTCCCGTTTAAAAGTACCAACAACCAGAGATCTTTAAAAAAAGACATCTCTGAAAAAATTACAACAACGATAGATAATTTTTGGATGGTAAAAAAAAATTATTGAAGAAAAAAGAAAGATCTAGGAGGGGAGATATTCAAAATAAAAAGAAAAAATAGCAGTAAGAGAAAATAGAGCGAAATACCGGAGCAAGAAGATGAAACCGCTACCATGCGAACCTGCAAATCCAAACAATAGAAGAAAAGACGGTAGCAACAAAATAGATAGTAAATAGATACTTTCATAAAAGGATAAAAAAATAAAAAGCTATACAGAGAAAGATTGTAAAAAAAAATAAAAATGAAAGTTAAGGTAATTAAGAGAGAAAACCAAAGGCAAATACCCTTTAACTTGTAAGAAGAAGACCAACGTGTGACCTCTATTTTGTCTTGCACTGTTATTTAATATTCAATTAAAGAAGAAAGAGAAGTGAAAAACAGAGAAAGAGGAAGGAAGGGAGAAAGAACCTGAGAAGAAAGGAAGAAAGCGACGGAGCAAAAGCAAGAAACACAATGAGCGGCACAAGCGAAGACTCTCAAGAACCCTATCTATCCAAGAAGGAGGTGAAATCTCAATTTTGTCCTCAACTCAATTCGCTCAATTAATTGGAGACGACCACCAATGCTGAGCGGGCTGGACGACCGTCAATTCGGAATTTTCATGGGCCGGACGACCACCAATCAACCAATGCAAGCAAGCCACGTCAGCAATTGAAGCCCAATTGAAAACAATGGCATTCCCCAATAGACTAGATATGTTAATTAGCTACCTACTTTCTCCTTCCCTCCTTTTTCAATCCCCACTTCCTACCACCCCAATTACTGCTACGCAATCCATTCTCTGCCTATGTCTCTGTTTCGGTCTCCTTTACTCAGACCCACCAATAACCTTTTCCCCTTCTTATGTCCATTTTTATCTCTCTTCTCCTTCATATCCATTTAGTGGGCATCTTAAGTGTCCTCACGTCTATAATTTCTCCCTCCCTTTAATCCCTAAAATCCCTCTACCATCTAGCATCGTTTGCCATATCCTTTATTATAGTGTTTGCAGATATGAAATATATATTCTAGGGACAAAAATAACAGTTTCTTCGATTTGGGTTTAAGGTCAGTGAGGTGATGGTAGATTTATGTGGAGGGTTGCTTTAGTAATTGAATATGGTGGTGGTAGTAATACAGCAGAGGAACTTCATACCTAGCAGTGACGGTGATGAATAGATGGGATGCGCTTTGATATCAATAATAGTGCCTCTGGCCACAGAGACATGCGATAAGTATGCCCGAGGAATTTGTAGATGATTGGTATTTGACGAGTTAGGTGGCCATCAATCTTATATGATTAAAATGAAGCTAAAAAACTTTGCTTGATGATTTCAAGTTGGTATTGGAAAGGGATTGTCAGTTATGGAATGCATTATGTTGATATTCGTGTACTAACAAACTGCAAAATATGAAAGATATATATGCGGAGATACTAATTTGGGAAATATTCAGCATTTTATTTGTTCAAAGTGAAATGGAATTATGGCCATTCAAGATCATTGCTGTCTCTGATGATAAATTCGTGATTGCAAGTCAACTATAAGAATGAGAAGAATCAATTTGTGGCTGAGGAGATTTCCTCCATAATCCTCGATCCTCTGCAAGATGAAGGAGATTACCAGGCTTACCTTGGGATGATAGGGAAAAAAAGATGTTGTTGAAGCTCCTGCCTATTTCAATGATTCTTAGGAGGAGGCAGCAAAGGATGCTTGTGTTGTTTATAGGTTAAATGTGATGACACTGATGAGCAAAAGGATCTGGACACCCATGTTGGCTTAAGATTCATGGCTTTTTCTTTAGGGAAAAAAAAAAAGAAAAAGAGGAGTAGCGTGTTGGGGCGTTCTAAGATATTCATTGGGTATTTTTGGCTGATGTCAGCCAAATGGATTTTTGTGTTACAAGAAACATGATAACAAGGGGTGCAAGTGTAATTATTCAAATTAGAGAGGAGCTGTCTGCAATTTTCAGGAACCTCGAGTGAGATTTTTGAAGTTATCCATTTTCATTATTATGTTACGTATAATGATATTTTAAATATTATCTATCTTGAGTGATTTTAGGGACAAACAGTGAAATTAAGAGAAAAATGATATTAGAGGATAAAGTGCAAAATATGCTATAGGAGATTTATTGGAGTTAACCTCTAGAGGTATAAATGTCTTTTTGACATTTCTATCATACGAGGTTAAACTTGACTAATGGTTTAGGGAATAAAACGAGAAAAATAATGTTAGGGAGTAAAGTGCAAAACAGATTAAATCTTAAGGGGGGTATTGTGATTAACGCTATTTGCTAAGCAACACCAGTTTCTTGCTTCTTAGGGCTGTAGCGGATGACTTCATGGATCCTCCTCTAATGGCGAAAATGGAATTTTCTTTTTATAATGAAGTTAGTACAATAATTTATGTTTATGATGTAAGTTAAATAATTTTTTTTTGTTAATTATGCTTACTCAACGGACCCTATTTAGTTAATAGAAGTGGGTGACAAAACTTGTTGAAAAGTTTGATCGTGTATGCATCTTTGATTGTAGTGGCTAATCGAAACCCCGAAACTTTTGCGTTTCATATTTGTTTTGTTTCTTATCATCTGAAATTTATCTTCTTTTTTCGTTAACAAAATGACCACATAAAGTTCTTTTAGACTAATGCTCAAGACTGATCGAGCTTACCATTGTAGGTGTCAATTCATTTCTTGGCTTGGCCACAATTTGGCACCTGGCGAATTTCAATTTAAATTCAAATTTCAACAATGTCTCCGGGCACTGTTCGCTACTCTACCCAATAGACTGTTCATCCTGGTGGGCCCGATCTCTCTCGAGCAGTCAGTGGCCTTCGACCACGTGGCAAAAAGGTACAGCAGCCTGCGTTCCCAGCTGACAGGTCGTCAGCCTGTGCAATAATAAAGTTAAACCTAATTGCCAGTTAAAATGACCAAAACCCAATTCCAAGTACTGGAGCAGGGACTCTAGGTGTGCAATGGGTTACTTGATTCACCCTGTTCCCGAAGAGTTTGCTTGATCCAATATACCCGAATGGAATGGTTATTCCTTTTCACAAATAATTATGAATTTGTAGACAGGGCAAGTAGGGTCGTATCCACAGAGACTGGGTATATTTGTTTCTTAAGAAATCCAAAGTAACACAGGAGGTGATTTTGTGGGAACGACGATAATTAAATAAATTCAAATGAGAAAATAAAAATAAACAACTAACTAGAAATTGAACCACAATTTACTGAACTCAGGATAACAATAATCAAAGGCCTAAATCAATTAAAACAAAGAGACAATAAAAAATAAAATAAAGTAGGCAATTAAAAGTCAAATGGCAATCCACTACAATCAAGGAAATATTAACTAAAGATCTAGCCAAGAAGTAACTTCAGCAATGGTTCACCTAATTGATCATTGATGCAAAGGCAGTCCCAATTATTCACCAATAAATAGGTTATAACTGCCAAACAAGCGATGACAGTCAGCCCCTCCTTACTGTGTCGGTGATCAAGGTACGCCCGTTAATCACTGCTCTAATTAAGAAATAATCTTAGGTACGCCCGTAAGATTTAATTTTCCAATTGCCTTACGTATTAGAGGAGCCCTATTCTAATCAAATAACGCACTACCAGGGTTATTTTAGATTAGCCCGCGTATCCCCCTGACACGAATCTAATCGTGCCAGTTGTCACTATTTTGAGGAAATTAAACAATTACGGATTTAATACGCCAATTGACAATAGATTACCAAATCAATTAATTATCCGGATCCAAGACAATCAACTAATTAAATAACCATAAGTATAGTAATCAGGGAATACACGAATACCAATAAATAAAAGGGAAAGATTAAATTAAATCGATCTCACAATTTTTAGGCGACTCAAAGCATCCGTCGTTTCTTGACTAGAATGAGGGGATTAGCTCATATTGGATGAACTAAGCCCGCGGGAAATTTCAGCCAGAGTCACGGCCATTGACTGCATTTCAGGAGCCGCAATTCGTCGAACAATTGGAAAGCAAATGAAAGGCGCAGATAACAATTGTAGCTTTCTAATTGTTCCTAGCATTCGTAAAGCAAATTCACTCCAGAAGTACAATAAGGAAAAGTCAAAGAAAGTGGGCTTCAATTCCTCTCTCCTGTCATGCGGGTCCAGCAGCCAAAATGAAAAACTACCATAAACTACAAAGGAAAAGTCTAGAGCTAAGCTCTCCTGCCATGCGCAGGAGTTCCTTCGTCAAAAAGTCCAACCAGAAAAAGAAAAGCACGTCCCATGCTGAACTCTTCTTCCCCTTTTATTGCAGCGGCTCTCCAGGAATAGAAGACCACTCCATCCACTGCCCTCTTCTGCAATTTTACCAAAATGGGCCTGACCTCTTTTTTCCAAAAGTGCCCCTGGGACAAACTTAATCATCTGAATTCTTTTCCTGCCGATTCGGCACCTGCTATCATATTTATATTCTACTCCCTGAAATAAACGTCAAATACTAAAAATGAGTAGAATCCAGCAAATAAATCCACATCAAGTCAGGTAATAGGAGGAATTAATAATAAAATAAATGAATAAATTGCAACCTATCAATTCCCCCCACACCTAAACCATGCTTGTCCTCAAGCATAAGAATAGTAAACGAACACCAAAATTCGATGACGGCCATTGCCCAATCTCCTATATTGCCAAGATATTCAAGAGAAGAACATATATCGAGCATCGGTGATTAAAATCCAAGAAGCCTCCCCCCGGTTAGCCCATAAACTGCAAATTCCCTCAATTTCCAGGTTAACTACTCTAAGAAAAGGGAATGGCGCACAACATTTATCAGCTAATGGTCCAAATATTCACACAAGTCTCCATATTAAGTCCATAAACCGGCAAGCCTTCCCATTATTTATTCTCTCTTTTTTTCATTTTTTTTTACAAAGCAATAATAATTAACACAAAAAGACTTAGTCGTTAGCCGTTGGGGCCTTTTGACGCGAACTCCCACATTTTTAGATGAAGGAGCCCGGTTACTCAACTCCTACCGCTATACGACCACGTACTCATATAAAGTACCACCTTTTGACGCGAGAATCGACACTTTTAGGTGCCGGTCCCCGGTTACTCTGTAGTAACTCATAGCGGAGTACAGTCCAGATTATTCACAGCCAAACAAAGCCAAAAACACATAATAACAACACTAAGAACCAAGAAAAAGAACAGCTCGCCTCATTATTGCCAACCATAGAGAACTGGAGTCAATATTGGACCAGTTCACCTTAAAATGCCAACAGTCATTCCCCATGCCTAGAGAAATTAACACAGAAATCAAAAGAGCCAAGCAATCCGATATTCACCGGGGAGATATTCTGGATCCAACCACATTAACCCGATACATTTTGTATTTTAAAAAAACTTGGCAAAAGTAGACTTGGAATCAATAAGTCCACATCTCAATTTTTAGCATTCACATGAAGGGTAAGCACCAAGAAGAAAGAACGAAAACGAGCAACTAGAAATAAAACTAAGAAATACTACTAAAAACTAAGAACTTACGTTTTTTTTTTTTTAAAAAAAAAAAAACGGAAAACACTAGCACCCCCTTAGACCCATTCCCCCCACACCTACAGGACACATTGTCCTCAATGTGACAAATAAAAACCAAAAGTGAAGCAAAAGTGAGAGGGGAATCAGCCAAACTTCCTTGAAATCGGATCATAGCGGAGGGCGAGGTGGAAACGGAGGTGCAAAGCCTGTATGCATCAGAAACTGCGCCAAATTCTGTGCTATGCCGGTGACATTGGCGTCAACGTTGACCATCCGAGCCTGCATAGTCTGAACCTGCTCCCGGAGTTGCTGCCATTCAGTAGTCCCATGTGGTGGAGGTGGCACAGAAGAAGATGGCCCAGCCGTGTCCTCGGCTGATCCAGGAAAGGAGGAGGGCCCTGCCTGGGACGAATGATGCGCACTCGGAGCTCTAAGTGGTCCCGGGGGGGTGAACTGGTAGGAACCATCAGGCAGGCGCTCGATGACTCCCATCCTCTCCAAGCAGTCTACGTCCAAGAGCTCCATCTCGCACGCCAAATGTAGGTCGTGGTCCTCCAGGTCAAGAACCCCCAACTGTATCGCCAAGTGAGTGATATAAGACCCAAGGATGAGGGGTTTGTTCTTCTTGGCCAAGACGGTCTTGAACTATGCGGCCAACCAACACCCCAAGTTCACCTTGATATTGTTCTTCATACTCCAGAGGAAGAAGAACTCAGGGCGAGAGAGTATGCCAGAGCTGTCCTTGCGCCCCGAGTAGCTGTAGGCTAAGAAACGCTGAACATAGCGGGCATTAGGGTCCTTAAGAAAGGAGCTCCTAGACCGGGAAGGATCGTAGCGCTGCTGATCGACGGACATTTCTTCCCACACGTCATGGTAGTGGGAGAGGAATGGCTCTACGTAGTCACAGGCACTCTCTGCATACTCTCTAGTCCCAGCAAACTCTCTAGTGATAAACCCAAATGCCCGATTGAATTGGCTAATGGAGAAATTGAACTCTCGACCCATGAGCCGGAAATGAATGACCTGTGGTGTGTCAACGGTGTATCTCGTAGGTAACTCGAACTCAAAGGTGGAGTAAAACTCCCGAGTCAGCTCGACAAAGGCGGGGCATAAGATATCGAGATATGAGCGCCACCCGATAGCTGTAAACATTTGCTCGACCTCCTCTCGTATGCCTAGTCCCATGACGGTTAATTTTTCCCAAGTCTTGCTTGGTGTAATCCGCCGCTCGCAGACCTTAGCATATCTCTCCTGATCGGCGGGTCTAGTGAATGTTAGGTGCCCCCCAAAGTGAGCTGGGGTATCTACCTGCGCACCCCTACCCCTACCCAAACGGGTTCGAGCACCAGAAGAAGATGGTAGGTTGGTAGGTGTATTCACAGGGATAGAGGCCTGTGGAGGGGGCTGAGAACGAGGGACCCTAGACCTAGAGGATGATTTTGGTCTCACCATTTCACCCACAGGCAGCTGGAACAATCAAGATACAAAATTTCCCACGCCCACCAGCAATTACCGATGGAATCAACCAGCAAATGGACAATAGAGTGACCCACAAATTTATATCCCTTTACCAACGAAGCAACAATGGTACTTAATAACCACAGGACGCCCAACTATTAGCCACAACTAGCAACTGGCAAAGGTATTCAATAAGCACAGGGATTGTCCAAGTCACTAAATTGACCAGCAAACATGGTGCATCCAAAACTTTCAACAAGCAGGCCAATTACTGAAATGGCTATAAAGGAGCAGAGCAAATGCCCCCTATGGCCCCCAATGCAGCAGTCATAGTAGGGTATACAATCCCAAACTTACAAAGTAAGTCAAATGACACAGGACTTCAAATCAATATGCAATCCCAGAAGTAACTGAAGCAAAACCCCCACAAAACCTCAGCAAGACCTCCAGCAATGCAAGCAAAATAGACCTCAGCACCTTGACACACGACTGCAGTATTTCAACTCACCCCAAAAATTTCAACAAATGGCTCCAGTTGGCCAATCAATTGCACAAGTTCACCCAATTCCAAAATAAACAACAAATTCGAGTGGACATACTCCAACCAGTACCACTGGTGGATATCTCACAATTTAAGTAATAACCCCCAACAGATAACAACACCGCTAAGAAGCAACCCAAGCAACACCAAGCAATATTAGGAAATTGGGAGACAGCTTCTAAATACCTTCGCCGAAGAAGGTAGCTAGCCAAGTGGGACAGTAGCGGGGAAGGGCCGAGGGAGGCGCGCCTCGTGTTCTGGGGGTGGCGTGGCTGCTCGCGTGGCGATGTGGTGCTCGGCGTACGGTGGAGCTAGCGGACTTGGCAGCGGTGGAGCGCCTGGATTGGTGACTGCTGGTTGGAGATTGTCGAAATTAGTGCTGCAGTCCCGCGCGCTTGGATGCTTGGCTGCGCGCTCCAGCGGCGGCGGCGATGGATCTGCTGGCTGCGGTGGCAGCTACGCGCGGTTGTGGGTCGGCTGCGGAGAGAGAGAGCTGGTGGGTCGGCGACGCAGGCTGGTGGCGACTGGTGGAGCTCGATGCGAGGGGGACAGCGGCGGCGGGGCGCGCGATTGAGATGCGCCAGTGGGCGGCGGACAGGGGATCTTCGGTCGACAGAGAAGAAAAAGAAACAGGGGAGAAGAAAGAAAGAAAAGAGAAAGAAGAAGAAAGAAAGAAAAAGAAAGGAAAGAAAGAAAAGAAAAGGAAAAAAAAGTTTTATTTTTTATTTATTTTATTATTTTTTTTATTTTTTTATTGCTACGGGTAAGAGAGAAATTGTTTTTCTTGCTCTTGCTCTTTTTTTCTTTTTTTTGTTATTATTTGAATAAATGAAATAATAATAATAATTTTTCTATATTTTTTCATTTTTTTTATTTGAATCCTTACCTTTCCCGCGAACGTGACGCGGGCACGCCATGAAGGCAAGAGAGCTCCCAGAAGTTTCAGAATTTTCTGATCGTGAGCGTCCTGCACATCACCACGCGGGCATGCCATGAGGGCCGGAGAGCTCCCAGAAGTTTCAGAATTTTCTGATCGTGGCTTCCTGCACATCACCACGCGGGCGCGTCATGACTGAAGGGCACCTATAAATCAGCAAAAACGAAAACTGAAACCCAAAATCAGTCGAATTCCAGGAAAACAGATTTAAACTATGATACGAAACCACAAACAACTAAAAGAAACAATTGGGTTGCCTCCCAATGAGCGCCTTTCTTTAATGTCTTTGGCTAGACATGGTGAAATGTCATTGATTAGGACACGGTGGTGCGTCTAGCCTTACTGTCTCCACCTCTCTATCTGAAAATCCTTCGTAATAATATTTGAGACGGTATCCATTCACCACAAATTTGTTGTCTGTCTTAGTACTTCGGATCTCAACTGCACCATATGGAAAAAAGTGAGTAACAATGAAAGGTCCAATCCAACGGGAACGTAGCTTACCTGGAAATAGCTTGAGCCTTGATTGGTATAGGAGGACCTTCTGACCAACTTCAAATGTTCTTCTTGAAATTTGTTGGTCATGAAATGCCCGGCTTTTCTCCTTATAAATTAAAGCGTTTTCGTATGCTTCGTTCCGGATCTCCTCCAATTCTTGCAAATCCAACTTCCGTTGAGCACCGGCCTCCTCCAAATTCATATTGCATTGCTTTATCGCCCAAAAAGCCTTGTGCTCGAACTCTACTGGAAGGTGACACGGCTTCCCAAATACCAACCTGTACGGTGACATCCCTATAGGAGTCTTGTACGCCGTCCGATAGGCCCAGAGTGCGTCCTCCAACCTTTGACTCCAATCTATCGTATCCGGGCGCACCATTTTTTCTAAAATGGTCTTAATCTCCCGATTCGACACCTCCGCTTGACCATTGGTCTGAGGGTGGTATGACGTTGAGACCCTGTGGAGTACACCATACTTGCGAAACAACGCAGCTATGGTTTTGTTGCAAAAGTGCGTTCCCCTATCACTGACAATAGCTCTAGGCATTCCAATTCGCACAAAAATATTAGACCTAATAAAATCTGCAACTACTTTTGAGTCATTAGTTCGAGTGGCCTTAGCCTCCACCCATTTAGACACATAATCAACTGCCAGCAAAATATATAAAAAATCAAATGAAGTAGGAAAAGGCCCCATGAAATCTATACCCCAGACATCAAAAATTTCAACAAAAATCAACGGGACTTGGGGCATTTGATCTCTACGGGCTATATTATCTACCCTTTGACAGCGATCACATGACTTACAAAACACATAGGCATCCTTAAACAATGAAAGCCAATAAAATCCACTTTCCAGAACCTTATGAGCAGTTCTCTTGGGTCCAAAATGACCTCCACAGGCAAAAGCATGACAAAAAGCTAAAATTGATTGAAATTCCACTTCACTTACACATCTCCTCATTATTTGGTCAGCACATCTCTTCCATAGGTACGGGTCATCCCAAATGAAATACTTGGCGTCACTCTTCAATTTATCCTTCTTCGATTTTGGCCAACCTGCAGGAAAATCACCCGTTACTAGATAATTGACCAAATCAGCATACCAAGGCAATTGAAAATTTAAGGAAAATAAATGCTCTTCAGGGAATGCATCCCTCAACGGCTCATTATCCTCCCCAATTGGTATGTGACTTAAATGGTCTGCTACTAGATTTTCTGAGCCTTTTTTGTCTCTTATCTCCAGGTCAAATTCCTGTAGTAGCAATATCCACCTGATGAGCCTCGGCTTTGCATCTTTCTTGGTCATTAGGTACCTTAATGCTGCATGGTCAGAAAATACAATTACTTTAGCACCTAGCAAATATGACTTGAATTTTTCTAAAGCAAAAATAATTGCAAGAAGCTCCTTCTCAGTGGTGGAGTAATTCAACTGGGCTCCATTCAATGCCCGGGATGCATAATAAATGACGTGAGCTGCCTTCCCTACTCTTTGCCCCAATACAGCCCCTACGGCGTGATCACTGGCATCGCACATAATCTCAAATGGTAGACTCCAGTCAGGGGGCTGGATGATTGGGGGTGAAGTCAACAATTCTTTCAACTTGTCGAAGGCCTTCTCACATTTGTCATTGAACTCGAAGGTCACATCCTTTTGTAGGAGTTGGAACAACGGGGCTCCAATTTTTGAAAAGTCCCTGATGAACTTTCGATAAAAACTTGCATGTCCAAAAAAAGAACGCACCTCCCGCACACTCGCGGGGTAAGGTAATGCAGAAATAATGTCTATTTTAGCCTTGTCAACTTCTATGCCCTTAGACGATACAATATGACCCGGACTATCCCGTGCTCAACCATAAAATGACATTTTTCCCAATTAAGCACAAGATTAGTCTCAATACACCTTATCAGGATCAATTTCAGGTTATCTAGACACGTATCAAAACTATCATCATACACACTGAAATCATCCATGAAAACTTCAATAATTTTCTCCGCGTATTCAGAAAAAATACTCACCATACACCTCTGGAATGTTGCAGGTGCATTGCACAACCCAAATGGCATTCGTCTATAAGCAAAGGTCCCGAACGGGCACGTGAAGGTTGTCTTCTCTTGATCCTCCGGGGCAATTGCTATCTGAAAGTATCCTGAAAATCCATCCAAAAAGCAATAATAAGCTCTACCAGCTAAACGTTCAACCATTTGGTCAATTAAAGGAAGAGGGAAATGGTCCTTTTTAGTGACGGCGTTCAGCCTACGGTAGTCTATGCACTGCCTCCATCCCGTGGGTTTGCGCACTGGCACGAGCTCACCTGTTTGGTTGGCTTCCACCGTCACTCCCGCCTTCTTCGGGACTACCTGGACCGGACTCACCCAAGGGCTATCAGATATTGCAAAGATGATCCCCACATCTAGCAATTTTAGAATCTCTTTCTTTACAACTTCCATCATGAGGGGATTGAGCCTTCTTTGAGCCTGCCTAACAGGTTTGGCATCGTCTTCTAGCCTAATCCGATGCATACAGACAGCCGGGCTGATTCCCTTAATGTCTGCAATTGTCCAACCTATCGCCTCTTTATGCTCTCTAAGGACCCGGATCAGTTTCTCCTCCTGAATTCTTGACAGTGCCGATGAGATAATCACCGGGAGTGTCTCATTATCACCTAGATATGCATATTTCAGGTGCTCTGGCAGAGGTTTCAACTCCAGTACAGGTGCCTGCACCACAGATGGCAATACCCTCTGGTGAGGCTCGGGAGTAAAAATAGGTAGGATTTCATACCTTTTCGTGGTGGTCTGCAATGAGTGTAATGCACCTATTGTGCATTTTAAATCCTCACTCCACTCCACCTGAGGGGTTGTCTCCAACTCGAGGTGCTTGGTTAAATCCACCTCCAGCTCATCCATGCCATCAGTTTCAAACACTTCCTGCACTACAGGGTCAATAGCACTCACAGAAAAAATTGAGCTAAAGTTGGAGTTCGAGGGGTACTTCATAGTATCAAAAATATTAAAATGCACAATTTCTCCATCAAATTCCATGGACAAGGTACCCTTATTAACATCAATTTTCGTCTGTGTGGTGCTCATAAAAGGTCTACCCAATAACAAAGGTGAGGGATCAGGGGAGTGATCATCATCCATATCAAGTACATAAAAATCAGCTGGAAACACCAAATCATTAACTTTTACCAACACATCTTCAACCAACCCGTCAGAATATGCATTAGTTCGGTCAGCTAATTGAATGATTATTCCAGTTTCTTTTAATGGACCTAATTTTAGAGAAGCATAGATAGACTTAGGCATGACATTAATTGATACTCCTAGATCTAACATGCCCCTTCTGATCACAGTATTACCTATCCTACAGGGAATAGTAAACATACCTGGGTCCCCGCACTTTGGTGGGAGTTTTCTCTGCAGGACCGCAGACACGTTTTCCCCAACAATAATCCTTTCATCCCCTCTCAATCGCCTTCGGTTGACACACAAGTCCCTTAGGAATTTGGCATATTTTGGTACTTGTTTGATGGCGTCTAAGAGGGGGATATTTATCTTAACCTTGCGAAAAACCTCCAAGATCTCCTTCTCCTTATCCTGTTTCTTCGATTTTTCCAACCTGCTAGGAAAAGGAGGCGGGTTAGTTTTAACTGTAATTATTGGGTCAGGAAGTACCTTTGGATCTGCACCATTGCTGTCCTCCCTTTCAAGCTCATTTTCGATCTTTTCCTCATTCTTATCCTTAGGAATCACAGGTTCAGGCCCCTGAATTTCTTTCCCACTCCTTAGGGTCATTGCGCTCACATTCTTCGGATTCAACTCCGGTTGAGATGGCAGCTTCCCTTGGTTCTGGGACTCCAAACGGTTAACTTTGGTGGCCAGTTGACTTATCTGATTTCTTATGTCCTGCATTTCGGAGTCCGTCCTTTGCTGATTTTGCATAATAGCTGCCTCCGTCCTTTGCTGATTTTGCGCCATGGTTGTCATCATTTGTTTCAGCATCTCCTCCGTAGATGAACCAGATTGAGTGGGCGGAGGTGGTCGGGGTTGGTATTGCTGCTGGTACCCTGGTGGCTTATTTGGCACAAAGTTAGACTGCCTGTTCGGTGTAAAGTTGGGTTGCCTATTCCCTCCATAACTGAGGTTGGGATGATCTCTCCACCCGGGGTTGTAGGTGCTTGTGTAAGGGTCGTACTGCTTCCTTGGCGCAGGCGCGTGGTCAGCCATGTTCACCTGTTCTGCAGTTTCTTTCTGAATCATTGGGCACATGTCTGCAGAGTGGCCTACACCAGTGCAAATCCCGCATACCCTGGCTTGTGATGCATTTCTCACAGCCTGTTGCCTAACAAACGCAGTCAACTCATTTAGCTGTTGCTGTATAGAGGGTGTCTCTACCTCATTCACCTTACGTATTGGGACATCCTCTCTTGTACTGAATTGCTGTGAATTCTCTGCCATCCCCTCTATTAACTCCCGTGCTTCTTGAGGGGTTTTGTTTACCAGGGCCCCTCCACTTGCAGCATCAATGATGCTCCTGTCTCTAAAAAGGAGCCCCTCATAAAAATATTGTATGATCAACTGCTCACTTATTTGGTGTTGGGGGCACCTGCGCAACAAGTTCTTATACCGTTTCCAATACTCGTAAAGTGACTCCCCTGGATGCTGCTTGATCCCACAAATTTCTTTTCTTAGACTCGCAGCCCTGGACGCAGGAAAATATTTATCCAGAAATTTTTTCTTCAATTGGCCCCACGTGGTGATGCTACCTGGTGACAGGTAGTACAGCCAGTCCTTCGCAGAATCTTTCATGGAGAAGGGGAATGCCCTCATTTTTATCTGCTCTTCTGTAATTCCCGGGGGTTTCATACTATTGCACACGACATCAAACTCCTGCAGATGCTTATACGGCTCTTCACCTGGTAAACCATGAAAAGAGGGTAAAAGTTGAATCAGACCAGATTTTAGTTCAAATGGAATGTTGTCATTTAAAGCAGGGAAAGTAATGCATAAAGGCTGCTGAGTTAAATCAGGAGCAGCCAACTCCCTTAATGTTTGTGCATTAGCCATGGTGCCTTCCTCCTGGTCAGAGTCACTCGAAGTGTTACCAAACGAATCTGTTGGTTCAACTTCTGACTCGGGTCTTTGAGATGTAGCCCTGGAGTGCTCTTCTCTGAGCTGTCTGGTTTCCTTTCTCGTTTTACGCGCGGTCTTCTCTATCTCATGGTCAAAAATCAAATCACCTGTACGAGAAGATCGAGGCATACACTAGAAGAAAACCAGCAAATTAGGACACAAAATGAATTTAAAAAGAAACAAATAATAACGCCAGTCCCCGGCAGCGGCGCCAAAAATTGACAGGTCGTCAGCCTGTGCAATAATAAAGTTAAACCTAATTGCCAGTTAAAATGACCAAAACCCAATTCCAAGTACTGGAGCAGGGACTCTAGGTGTGCAATGGGTTACTTGATTCACCCTGTTCCCGAAGAGTTTGCTTGATCCAATATACCCGAATGGAATGGTTATTCCTTTTCACAAATAATTATGAATTTGTAGACAGGGCAAGTAGGGTCGTATCCACAGAGACTGGGTATATTTGTTTCTTAAGAAATCCAAAGTAACACAGGGGGTGATTTTGTGGGAACGACGATAATTAAATAAATTCAAATGAGAAAATAAAAATAAACAACTAACTAGAAATTGAACCACAATTTACTGAACTCAGGATAACAATAATCAAAGGCCTAAATCAATTAAAACAAAGAGACAATAAAAAATAAAATAAAGTAGGCAATTAAAAGTCAAATGGCAATCCACTACAATCAAGGAAATATTAACTAAAGATCTAGCCAAGAAGTAACTTCAGCAATGGTTCACCTAATTGATCATTGATGCAAAGGCAGTCCCAATTATTCACCAATAAATAGGTTATAACTGCCAAACAAGCGATGACAGTCAGCCCCTCCTTACTGTGTCGGTGATCAAGGTACGCCCGTTAATCACTGCTCTAATTAAGAAATAATCTTAGGTACGCCCGTAAGATTTAATTTTCCAATTGCCTTACGTATTAGAGGAGCCCTATTCTAATCAAATAACGCACTACCAGGGTTATTTTAGATTAGCCCGCGTATCCCCCTGACACGAATCTAATCGTGCCAGTTGTCACTATTTTGAGAAAATTAAACAATTACGGATTTAATACGCCAATTGACAATAGATTACCAAATCAATTAATTATCCGGATCCAAGACAATCAACTAATTAAATAACCATAAGTATAGTAATCAGGGAATACACGACTACCAATAAATAAAAGGGAAAGATTAAATTAAATCGATCTCACAATTTTTAGGCGACTCAAAGCATCCGTCGTTTCTTGACTAGAATGAGGGGATTAGCTCATATTGGATGAACTAAGCCCGCGGGAAATTTCAGCCAGAGTCACGGCCATTGACTGCATTTCAGGAGCCGCAATTCGTCGAACAATTGGAAAGCAAATGAAAGGCGCAGATAACAATTGTAGCTTTCTAATTGTTCCTAGCATTCGTAAAGCAAATTCACTCCAGAAGTACAATAAGGAAAAGTCAAAGAAAGTGGGCTTCAATTCCTCTCTCCTGTCATGCGGGTCCAGCAGCCAAAATGAAAAACTACCATAAACTACAAAGGAAAAGTCTAGAGCTAAGCTCTCCTGCCATGCGCAGGAGTTCCTTCGTCAAAAAGTCCAACCAGGAAAAGAAAAGCACGTCCCATGCTGAACTCTTCTTCCCCTTTTATTGCAGCGGCTCTCCAGGAATAGAAGACCACTCCATCCGCTGCCCTCTTCTGCAATTTTACCAAAATGGGCCTGACCTCTTTTTTCCAAAAGTGCCCTTGGGACAAACTTAATCATCTGAATTCTTTTCCTGCCGATTCGGCACCTGCTATCATATTTATATTCTACTCCCTGAAATAAACGTCAAATACTAAAAATGAGTAGAATCCAGCAAATAAATCCACATCAAGTCAGGTAATAGGAGGAATTAATAATAAAATAAATGAATAAATTGCAACCTATCACCAGCCAATTAATAAAACATGTCCACAACGCAAATGATTTTGTGTCGGTGAATTTTGATTGTATGAATTTTCAAATTTTGATGTGACACGCTGGTATAATTTAAAAAAAAAAAAGAAGAAGAAGAAGAAATGACTTAGCTGGAAGACCTTGCGATGCAACATCCTATCGATGTCACCAATTAATTAATTAATCAGCTAATGGTCGTGATTCTGTGCGTTAAAGAGTGACAGTAAAACATGTTTAATCTGCAGTAAAATTATTTAATGTCTATTTACTGAATTGTCTCTGAACTTACTAGCCACCAGGGGGACTCTAGAACTAAGAGAAAAGGCCTAGCAACTGCAGTATACATGGAATGGTTCTTGAAACGACTTGAGTACAAAAAAGTCCTTTTCAACTGACTAACAATCATACCAGGCAATGGAGATAGGGCAAACAGAATTACCAACCAGAGCCAGGAGATGAAATTTCCAAATAACATACATCACTGACAACCGCAACATATCATCAACTGAAATTTTATAAGCATCCAGCATCAAAACCATCAAATTGAACCCAAAATCTTATTCTCCAACCAATTTATAAATTATACAAATTACAAATTATGAATTATGTAGAATCGGGAGATGAAAATAGATGACCCAGTTGCAACGGTCAAGGGACTAGAATGAAAATTTGCCAGTATTCAAGAAATATTTCAATAATGGCAAAATAGAATCTGTAATAACATGATTTTTATAAAATCCATTAACGAATGAAAAGTAAAAGAAGCACATAAACTAAAAATGATGACGAAAAAAAGAGATTTCTTTCCTTGATTTGAACTCTGTGACTAGGGCATCATCAGAAGGATCTTCTAAGGTTGGGAAACAAACCTCAACTGAATAAAGATTGAGAACAAAAATCACCAATGGAGCTAAAATAATGAAATAAAAAAAATTAAAAGAAGAGATTACTGAATTAATCTAGATTTCTTCATCAACTCGTCCATGAGTTTTAAAAGTAATCCAGATTCATAAATTTCAATTAATCCAGCTTGCTTCATTAACTCGTCCACGAGTTTCAAAGTTAATCCAGCTTCAAAAGTTTCGCTCAAATTAGATTGGTTTCATCGGTGGAGACTTGGATAAGAACGGAAGAACAAGAAAGTGCACCAATTTTGATAGAACATGGCATCGTCTTTGATAAAACAATGCTTCAGGTGCTATTGCTGCTTCTCGTCATCGATATTAATTGTAAAAACATCTAGTGTCAATCTACTAAAGGGTTAAGTAATTACCTGTTTGATGAGAAATGGAGAGATAGAGTGAGAAATTAGGGATGAGCAGAGGCAAAATCGAAAGTTTTCGGAAGAGAAATTTGGGGCATAGAGTTCTCGGACTATAGAAGAAATTTAGAAAAATTGAGAGGGGAGAAGAAGTGGAAGGACTGAGAAAATGGAAAGATTACTTGTCATGAATATGATTCAGCAATTATTCGTTTAATGCTTGGATAGCTCACAACAACGACATCGTTTAGTTGCGCAATTAGTGGTGGAATTTAATTGTGACATTAATTTGCCACAAAAAGCCAAGTACAGGGTCAATATTTCAGCATAATCAAAATAATACCACTTTATTGCGGCAAATTAGCTATGTGCCGCAAATGGCCAATTCTGTTGTAGTGGTAGGAGATGAAAAGGCAGTTTTCGTATCGCTTAATAAAACAAATGAAACCCTGCAGTCCTTTTGAGTATTTACTAAAATCTACTGCAGAAAATGTTATCCAGCTAATGAAAAGGCTTAATTCGCTTGCTTAATAATTCACTTACTTAATTCACTTACCTATTTTTCCATACATGTGCTAGGTGTTGTGGTAATGAATTTTTTGTAGCTTTTCTTCTTTTGGTTTTTTGAGGTCTAATTGAAACTAAATTCTTTCCTTTTATTTTGTTACTAAAGGTTGGGATTAGAGTGGTAGTGAAGCTAATCGAGTTGTTTAGAGAATCTCGACTTGAACTTCTTACATCATTTTGGTTCTTGATCACTACGATGTTTTTCACAACTGCAATGGTATAGATTGTTTTCTACAAGAATTACATTTGAATAAATTCAGATATATGCATATTATTTACGAATTTTTTTCCTTTTTTTTTTTTTGAATTTTTGGTTAGATTGGTTTCGTGGTCAAGGCTTTGATCGAGTCAAGCTCTCCACGGTATAGATTGGAAGAAGCAATTCAAGACCCTAAGCTTTCTAAATTAAAATTGGATCAGCACAATGCAGAGAAATTAGTAAAAGCTTCTTTGAAGATGTCCAAATGACGGAATGCTTTAAAGAAGCAAAGCCATTTGAGGGGGAAGATGGAACTTGAATAGTATTAAAAGTTTTTTTTTAAAGCTTTTGAGTTTGGCATTTTTTTAGGATGGTAAAGGATATGGCTTGCTAACTATGTCTCTTATGTTCCAAAAAAAAAAAGAAAAAAGAAAAGCTATGTCTCTTATGATACTCCCTCCATTCCACTTCAGTAGTCTTGCTTTCTTCTTTTCATCCATCTCAAATTATAATTCACTATTCAAATGAAAATTTTAGTTAATTTTAATTTTTCTAAAATATCCTTATGTAATGTATTTTGTTATTAGTGAGTATAACTTATCTTATTCAATAATTACTTTGATTTATACTAGTGTAACTTTTCATAAGTACTGTTGTTATAATTAATGTAAAAGTATGATGATTAGTCATACTCCTATTATTAATGTAAAAATATTTTAGAAAAAGGGAATTTCGCCAATTCGGTCCTTAAACATTTTCACTTAAATCAATTTCGTCTTTAATGAAATATTTTAACCAATTTAGTCCTTGAACTAGTTTTTTACTTCCAATGTAGGACTTTTCACTGCATTTTACTCAATTTCTATGGACCAACAGGGTATAATTGTCACATTGATTTAATCTTCTGCAATTAGCTGACAAAACAGATTAGAGATCATCACATAAAGGTATATTTATCACCGGAGCCACACCCTTTTCCTTTTTCATTTATTCCTCCTTCCCAACTCCGAAGAGGACATCACATAATCCTGTCTGTCTCTGTCTTTTTCTCATCATACAAGGGGGAATAGTCAGCCACCGCACACAGCGGCATCGCCAAAAGATGAACGGAAAGCAAAGAACATATTCCAAACCCCACTCCCAGCCAATTCAAAGCAACAATGAATATACAAAGACTACAACGGCCAAGGACCTCATGGCAGCTTCATATATCATCCAGGAATGGGCAATCCAATTGCTAATTTGCTAGTTGGAGATGTTAAAGACAAGAAGTCCAAATCTAAACACAAACGAGCCACATCGGGTAATCAGTATAATTTCTTTTCATGCTCTCTTGCATATAAACTACTATATTGAGATTATACAGATTATAAATAAATTAGTTGATCCAAGGGTGTGGCTTCAAGTCAGACCTCAAGTAGTTGATCCATCTCAATCTGCAACTCTTCCCACATCTAAGTAGTCCTTCAAGCGATCAAAATGGACACAAAAAAGGTATTAATTCCATACTCAAGGGCAGGCCTTGTTGCTGATATGATAATAATGGAGAACTCAAATAACTATAACTTGGTGAAATTGTTTGTGAACGAAGATAGCAGTATCATGTACACAGGGGTACCTGCGTTCTTTGGTAGTGACCTCCAGGAACCTTCTCCGTTGGCTTGAATGTACTTGGTCAAGATTTCATCTCTTCAGCCGTCCACCTCCCTCTCTTTATGCCCACTTTCTCACAGCAAGGGGCTCTTCCCATTATTCTTCAGGTTTCAGATCAGATTAGAGATGCTCAGCTGCCGTTCTAATTGCTCTTTTCTGAAATTTTTTTTGTAGAAAAATGAGTTTTCAAACGGGGCCTGCGTTTTAAAGGAGGAGATGGAAGAGCCTCGCAACAAACTTTGTCGCCTAGCGTAGCTGGTTGACTTTCAAAAACTTTTTATGCATGTTTTTATTGTACACTCTCAAGTCTCAAAAGTTGAGGTACTGGATTTATCAATGTATAGAGTACAGACCTTTCTGTTCCATTTCTGTGCATTCTGTGAGGACCCGCAAATTTCTTATATTTTTCCTCAAAAATACCTTTTATTTGAAATTATGATTTACTAAAGCCCTACTACCCCATTTGTTCCACAATAAGAATAAATAAACCTAGAAAGTAGGGTTTCACTTTTGGTTTCAAGATTGGAGCAAAATTAGGGTTTTCGTGTTTTTCCGCCGGATGAATTTTTGGTATAGAGCAAGGATCAAATTTGGTGGTTAAAAGTGACTTTTAAGTGCGAAATAAAATGTGATTAGGGGCAATGATATAAGGTTAGTGAATAGGAAGTAAAAACCCTAGTACGTGTGTTTTTAAGAAAAACGGCGCGAACCGACGGGTCCCGTGCACTACCGATTGAACGCACCACTTGACCACCACTTTCTTACCATACAAGCTTATTGATACTTGAGCAAAATATCCTCTTATTTTCAGCTAGGTTTGACCGAATTCTAAGGCTAGAATAACAAGGAAAAGAAAGAGAAAAATGAAATGTGGTGGTGGCGACAAGTGTCGCCACCTAAGGATTTCTTGACCAAGAGTTAGTCTTTCTTCTTATCTCCAAATTTTGCACCTTTCCTCTTCATTTTTTCTGTGCTTGGCCGAACAAGAGAGGGAGAGAGAGAGCAAGAAAGAGAGCCATCCTACATCTTGATTTCCATCTACAAAGTAAGAAAACAAAGAAAATAAACCGATTAAACTCACCTTTGAGTGTTTAGTTAGTGAAGTGTTGGTGAGATTTTGAAAGGGAAAGCTAGGGTTTCACTTGGTTGACACTAATCAAGGTAAGGATGCTGATTTCTCTAATTCTTACTTTGAATCTTGTGTAAATTAGCTTAGCAACTCAAGTTGGTGATGAATAACGGTTGTAGCATGTCTTGGGGGTTGTTTTCTTGTGGACATATGAGTTAGGGTTTGGGGGGAATTGCTGCCAAACTTGATGTATGATTGATATATGTTGTATATAAGATTATATAAGGAGTTTTGGTAGTGTTGGAAGTAAGAAATCAAGAAAGGTTGCACTGAAATCAACAAATTCCAGATTTCTGGAAAAATTTTCCCCTTTCTGTCCGGTTTTGTAGCCTCATGTTAGAGGCCGAATTGGCCTTAGGTCAAAACATGAAAGTTGTAGAGAATGGTATTTTATAACTGCCCACAAAATTCAGCTCAATCGGAGCAACGCAGCTTGTGAAAAGATGAAAATACCCTTGCTGATCTAGGTCACTTTCCAGAGTTCCGCGTGGACAGTTTAGTCCTTTTGGTTGAGTTTATTCACTATAATCCGTTTGGATTTAGCCTTTCACCAAAACATGAAAGTTTCAGTGTCCTGTCTTAGATTTGTAACTGTAGACACCAAATTTTGATTTTATTTTTTTATTAGTTTTATTAATATTTATTTTAGTTTGGTTTTACTAATCTCATTTTTAGATATTTTAGCATTAAAAAAAAAGAAAGAAAAAAAAGAAAAGCGTTCAAAAAATATGTTTTAGTTGTTTCAGATTTAGTTTCATTATTTAAAAATGAAAAAAAATGATGAAAAATTGAAAAATGAAAAAAAGGAAAAAGAAGAAAAGAAAAAGAGGAAAATCTTAGCTTTTTATCTTTTGGTTATTAATTTTGTACATTTTATTTAAGTTTAAGCTTGTTTGAATTATTCTTATTTTTATTGTGATTTAAATTAAGTGTTAAAAAAAAAAGAAGGGAAAAGCTGTTTTCGTGCATGAGAGCCATCGGATGGCCAAGGAAAGAGCATGGGGTTTGGGGTGGTTGCTAACCATTCAGATAAGGGCTAAGAGGGAGGCTCGGTGATATAAAAGGAAAAAACAGCCGCAAGGGAAAGATATAGCCGAGAGCCGCAAGAGGGGAGAGAGATAGAAAGTGACGGCTAGAGAAAAGGCTGAGGGAGTGATGGCTAGAATCTGGAATAGGGGAGGAACGGCAAAACAAAAAGGAAAAGACTGGGTCTTTGGGGGCTGAGGAGAGAAAACAGCGGCTGGGGTTTTGAGAGCTAAGGAGAGAGAATTTTTGACGACTAAGGAACCAGAAACCAGAAAGAGAGAGAGCCGAGAGTGGACGAGAGCTTGAAGGCCGAGAAAAAAGAGGTTCTTGAACAGCAAAAAGGAAAAACCAAAAAAAGGCAGAGAAAGGGGGGAACTTTGGTAAGAAGGGGGGATGACGGCGGAATAGCTGAAAGAAAAACAGAGAGGAGGGCAGCGGGGATTGAACAAGAGAAAATCTGGGCAAGAGAGGGAGAACAGGGCGAAGGGCAGTAAGGAAAAAGCTAAGAAGAAAAACAAAAAGAGCGACGCCAAGAGCAAAGGGGAGTTTCGTCAAAGGGGGGCAGCGGAAGAAAATCAGAAACCAGAGGGAGGAAGCTTAGGGTAGAGAAGGAAACAAAAGGGGAAAGTTTCGGGGGGGGGGGATAAAAGGAGCTTGGCGAGAGAAAAAAGACAAAAGGGAAGATTGGAGTAGCGGCTAGGGTCTGAAAAATAGGGTAGTAACCGGCAAGAAAAGAAGAGGGAGGGAAATCAGGAAGAGCGGCGAGCATAAGAGGAAAAGCTTCGAGAGGAGAACCGTGGGTTTAGAAAAGGAAATCTAGAAAAAGAAAAACGTATTGCGGCCGCAGCATCAGAGGAGACCGCTAAGTTGGTGAATGATGCTAGTGTTACTGTGGAACCCGACTGGCCTTGCTTCTTTGCCAAAGTCTGCAACAAGAGTAACATCAAGGACCATATCGTCGACATCAGCTTTGGTGGTGGAGCTGCCTTTCCTGTTGCTGTTTTCTTTCTACGGCCGTGACACTTGTTGCTGAAGATACAGGTTTAAAAGCAGTGGAACTGGTAACTTTCCACCTTTTTCCTTCTATTGTTCATTTCTATCGCTAAATGGAACCCAACTTCAGTTTACTGCAAGTTTCGTTCTTTGCTGCAATTTTGTATTGTTCTCATTTGCTTGGGCCTGGATCATCTTGCTTGGGGTAGTTAGGGGTAGGCATCCATGTTTAAGCTATGTTAGGATTTGTGTTTACAGATGTGTGTGAGTTTGTTTGATGAATGATGAAGTCTTGCCCAATGTTCTCGGCATTTCATCCATACTAGTATGAAACTGTAAAATTTGCAGCAGAGCAAAGGCTGCTGCTTCTGTTTTGCTGTTTTCTTCCTTGTAACTGCTTACCAAAGTTTCGGCCATCCGTTTTTGCTGGTTGGGTTTGCACGTTTTGGGTTTTGGAGTGCTGGTTGAGAGGAATGGGGTAAAGGGGGGTCAGGTTTGCATGTTTGGGGGGGCTGAAAGGCTTGAATCATGTTGAATACTTGCTGATAAGCCATATCAAAACGAATTGCAGGTTGCTAAATCATCTCTTCATATGAACATCTTGTCCAGAATTTTTGCATCAGTTGTTTTTATGTTCTTTGTTCGTTTGGATGTGCAGCCATGTTTGATTGGAATAACTTCAAAGCTGTTGTGTGCGTCTTCTTTTGTTGAAATTGCAGACCTTTGTACATGAAAATTATGCTGCAGAATCATGCTGAAGGTTTCATCAGTTGCCGAAGCCTTCAGTCGCAGCAATCTTCTTCCTTCTTTTGTTGTTTGGTTTTCCTTCCACCCTTGATGATCAGCTGCCTTTCTTGATTCAATCATGTATTGAAGCCGCATGTTTAGTCGATGTTGGATAAGTAGAATTCTGGTTTCTTAGTGAGTTAGCGTGCATGAGGAAATGAAAAGAAGATTGCGGCTGGATTGTTTCAGAATAGGAAGGTTCTTCTACGTAGTCTTGCATACATGTTTCAAAGAAAAATTGCATTTTGACCCCTTGGCTTCTAACTAATGCTGCTATGACCCAATCAATTGAATAATTTCATCAATTTGGTCCTTGGTAGTTTTAATTTTTGCAACTTCATTGCTTGTTTGATTCAATTAGCCACCTTGCTTTGTTTAAATTGCTTTTTATTCATAATTTTGGAGGATAAATAAGTGATTTCACTCCATTTAGGGCATCAACTCAAGGGAGGTATAATTTCTTTTATCCTTTTTTGTCTCTCCTATGTGATCCAACGTGCTAAGTGAGAATTGCATGTCTAATTTGCTTTCTTTAGCTCCTTTATTTCATTTACTCTTACTTTTTATTGAGTTATTCTTTTAATGGGGTATGTGTACACCTCTTGGCTTGTAATAGATAGGGCCTGGAGAGCACTTGATGAAGACCTATTGAAGACATGTGCCTAGCTAGCAAATGTAATAGGTTCATTAGCTTGATTGCTTGCTTTTGTTGCCATGTGTTATTTGCTTTATTAGGCTCTTGAATCTAGTCGAGCATGCTAAGTGTTACGTGCTACGTGTTCATGAGTGTTTGCCATGTCTACTTGGTTTCTATAGTCGTAAATGAATGTGATGGATGAATGTACGTCTCCACACTAGTCCAATGCTAGTTGTGGCTCATTATTCCGTTAGGAATTCATAGAAAGGGCTAGTCCAACGCTAGACCCAATAGGCCGTCCCCCTTTCATTAGTGCATACTTGCATGTTCACTACATTTCATGCATTTTTCTTAGTTTTTATCATTTGGCATGCTCCTCAAACCCCTTTTCCCCTCATTTTAGGTTTTTGCATCTCATGCTAGTTATAGGGTACATTTGCCTGAGTGTCCCCTTTCGATAAGGGAAACGAGCGAGTGTGGCTCCAAAATAGCCTTAGCACGCTAGTTCTCCTTTCTAATCAAAGGGAAAATTAAAGTCACAAAGTTAGGAGTCCCCGTACCCGTTTTGCTTGCATTCCTCTAGGGTTCATGCATTTCATTTATTCGCTATCCTATACACTTCTATTTTATATTCTATCCCTTTTTCCACATTCTCACTTCACACTACTTTTGGACGGTTTCACTTAACTACTCACACTTTATACCATATCACTCGCACACATGCACGTTATGTTATTTTCACATCATCATTCTTTACTCACCTTACCTTGTAAATACATTTGCACACCTCCACTTACATACTACTATTTTTATTACTTTTCTCACTTCACACAAACTCACATTTCACATGGCATGCATTCCATTCATTTTTACGTCATTTAGGATTATGTGTGACCTCTCCAAAGGATCATTATTGGGCTTCACAATTAATGTGATTGGCACCACTCAACTTTTGAAGAGAAATTTCTCCCATGTCCCCCTAGGTCTCGGTTTTTGCATTCATATAGTCATATCCAACATGCGATACATACTTTGGGTAGAAAAATTAGGAAAAGTTGGGGCTAAATCACGCAACTAGCTTTGGCTAGGGTAAGGGAGTGCCTTAGGCGTTGCCTTTGCCTTTTCCCTTATCAAATGTGACCCCCGATCCCTTTCTTTGGTTACGAAGACCTAAAAGTTCTTAAAAAAGGGTTTATTTACTTTTTTCATTCAAAAAATCATTTTTTGGGTGACTTGGTACACCCTAACTCTATACCAAGTGGCGACTCCATTTTTCATACAAAAAACCCTTTTGAACTTTATTTGACCAAACCGTCGCATTTCACAATCCCACGGTCTTTTCTTTTCACTTTCACACGCATTCACATTTCACACACTACTACTTCCACACTCATTTCAAAAAGTGGGGCGCGACAACTTGGCGACTCCACTGGGGATATCCTAAGTGGGTCCAAGCATTTGATTTAGCCATTCTTTTCCTTTTTCTACCCCTTTTATGCATTGCATCTTGGATATTAGGGTTGCATTTTCCCTTTTTAGGACTCTTTGCCTCACTCGCGTCTCAAATTACTCCCTCGCTCACGAATGTATGATGGGTTGATTGGATGTATGTTTACTTGTTTATCTCGCGCTTGCATTGCATTTGGGTGGGGGACATCACCCTAGAGCCTCGCGTTGGTTCTTGATCCCTCCCCTCCAAACGAGCACTAGCATACGTGCATACGCTTTATTTTTTCACCCCTCATTTATTTTTCTTTTAGTGGCTTGTCACGCCACTCCACCCTATTAGGATTTTAGGCGACCCACTTGGACATGTGATCGTGACACGACGTGTGCGTAGCATGATCCGAGGGGTCACTCAATCTTCCGCTTTAAACTTTGGGTTAATAGCCTTTAGTTTTTAGTCGAAAGTTGAGAATTTCTTTAGATTCACCTGGACATGTAGCCGTGACACGACCTGTGCGTAGCAATGTCTGGGGAATCGCTCGAGCCACCGACGAGGAACCTTGGGAGTGATGACTTTTGGTTTCCAAGTCTGAAGGCTCGGGGACCTGAGTTTATCGAGTCTAGATGCATTAGTGAGCCAAACCTCATGCATCCATTTTAGAATTGCCTAGGGTAGAGTCGACCTTACCCTAAATTAGGAACACTATTCACGAGGGGAGAGGTCCTACCCCTCTTTCCTTATTTCTTTGTTATTTTTATATCATCTAATTGTCCAACGTGTTATGTGATTATGTGTTGAACTAACGTTTCCTTGTTTCTTATCTTTTGCATTCACAAACGTCAGGAAATAAGAGGTCTGACATGACTTTCTTTTAGAAGCATACCCGTGTAGTTAGGATATTGCACGTTTAAGAAGTTGTGGTATATTTCGTTCATAAATTAATAATGTCATATCATTTTAGGCTTACCCTGGCAAATAAAGGGTCCTTTAGGTCATGTTTCATTTAAAATCACATATTTACATTGCTGGCATCATGCATAAACCCTAGAAGGGAATGCCATTTAGGGGATCCCGTGTTAGAAATAAACCACCTTGTGTCTCGGATAGTTAATCCAAAAAGACTTGCACGTTTACATTTCGTACCATCCAAAGGGGTAGTGCACAAGGTAAGGTAGGATCCGATCGTCTTCATAAGAGCGATTTTTGGAATATGAGCGTCTAATAATCAATTTTTGGCCATTTTATCAAAATTGGTAAAATTCCCTTGCGTAAAAGGACATTAATTTGAAGAAAATTCACAAATGATTCTTCCTATTGAGACGATAAATAAATTGAGGCCAAAATTTGATTTTTAGAAGGCTCATAGGCTAAATGCATTGTAATAAATTTTTGAAACTACCAGTGGATAGATTGATTTTTTAATAAACTCCCAATTCCATTCAATCCATTGAACCATTTCATTCATCAATTTCATCCAACCCATTTTATCAATTTGTTCATTTTTAGGGCAATCTAGTCGATTTTTGAATAAATCACCAATTTCATTCAATTCATTTGATTAGTTAGGGCAATTTTGTCGATTTTTGATAAATCATCAATTTCGTCCGATTCATTTGACCAGTTTACCCTTTTAGGGCGATCTGGTCAATTTTGAATAAATTCTCGATTTCATTCAATTCATTTGATCAATTTCATTTTTTAGGATGATCCGGTCCATTTTGAATAAAATTCTCAATTTCATTCGATCAACTTCCTTTTTTAGGATGATTCGGTCAATTTTGAGTAAATTTCACTCCATTCATTTGACCCGTTTCCCTTTTTAGGGTAATTCGGTCGATTTTAAATAAATTGTCAATTTCATTCCATCCATTTGACCAATTAGGGTTTCAATGAAGAAATTTAAATTGAAAAACCTAGTCGATTTTGAGAAAACCGTCCATTGCATTCAGCCATTTGATCAGTTGGGGTTTTTACCCATGCTTCACTGAGAAAATTTTGTCAACGAATTCCAGTCTCTTCGATAGGAAGTTCGTCAAGGTCAAACCCGTGCGTTTTTGCAAATATCGATCAAAAGTGATCAATCCATTCGGACGTTGACCTCATTTTGACAAATGTCTCTCCTCACTCCAATTGACCAAATTTTTTAAAATTATTTTTCACTCAATGAGTTGATCGGATTCATCAGGTATGGTATGGTGCCTACTCTAGCGGATTGCATTTTCATGCTAGGCCTACCCTTGGCATAAAAGGGTTCCCCCATAGGACATGCATACCGATTTTATATTTTGTTTACTAACTCGGGGTATTTTTCTTTTGTTTCCCCCCTCTCCTGCATTCATAAAAAATGTTTCAATAAGATGAAAATATTTCCCTATATTGGATAACAATTTTTGATCCGATAAAGTTTGGAAAGTATTATTTGATTCTTGGGCAGATCCAACAATGGAAACATGAAAGATCCACCTGAAAGCTCTAGGCTAAGAGCTTCTAAGAGATTTCATAATTGCTTTCAAGGAAAATTCTGTATATTTGACTTGTTAATATATTTTTTGTGTCAAAAGAAAAGGAGACAAAAAGGGTATATATGTGGAGCTCTTTAGAAGTTTTCTATTCTCATTTGTATCATAATTGAACGAGAAATTTTGTTTCAAACTTTTTCAACAATAAATTTTTTGGATAATTATTATTTTGTATATATTCATGTACATTTCATTCTTTTGGTCATTGGAGATTTCATGATGAATTTTGAGAAATAAGACCAAATTGAGGTTTTTTTCAGCCTCTAGCCTGAATTTCAGAAATGTATACTTTCTAAAATCCTCATGTACATTAGATTGGTGATCCGAGTTATCCAATAAGAGTGCTCAAAATTAAAAGAGGTCACTCAAAAGGCCCAATGAGATACCTTTTTCTCCTTCACTGTACAATTCATATTTTTGCCCACTTCTATTAGCCCAGAATAAAATCAGTCACATTAATTGATGAATTGCAAGTTGGGGCAATCTTTGCTTGAGAAATGTCCACTGTGTCTAATTATATTCAATTCACATCTAAGTGAAAGCAAAAATGTGCATTATTCTTGTTTGTTTTGAAAATTTGGAATGATACTTTGAGCATTCTTTTCTCTACCTATACATATTTTATCATTTGCTCTCTCATTTGAGCCTTTGAAAGAATAATTTCGTTTCAAATAAGAGCCCTAATGATCACTACCCTATATTGGAAAATTTTCAAATATCAAAAAGGGGAATGGATTTTCAATGACCATTTCGTTAGTTTGGTTGTCATAAGGGGTAAGAATGATACTTTGGTCGTCGTTTCTACAACCTAAACACTGATCATTCCTTGCATCCTCATTTGAGCTAAAATTGGTGGTTCTTTTCAAAGCACTTACGATCGTACCCTGCATTGGGGAGGGAGATTGTAGAATTTTCCAAAAAGGGGAAAAGCAAAATGCTAGAATAAGGAGGGAACCGCAAATTGGGGAAATTTGATTCCATTTGGGTTCCAATTTTCGAAAAAAAAAGGAAGAGATTTGTCCGCACGGACCGCCTATGTTTCATAGTTATGAATGAGCAAGAGTCTTCCTCAGTCAATTAATTCAGATACATGCAAGAAATTTTGCATCAATGAAAGTTTCCTTTCAGAGTTATTGTAAGGAACGGATTAAAAGTCAGGCCCTCTTCTTTTCCGATCAAGCATTCTGTCCCTAGTTATCCCTTTTGAGCCTTCAGAATAAAATACTTCATTTGGCAACCCCTGAGAATCGCAAACCCCACACTGGGGCAAGTTTGAGTTGAAAAAGAAAAGTTTCCAGAAGTGAAAAAGTGAAAAGTCACAAAATCAAAAGCAAAAGAGAAAAGAGAACCTCAGTTCAAAAATATACTGGGGCAAATTTTGTGAAAGTTCAAAAATGACAGAAAGCCGAAAAATCAAAAGAAGAAAGAAAATGAAAGAGAAAAAGCCTCAATTGAGCATAAACTGTGGCAAAATTCTGATTTAGCCCTAAAATAGGGTTGGCGCAACAATGCGATCTCAGATTCTTCAAGCCACTTTTGAAATCTACCTTCAAGCCTTAATCTTTCTAAACACCTCACCAGACCCCATTACAAAAGCCGAAAGTCCTGACTTCTGTTCTTTGCAATGTCCCTGACAAGAAAATTTCTGATGTTGAAAAATTTTAGCTGTATTTCTAAATTGCTTGGGTATGGGGTTGACGCTACTCATCATGTGAAAACCCACCAGGTCGAGGGAAAAAGAGAGCAAATGCAAAAGAAAAATGCAAAAAGATTCGATGCTGAAAGTCCCTGTTGAGTGATAAAAGTCAAACAAAGTTCAGGATCTTCGAGTTCAGAATAGGGGCAATTTTGGGAAAAGAACGATCTTCAGTGCAATGTCCTTGAAAATCTTATTTCTTTAACTATCGTTTTCAAGCTACATTACAAGCTAACAAAGTCCATCGTTGGCTTATTCCTTCATGACAATCCAAAGTGAGGATTATGCTCGTAAAAAATCCATCAATCATTTGTGATCATGGGGATATAACCAGTTTTCACAGGTTTAGCTATCGCTTCTACCCATTTTGTTGCAAGCCTATAAAGCTTATGCGTTGACTAAGTTTTCTTAAGAAATAAGAGTGACAAACTCTTTGCTTTCACTAAAATGTGATATTGAATGGGTTAGATACGATTTGGGTGCAAGAATGAGACAGATTCTGACCTCCTATTTCCTTAGCCATTTCAAAAATAAAGTCACTTGATTGGTCCTGAAAGATGAACCAACAAGAAATGGTGACCTGTTACCCTAAGCACCAATGCCAAGGTAAGGAAGAAATCTTCTGTGATATGGTTTTATTTCAAGAAATTCATCTGAAATTTTCTTCTAGGAAACATAGTTTCTTACAGTGCTAAAATAAATGGAAAATCATCCAAACAAGTTTTGCAATTAAATGGCCCATACTGGGGCAAATTTTTTTGTTTGTTCATGAGATTTCGTGAGAACAAGCCCACACAGAGGCAAATATTTTTATAGTCCATTTGAGGATTTCGTTAAAGAGCCAAGTAATATACTTTCAAATCAATCGCACTGCTCTTTCTATGAATAGTAGTTGCAATATTTTGAAATTCAAGTGCATGTCATACTTTAGCAAGCCCCCTGTGCAGGTATTCATAGTTGAAATCAACGAAAGAGCATCTGGTGATGTGGAAGGCTGATGTCGAAGAAAGAGAAGAAAGAAGGGAAAAGGGCCCTATACAGGGGGCAAATTATTTTTGAAAAAGATTTTCTCGAAAAATCAGAAAAATTCAAAAGTCAAAAATAAAAAATCAAGTTCAAATTCTTGTTTCTTGGAAAATCAAATTTAATTGCTTGTTTTTCTTGGCAAATTAAATTCAATTTCTTGACCAATTGGATGGCAGGACTGGGTTTTATCCCACTGACCATTCGCAAGATCACGTTAGGCCTGGACTTCGTGCCGCCAACTTCCTAAACATCCCGTTGGGCCTGGATTTTGTGCCGCCAACTTCCCAAACATCTCGTTGGGCCTGGATTTCGTGCCGCCAACATTCCAAACATCACGTTGGGACCGGATTTTATCCCTCCAACCTCGGCAGGATCGGGTTTTATTCCGCTGACCGCTTACTTCGTTGGGACCGGGATTCATCCCGCCAACCTCGGCAGGACCGGGTTTTATCCCGCTGACCGTCCACACCCCGTCAGGCTCAGATGTTATCCCACTGATCAAATTCATCACACTGGGGCAAATTATTTCGACAAGTCTCAAGAAAAATCAAAAATCAAAAAATCAAAAATCAAATCAAATTCATCACGGCAGGCTCGGGTTTGATCCCACTGTCCGATTGTCAAGACATTTTATTTACATCGCCACTGGAGCGTGAGGTTAGTCCCGCCAGTGTGCATTTCATTTTCATTGCCGCTAGCCGTGGGTCAGTCCCACTAGTGTGCATTTCATTTTTCCCGCCGCTAGCCGTGGGTCAGTCCCACTAGCGTGCGTCCCTTGATTTTCGTTCTGTTCGGGTCAGTTCCGTTTAAATTTCTGTTCGGGTCAGTCCCGTTTAAATTCTGTTCGGGTCAGCCCCGTTTAAATTTCTGTTTAAATTTCTGTTCGGGTCAGTCCCGTTTAAATTCTGTTCGGGTCAGTCCCGTTTAAATTTCTGTTCTGGTCTATCCCGTTTTAAATTTCCTGTTTGGGTCAGTCCCGTTTTAAATTTCCTGTTCGAGTCTATCCCGTTTTAAATTTTCTGTCTGGGTCTATCCCATTTAAATTTCTGTCCCGGTCTATTCCGTGGGTGTATCCCATTTACATTTCTGTCCGGGTCTATCCCGTGGGTCTATCCCATTTACATTTCTGTCCGAGTCTATCCCGTTTTAAATTCCTGTTCGGGTCAGTCCCATTTTAAATTTGCTGTTCGGGTCAGTCCCGTTTAAATTTCTGTTCGGGTCAGTCCCGTTTTAAAATTTCTGTTCGGGCCAGTCCCGTTTTAAAATTTCTGTCTCGGGTTAGTCCCGATTTTAAATTTCCTGTCTCGGGTCAGTCCTGATTAAAATTTTCTATTTAATTTTCTTGTCTGGGTCAGTCCCATTTCAAAAATTTTTGTCAAAAGAGGTCAATCCTCATTTCTAGAGTGTCAGTCGTTCAAGTTTAATGCAGCCAAATAACACAGGTAAGTATTTGGTGTCTACTTCTTTGTCTCAAATTTTTTCAAAACTGAGACAAAGAGGGGCAAACTGTAGACACCAAATTTTGATTTTATTTTTTAATTAGTTTTATTAATATTTATTTTAGTTTGATTTTACTAATCTCATTTTTAGACATTTTAGCATTAAAAAAAAAAGAAAGAAAAAAAAGAAAAGCGTTCAAAAAATATGTTTTAGTTGTTTCAGATTTAGTTTCATTATTTAAAAATGAAAAAAAATGATGAAAAATTGAAAAATGAAAAAAAGGAAAAAGAAGAAAAGAAAAAGAGGAAAATCTTAGCTTTTTATCTTTTGGTTATTAATTTTGTACATTTTATTTAAGTTTAAGCTTGTTTGAATTATTCTTATTTTTATTGTGATTTAAATTAAGTGTTAAAAAAAAAAAGAAAGGGAAAAGCTGTTTTCGTGCATGATAGCCATCGGACGGCCAAGGAAAGAGCATGGGGTTTGGGGTGGTTGCTAACCATTCAGATAAGGGCTAAGAGGGAGGCTCGGTGATATAAAAGGAAAAAACAGCCGCAAGGGAAAGATATAGCCGAGAGCCGCAAGAGGGGAGAGAGATAGAAAGTGACGGCTAGAGAAAAGGCTGAGGGAGTGACGGCTAGAATCTGGAATAGGGGAGGAACGGCAAAACAAAAAGGAAAAGACTGGGTCTTTGGGGGTTGAGGAGAGAAAACAGCGGCTGGGGTTTTGAGAGCTAAGGAGAGAGAATTTTTGACGACTAAGGAACCAGAAACCAGAAAGAGAGAGAGCCGAGAGTGGACGAGAGCTTGAAGGCTGAGAAAAGAGAGGTTCTTGAACAGCAAAAAGGAAAAACCAAAAAAGGCAGAGAAAGGGGGGAACTTTGGTAAGAAGGGGGGATGACGGCGGAATAGCTGAAAGAAAAACAGAGAGGAGGGCAGCGGGGATTGAACAAGAGAAAATCTAGGCAAGAGAGGGAGAACAGGGCGAAGGGCAGTAAGGAAAAAGCTAAGAAGAAAAACAAAAAGAGCGACGCCAAGAGCAAAGGGGAGTTTCGTCAAAGGGGGGCAGCGGAAGAAAATCAGAAACCAGAGGGAGGAAGCTTAGGGTAGAGAAGGAAACAAAAGGGGAAAGTTTCGGGGGGGGATAGAAGGAGCTTGGAGAGAGAAAAAAGACAGAAGGGAAGATTGGAGTAGCGGCTAGGGTCTGAAAAATAGGGTAGTAACCGGCAAGAAAAGAAAAGGGAGGGAAATCAGGAAGAGCGGCGAGCATAAGAGGAAAAGCTTCGAGAGGAGAACCGTGGGTTTAGAAAAGGAAATCTGGAAAAAGAAAAACGCATTGCGGCCGCAGCATCAGAGGAGACCGCTAAGTTGGTGAATGATGCTGGTGTTACTGTGGAACCCGACTGGCCTTGCTTCTTTGCCAAAGTCTGCAACAAGAGTAACATCAAGGACCATATCGTCGACATCAGCTTGGTGGTGGCGCTGCCTTTCCTGTTGCTGTTTTCCTTCTACGGCCGTGACACTTGTTGCTGAAGATACAGGTTTAAAAGCAGTGGAACTGGTAACTTTCCACCTTTTTCCTTCTATTGTTCATTTCTATCGCTAAATGGAACCCAACTTCAGTTTACTGCAAGTTTCGTTCTTTGCTGCAATTCTGTATTGTTCTCATTTGCTTGGGCTTGGATCATCTTGCTTGGGGTAGTTAGGGGTAGGCATCCATGTTTAAGCTATGTTAGGATTTGTGTTTACAGATGTGTGTGAGTTTGTTTGATGAATGATGAAGTCTTGCCCAATGTTCTCGGAATTTCATCCATACTAGTATGAAACTGTAAAATTTGCAGCAGAGCAAAGGCTGCTGCTTCTGTTTTGCTGTTTTCTTCCCTGTAACTGCTTACCAAAGTTTCGGCCATCCGTTTTTTGCTGGTTGGGTTTGCACGTTTTGGGTTTTGGAGTGCTGGTTGAGAGGAATGGGGTAAAGGGGGGTCAGGTTTGCATGTTTGGGGGGGCTGAAAGGCTTGAATCATGTTGAATACTTGCTGATAAGCCATATCAAAACGAATTGCAGGTTGCTAAATCATCTCTTCATATGAACATCTTGTCCAGAATTTTTGCATCAGTTGTTTTTATGTTCTTTGTTCGTTTGGATGTGCAGCCATGTTTGATTGGAATAACTTCAAAGCTGTTGTGTGCGTCTTCTTTTGCTGAAATTGCAGACCTTTGTACATGAAAATTATGCTGCAGAATCATGCTGAAGGTTTCATCAGTTGCCGAAGCCTTCAGTCGCAGCAATCTTCTTCCTTCTTTTGTTGTTTGGTTTTCCTTCCACCCTTGATGATCAGCTAGGTCTAGGTTTTTGCATTCATATAGTCATATCCAACATGCGATACATACTTTGGGTAGAAAAATTGGGAAAAGTTGGGGCTAAGTCACGCAACTAGCTTTGGCTAGGGTAAGGGAGTGCCTTAGGCGTTGCCTTTACCTTCTCCCTTATCAAATGTGACCCCCGATCCCTTTCTTTGGTTACGATGACCTAAAAGTTCTTAAAAAAGGGTTTATTTACTTTTTTCATTCAAAAAAATCATTTTTTGGGTGAGTTGGTACACCCTAACTCTATACCAAGTGGCGACTCCATTTTTCATACAAAAAACCCTTTTGAACTTTATTTGACCAAACCGTCGCATTTCACAATCCCACGGTCTTTTCTTTTCACTTTCACACACATTCACATTTCACACACTACTACTTCCACACTCATTTCAAAAAGTGGGGCGCGACAGTAACGCCACCAAGAACGCCTTAAACGGACCTTGGTAGACTGAGATATGGTCACCTGAATGCAGTGTGGTCGATTAGCCGAATAGTTGAAACCAGGTTATGTGAGTTGGGAATTTGATCAGGTTATATTGAAAATTTGACTAAGTGACCTTCATGAAAGTTGTCTGCCTTCGTCTTAGCTTCAAAATGGTATAAGCTGCGTATCAATCTGATAAGCGTAGCCTCGGATATGTTATTTCCGCAAAGCCCGTCAAATCTGTCTTTTGTAATTGCATTTCCGCACTTGAAATTAGCTTAATCTTTGTTCGTGTGTTGTTGTGAGCCTATGGAATGGCTATTGAATTGAATTTGTGTTATGGATTTGTTTAGTGTACAATGTTGGGTTGGATTGAGTAAGAATGAAGCCATAAATGGCTGGAAATTAGGTAAACACAAAGGGCATGCTGCCCGAATTTACGCTCGAGGGCTATAGAAATACCTTGCGACTTGGGTCGAGTTGAGACGACTAGTACTTGAGCCATCTAGGACTTTGGTTATCTTGAATCGAGGGTTATATGTTAAAACCTAGTTGAACTTGTACCCTTGAGGAAAAGACATAAGGGCCAATGTAAACTTGTTTTCCTTGTACTTTCAACTCAAGTGTTGTTTCCGAGTATATATGCTACAAAACCTTACGATTTGAAAAGCGAGCAAGTGTTTCACGAATGTCTTCCAAATGAATTTCAATTGGTCGATTCTTAATGAACGGAACGTTTAAGTTTCGAATCCTATTCGTGTTTCAAAGTTCTCAAACTGAATTTTTATCGTAGATCTGGACTCCAAGCCTGGAGTATAATTGAACGTGAATACTTGAAGCACTATATTTTGGTGAGTGCTTCCAAATATCCGATTGTACTTGATACATGTGTTCCTTATTTGACTTGTATGATTACATGAAAATGAATGATAGGGCAAGGGTGTACTTTACCGTACTTGTCCTAATATGACTTGTTCTTGCTATTGATTATACTTGACTTACTTTACATGCACTTGAGATATGTCTTGCTTGGAATTCCAGAAACCCTGTGGCTAGTTAATCGAGTCGAGCCGGCAAGGGCCTGGTCGATTAGATAACAAACCCTGGGTCACTTGAAATGTCGAGTGGAGTGTCATCTCCTCGACTAAACGGTATACTCGAGTATTACCACCCGTGTTTCGTGTGGCGTGCGGGCCCGGAAAAGGGGGTTGATTGATGGACGGAGATTGGCGTGTAGTGGAGTTTTTATTTGGACTTAATATTACTTGAAAGTTGACGGAGTGTCAACTATCACTTGACCAAGCTGGAACGGAGCCGTGATATGGGTTGCTGTATCCTTACATGTGAATGTGAACCTGATATTACTTGGCTAGCTGAAGTACTATTTTCCTGATTTGACTTGTTTGCTCGCTATTTCACTATTACTTTGTCATCACTTGATTTGTTGATCAATTTGATATTTGGGAACTTCACTGAGCTTTGGTTCACCCCGTTAGTTTGTTTTCCTTACAGGGGTACGAGCGAAGCGTGAGACGTGTAAAGGCTAGCGTAGTCTAGTTGTTCTTGATTTTGTTTTGAATTTTGACTTGTACTCGCGCTATCCCTCGAATGGATTGTTTTGTACTTGGATTGTATACGCTTTGAACTAATTTGAGTATATCGAGACTTTGTACCCTGTTTCCTATCCATGTATATTATAAGCTTGAATCGTGGATGTTATTTATGGTTCATGGATGCGTATGTACGTGATTCGCGTGAGCTTGTGAGTGAGTCCTGGCGAGAGTTGGGTAGACGGTCCGCCGAACCCTTTGGTACGCCTTAGGGGGAGGTGGGGTCGTCACAGGTGGTATCAGAGCCTAGGCTGTGAATTGATCTAGATAGATTGAGTGCTTGATGTGATAGGCTAGGGTTTAATTCTTGAGCTTAGCCTTTAGCCTTGTTTTCTACGTGATGAGTACTTACTTTTGTAATGTTATTTGCAAATCTAGGTTGTGGCGGTACTGACGCCTCTGGGAGTGCTGGACCGTCCCAGCCTGCGCCTACTGACATACCGACCGAGGTGCCTACTGACGTGCCTCAGGACGCTCCTACCGACGAGCCGTATTTGGAGGGGCCTGTTTGTCGCGTGATTACATATCAGGAGGGCCCCGATGGGCCAGTGCAGCGATGATCCCCAGCGCGCAAGATCTGGCGCTGCGATTGCTGGAAGACCTACTCCTACCCCGATCGGGTAGTGCTGCGATTGCTGGAAGACCTACGATTGGCAGGTGCCAGACGGAGATTGAGCGTCTCCGGGCTACTCTCCGAGATCACGGAGCTAGGATCCGAGAGCTGGAGGCCTCGGTATTGGAGGAGCAGCAGCGGACCGATGCATTCCGCGAGCAGGCCCAGGCGACTTCCTGACGTTTCGTGCGAGTGGTTGCGGCTATTAGAGACCGGACTGGCCACATTCTGACCGAGTGTGAGGCCCTTGTGGACGATGTTCTCCAGGACTTGGCCGGAGGTGGCCAAGCGCCTGTAGCTTCTGGCGTTCCTGGTGCTCCTGGGGAGGATCCAGAGGAGGATCCTGAGGAGGACCCGGAGGAGGAGCCGAGCGCGTCCTTGGAGTCTGTGGGGTCGGCGTCTAGCCGAACCACTTGTTAGAGTTGAGGGAGCTTCTTTTGTGAGACAGTTAGGAACATAGTAGGACGACACGTTTCTTTTGTTTTGACTTAGACGTGTCGCGGTGGATGTAAATAGGGCTTTTGTTCTATGTTCCTGGGCTAGTATAGCCACTGACGTGTTTAGGTTGGCATGTATATATGACTTGTTTGCTATGTATATAAAGTGCTTGTTTCTTACGTGTTTATTTGCCTCTAATTATCTTGCTGCAACGTGATAAATAAGCCATACCTTATGCTATTTATATGTTTATAGCTGGTTAACTCTCGAAACATGGAAGATAAAAGAAGTCGGACCAAGAAAGCTAACCGAGAACGCGGTTCTAGGCGAGGCCGTGAGGGTGAACAAGCACAAGAACCGGTGCCAGAACCGAGAGAGAAGAGGCAGGCAGTGGTTGAGCCACAGCCTGAACCCCAGGCGGCAGGGGGAGATCAAGTGGCAGCTGCCATTCAACAGATGACTAACATTCTGACTCGGTTAGTGGAACAACAGGGTCAAACCCTTGTAAACCAACCTAGGGACCCTGATATGGGGCAGGATAGAGCCTTGGAGAGATTTGAAAAGTTCTCCCCACCCAAGTTTTTAGGGGGGCCAGACCCGTATGAGGCTGAGAAATGGCTGGAGGCCATGATAAATATTTTTGCTGCCCTAAACTATACCGAGGAGAGACAAGTCCAATTCGCTATTTTCCAGTTTGAGGGGCCAGCTAGGGTTTGGTGGAATGTAGTGAGGGCCAAGTGGGAGAGAGAGGGAACTGCATGGACTTGGCTAAACTTTGTACGGGACTTCAATGAAAAATACCTTCCACCCATCGTCCAGGAGGAGAGAGAGGACGATTTCATCAAACTCCGTCAGGGGATGTTGAGTGTAACTGAGTATGAGACTCAGTTTACAAAGTTGTCCAAATTTGCTTCCGAACTGATAGCTACAGAGCCGAGAAAAGTACGGAGGTTTATACAAGGATTGAATGTGGAGTTACAAGAAGCCTTAGCAGCGGTCCAAATTAATACTTTCACGGAGGTTTTGGAGAAGGCCCTGAGGATAGAGACTGTTAGGGCGCAAGTGAGAAATTTCCATGCTAAACGGAGAGGGGCACCTAGTGGAGCCCAAGGGTCAGTGCGAGGTGAACGGAGTATGCCACCTGATAAATCCGGTCGTGGGGCTGGAGGTGGACGGTTCTCGAGCACATCTAGGGGAAGTGCTCCGAGAGGAGGTGCTCAGAGGGGAGGCCAAGGTGGTAGGGGCCAAGGTAGAGGTTTTTTCCAGGGAGGCCAAACCTCCACTTCCCGAGTGACGTGTGGGTATTGTGGGAAACCGAACCACACCGAGAATGAGTGCTGGAGAAAGACTCGAAAGTGTCTGAGGTGCGGAGGTGTGGATCACCAGATAGCCAATTGTCCGCTGATCAGTGACACCCAATCGACTGCCAGGTCAAACCCAAAGCCGATTAATGCTGGAGGGGCCAGGTCGAGGGTACCGGCTAGAGTATACTCGTTGGATCAAACAACCGTGCCTGAACCAACAAAGGTGGTAGAAGGTACAATCCCTGTTTTTCACCGATTAGCTAGAATTTTGATAGACCCCGGTGCTACGCACTCTTTTGTTAATCCTGCATTTATGCTTGGAATTGATTTGAAAGTTGAAAGGTTACCTTATGACTTAGAGGTAAGAACACCTATGGATAATCAAATCTTGCTTGCGAATGAGGTATATAGGAATTGTGATATTTGGATTGGTGAACGAAAATTGATAGTTGACCTTATTAGTCTAGCCATCAAGGGGTACGATGTCATTCTAGGTATGGATTGGCTAGCTCATTATCATGCTCGAGTAGACTGTAGGATAAAAGTGGTTGAATTTTGTATACCGGGGAAGGCAACTCTAAAGTTAGACGTGAGGGGTATGATAGCCTCTTCTGCGCTTATTTCGGGCATAAGGGCTAGGAAATTGCTTCGTCGTAGGGCACGTGGATACCTAGCTTTTCTAATTAATACTCCGGGAGAAAAGACTAAGTTGGAAGACATGCCAATAATCAGTGAATACCCGGACGTATTTCCAGAGGAATTGGAGTCTCTGCCACCCGAGAGGGAGATTGAATTTAAGGTTGACCTAGTACCCGGAGCAACTCCTATTTCGAAAACCCCTTATCATATGGCACCTGCTGAGCTTAAGGAGCTAAAAGTGCAATTACAAGACTTGCTAGAACGGGGGTTTATACATGAGAGCGAATCCCCGTGGGGAGCTCCAGTGTTATTTGTTAAAAAGAATGACGGAGGTTTGAGGTTGTGTATTGACTATCGAGGGCTGAATGCAGTAACTATTAAAAATAAATATCCCTTGCCCCACATCGATGAGTTGTTTGATCAGTTACAAGGGGCCGTAGTGTTTTCTAAGTTGGACCTGCGCCAAGGGTATTATCAATTGAGAATTAGAAAGGAGGATGTGCCAAAAATGGCATTTAACACTCGGTATGGGCATTTTGAGTTCGCAGTAATGCCTTTTGGTTTAACCAATGCCCCAGCAGTATTCATGGATTTAATGCATCGAGTGTTCAAACCTTACTTGGATAGGTTTGTAGTGGTGTTCATTGATGACATCTTGGTGTATTCGAGATCAAGGGAGGAGCATGAACAACACTTGCGGATAGTGCTGCAAACCCTAAGAGAGCACCAACTGTTCGCTAAGTTCAGTAAGTGTAAATTTTGGCTGGAAAAAGTGGCGTTTCTAGGTCACATAATTTCAAAAGATGGCCTTGCTGTAGACCCGGCAAAAATGGAAGCTGTAGCCAAATGGAAGCGGCCAGAAAATCCCACAGAGGTGCGAAGTTTTCTAGGTTTAGCAGGGTACTACCGTAGATTTATAAAGGACTTCTCGAGAATTGCAGGACCCTTGACTAACTTGACTAAGAAACAGGAAAAGTATATTTGGGATGTTAAGTGTGAAAGTAGTTTCGAAGAGCTTAAGAAACAACTGATTATGGCTCCAGTTTTAGCGTTGCCTAGTGGAAATGATAGCTATACGGTTTATACCGATGCTTCAAAAGAAGGACTAAGGTGCTTGTTGATGCAGAATAGGAATGTGATTGCCTATGCATCCCGAAAGTTAAAACCTCATGAGTAGAATTACTCGACCCATGACTTGGAACTTGCAGCTGTAGTGTTCGCTTTGAAGAAATGGCGACATTATCTCTATGGTGTAACTTTTGAGGTTTATACGGATCATAAGAGCCTTAAGTATCTATTTTCTCAGAAGGAGTTAAACCTAAGACAATGTCGGTAGGTAGAGTTCTTAGAGGATTATGATTGTACAATTAACTACCATCTTGGAAAGGCCAACGTTGTAGCAAATGCTTTAAGCTGGAAAGCTCAATTAGCAAGCTCCATAGTGAGAGAGTGGAGCCTGTTAGAAGATGTCTGTGAGTAGAAATCTCGTTTGGAACCGGAGAAGGTAATTTTTGGAAATATTGAGGCAAAATCGGCATTGATGGAGCGGATCAAAGAGAGCCAAGTGAAAGATCCAATAGTGCAAAAGTGGGTGGAAAAGGTGAAGAAATGGGAGTCACCTAATTTTAACCTAAGCCCTGATGGAATCTTAAAGTTTCGAAATCGTGTCGTTGTACCTAGGGATGAGAAATTAAGGAAGGAGATTTTGGAGGAATCACACCGCTCTAGGTATACGGTGCACCCAGGGAATAATAAGATGTACCGAGATCTTAGAAGTCTGTATTGGTGGGAGAATATGAAGGCAGAGATTGCCCAGTTTGTGCAAAAGTGTCTTACGTACCAGCAGGTAAAAGCTGAGCATCAAAAGCCATCAGGTCTATTGCAGCCTTTAGAGATCCCTGAATGGAAATGGGAGCACATAACGATGGATTTTGTGTCAGGGTTACCACGAACACAAAAGGGGCATGATGCAGTTTGGGTAATAGTGGATCGATTAACTAAGACTGCACATTTCCTGCCAGTAAATATGAAATATTTCTTGGAGAAACTTGCTAAACTTTATATGGATGAGGTGGTGAGACTACACGGGGTACCAGTGAGTATTGTATCTGATAGAGACCCTAGATTCGTATCCCGATTTTGACAGAAATTACAAGAGGCTCTAGGAATTAAGTTGAGTTATAGCACAACGTATCACCCGCAAACTGATGGATAATCTGAGAGAACTATTCAAACTCTTGAGGATATGCTGAGAGCCTGTATTGTGGATTTTGGAGGAAGTTGGAGTCAATACTTGACCTTGGTTGAATTTGCATATAACAATAGTTATCATTTCACTATTCAAATGGCCCCATATGAAGCCTTGTATGGACGACGATGTCGATCCCCAATCCATTGGGATGACGTAGGGGAGAGAAAAATTATAGATCCGGCCACTATACCATGGGTTGAGGAAGCCTATGAAAAGGTAAAAGTGATCCGCCAGAGACTTCAAACCGCCCAAAGCCGTCAGAAAAGTTATGCCGATCATCGGAGAAAGGATTTGGAGTTTGAAATATGGGATAAAGTGTTCCTTCGGATCACCCCATTGAAGGGAAAGATTAGATCAGGAAAAGGGAAAAAGTTGCAACCACGCTATATAGGACCTTTCAATGTACTTCAGCGAATAGGAAACGTGGCTTATCGACTTGAGTTACCAGTTAGTTTGTCTAGGATCCATGACGTTTTCCATGTTTCTTTACTTAAGAAATACCATCCGGATCTGACTCAAATTTTGCCACCCGAAGACGTTGAACTTGACGAGTCCTTAACCTATGAAGAACGACCTGTTCAAATATTTGATCGAAAGGTGAAGGACCTGAGAAACAAGCAGATTCCTTTAGTAAAGGTTCTATGGAAGCATCATGAAGTGGAAGAAGCAACCTGGGAGCTAGAAAAGGACATGCGAGAAAAATAACCCGACCTGTTCATGACGAAAGGTATGAATTTCGAGGTAGAAATTCTTTTAAGGGGGAGAGAGTGTGAGGACCCGCAAATTTCTTATATTTTTCCTCAAAAATGCCTTTTATTTGAAATTATGATTTACTAAAGCCCTACTACCCCATTTGTTCTACAATAATAATAAATAAATCTAGAAAGTAGAGTTTCACTTTTGGTTTCAAGATTGGAGCAAAATTAGGGTTTTCGTGTTTTTCCGCCGGATGAATTTTCGGTATGGAGCAAGGATCAAATTTGGTGGTTAAAAATGACTTTTAAGTGAGAAATAAAATGTGATTAGGGGCAATGATATAAGGTTAGTGAATAGGAAGTAAAAACCCTAGTACGTGTGTTTTTAAGAAAAACGGCGCGAACCGACGGGTCCCGCGCACTATCGATTGAACGCACCACTTGACCACCACTTTCTTACCATACAAGCTTATTGATACTTGAGCAAAATATCCTCTTATTTTCAGCTAGGTTTGACCGAATGCTAAGGCTAGAATAACAAGGAAAAGAAAGAGAAAAATGAAAGGTGGTGGTGGCGACAAGTGTCGCCACCTAAGGATTTCTTGCTTGTCGCCACCTAAGGATTTCTTGACCAAGAGTTAGTCTTTCTTCTTATCTCCAAATTTTGCACCTTTCCTCTTCATTTTTTCTGTGCTTGGCCGAACAAGAGAGGGAGAGAGAGAGCAAGAAAGAGAGCCATCCTACATCTTGATTTCCATCTACAAAGTAAGAAAACAAAGAAAATAAACCGATTAAACTCACCTTTGAGTGTTTAGTTAGTGAAGTGTTGGTGAGATTTTGAAAGGAAAAGCTAAGGTTTCACTTGGTGGACACTAATCAAGGTAAGGATGCTGATTTCTCTAATTCTTACTTTCAATCTTGTGTAAATTAGCTTAGCAACTCAAGTTGGTGATGAATAACGGTTGTAGCATGTCTTGGGGGTTGTTTTCTTGTGGACATATGAGTTAGGGTTTGGGGGGAATTGCTGCCAAACTTGATGTATGATTGATATATGTTGTATATAAGATTATATAAGGAGTTTTGGTAGTGTTGGAAGTAAGAAATCAAGAAAGGTTGCACTGAAATCAACAAATTCCAGATTTCTGGAAAAATTATCCCCTTTCTGTCCGGTTTTGTAGCCTCATGATAGAGGCCGAATTGGCTTTAGGTCAAAACATGAAAGTTGTAGAGAATGGTATTTTGTAGCTGCCCAGAAAATTCAGCTCAATCGGAGCAACGCAGCTTGTGAAAAGATGAAAATACCCTTGCTGATCTAGGTCACTTTCCAGAGTTCCGCGTGGACAGTTTAGTCCTTTTGGTTGAGTTTATTCACTATAATCCGTTTGGATTTAGCCTTTTACCAAAACATGAAAGTTTCAGTGCCCTGTCTTAGCTTTGTAACGCCATCAAGAACGCCTTAAACGGACCTTGGTAGACTGAGATATGGTCACCTGAATGCAGTGTGGTCGATTAGCCGAATAGTTGAAACCAGGTTATGTGAGTTGGGAATTTGATCAGGTTACATTGAAAATTTGACTAAGTAACCTTCATGAAAGTTGTAGGCCTTCATCTTATCTTCGAAATGGTATAATCTGCGTATCAATCCGATAAGCATAGCCTCGAATATGTTATTTCCGCAAAGCCTGTCAAATCTGTCTTTTGTAATTGCATTTCCGCACTTGAAATTAGCTTAATCTTTGTTCGTGTGTTGTTGTGAGCCTATGGAATGGCTATTGAACTGAATTTGTGTTATGGATTTGTTTAGTGTACAATGTTGGGTTGGATTGAGTAAGAATGAAGCCATAAATGGCTGGAAATTAGGTAAACACAAAGGGCATGCTGCCCGAATTTACGCTCGAGGGCTATAGAAATACCTTGCGACTTGGGTCGAGTTGAGACGACTAGTACTTGAGCCATCTAGGACTTTGGTTATCTTGAATCGAGGGTTATATGTTAAAACCTAGTTGAACTTGTACCCTTGAGGAAAAGACATAAGGGCCAATGTAAACTTGTTTTCCTTGTACTTTCAACTCAAGTGTTGTTTCCGAGTATATATGCTACAAAACCTTACGATTTGAAAAGCGAGCAAGTGTTTCACGAATGTCTTCCAAATGAATTTCAATTGGTCGATTCTTAATGAACGGAACGTTTAAGTTTCGAATCCTATTCGTGTTTCAAAGTTCTCAAACTGAATTTTTATCGTAGATCTGGACTCCAAGCCTGGAGTATAATTGAACGTGAATACTTGAAGCACTATATTTTGGTGAGTGCTTCCAAATATCCGTTTGTACTTGATACATGTGTTCCTTACTTGACTTGTATGATTACATGAAAATGAATGATAGGGCAAGGGTGTACTTTACCGCACTTGCCCTAATATGACTTGTTCTTGCTATTGATTATACTTGACTTGCTTTACATGCACTTGAGATATGTCTTGCTTGGAATTCCAGAAACCCTGTGGCTAGTTAATCGAGTCGAGCCGGCAAGGGCCTGGTCGATTAGATAACAAACCCTGGGTCACTTGAAATGTCGAGTGGAGTGTCATCTCCTCGACTAAACGGTATACTCGAGTATTACCACCCGTGTTTCGTGTGGCGTGCGGGCCCGGAAAAGGGGGTTGATTGATGGACGGAGATTGGCGTGTAGTGGAGTTTTTATTTGGACTTAATATTACTTGAAAGTTGACGGAGTGTCAACTATCACTTGACCAAGCTGGAACGGAGCCGTGATATGGGTTGCTGTATCCTTACATGTGAATGTGAACCTGATATTACTTGGCTAGCTGAAGTACTATTTTCCTGATTTGACTTGTTTGCTCGCTATTTCACTATTACTTTGTCATCACTTGATTTGTTGATCAATTTGATATTTGGGAACTTCACTGAGCTTTGGTTCACCCCGTTAGTTTGTTTTCCTTACAGGGGTACGAGCGAAGCGTGAGACGTGTAAAGGCTAGCGTAGTCTAGTTGTTCTTGATTTTGTTTTGAATTTTGACTTGTACTCGCGCTATCCCTCGAATGGATTGTTTTGTACTTGGATTGTATACGCTTTGAACTAATTTGAGTATATCGAGACTTTGTACCCTGTTTCCTATCCATGTATATTATAAGCTTGAATCGTGGATGTTATTTATGGTTCATGGATGCGTATGTACGTGATTCGCGTGAGCTTGTGAGTGAGTCCTGGCGAGAGTTGGGTAGACGGTCCGCCGAACCCTTTGGTACGCCTTAGGGGGAGGTGGGGTCGTCACAGGTGGTATCAGAGCCTAGGCTGTGAATTGATCTAGATAGATTGAGTGCTTGATGTGATAGGCTAGGGTTTAATTCTTGAGCTTAGCCTTTAGCCTTGTTTTCTACGTGATGAGTACTTACTTTTGTAATGTTATTTGCAAATCTAGGTTGTGGCGGTACTGACGCCTCTGGGAGTGCTGGACCGTCCCAGCCTGCGCCTACTGACATACCGACCGAGGTGCCTACTGACGTGCCTCAGGACGCTCCTACCGACGAGCCGTATTTGGAGGGGCCTGTTTGTCGCGTGATTACATATCAGGAGGGCCCCGATGGGCCAGTGCAGCGATGATCCCCAGCGCGCAAGATCTGGCGCTGCGATTGCTGGAAGACCTACTCCTACCCCGATCGGGTAGTGCTGCGATTGCTGGAAGACCTACGATTGGCAGGTGCCAGACGGAGATTGAGCGTCTCCGGGCTACTCTCCGAGATCACGGAGCTAGGATCCGAGAGCTGGAGGCCTCGGTATTGGAGGAGCAGCAGCGGACCGATGCATTCCGCGAGCAGGCCCAGGCGACTTCCTGACGTTTCGTGCGAGTGGTTGCGGCTATTAGAGACCGGACTGGCCACATTCTGACCGAGTGTGAGGCCCTTGTGGACGATGTTCTCCAGGACTTGGCCGGAGGTGGCCAAGCGCCTGTAGCTTCTGGCGTTCCTGGTGCTCCTGGGGAGGATCCAGAGGAGGATCCTGAGGAGGACCCGGAGGAGGAGCCGAGCGCGTCCTTGGAGTCTGTGGGGTCGGCGTCTAGCCGAACCACTTGTTAGAGTTGAGGGAGCTTCTTTTGTGAGACAGTTAGGAACATAGTAGGACGACACGTTTCTTTTGTTTTGACTTAGACGTGTCGCGGTGGATGTAAATAGGGCTTTTGTTCTATGTTCCTGGGCTAGTATAGCCACTGACGTGTTTAGGTTGGCATGTATATATGACTTGTTTGCTATGTATATAAAGTGCTTGTTTCTTACGTGTTTATTTGCCTCTAATTATCTTGCTGCAACGTGATAAATAAGCCATACCTTATGCTATTTATATGTTTATAGCTGGTTAACTCTCGAAACATGGAAGATAAAAGAAGTCGGACCAAGAAAGCTAACCGAGAACGCGGTTCTAGGCGAGGCCGTGAGGGTGAACAAGCACAAGAACCGGTGCCAGAACCGAGAGAGAAGAGGCAGGCAGTGGTTGAGCCACAGCCTGAACCCCAGGCGGCAGGGGGAGATCAAGTGGCAGCTGCCATTCAACAGATGACTAACATTCTGACTCGGTTAGTGGAACAACAGGGTCAAACCCTTGTAAACCAACCTAGGGACCCTGATATGGGGCAGGATAGAGCCTTGGAGAGATTTGAAAAGTTCTCCCCACCCAAGTTTTTAGGGGGGCCAGACCCGTATGAGGCTGAGAAATGGCTGGAGGCCATGATAAATATTTTTGCTGCCCTAAACTATACCGAGGAGAGACAAGTCCAATTCGCTATTTTCCAGTTTGAGGGGCCAGCTAGGGTTTGGTGGAATGTAGTGAGGGCCAAGTGGGAGAGAGAGGGAACTGCATGGACTTGGCTAAACTTTGTACGGGACTTCAATGAAAAATACCTTCCACCCATCGTCCAGGAGGAGAGAGAGGACGATTTCATCAAACTCCGTCAGGGGATGTTGAGTGTAACTGAGTATGAGACTCAGTTTACAAAGTTGTCCAAATTTGCTTCCGAACTGATAGCTACAGAGCCGAGAAAAGTACGGAGGTTTATACAAGGATTGAATGTGGAGTTACAAGAAGCCTTAGCAGCGGTCCAAATTAATACTTTCACGGAGGTTTTGGAGAAGGCCCTGAGGATAGAGACTGTTAGGGCGCAAGTGAGAAATTTCCATGCTAAACGGAGAGGGGCACCTAGTGGAGCCCAAGGGTCAGTGCGAGGTGAACGGAGTATGCCACCTGATAAATCCGGTCGTGGGGCTGGAGGTGGACGGTTCTCGAGCACATCTAGGGGAAGTGCTCCGAGAGGAGGTGCTCAGAGGGGAGGCCAAGGTGGTAGGGGCCAAGGTAGAGGTTTTTTCCAGGGAGGCCAAACCTCCACTTCCCGAGTGACGTGTGGGTATTGTGGGAAACCGAACCACACCGAGAATGAGTGCTGGAGAAAGACTCGAAAGTGTCTGAGGTGCGGAGGTGTGGATCACCAGATAGCCAATTGTCCGCTGATCAGTGACACCCAATCGACTGCCAGGTCAAACCCAAAGCCGATTAATGCTGGAGGGGCCAGGTCGAGGGTACCGGCTAGAGTATACTCGTTGGATCAAACAACCGTGCCTGAACCAACAAAGGTGGTAGAAGGTACAATCCCTGTTTTTCACCGATTAGCTAGAATTTTGATAGACCCCGGTGCTACGCACTCTTTTGTTAATCCTGCATTTATGCTTGGAATTGATTTGAAAGTTGAAAGGTTACCTTATGACTTAGAGGTAAGAACACCTATGGATAATCAAATCTTGCTTGCGAATGAGGTATATAGGAATTGTGATATTTGGATTGGTGAACGAAAATTGATAGTTGACCTTATTAGTCTAGCCATCAAGGGGTACGATGTCATTCTAGGTATGGATTGGCTAGCTCATTATCATGCTCGAGTAGACTGTAGGATAAAAGTGGTTGAATTTTGTATACCGGGGAAGGCAACTCTAAAGTTAGACGTGAGGGGTATGATAGCCTCTTCTGCGCTTATTTCGGGCATAAGGGCTAGGAAATTGCTTCGTCGTAGGGCACGTGGATACCTAGCTTTTCTAATTAATACTCCGGGAGAAAAGACTAAGTTGGAAGACATGCCAATAATCAGTGAATACCCGGACGTATTTCCAGAGGAATTGGAGTCTCTGCCACCCGAGAGGGAGATTGAATTTAAGGTTGACCTAGTACCCGGAGCAACTCCTATTTCGAAAACCCCTTATCATATGGCACCTGCTGAGCTTAAGGAGCTAAAAGTGCAATTACAAGACTTGCTAGAACGGGGGTTTATACATGAGAGCGAATCCCCGTGGGGAGCTCCAGTGTTATTTGTTAAAAAGAATGACGGAGGTTTGAGGTTGTGTATTGACTATCGAGGGCTGAATGCAGTAACTATTAAAAATAAATATCCCTTGCCCCACATCGATGAGTTGTTTGATCAGTTACAAGGGGCCGTAGTGTTTTCTAAGTTGGACCTGCGCCAAGGGTATTATCAATTGAGAATTAGAAAGGAGGATGTGCCAAAAATGGCATTTAACACTCGGTATGGGCATTTTGAGTTCGCAGTAATGCCTTTTGGTTTAACCAATGCCCCAGCAGTATTCATGGATTTAATGCATCGAGTGTTCAAACCTTACTTGGATAGGTTTGTAGTGGTGTTCATTGATGACATCTTGGTGTATTCGAGATCAAGGGAGGAGCATGAACAACACTTGCGGATAGTGCTGCAAACCCTAAGAGAGCACCAACTGTTCGCTAAGTTCAGTAAGTGTAAATTTTGGCTGGAAAAAGTGGCGTTTCTAGGTCACATAATTTCAAAAGATGGCCTTGCTGTAGACCCGGCAAAAATGGAAGCTGTAGCCAAATGGAAGCGGCCAGAAAATCCCACAGAGGTGCGAAGTTTTCTAGGTTTAGCAGGGTACTACCGTAGATTTATAAAGGACTTCTCGAGAATTGCAGGACCCTTGACTAACTTGACTAAGAAACAGGAAAAGTATATTTGGGATGTTAAGTGTGAAAGTAGTTTCGAAGAGCTTAAGAAACAACTGATTATGGCTCCAGTTTTAGCGTTGCCTAGTGGAAATGATAGCTATACGGTTTATACCGATGCTTCAAAAGAAGGACTAAGGTGCTTGTTGATGCAGAATAGGAATGTGATTGCCTATGCATCCCGAAAGTTAAAACCTCATGAGTAGAATTACTCGACCCATGACTTGGAACTTGCAGCTGTAGTGTTCGCTTTGAAGAAATGGCGACATTATCTCTATGGTGTAACTTTTGAGGTTTATACGGATCATAAGAGCCTTAAGTATCTATTTTCTCAGAAGGAGTTAAACCTAAGACAATGTCGGTAGGTAGAGTTCTTAGAGGATTATGATTGTACAATTAACTACCATCTTGGAAAGGCCAACGTTGTAGCAAATGCTTTAAGCTGGAAAGCTCAATTAGCAAGCTCCATAGTGAGAGAGTGGAGCCTGTTAGAAGATGTCTGTGAGTAGAAATCTCGTTTGGAACCGGAGAAGGTAATTTTTGGAAATATTGAGGCAAAATCGGCATTGATGGAGCGGATCAAAGAGAGCCAAGTGAAAGATCCAATAGTGCAAAAGTGGGTGGAAAAGGTGAAGAAATGGGAGTCACCTAATTTTAACCTAAGCCCTGATGGAATCTTAAAGTTTCGAAATCGTGTCGTTGTACCTAGGGATGAGAAATTAAGGAAGGAGATTTTGGAGGAATCACACCGCTCTAGGTATACGGTGCACCCAGGGAATAATAAGATGTACCGAGATCTTAGAAGTCTGTATTGGTGGGAGAATATGAAGGCAGAGATTGCCCAGTTTGTGCAAAAGTGTCTTACGTACCAGCAGGTAAAAGCTGAGCATCAAAAGCCATCAGGTCTATTGCAGCCTTTAGAGATCCCTGAATGGAAATGGGAGCACATAACGATGGATTTTGTGTCAGGGTTACCACGAACACAAAAGGGGCATGATGCAGTTTGGGTAATAGTGGATCGATTAACTAAGACTGCACATTTCCTGCCAGTAAATATGAAATATTTCTTGGAGAAACTTGCTAAACTTTATATGGATGAGGTGGTGAGACTACACGGGGTACCAGTGAGTATTGTATCTGATAGAGACCCTAGATTCGTATCCCGATTTTGACAGAAATTACAAGAGGCTCTAGGAATTAAGTTGAGTTATAGCACAACGTATCACCCGCAAACTGATGGATAATCTGAGAGAACTATTCAAACTCTTGAGGATATGCTGAGAGCCTGTATTGTGGATTTTGGAGGAAGTTGGAGTCAATACTTGACCTTGGTTGAATTTGCATATAACAATAGTTATCATTTCACTATTCAAATGGCCCCATATGAAGCCTTGTATGGACGACGATGTCGATCCCCAATCCATTGGGATGACGTAGGGGAGAGAAAAATTATAGATCCGGCCACTATACCATGGGTTGAGGAAGCCTATGAAAAGGTAAAAGTGATCCGCCAGAGACTTCAAACCGCCCAAAGCCGTCAGAAAAGTTATGCCGATCATCGGAGAAAGGATTTGGAGTTTGAAATATGGGATAAAGTGTTCCTTCGGATCACCCCATTGAAGGGAAAGATTAGATCAGGAAAAGGGAAAAAGTTGCAACCACGCTATATAGGACCTTTCAATGTACTTCAGCGAATAGGAAACGTGGCTTATCGACTTGAGTTACCAGTTAGTTTGTCTAGGATCCATGACGTTTTCCATGTTTCTTTACTTAAGAAATACCATCCGGATCTGACTCAAATTTTGCCACCCGAAGACGTTGAACTTGACGAGTCCTTAACCTATGAAGAACGACCTGTTCAAATATTTGATCGAAAGGTGAAGGACCTGAGAAACAAGCAGATTCCTTTAGTAAAGGTTCTATGGAAGCATCATGAAGTGGAAGAAGCAACCTGGGAGCTAGAAAAGGACATGCGAGAAAAATAACCCGACCTGTTCATGACGAAAGGTATGAATTTCGAGGTAGAAATTCTTTTAAGGGGGAGAGAGTGTGAGGACCCGCAAATTTCTTATATTTTTCCTCAAAAATGCCTTTTATTTGAAATTATGATTTACTAAAGCCCTACTACCCCATTTGTTCTACAATAATAATAAATAAATCTAGAAAGTAGAGTTTCACTTTTGGTTTCAAGATTGGAGCAAAATTAGGGTTTTCGTGTTTTTCCGCCGGATGAATTTTCGGTATGGAGCAAGGATCAAATTTGGTGGTTAAAAATGACTTTTAAGTGAGAAATAAAATGTGATTAGGGGCAATGATATAAGGTTAGTGAATAGGAAGTAAAAACCCTAGTACGTGTGTTTTTAAGAAAAACGGCGCGAACCGACGGGTCCCGCGCACTATCGATTGAACGCACCACTTGACCACCACTTTCTTACCATACAAGCTTATTGATACTTGAGCAAAATATCCTCTTATTTTCAGCTAGGTTTGACCGAATGCTAAGGCTAGAATAACAAGGAAAAGAAAGAGAAAAATGAAAGGTGGTGGTGGCGACAAGTGTCGCCACCTAAGGATTTCTTGCTTGTCGCCACCTAAGGATTTCTTGACCAAGAGTTAGTCTTTCTTCTTATCTCCAAATTTTGCACCTTTCCTCTTCATTTTTTCTGTGCTTGGCCGAACAAGAGAGGGAGAGAGAGAGCAAGAAAGAGAGCCATCCTACATCTTGATTTCCATCTACAAAGTAAGAAAACAAAGAAAATAAACCGATTAAACTCACCTTTGAGTGTTTAGTTAGTGAAGTGTTGGTGAGATTTTGAAAGGAAAAGCTAAGGTTTCACTTGGTGGACACTAATCAAGGTAAGGATGCTGATTTCTCTAATTCTTACTTTCAATCTTGTGTAAATTAGCTTAGCAACTCAAGTTGGTGATGAATAACGGTTGTAGCATGTCTTGGGGGTTGTTTTCTTGTGGACATATGAGTTAGGGTTTGGGGGGAATTGCTGCCAAACTTGATGTATGATTGATATATGTTGTATATAAGATTATATAAGGAGTTTTGGTAGTGTTGGAAGTAAGAAATCAAGAAAGGTTGCACTGAAATCAACAAATTCCAGATTTCTGGAAAAATTATCCCCTTTCTGTCCGGTTTTGTAGCCTCATGATAGAGGCCGAATTGGCTTTAGGTCAAAACATGAAAGTTGTAGAGAATGGTATTTTGTAGCTGCCCAGAAAATTCAGCTCAATCGGAGCAACGCAGCTTGTGAAAAGATGAAAATACCCTTGCTGATCTAGGTCACTTTCCAGAGTTCCGCGTGGACAGTTTAGTCCTTTTGGTTGAGTTTATTCACTATAATCCGTTTGGATTTAGCCTTTTACCAAAACATGAAAGTTTCAGTGCCCTGTCTTAGCTTTGTAACGCCATCAAGAACGCCTTAAACGGACCTTGGTAGACTGAGATATGGTCACCTGAATGCAGTGTGGTCGATTAGCCGAATAGTTGAAACCAGGTTATGTGAGTTGGGAATTTGATCAGGTTACATTGAAAATTTGACTAAGTAACCTTCATGAAAGTTGTAGGCCTTCATCTTATCTTCGAAATGGTATAATCTGCGTATCAATCCGATAAGCATAGCCTCGAATATGTTATTTCCGCAAAGCCTGTCAAATCTGTCTTTTGTAATTGCATTTCCGCACTTGAAATTAGCTTAATCTTTGTTCGTGTGTTGTTGTGAGCCTATGGAATGGCTATTGAACTGAATTTGTGTTATGGATTTGTTTAGTGTACAATGTTGGGTTGGATTGAGTAAGAATGAAGCCATAAATGGCTGGAAATTAGGTAAACACAAAGGGCATGCTGCCCGAATTTACGCTCGAGGGCTATAGAAATACCTTGCGACTTGGGTCGAGTTGAGACGACTAGTACTTGAGCCATCTAGGACTTTGGTTATCTTGAATCGAGGGTTATATGTTAAAACCTAGTTGAACTTGTACCCTTGAGGAAAAGACATAAGGGCCAATGTAAACTTGTTTTCCTTGTACTTTCAACTCAAGTGTTGTTTCCGAGTATATATGCTACAAAACCTTACGATTTGAAAAGCGAGCAAGTGTTTCACGAATGTCTTCCAAATGAATTTCAATTGGTCGATTCTTAATGAACGGAACGTTTAAGTTTCGAATCCTATTCGTGTTTCAAAGTTCTCAAACTGAATTTTTATCGTAGATCTGGACTCCAAGCCTGGAGTATAATTGAACGTGAATACTTGAAGCACTATATTTTGGTGAGTGCTTCCAAATATCCGTTTGTACTTGATACATGTGTTCCTTACTTGACTTGTATGATTACATGAAAATGAATGATAGGGCAAGGGTGTACTTTACCGCACTTGCCCTAATATGACTTGTTCTTGCTATTGATTATACTTGACTTGCTTTACATGCACTTGAGATATGTCTTGCTTGGAATTCCAGAAACCCTGTGGCTAGTTAATCGAGTCGAGCCGGCAAGGGCCTGGTCGATTAGATAACAAACCCTGGGTCACTTGAAATGTCGAGTGGAGTGTCATCTCCTCGACTAAACGGTATACTCGAGTATTACCACCCGTGTTTCGTGTGGCGTGCGGGCCCGGAAAAGGGGGTTGATTGATGGACGGAGATTGGCGTGTAGTGGAGTTTTTATTTGGACTTAATATTACTTGAAAGTTGACGGAGTGTCAACTATCACTTGACCAAGCTGGAACGGAGCCGTGATATGGGTTGCTGTATCCTTACATGTGAATGTGAACCTGATATTACTTGGCTAGCTGAAGTACTATTTTCCTGATTTGACTTGTTTGCTCGCTATTTCACTATTACTTTGTCATCACTTGATTTGTTGATCAATTTGATATTTGGGAACTTCACTGAGCTTTGGTTCACCCCGTTAGTTTGTTTTCCTTACAGGGGTACGAGCGAAGCGTGAGACGTGTAAAGGCTAGCGTAGTCTAGTTGTTCTTGATTTTGTTTTGAATTTTGACTTGTACTCGCGCTATCCCTCGAATGGATTGTTTTGTACTTGGATTGTATACGCTTTGAACTAATTTGAGTATATCGAGACTTTGTACCCTGTTTCCTATCCATGTATATTATAAGCTTGAATCGTGGATGTTATTTATGGTTCATGGATGCGTATGTACGTGATTCGCGTGAGCTTGTGAGTGAGTCCTGGCGAGAGTTGGGTAGACGGTCCGCCGAACCCTTTGGTACGCCTTAGGGGGAGGTGGGGTCGTCACAGGTGGTATCAGAGCCTAGGCTGTGAATTGATCTAGATAGATTGAGTGCTTGATGTGATAGGCTAGGGTTTAATTCTTGAGCTTAGCCTTTAGCCTTGTTTTCTACGTGATGAGTACTTACTTTTGTAATGTTATTTGCAAATCTAGGTTGTGGCGGTACTGACGCCTCTGGGAGTGCTGGACCGTCCCAGCCTGCGCCTACTGACATACCGACCGAGGTGCCTACTGACGTGCCTCAGGACGCTCCTACCGACGAGCCGTATTTGGAGGGGCCTGTTTGTCGCGTGATTACATATCAGGAGGGCCCCGATGGGCCAGTGCAGCGATGATCCCCAGCGCGCAAGATCTGGCGCTGCGATTGCTGGAAGACCTACTCCTACCCCGATCGGGTAGTGCTGCGATTGCTGGAAGACCTACGATTGGCAGGTGCCAGACGGAGATTGAGCGTCTCCGGGCTACTCTCCGAGATCACGGAGCTAGGATCCGAGAGCTGGAGGCCTCGGTATTGGAGGAGCAGCAGCGGACCGATGCATTCCGCGAGCAGGCCCAGGCGACTTCCTGACGTTTCGTGCGAGTGGTTGCGGCTATTAGAGACCGGACTGGCCACATTCTGACCGAGTGTGAGGCCCTTGTGGACGATGTTCTCCAGGACTTGGCCGGAGGTGGCCAAGCGCCTGTAGCTTCTGGCGTTCCTGGTGCTCCTGGGGAGGATCCAGAGGAGGATCCTGAGGAGGACCCGGAGGAGGAGCCGAGCGCGTCCTTGGAGTCTGTGGGGTCGGCGTCTAGCCGAACCACTTGTTAGAGTTGAGGGAGCTTCTTTTGTGAGACAGTTAGGAACATAGTAGGACGACACGTTTCTTTTGTTTTGACTTAGACGTGTCGCGGTGGATGTAAATAGGGCTTTTGTTCTATGTTCCTGGGCTAGTATAGCCACTGACGTGTTTAGGTTGGCATGTATATATGACTTGTTTGCTATGTATATAAAGTGCTTGTTTCTTACGTGTTTATTTGCCTCTAATTATCTTGCTGCAACGTGATAAATAAGCCATACCTTATGCTATTTATATGTTTATAGCTGGTTAACTCTCGAAACATGGAAGATAAAAGAAGTCGGACCAAGAAAGCTAACCGAGAACGCGGTTCTAGGCGAGGCCGTGAGGGTGAACAAGCACAAGAACCGGTGCCAGAACCGAGAGAGAAGAGGCAGGCAGTGGTTGAGCCACAGCCTGAACCCCAGGCGGCAGGGGGAGATCAAGTGGCAGCTGCCATTCAACAGATGACTAACATTCTGACTCGGTTAGTGGAACAACAGGGTCAAACCCTTGTAAACCAACCTAGGGACCCTGATATGGGGCAGGATAGAGCCTTGGAGAGATTTGAAAAGTTCTCCCCACCCAAGTTTTTAGGGGGGCCAGACCCGTATGAGGCTGAGAAATGGCTGGAGGCCATGATAAATATTTTTGCTGCCCTAAACTATACCGAGGAGAGACAAGTCCAATTCGCTATTTTCCAGTTTGAGGGGCCAGCTAGGGTTTGGTGGAATGTAGTGAGGGCCAAGTGGGAGAGAGAGGGAACTGCATGGACTTGGCTAAACTTTGTACGGGACTTCAATGAAAAATACCTTCCACCCATCGTCCAGGAGGAGAGAGAGGACGATTTCATCAAACTCCGTCAGGGGATGTTGAGTGTAACTGAGTATGAGACTCAGTTTACAAAGTTGTCCAAATTTGCTTCCGAACTGATAGCTACAGAGCCGAGAAAAGTACGGAGGTTTATACAAGGATTGAATGTGGAGTTACAAGAAGCCTTAGCAGCGGTCCAAATTAATACTTTCACGGAGGTTTTGGAGAAGGCCCTGAGGATAGAGACTGTTAGGGCGCAAGTGAGAAATTTCCATGCTAAACGGAGAGGGGCACCTAGTGGAGCCCAAGGGTCAGTGCGAGGTGAACGGAGTATGCCACCTGATAAATCCGGTCGTGGGGCTGGAGGTGGACGGTTCTCGAGCACATCTAGGGGAAGTGCTCCGAGAGGAGGTGCTCAGAGGGGAGGCCAAGGTGGTAGGGGCCAAGGTAGAGGTTTTTTCCAGGGAGGCCAAACCTCCACTTCCCGAGTGACGTGTGGGTATTGTGGGAAACCGAACCACACCGAGAATGAGTGCTGGAGAAAGACTCGAAAGTGTCTGAGGTGCGGAGGTGTGGATCACCAGATAGCCAATTGTCCGCTGATCAGTGACACCCAATCGACTGCCAGGTCAAACCCAAAGCCGATTAATGCTGGAGGGGCCAGGTCGAGGGTACCGGCTAGAGTATACTCGTTGGATCAAACAACCGTGCCTGAACCAACAAAGGTGGTAGAAGGTACAATCCCTGTTTTTCACCGATTAGCTAGAATTTTGATAGACCCCGGTGCTACGCACTCTTTTGTTAATCCTGCATTTATGCTTGGAATTGATTTGAAAGTTGAAAGGTTACCTTATGACTTAGAGGTAAGAACACCTATGGATAATCAAATCTTGCTTGCGAATGAGGTATATAGGAATTGTGATATTTGGATTGGTGAACGAAAATTGATAGTTGACCTTATTAGTCTAGCCATCAAGGGGTACGATGTCATTCTAGGTATGGATTGGCTAGCTCATTATCATGCTCGAGTAGACTGTAGGATAAAAGTGGTTGAATTTTGTATACCGGGGAAGGCAACTCTAAAGTTAGACGTGAGGGGTATGATAGCCTCTTCTGCGCTTATTTCGGGCATAAGGGCTAGGAAATTGCTTCGTCGTAGGGCACGTGGATACCTAGCTTTTCTAATTAATACTCCGGGAGAAAAGACTAAGTTGGAAGACATGCCAATAATCAGTGAATACCCGGACGTATTTCCAGAGGAATTGGAGTCTCTGCCACCCGAGAGGGAGATTGAATTTAAGGTTGACCTAGTACCCGGAGCAACTCCTATTTCGAAAACCCCTTATCATATGGCACCTGCTGAGCTTAAGGAGCTAAAAGTGCAATTACAAGACTTGCTAGAACGGGGGTTTATACATGAGAGCGAATCCCCGTGGGGAGCTCCAGTGTTATTTGTTAAAAAGAATGACGGAGGTTTGAGGTTGTGTATTGACTATCGAGGGCTGAATGCAGTAACTATTAAAAATAAATATCCCTTGCCCCACATCGATGAGTTGTTTGATCAGTTACAAGGGGCCGTAGTGTTTTCTAAGTTGGACCTGCGCCAAGGGTATTATCAATTGAGAATTAGAAAGGAGGATGTGCCAAAAATGGCATTTAACACTCGGTATGGGCATTTTGAGTTCGCAGTAATGCCTTTTGGTTTAACCAATGCCCCAGCAGTATTCATGGATTTAATGCATCGAGTGTTCAAACCTTACTTGGATAGGTTTGTAGTGGTGTTCATTGATGACATCTTGGTGTATTCGAGATCAAGGGAGGAGCATGAACAACACTTGCGGATAGTGCTGCAAACCCTAAGAGAGCACCAACTGTTCGCTAAGTTCAGTAAGTGTAAATTTTGGCTGGAAAAAGTGGCGTTTCTAGGTCACATAATTTCAAAAGATGGCCTTGCTGTAGACCCGGCAAAAATGGAAGCTGTAGCCAAATGGAAGCGGCCAGAAAATCCCACAGAGGTGCGAAGTTTTCTAGGTTTAGCAGGGTACTACCGTAGATTTATAAAGGACTTCTCGAGAATTGCAGGACCCTTGACTAACTTGACTAAGAAACAGGAAAAGTATATTTGGGATGTTAAGTGTGAAAGTAGTTTCGAAGAGCTTAAGAAACAACTGATTATGGCTCCAGTTTTAGCGTTGCCTAGTGGAAATGATAGCTATACGGTTTATACCGATGCTTCAAAAGAAGGACTAAGGTGCTTGTTGATGCAGAATAGGAATGTGATTGCCTATGCATCCCGAAAGTTAAAACCTCATGAGTAGAATTACTCGACCCATGACTTGGAACTTGCAGCTGTAGTGTTCGCTTTGAAGAAATGGCGACATTATCTCTATGGTGTAACTTTTGAGGTTTATACGGATCATAAGAGCCTTAAGTATCTATTTTCTCAGAAGGAGTTAAACCTAAGACAATGTCGGTAGGTAGAGTTCTTAGAGGATTATGATTGTACAATTAACTACCATCTTGGAAAGGCCAACGTTGTAGCAAATGCTTTAAGCTGGAAAGCTCAATTAGCAAGCTCCATAGTGAGAGAGTGGAGCCTGTTAGAAGATGTCTGTGAGTAGAAATCTCGTTTGGAACCGGAGAAGGTAATTTTTGGAAATATTGAGGCAAAATCGGCATTGATGGAGCGGATCAAAGAGAGCCAAGTGAAAGATCCAATAGTGCAAAAGTGGGTGGAAAAGGTGAAGAAATGGGAGTCACCTAATTTTAACCTAAGCCCTGATGGAATCTTAAAGTTTCGAAATCGTGTCGTTGTACCTAGGGATGAGAAATTAAGGAAGGAGATTTTGGAGGAATCACACCGCTCTAGGTATACGGTGCACCCAGGGAATAATAAGATGTACCGAGATCTTAGAAGTCTGTATTGGTGGGAGAATATGAAGGCAGAGATTGCCCAGTTTGTGCAAAAGTGTCTTACGTACCAGCAGGTAAAAGCTGAGCATCAAAAGCCATCAGGTCTATTGCAGCCTTTAGAGATCCCTGAATGGAAATGGGAGCACATAACGATGGATTTTGTGTCAGGGTTACCACGAACACAAAAGGGGCATGATGCAGTTTGGGTAATAGTGGATCGATTAACTAAGACTGCACATTTCCTGCCAGTAAATATGAAATATTTCTTGGAGAAACTTGCTAAACTTTATATGGATGAGGTGGTGAGACTACACGGGGTACCAGTGAGTATTGTATCTGATAGAGACCCTAGATTCGTATCCCGATTTTGACAGAAATTACAAGAGGCTCTAGGAATTAAGTTGAGTTATAGCACAACGTATCACCCGCAAACTGATGGATAATCTGAGAGAACTATTCAAACTCTTGAGGATATGCTGAGAGCCTGTATTGTGGATTTTGGAGGAAGTTGGAGTCAATACTTGACCTTGGTTGAATTTGCATATAACAATAGTTATCATTTCACTATTCAAATGGCCCCATATGAAGCCTTGTATGGACGACGATGTCGATCCCCAATCCATTGGGATGACGTAGGGGAGAGAAAAATTATAGATCCGGCCACTATACCATGGGTTGAGGAAGCCTATGAAAAGGTAAAAGTGATCCGCCAGAGACTTCAAACCGCCCAAAGCCGTCAGAAAAGTTATGCCGATCATCGGAGAAAGGATTTGGAGTTTGAAATATGGGATAAAGTGTTCCTTCGGATCACCCCATTGAAGGGAAAGATTAGATCAGGAAAAGGGAAAAAGTTGCAACCACGCTATATAGGACCTTTCAATGTACTTCAGCGAATAGGAAACGTGGCTTATCGACTTGAGTTACCAGTTAGTTTGTCTAGGATCCATGACGTTTTCCATGTTTCTTTACTTAAGAAATACCATCCGGATCTGACTCAAATTTTGCCACCCGAAGACGTTGAACTTGACGAGTCCTTAACCTATGAAGAACGACCTGTTCAAATATTTGATCGAAAGGTGAAGGACCTGAGAAACAAGCAGATTCCTTTAGTAAAGGTTCTATGGAAGCATCATGAAGTGGAAGAAGCAACCTGGGAGCTAGAAAAGGACATGCGAGAAAAATAACCCGACCTGTTCATGACGAAAGGTATGAATTTCGAGGTAGAAATTCTTTTAAGGGGGAGAGAGTGTGAGGACCCGCAAATTTCTTATATTTTTCCTCAAAAATGCCTTTTATTTGAAATTATGATTTACTAAAGCCCTACTACCCCATTTGTTCTACAATAATAATAAATAAATCTAGAAAGTAGAGTTTCACTTTTGGTTTCAAGATTGGAGCAAAATTAGGGTTTTCGTGTTTTTCCGCCGGATGAATTTTCGGTATGGAGCAAGGATCAAATTTGGTGGTTAAAAATGACTTTTAAGTGAGAAATAAAATGTGATTAGGGGCAATGATATAAGGTTAGTGAATAGGAAGTAAAAACCCTAGTACGTGTGTTTTTAAGAAAAACGGCGCGAACCGACGGGTCCCGCGCACTATCGATTGAACGCACCACTTGACCACCACTTTCTTACCATACAAGCTTATTGATACTTGAGCAAAATATCCTCTTATTTTCAGCTAGGTTTGACCGAATGCTAAGGCTAGAATAACAAGGAAAAGAAAGAGAAAAATGAAAGGTGGTGGTGGCGACAAGTGTCGCCACCTAAGGATTTCTTGCTTGTCGCCACCTAAGGATTTCTTGACCAAGAGTTAGTCTTTCTTCTTATCTCCAAATTTTGCACCTTTCCTCTTCATTTTTTCTGTGCTTGGCCGAACAAGAGAGGGAGAGAGAGAGCAAGAAAGAGAGCCATCCTACATCTTGATTTCCATCTACAAAGTAAGAAAACAAAGAAAATAAACCGATTAAACTCACCTTTGAGTGTTTAGTTAGTGAAGTGTTGGTGAGATTTTGAAAGGAAAAGCTAAGGTTTCACTTGGTGGACACTAATCAAGGTAAGGATGCTGATTTCTCTAATTCTTACTTTCAATCTTGTGTAAATTAGCTTAGCAACTCAAGTTGGTGATGAATAACGGTTGTAGCATGTCTTGGGGGTTGTTTTCTTGTGGACATATGAGTTAGGGTTTGGGGGGAATTGCTGCCAAACTTGATGTATGATTGATATATGTTGTATATAAGATTATATAAGGAGTTTTGGTAGTGTTGGAAGTAAGAAATCAAGAAAGGTTGCACTGAAATCAACAAATTCCAGATTTCTGGAAAAATTATCCCCTTTCTGTCCGGTTTTGTAGCCTCATGATAGAGGCCGAATTGGCTTTAGGTCAAAACATGAAAGTTGTAGAGAATGGTATTTTGTAGCTGCCCAGAAAATTCAGCTCAATCGGAGCAACGCAGCTTGTGAAAAGATGAAAATACCCTTGCTGATCTAGGTCACTTTCCAGAGTTCCGCGTGGACAGTTTAGTCCTTTTGGTTGAGTTTATTCACTATAATCCGTTTGGATTTAGCCTTTTACCAAAACATGAAAGTTTCAGTGCCCTGTCTTAGCTTTGTAACGCCATCAAGAACGCCTTAAACGGACCTTGGTAGACTGAGATATGGTCACCTGAATGCAGTGTGGTCGATTAGCCGAATAGTTGAAACCAGGTTATGTGAGTTGGGAATTTGATCAGGTTACATTGAAAATTTGACTAAGTAACCTTCATGAAAGTTGTAGGCCTTCATCTTATCTTCGAAATGGTATAATCTGCGTATCAATCCGATAAGCATAGCCTCGAATATGTTATTTCCGCAAAGCCTGTCAAATCTGTCTTTTGTAATTGCATTTCCGCACTTGAAATTAGCTTAATCTTTGTTCGTGTGTTGTTGTGAGCCTATGGAATGGCTATTGAACTGAATTTGTGTTATGGATTTGTTTAGTGTACAATGTTGGGTTGGATTGAGTAAGAATGAAGCCATAAATGGCTGGAAATTAGGTAAACACAAAGGGCATGCTGCCCGAATTTACGCTCGAGGGCTATAGAAATACCTTGCGACTTGGGTCGAGTTGAGACGACTAGTACTTGAGCCATCTAGGACTTTGGTTATCTTGAATCGAGGGTTATATGTTAAAACCTAGTTGAACTTGTACCCTTGAGGAAAAGACATAAGGGCCAATGTAAACTTGTTTTCCTTGTACTTTCAACTCAAGTGTTGTTTCCGAGTATATATGCTACAAAACCTTACGATTTGAAAAGCGAGCAAGTGTTTCACGAATGTCTTCCAAATGAATTTCAATTGGTCGATTCTTAATGAACGGAACGTTTAAGTTTCGAATCCTATTCGTGTTTCAAAGTTCTCAAACTGAATTTTTATCGTAGATCTGGACTCCAAGCCTGGAGTATAATTGAACGTGAATACTTGAAGCACTATATTTTGGTGAGTGCTTCCAAATATCCGTTTGTACTTGATACATGTGTTCCTTACTTGACTTGTATGATTACATGAAAATGAATGATAGGGCAAGGGTGTACTTTACCGCACTTGCCCTAATATGACTTGTTCTTGCTATTGATTATACTTGACTTGCTTTACATGCACTTGAGATATGTCTTGCTTGGAATTCCAGAAACCCTGTGGCTAGTTAATCGAGTCGAGCCGGCAAGGGCCTGGTCGATTAGATAACAAACCCTGGGTCACTTGAAATGTCGAGTGGAGTGTCATCTCCTCGACTAAACGGTATACTCGAGTATTACCACCCGTGTTTCGTGTGGCGTGCGGGCCCGGAAAAGGGGGTTGATTGATGGACGGAGATTGGCGTGTAGTGGAGTTTTTATTTGGACTTAATATTACTTGAAAGTTGACGGAGTGTCAACTATCACTTGACCAAGCTGGAACGGAGCCGTGATATGGGTTGCTGTATCCTTACATGTGAATGTGAACCTGATATTACTTGGCTAGCTGAAGTACTATTTTCCTGATTTGACTTGTTTGCTCGCTATTTCACTATTACTTTGTCATCACTTGATTTGTTGATCAATTTGATATTTGGGAACTTCACTGAGCTTTGGTTCACCCCGTTAGTTTGTTTTCCTTACAGGGGTACGAGCGAAGCGTGAGACGTGTAAAGGCTAGCGTAGTCTAGTTGTTCTTGATTTTGTTTTGAATTTTGACTTGTACTCGCGCTATCCCTCGAATGGATTGTTTTGTACTTGGATTGTATACGCTTTGAACTAATTTGAGTATATCGAGACTTTGTACCCTGTTTCCTATCCATGTATATTATAAGCTTGAATCGTGGATGTTATTTATGGTTCATGGATGCGTATGTACGTGATTCGCGTGAGCTTGTGAGTGAGTCCTGGCGAGAGTTGGGTAGACGGTCCGCCGAACCCTTTGGTACGCCTTAGGGGGAGGTGGGGTCGTCACAGGTGGTATCAGAGCCTAGGCTGTGAATTGATCTAGATAGATTGAGTGCTTGATGTGATAGGCTAGGGTTTAATTCTTGAGCTTAGCCTTTAGCCTTGTTTTCTACGTGATGAGTACTTACTTTTGTAATGTTATTTGCAAATCTAGGTTGTGGCGGTACTGACGCCTCTGGGAGTGCTGGACCGTCCCAGCCTGCGCCTACTGACATACCGACCGAGGTGCCTACTGACGTGCCTCAGGACGCTCCTACCGACGAGCCGTATTTGGAGGGGCCTGTTTGTCGCGTGATTACATATCAGGAGGGCCCCGATGGGCCAGTGCAGCGATGATCCCCAGCGCGCAAGATCTGGCGCTGCGATTGCTGGAAGACCTACTCCTACCCCGATCGGGTAGTGCTGCGATTGCTGGAAGACCTACGATTGGCAGGTGCCAGACGGAGATTGAGCGTCTCCGGGCTACTCTCCGAGATCACGGAGCTAGGATCCGAGAGCTGGAGGCCTCGGTATTGGAGGAGCAGCAGCGGACCGATGCATTCCGCGAGCAGGCCCAGGCGACTTCCTGACGTTTCGTGCGAGTGGTTGCGGCTATTAGAGACCGGACTGGCCACATTCTGACCGAGTGTGAGGCCCTTGTGGACGATGTTCTCCAGGACTTGGCCGGAGGTGGCCAAGCGCCTGTAGCTTCTGGCGTTCCTGGTGCTCCTGGGGAGGATCCAGAGGAGGATCCTGAGGAGGACCCGGAGGAGGAGCCGAGCGCGTCCTTGGAGTCTGTGGGGTCGGCGTCTAGCCGAACCACTTGTTAGAGTTGAGGGAGCTTCTTTTGTGAGACAGTTAGGAACATAGTAGGACGACACGTTTCTTTTGTTTTGACTTAGACGTGTCGCGGTGGATGTAAATAGGGCTTTTGTTCTATGTTCCTGGGCTAGTATAGCCACTGACGTGTTTAGGTTGGCATGTATATATGACTTGTTTGCTATGTATATAAAGTGCTTGTTTCTTACGTGTTTATTTGCCTCTAATTATCTTGCTGCAACGTGATAAATAAGCCATACCTTATGCTATTTATATGTTTATAGCTGGTTAACTCTCGAAACATGGAAGATAAAAGAAGTCGGACCAAGAAAGCTAACCGAGAACGCGGTTCTAGGCGAGGCCGTGAGGGTGAACAAGCACAAGAACCGGTGCCAGAACCGAGAGAGAAGAGGCAGGCAGTGGTTGAGCCACAGCCTGAACCCCAGGCGGCAGGGGGAGATCAAGTGGCAGCTGCCATTCAACAGATGACTAACATTCTGACTCGGTTAGTGGAACAACAGGGTCAAACCCTTGTAAACCAACCTAGGGACCCTGATATGGGGCAGGATAGAGCCTTGGAGAGATTTGAAAAGTTCTCCCCACCCAAGTTTTTAGGGGGGCCAGACCCGTATGAGGCTGAGAAATGGCTGGAGGCCATGATAAATATTTTTGCTGCCCTAAACTATACCGAGGAGAGACAAGTCCAATTCGCTATTTTCCAGTTTGAGGGGCCAGCTAGGGTTTGGTGGAATGTAGTGAGGGCCAAGTGGGAGAGAGAGGGAACTGCATGGACTTGGCTAAACTTTGTACGGGACTTCAATGAAAAATACCTTCCACCCATCGTCCAGGAGGAGAGAGAGGACGATTTCATCAAACTCCGTCAGGGGATGTTGAGTGTAACTGAGTATGAGACTCAGTTTACAAAGTTGTCCAAATTTGCTTCCGAACTGATAGCTACAGAGCCGAGAAAAGTACGGAGGTTTATACAAGGATTGAATGTGGAGTTACAAGAAGCCTTAGCAGCGGTCCAAATTAATACTTTCACGGAGGTTTTGGAGAAGGCCCTGAGGATAGAGACTGTTAGGGCGCAAGTGAGAAATTTCCATGCTAAACGGAGAGGGGCACCTAGTGGAGCCCAAGGGTCAGTGCGAGGTGAACGGAGTATGCCACCTGATAAATCCGGTCGTGGGGCTGGAGGTGGACGGTTCTCGAGCACATCTAGGGGAAGTGCTCCGAGAGGAGGTGCTCAGAGGGGAGGCCAAGGTGGTAGGGGCCAAGGTAGAGGTTTTTTCCAGGGAGGCCAAACCTCCACTTCCCGAGTGACGTGTGGGTATTGTGGGAAACCGAACCACACCGAGAATGAGTGCTGGAGAAAGACTCGAAAGTGTCTGAGGTGCGGAGGTGTGGATCACCAGATAGCCAATTGTCCGCTGATCAGTGACACCCAATCGACTGCCAGGTCAAACCCAAAGCCGATTAATGCTGGAGGGGCCAGGTCGAGGGTACCGGCTAGAGTATACTCGTTGGATCAAACAACCGTGCCTGAACCAACAAAGGTGGTAGAAGGTACAATCCCTGTTTTTCACCGATTAGCTAGAATTTTGATAGACCCCGGTGCTACGCACTCTTTTGTTAATCCTGCATTTATGCTTGGAATTGATTTGAAAGTTGAAAGGTTACCTTATGACTTAGAGGTAAGAACACCTATGGATAATCAAATCTTGCTTGCGAATGAGGTATATAGGAATTGTGATATTTGGATTGGTGAACGAAAATTGATAGTTGACCTTATTAGTCTAGCCATCAAGGGGTACGATGTCATTCTAGGTATGGATTGGCTAGCTCATTATCATGCTCGAGTAGACTGTAGGATAAAAGTGGTTGAATTTTGTATACCGGGGAAGGCAACTCTAAAGTTAGACGTGAGGGGTATGATAGCCTCTTCTGCGCTTATTTCGGGCATAAGGGCTAGGAAATTGCTTCGTCGTAGGGCACGTGGATACCTAGCTTTTCTAATTAATACTCCGGGAGAAAAGACTAAGTTGGAAGACATGCCAATAATCAGTGAATACCCGGACGTATTTCCAGAGGAATTGGAGTCTCTGCCACCCGAGAGGGAGATTGAATTTAAGGTTGACCTAGTACCCGGAGCAACTCCTATTTCGAAAACCCCTTATCATATGGCACCTGCTGAGCTTAAGGAGCTAAAAGTGCAATTACAAGACTTGCTAGAACGGGGGTTTATACATGAGAGCGAATCCCCGTGGGGAGCTCCAGTGTTATTTGTTAAAAAGAATGACGGAGGTTTGAGGTTGTGTATTGACTATCGAGGGCTGAATGCAGTAACTATTAAAAATAAATATCCCTTGCCCCACATCGATGAGTTGTTTGATCAGTTACAAGGGGCCGTAGTGTTTTCTAAGTTGGACCTGCGCCAAGGGTATTATCAATTGAGAATTAGAAAGGAGGATGTGCCAAAAATGGCATTTAACACTCGGTATGGGCATTTTGAGTTCGCAGTAATGCCTTTTGGTTTAACCAATGCCCCAGCAGTATTCATGGATTTAATGCATCGAGTGTTCAAACCTTACTTGGATAGGTTTGTAGTGGTGTTCATTGATGACATCTTGGTGTATTCGAGATCAAGGGAGGAGCATGAACAACACTTGCGGATAGTGCTGCAAACCCTAAGAGAGCACCAACTGTTCGCTAAGTTCAGTAAGTGTAAATTTTGGCTGGAAAAAGTGGCGTTTCTAGGTCACATAATTTCAAAAGATGGCCTTGCTGTAGACCCGGCAAAAATGGAAGCTGTAGCCAAATGGAAGCGGCCAGAAAATCCCACAGAGGTGCGAAGTTTTCTAGGTTTAGCAGGGTACTACCGTAGATTTATAAAGGACTTCTCGAGAATTGCAGGACCCTTGACTAACTTGACTAAGAAACAGGAAAAGTATATTTGGGATGTTAAGTGTGAAAGTAGTTTCGAAGAGCTTAAGAAACAACTGATTATGGCTCCAGTTTTAGCGTTGCCTAGTGGAAATGATAGCTATACGGTTTATACCGATGCTTCAAAAGAAGGACTAAGGTGCTTGTTGATGCAGAATAGGAATGTGATTGCCTATGCATCCCGAAAGTTAAAACCTCATGAGTAGAATTACTCGACCCATGACTTGGAACTTGCAGCTGTAGTGTTCGCTTTGAAGAAATGGCGACATTATCTCTATGGTGTAACTTTTGAGGTTTATACGGATCATAAGAGCCTTAAGTATCTATTTTCTCAGAAGGAGTTAAACCTAAGACAATGTCGGTAGGTAGAGTTCTTAGAGGATTATGATTGTACAATTAACTACCATCTTGGAAAGGCCAACGTTGTAGCAAATGCTTTAAGCTGGAAAGCTCAATTAGCAAGCTCCATAGTGAGAGAGTGGAGCCTGTTAGAAGATGTCTGTGAGTAGAAATCTCGTTTGGAACCGGAGAAGGTAATTTTTGGAAATATTGAGGCAAAATCGGCATTGATGGAGCGGATCAAAGAGAGCCAAGTGAAAGATCCAATAGTGCAAAAGTGGGTGGAAAAGGTGAAGAAATGGGAGTCACCTAATTTTAACCTAAGCCCTGATGGAATCTTAAAGTTTCGAAATCGTGTCGTTGTACCTAGGGATGAGAAATTAAGGAAGGAGATTTTGGAGGAATCACACCGCTCTAGGTATACGGTGCACCCAGGGAATAATAAGATGTACCGAGATCTTAGAAGTCTGTATTGGTGGGAGAATATGAAGGCAGAGATTGCCCAGTTTGTGCAAAAGTGTCTTACGTACCAGCAGGTAAAAGCTGAGCATCAAAAGCCATCAGGTCTATTGCAGCCTTTAGAGATCCCTGAATGGAAATGGGAGCACATAACGATGGATTTTGTGTCAGGGTTACCACGAACACAAAAGGGGCATGATGCAGTTTGGGTAATAGTGGATCGATTAACTAAGACTGCACATTTCCTGCCAGTAAATATGAAATATTTCTTGGAGAAACTTGCTAAACTTTATATGGATGAGGTGGTGAGACTACACGGGGTACCAGTGAGTATTGTATCTGATAGAGACCCTAGATTCGTATCCCGATTTTGACAGAAATTACAAGAGGCTCTAGGAATTAAGTTGAGTTATAGCACAACGTATCACCCGCAAACTGATGGATAATCTGAGAGAACTATTCAAACTCTTGAGGATATGCTGAGAGCCTGTATTGTGGATTTTGGAGGAAGTTGGAGTCAATACTTGACCTTGGTTGAATTTGCATATAACAATAGTTATCATTTCACTATTCAAATGGCCCCATATGAAGCCTTGTATGGACGACGATGTCGATCCCCAATCCATTGGGATGACGTAGGGGAGAGAAAAATTATAGATCCGGCCACTATACCATGGGTTGAGGAAGCCTATGAAAAGGTAAAAGTGATCCGCCAGAGACTTCAAACCGCCCAAAGCCGTCAGAAAAGTTATGCCGATCATCGGAGAAAGGATTTGGAGTTTGAAATATGGGATAAAGTGTTCCTTCGGATCACCCCATTGAAGGGAAAGATTAGATCAGGAAAAGGGAAAAAGTTGCAACCACGCTATATAGGACCTTTCAATGTACTTCAGCGAATAGGAAACGTGGCTTATCGACTTGAGTTACCAGTTAGTTTGTCTAGGATCCATGACGTTTTCCATGTTTCTTTACTTAAGAAATACCATCCGGATCTGACTCAAATTTTGCCACCCGAAGACGTTGAACTTGACGAGTCCTTAACCTATGAAGAACGACCTGTTCAAATATTTGATCGAAAGGTGAAGGACCTGAGAAACAAGCAGATTCCTTTAGTAAAGGTTCTATGGAAGCATCATGAAGTGGAAGAAGCAACCTGGGAGCTAGAAAAGGACATGCGAGAAAAATAACCCGACCTGTTCATGACGAAAGGTATGAATTTCGAGGTAGAAATTCTTTTAAGGGGGAGAGAGTGTGAGGACCCGCAAATTTCTTATATTTTTCCTCAAAAATGCCTTTTATTTGAAATTATGATTTACTAAAGCCCTACTACCCCATTTGTTCTACAATAATAATAAATAAATCTAGAAAGTAGAGTTTCACTTTTGGTTTCAAGATTGGAGCAAAATTAGGGTTTTCGTGTTTTTCCGCCGGATGAATTTTCGGTATGGAGCAAGGATCAAATTTGGTGGTTAAAAATGACTTTTAAGTGAGAAATAAAATGTGATTAGGGGCAATGATATAAGGTTAGTGAATAGGAAGTAAAAACCCTAGTACGTGTGTTTTTAAGAAAAACGGCGCGAACCGACGGGTCCCGCGCACTATCGATTGAACGCACCACTTGACCACCACTTTCTTACCATACAAGCTTATTGATACTTGAGCAAAATATCCTCTTATTTTCAGCTAGGTTTGACCGAATGCTAAGGCTAGAATAACAAGGAAAAGAAAGAGAAAAATGAAAGGTGGTGGTGGCGACAAGTGTCGCCACCTAAGGATTTCTTGCTTGTCGCCACCTAAGGATTTCTTGACCAAGAGTTAGTCTTTCTTCTTATCTCCAAATTTTGCACCTTTCCTCTTCATTTTTTCTGTGCTTGGCCGAACAAGAGAGGGAGAGAGAGAGCAAGAAAGAGAGCCATCCTACATCTTGATTTCCATCTACAAAGTAAGAAAACAAAGAAAATAAACCGATTAAACTCACCTTTGAGTGTTTAGTTAGTGAAGTGTTGGTGAGATTTTGAAAGGAAAAGCTAAGGTTTCACTTGGTGGACACTAATCAAGGTAAGGATGCTGATTTCTCTAATTCTTACTTTCAATCTTGTGTAAATTAGCTTAGCAACTCAAGTTGGTGATGAATAACGGTTGTAGCATGTCTTGGGGGTTGTTTTCTTGTGGACATATGAGTTAGGGTTTGGGGGGAATTGCTGCCAAACTTGATGTATGATTGATATATGTTGTATATAAGATTATATAAGGAGTTTTGGTAGTGTTGGAAGTAAGAAATCAAGAAAGGTTGCACTGAAATCAACAAATTCCAGATTTCTGGAAAAATTATCCCCTTTCTGTCCGGTTTTGTAGCCTCATGATAGAGGCCGAATTGGCTTTAGGTCAAAACATGAAAGTTGTAGAGAATGGTATTTTGTAGCTGCCCAGAAAATTCAGCTCAATCGGAGCAACGCAGCTTGTGAAAAGATGAAAATACCCTTGCTGATCTAGGTCACTTTCCAGAGTTCCGCGTGGACAGTTTAGTCCTTTTGGTTGAGTTTATTCACTATAATCCGTTTGGATTTAGCCTTTTACCAAAACATGAAAGTTTCAGTGCCCTGTCTTAGCTTTGTAACGCCATCAAGAACGCCTTAAACGGACCTTGGTAGACTGAGATATGGTCACCTGAATGCAGTGTGGTCGATTAGCCGAATAGTTGAAACCAGGTTATGTGAGTTGGGAATTTGATCAGGTTACATTGAAAATTTGACTAAGTAACCTTCATGAAAGTTGTAGGCCTTCATCTTATCTTCGAAATGGTATAATCTGCGTATCAATCCGATAAGCATAGCCTCGAATATGTTATTTCCGCAAAGCCTGTCAAATCTGTCTTTTGTAATTGCATTTCCGCACTTGAAATTAGCTTAATCTTTGTTCGTGTGTTGTTGTGAGCCTATGGAATGGCTATTGAACTGAATTTGTGTTATGGATTTGTTTAGTGTACAATGTTGGGTTGGATTGAGTAAGAATGAAGCCATAAATGGCTGGAAATTAGGTAAACACAAAGGGCATGCTGCCCGAATTTACGCTCGAGGGCTATAGAAATACCTTGCGACTTGGGTCGAGTTGAGACGACTAGTACTTGAGCCATCTAGGACTTTGGTTATCTTGAATCGAGGGTTATATGTTAAAACCTAGTTGAACTTGTACCCTTGAGGAAAAGACATAAGGGCCAATGTAAACTTGTTTTCCTTGTACTTTCAACTCAAGTGTTGTTTCCGAGTATATATGCTACAAAACCTTACGATTTGAAAAGCGAGCAAGTGTTTCACGAATGTCTTCCAAATGAATTTCAATTGGTCGATTCTTAATGAACGGAACGTTTAAGTTTCGAATCCTATTCGTGTTTCAAAGTTCTCAAACTGAATTTTTATCGTAGATCTGGACTCCAAGCCTGGAGTATAATTGAACGTGAATACTTGAAGCACTATATTTTGGTGAGTGCTTCCAAATATCCGTTTGTACTTGATACATGTGTTCCTTACTTGACTTGTATGATTACATGAAAATGAATGATAGGGCAAGGGTGTACTTTACCGCACTTGCCCTAATATGACTTGTTCTTGCTATTGATTATACTTGACTTGCTTTACATGCACTTGAGATATGTCTTGCTTGGAATTCCAGAAACCCTGTGGCTAGTTAATCGAGTCGAGCCGGCAAGGGCCTGGTCGATTAGATAACAAACCCTGGGTCACTTGAAATGTCGAGTGGAGTGTCATCTCCTCGACTAAACGGTATACTCGAGTATTACCACCCGTGTTTCGTGTGGCGTGCGGGCCCGGAAAAGGGGGTTGATTGATGGACGGAGATTGGCGTGTAGTGGAGTTTTTATTTGGACTTAATATTACTTGAAAGTTGACGGAGTGTCAACTATCACTTGACCAAGCTGGAACGGAGCCGTGATATGGGTTGCTGTATCCTTACATGTGAATGTGAACCTGATATTACTTGGCTAGCTGAAGTACTATTTTCCTGATTTGACTTGTTTGCTCGCTATTTCACTATTACTTTGTCATCACTTGATTTGTTGATCAATTTGATATTTGGGAACTTCACTGAGCTTTGGTTCACCCCGTTAGTTTGTTTTCCTTACAGGGGTACGAGCGAAGCGTGAGACGTGTAAAGGCTAGCGTAGTCTAGTTGTTCTTGATTTTGTTTTGAATTTTGACTTGTACTCGCGCTATCCCTCGAATGGATTGTTTTGTACTTGGATTGTATACGCTTTGAACTAATTTGAGTATATCGAGACTTTGTACCCTGTTTCCTATCCATGTATATTATAAGCTTGAATCGTGGATGTTATTTATGGTTCATGGATGCGTATGTACGTGATTCGCGTGAGCTTGTGAGTGAGTCCTGGCGAGAGTTGGGTAGACGGTCCGCCGAACCCTTTGGTACGCCTTAGGGGGAGGTGGGGTCGTCACAGGTGGTATCAGAGCCTAGGCTGTGAATTGATCTAGATAGATTGAGTGCTTGATGTGATAGGCTAGGGTTTAATTCTTGAGCTTAGCCTTTAGCCTTGTTTTCTACGTGATGAGTACTTACTTTTGTAATGTTATTTGCAAATCTAGGTTGTGGCGGTACTGACGCCTCTGGGAGTGCTGGACCGTCCCAGCCTGCGCCTACTGACATACCGACCGAGGTGCCTACTGACGTGCCTCAGGACGCTCCTACCGACGAGCCGTATTTGGAGGGGCCTGTTTGTCGCGTGATTACATATCAGGAGGGCCCCGATGGGCCAGTGCAGCGATGATCCCCAGCGCGCAAGATCTGGCGCTGCGATTGCTGGAAGACCTACTCCTACCCCGATCGGGTAGTGCTGCGATTGCTGGAAGACCTACGATTGGCAGGTGCCAGACGGAGATTGAGCGTCTCCGGGCTACTCTCCGAGATCACGGAGCTAGGATCCGAGAGCTGGAGGCCTCGGTATTGGAGGAGCAGCAGCGGACCGATGCATTCCGCGAGCAGGCCCAGGCGACTTCCTGACGTTTCGTGCGAGTGGTTGCGGCTATTAGAGACCGGACTGGCCACATTCTGACCGAGTGTGAGGCCCTTGTGGACGATGTTCTCCAGGACTTGGCCGGAGGTGGCCAAGCGCCTGTAGCTTCTGGCGTTCCTGGTGCTCCTGGGGAGGATCCAGAGGAGGATCCTGAGGAGGACCCGGAGGAGGAGCCGAGCGCGTCCTTGGAGTCTGTGGGGTCGGCGTCTAGCCGAACCACTTGTTAGAGTTGAGGGAGCTTCTTTTGTGAGACAGTTAGGAACATAGTAGGACGACACGTTTCTTTTGTTTTGACTTAGACGTGTCGCGGTGGATGTAAATAGGGCTTTTGTTCTATGTTCCTGGGCTAGTATAGCCACTGACGTGTTTAGGTTGGCATGTATATATGACTTGTTTGCTATGTATATAAAGTGCTTGTTTCTTACGTGTTTATTTGCCTCTAATTATCTTGCTGCAACGTGATAAATAAGCCATACCTTATGCTATTTATATGTTTATAGCTGGTTAACTCTCGAAACATGGAAGATAAAAGAAGTCGGACCAAGAAAGCTAACCGAGAACGCGGTTCTAGGCGAGGCCGTGAGGGTGAACAAGCACAAGAACCGGTGCCAGAACCGAGAGAGAAGAGGCAGGCAGTGGTTGAGCCACAGCCTGAACCCCAGGCGGCAGGGGGAGATCAAGTGGCAGCTGCCATTCAACAGATGACTAACATTCTGACTCGGTTAGTGGAACAACAGGGTCAAACCCTTGTAAACCAACCTAGGGACCCTGATATGGGGCAGGATAGAGCCTTGGAGAGATTTGAAAAGTTCTCCCCACCCAAGTTTTTAGGGGGGCCAGACCCGTATGAGGCTGAGAAATGGCTGGAGGCCATGATAAATATTTTTGCTGCCCTAAACTATACCGAGGAGAGACAAGTCCAATTCGCTATTTTCCAGTTTGAGGGGCCAGCTAGGGTTTGGTGGAATGTAGTGAGGGCCAAGTGGGAGAGAGAGGGAACTGCATGGACTTGGCTAAACTTTGTACGGGACTTCAATGAAAAATACCTTCCACCCATCGTCCAGGAGGAGAGAGAGGACGATTTCATCAAACTCCGTCAGGGGATGTTGAGTGTAACTGAGTATGAGACTCAGTTTACAAAGTTGTCCAAATTTGCTTCCGAACTGATAGCTACAGAGCCGAGAAAAGTACGGAGGTTTATACAAGGATTGAATGTGGAGTTACAAGAAGCCTTAGCAGCGGTCCAAATTAATACTTTCACGGAGGTTTTGGAGAAGGCCCTGAGGATAGAGACTGTTAGGGCGCAAGTGAGAAATTTCCATGCTAAACGGAGAGGGGCACCTAGTGGAGCCCAAGGGTCAGTGCGAGGTGAACGGAGTATGCCACCTGATAAATCCGGTCGTGGGGCTGGAGGTGGACGGTTCTCGAGCACATCTAGGGGAAGTGCTCCGAGAGGAGGTGCTCAGAGGGGAGGCCAAGGTGGTAGGGGCCAAGGTAGAGGTTTTTTCCAGGGAGGCCAAACCTCCACTTCCCGAGTGACGTGTGGGTATTGTGGGAAACCGAACCACACCGAGAATGAGTGCTGGAGAAAGACTCGAAAGTGTCTGAGGTGCGGAGGTGTGGATCACCAGATAGCCAATTGTCCGCTGATCAGTGACACCCAATCGACTGCCAGGTCAAACCCAAAGCCGATTAATGCTGGAGGGGCCAGGTCGAGGGTACCGGCTAGAGTATACTCGTTGGATCAAACAACCGTGCCTGAACCAACAAAGGTGGTAGAAGGTACAATCCCTGTTTTTCACCGATTAGCTAGAATTTTGATAGACCCCGGTGCTACGCACTCTTTTGTTAATCCTGCATTTATGCTTGGAATTGATTTGAAAGTTGAAAGGTTACCTTATGACTTAGAGGTAAGAACACCTATGGATAATCAAATCTTGCTTGCGAATGAGGTATATAGGAATTGTGATATTTGGATTGGTGAACGAAAATTGATAGTTGACCTTATTAGTCTAGCCATCAAGGGGTACGATGTCATTCTAGGTATGGATTGGCTAGCTCATTATCATGCTCGAGTAGACTGTAGGATAAAAGTGGTTGAATTTTGTATACCGGGGAAGGCAACTCTAAAGTTAGACGTGAGGGGTATGATAGCCTCTTCTGCGCTTATTTCGGGCATAAGGGCTAGGAAATTGCTTCGTCGTAGGGCACGTGGATACCTAGCTTTTCTAATTAATACTCCGGGAGAAAAGACTAAGTTGGAAGACATGCCAATAATCAGTGAATACCCGGACGTATTTCCAGAGGAATTGGAGTCTCTGCCACCCGAGAGGGAGATTGAATTTAAGGTTGACCTAGTACCCGGAGCAACTCCTATTTCGAAAACCCCTTATCATATGGCACCTGCTGAGCTTAAGGAGCTAAAAGTGCAATTACAAGACTTGCTAGAACGGGGGTTTATACATGAGAGCGAATCCCCGTGGGGAGCTCCAGTGTTATTTGTTAAAAAGAATGACGGAGGTTTGAGGTTGTGTATTGACTATCGAGGGCTGAATGCAGTAACTATTAAAAATAAATATCCCTTGCCCCACATCGATGAGTTGTTTGATCAGTTACAAGGGGCCGTAGTGTTTTCTAAGTTGGACCTGCGCCAAGGGTATTATCAATTGAGAATTAGAAAGGAGGATGTGCCAAAAATGGCATTTAACACTCGGTATGGGCATTTTGAGTTCGCAGTAATGCCTTTTGGTTTAACCAATGCCCCAGCAGTATTCATGGATTTAATGCATCGAGTGTTCAAACCTTACTTGGATAGGTTTGTAGTGGTGTTCATTGATGACATCTTGGTGTATTCGAGATCAAGGGAGGAGCATGAACAACACTTGCGGATAGTGCTGCAAACCCTAAGAGAGCACCAACTGTTCGCTAAGTTCAGTAAGTGTAAATTTTGGCTGGAAAAAGTGGCGTTTCTAGGTCACATAATTTCAAAAGATGGCCTTGCTGTAGACCCGGCAAAAATGGAAGCTGTAGCCAAATGGAAGCGGCCAGAAAATCCCACAGAGGTGCGAAGTTTTCTAGGTTTAGCAGGGTACTACCGTAGATTTATAAAGGACTTCTCGAGAATTGCAGGACCCTTGACTAACTTGACTAAGAAACAGGAAAAGTATATTTGGGATGTTAAGTGTGAAAGTAGTTTCGAAGAGCTTAAGAAACAACTGATTATGGCTCCAGTTTTAGCGTTGCCTAGTGGAAATGATAGCTATACGGTTTATACCGATGCTTCAAAAGAAGGACTAAGGTGCTTGTTGATGCAGAATAGGAATGTGATTGCCTATGCATCCCGAAAGTTAAAACCTCATGAGTAGAATTACTCGACCCATGACTTGGAACTTGCAGCTGTAGTGTTCGCTTTGAAGAAATGGCGACATTATCTCTATGGTGTAACTTTTGAGGTTTATACGGATCATAAGAGCCTTAAGTATCTATTTTCTCAGAAGGAGTTAAACCTAAGACAATGTCGGTAGGTAGAGTTCTTAGAGGATTATGATTGTACAATTAACTACCATCTTGGAAAGGCCAACGTTGTAGCAAATGCTTTAAGCTGGAAAGCTCAATTAGCAAGCTCCATAGTGAGAGAGTGGAGCCTGTTAGAAGATGTCTGTGAGTAGAAATCTCGTTTGGAACCGGAGAAGGTAATTTTTGGAAATATTGAGGCAAAATCGGCATTGATGGAGCGGATCAAAGAGAGCCAAGTGAAAGATCCAATAGTGCAAAAGTGGGTGGAAAAGGTGAAGAAATGGGAGTCACCTAATTTTAACCTAAGCCCTGATGGAATCTTAAAGTTTCGAAATCGTGTCGTTGTACCTAGGGATGAGAAATTAAGGAAGGAGATTTTGGAGGAATCACACCGCTCTAGGTATACGGTGCACCCAGGGAATAATAAGATGTACCGAGATCTTAGAAGTCTGTATTGGTGGGAGAATATGAAGGCAGAGATTGCCCAGTTTGTGCAAAAGTGTCTTACGTACCAGCAGGTAAAAGCTGAGCATCAAAAGCCATCAGGTCTATTGCAGCCTTTAGAGATCCCTGAATGGAAATGGGAGCACATAACGATGGATTTTGTGTCAGGGTTACCACGAACACAAAAGGGGCATGATGCAGTTTGGGTAATAGTGGATCGATTAACTAAGACTGCACATTTCCTGCCAGTAAATATGAAATATTTCTTGGAGAAACTTGCTAAACTTTATATGGATGAGGTGGTGAGACTACACGGGGTACCAGTGAGTATTGTATCTGATAGAGACCCTAGATTCGTATCCCGATTTTGACAGAAATTACAAGAGGCTCTAGGAATTAAGTTGAGTTATAGCACAACGTATCACCCGCAAACTGATGGATAATCTGAGAGAACTATTCAAACTCTTGAGGATATGCTGAGAGCCTGTATTGTGGATTTTGGAGGAAGTTGGAGTCAATACTTGACCTTGGTTGAATTTGCATATAACAATAGTTATCATTTCACTATTCAAATGGCCCCATATGAAGCCTTGTATGGACGACGATGTCGATCCCCAATCCATTGGGATGACGTAGGGGAGAGAAAAATTATAGATCCGGCCACTATACCATGGGTTGAGGAAGCCTATGAAAAGGTAAAAGTGATCCGCCAGAGACTTCAAACCGCCCAAAGCCGTCAGAAAAGTTATGCCGATCATCGGAGAAAGGATTTGGAGTTTGAAATATGGGATAAAGTGTTCCTTCGGATCACCCCATTGAAGGGAAAGATTAGATCAGGAAAAGGGAAAAAGTTGCAACCACGCTATATAGGACCTTTCAATGTACTTCAGCGAATAGGAAACGTGGCTTATCGACTTGAGTTACCAGTTAGTTTGTCTAGGATCCATGACGTTTTCCATGTTTCTTTACTTAAGAAATACCATCCGGATCTGACTCAAATTTTGCCACCCGAAGACGTTGAACTTGACGAGTCCTTAACCTATGAAGAACGACCTGTTCAAATATTTGATCGAAAGGTGAAGGACCTGAGAAACAAGCAGATTCCTTTAGTAAAGGTTCTATGGAAGCATCATGAAGTGGAAGAAGCAACCTGGGAGCTAGAAAAGGACATGCGAGAAAAATAACCCGACCTGTTCATGACGAAAGGTATGAATTTCGAGGTAGAAATTCTTTTAAGGGGGAGAGAGTGTGAGGACCCGCAAATTTCTTATATTTTTCCTCAAAAATGCCTTTTATTTGAAATTATGATTTACTAAAGCCCTACTACCCCATTTGTTCTACAATAATAATAAATAAATCTAGAAAGTAGAGTTTCACTTTTGGTTTCAAGATTGGAGCAAAATTAGGGTTTTCGTGTTTTTCCGCCGGATGAATTTTCGGTATGGAGCAAGGATCAAATTTGGTGGTTAAAAATGACTTTTAAGTGAGAAATAAAATGTGATTAGGGGCAATGATATAAGGTTAGTGAATAGGAAGTAAAAACCCTAGTACGTGTGTTTTTAAGAAAAACGGCGCGAACCGACGGGTCCCGCGCACTATCGATTGAACGCACCACTTGACCACCACTTTCTTACCATACAAGCTTATTGATACTTGAGCAAAATATCCTCTTATTTTCAGCTAGGTTTGACCGAATGCTAAGGCTAGAATAACAAGGAAAAGAAAGAGAAAAATGAAAGGTGGTGGTGGCGACAAGTGTCGCCACCTAAGGATTTCTTGCTTGTCGCCACCTAAGGATTTCTTGACCAAGAGTTAGTCTTTCTTCTTATCTCCAAATTTTGCACCTTTCCTCTTCATTTTTTCTGTGCTTGGCCGAACAAGAGAGGGAGAGAGAGAGCAAGAAAGAGAGCCATCCTACATCTTGATTTCCATCTACAAAGTAAGAAAACAAAGAAAATAAACCGATTAAACTCACCTTTGAGTGTTTAGTTAGTGAAGTGTTGGTGAGATTTTGAAAGGAAAAGCTAAGGTTTCACTTGGTGGACACTAATCAAGGTAAGGATGCTGATTTCTCTAATTCTTACTTTCAATCTTGTGTAAATTAGCTTAGCAACTCAAGTTGGTGATGAATAACGGTTGTAGCATGTCTTGGGGGTTGTTTTCTTGTGGACATATGAGTTAGGGTTTGGGGGGAATTGCTGCCAAACTTGATGTATGATTGATATATGTTGTATATAAGATTATATAAGGAGTTTTGGTAGTGTTGGAAGTAAGAAATCAAGAAAGGTTGCACTGAAATCAACAAATTCCAGATTTCTGGAAAAATTATCCCCTTTCTGTCCGGTTTTGTAGCCTCATGATAGAGGCCGAATTGGCTTTAGGTCAAAACATGAAAGTTGTAGAGAATGGTATTTTGTAGCTGCCCAGAAAATTCAGCTCAATCGGAGCAACGCAGCTTGTGAAAAGATGAAAATACCCTTGCTGATCTAGGTCACTTTCCAGAGTTCCGCGTGGACAGTTTAGTCCTTTTGGTTGAGTTTATTCACTATAATCCGTTTGGATTTAGCCTTTTACCAAAACATGAAAGTTTCAGTGCCCTGTCTTAGCTTTGTAACGCCATCAAGAACGCCTTAAACGGACCTTGGTAGACTGAGATATGGTCACCTGAATGCAGTGTGGTCGATTAGCCGAATAGTTGAAACCAGGTTATGTGAGTTGGGAATTTGATCAGGTTACATTGAAAATTTGACTAAGTAACCTTCATGAAAGTTGTAGGCCTTCATCTTATCTTCGAAATGGTATAATCTGCGTATCAATCCGATAAGCATAGCCTCGAATATGTTATTTCCGCAAAGCCTGTCAAATCTGTCTTTTGTAATTGCATTTCCGCACTTGAAATTAGCTTAATCTTTGTTCGTGTGTTGTTGTGAGCCTATGGAATGGCTATTGAACTGAATTTGTGTTATGGATTTGTTTAGTGTACAATGTTGGGTTGGATTGAGTAAGAATGAAGCCATAAATGGCTGGAAATTAGGTAAACACAAAGGGCATGCTGCCCGAATTTACGCTCGAGGGCTATAGAAATACCTTGCGACTTGGGTCGAGTTGAGACGACTAGTACTTGAGCCATCTAGGACTTTGGTTATCTTGAATCGAGGGTTATATGTTAAAACCTAGTTGAACTTGTACCCTTGAGGAAAAGACATAAGGGCCAATGTAAACTTGTTTTCCTTGTACTTTCAACTCAAGTGTTGTTTCCGAGTATATATGCTACAAAACCTTACGATTTGAAAAGCGAGCAAGTGTTTCACGAATGTCTTCCAAATGAATTTCAATTGGTCGATTCTTAATGAACGGAACGTTTAAGTTTCGAATCCTATTCGTGTTTCAAAGTTCTCAAACTGAATTTTTATCGTAGATCTGGACTCCAAGCCTGGAGTATAATTGAACGTGAATACTTGAAGCACTATATTTTGGTGAGTGCTTCCAAATATCCGTTTGTACTTGATACATGTGTTCCTTACTTGACTTGTATGATTACATGAAAATGAATGATAGGGCAAGGGTGTACTTTACCGCACTTGCCCTAATATGACTTGTTCTTGCTATTGATTATACTTGACTTGCTTTACATGCACTTGAGATATGTCTTGCTTGGAATTCCAGAAACCCTGTGGCTAGTTAATCGAGTCGAGCCGGCAAGGGCCTGGTCGATTAGATAACAAACCCTGGGTCACTTGAAATGTCGAGTGGAGTGTCATCTCCTCGACTAAACGGTATACTCGAGTATTACCACCCGTGTTTCGTGTGGCGTGCGGGCCCGGAAAAGGGGGTTGATTGATGGACGGAGATTGGCGTGTAGTGGAGTTTTTATTTGGACTTAATATTACTTGAAAGTTGACGGAGTGTCAACTATCACTTGACCAAGCTGGAACGGAGCCGTGATATGGGTTGCTGTATCCTTACATGTGAATGTGAACCTGATATTACTTGGCTAGCTGAAGTACTATTTTCCTGATTTGACTTGTTTGCTCGCTATTTCACTATTACTTTGTCATCACTTGATTTGTTGATCAATTTGATATTTGGGAACTTCACTGAGCTTTGGTTCACCCCGTTAGTTTGTTTTCCTTACAGGGGTACGAGCGAAGCGTGAGACGTGTAAAGGCTAGCGTAGTCTAGTTGTTCTTGATTTTGTTTTGAATTTTGACTTGTACTCGCGCTATCCCTCGAATGGATTGTTTTGTACTTGGATTGTATACGCTTTGAACTAATTTGAGTATATCGAGACTTTGTACCCTGTTTCCTATCCATGTATATTATAAGCTTGAATCGTGGATGTTATTTATGGTTCATGGATGCGTATGTACGTGATTCGCGTGAGCTTGTGAGTGAGTCCTGGCGAGAGTTGGGTAGACGGTCCGCCGAACCCTTTGGTACGCCTTAGGGGGAGGTGGGGTCGTCACAGGTGGTATCAGAGCCTAGGCTGTGAATTGATCTAGATAGATTGAGTGCTTGATGTGATAGGCTAGGGTTTAATTCTTGAGCTTAGCCTTTAGCCTTGTTTTCTACGTGATGAGTACTTACTTTTGTAATGTTATTTGCAAATCTAGGTTGTGGCGGTACTGACGCCTCTGGGAGTGCTGGACCGTCCCAGCCTGCGCCTACTGACATACCGACCGAGGTGCCTACTGACGTGCCTCAGGACGCTCCTACCGACGAGCCGTATTTGGAGGGGCCTGTTTGTCGCGTGATTACATATCAGGAGGGCCCCGATGGGCCAGTGCAGCGATGATCCCCAGCGCGCAAGATCTGGCGCTGCGATTGCTGGAAGACCTACTCCTACCCCGATCGGGTAGTGCTGCGATTGCTGGAAGACCTACGATTGGCAGGTGCCAGACGGAGATTGAGCGTCTCCGGGCTACTCTCCGAGATCACGGAGCTAGGATCCGAGAGCTGGAGGCCTCGGTATTGGAGGAGCAGCAGCGGACCGATGCATTCCGCGAGCAGGCCCAGGCGACTTCCTGACGTTTCGTGCGAGTGGTTGCGGCTATTAGAGACCGGACTGGCCACATTCTGACCGAGTGTGAGGCCCTTGTGGACGATGTTCTCCAGGACTTGGCCGGAGGTGGCCAAGCGCCTGTAGCTTCTGGCGTTCCTGGTGCTCCTGGGGAGGATCCAGAGGAGGATCCTGAGGAGGACCCGGAGGAGGAGCCGAGCGCGTCCTTGGAGTCTGTGGGGTCGGCGTCTAGCCGAACCACTTGTTAGAGTTGAGGGAGCTTCTTTTGTGAGACAGTTAGGAACATAGTAGGACGACACGTTTCTTTTGTTTTGACTTAGACGTGTCGCGGTGGATGTAAATAGGGCTTTTGTTCTATGTTCCTGGGCTAGTATAGCCACTGACGTGTTTAGGTTGGCATGTATATATGACTTGTTTGCTATGTATATAAAGTGCTTGTTTCTTACGTGTTTATTTGCCTCTAATTATCTTGCTGCAACGTGATAAATAAGCCATACCTTATGCTATTTATATGTTTATAGCTGGTTAACTCTCGAAACATGGAAGATAAAAGAAGTCGGACCAAGAAAGCTAACCGAGAACGCGGTTCTAGGCGAGGCCGTGAGGGTGAACAAGCACAAGAACCGGTGCCAGAACCGAGAGAGAAGAGGCAGGCAGTGGTTGAGCCACAGCCTGAACCCCAGGCGGCAGGGGGAGATCAAGTGGCAGCTGCCATTCAACAGATGACTAACATTCTGACTCGGTTAGTGGAACAACAGGGTCAAACCCTTGTAAACCAACCTAGGGACCCTGATATGGGGCAGGATAGAGCCTTGGAGAGATTTGAAAAGTTCTCCCCACCCAAGTTTTTAGGGGGGCCAGACCCGTATGAGGCTGAGAAATGGCTGGAGGCCATGATAAATATTTTTGCTGCCCTAAACTATACCGAGGAGAGACAAGTCCAATTCGCTATTTTCCAGTTTGAGGGGCCAGCTAGGGTTTGGTGGAATGTAGTGAGGGCCAAGTGGGAGAGAGAGGGAACTGCATGGACTTGGCTAAACTTTGTACGGGACTTCAATGAAAAATACCTTCCACCCATCGTCCAGGAGGAGAGAGAGGACGATTTCATCAAACTCCGTCAGGGGATGTTGAGTGTAACTGAGTATGAGACTCAGTTTACAAAGTTGTCCAAATTTGCTTCCGAACTGATAGCTACAGAGCCGAGAAAAGTACGGAGGTTTATACAAGGATTGAATGTGGAGTTACAAGAAGCCTTAGCAGCGGTCCAAATTAATACTTTCACGGAGGTTTTGGAGAAGGCCCTGAGGATAGAGACTGTTAGGGCGCAAGTGAGAAATTTCCATGCTAAACGGAGAGGGGCACCTAGTGGAGCCCAAGGGTCAGTGCGAGGTGAACGGAGTATGCCACCTGATAAATCCGGTCGTGGGGCTGGAGGTGGACGGTTCTCGAGCACATCTAGGGGAAGTGCTCCGAGAGGAGGTGCTCAGAGGGGAGGCCAAGGTGGTAGGGGCCAAGGTAGAGGTTTTTTCCAGGGAGGCCAAACCTCCACTTCCCGAGTGACGTGTGGGTATTGTGGGAAACCGAACCACACCGAGAATGAGTGCTGGAGAAAGACTCGAAAGTGTCTGAGGTGCGGAGGTGTGGATCACCAGATAGCCAATTGTCCGCTGATCAGTGACACCCAATCGACTGCCAGGTCAAACCCAAAGCCGATTAATGCTGGAGGGGCCAGGTCGAGGGTACCGGCTAGAGTATACTCGTTGGATCAAACAACCGTGCCTGAACCAACAAAGGTGGTAGAAGGTACAATCCCTGTTTTTCACCGATTAGCTAGAATTTTGATAGACCCCGGTGCTACGCACTCTTTTGTTAATCCTGCATTTATGCTTGGAATTGATTTGAAAGTTGAAAGGTTACCTTATGACTTAGAGGTAAGAACACCTATGGATAATCAAATCTTGCTTGCGAATGAGGTATATAGGAATTGTGATATTTGGATTGGTGAACGAAAATTGATAGTTGACCTTATTAGTCTAGCCATCAAGGGGTACGATGTCATTCTAGGTATGGATTGGCTAGCTCATTATCATGCTCGAGTAGACTGTAGGATAAAAGTGGTTGAATTTTGTATACCGGGGAAGGCAACTCTAAAGTTAGACGTGAGGGGTATGATAGCCTCTTCTGCGCTTATTTCGGGCATAAGGGCTAGGAAATTGCTTCGTCGTAGGGCACGTGGATACCTAGCTTTTCTAATTAATACTCCGGGAGAAAAGACTAAGTTGGAAGACATGCCAATAATCAGTGAATACCCGGACGTATTTCCAGAGGAATTGGAGTCTCTGCCACCCGAGAGGGAGATTGAATTTAAGGTTGACCTAGTACCCGGAGCAACTCCTATTTCGAAAACCCCTTATCATATGGCACCTGCTGAGCTTAAGGAGCTAAAAGTGCAATTACAAGACTTGCTAGAACGGGGGTTTATACATGAGAGCGAATCCCCGTGGGGAGCTCCAGTGTTATTTGTTAAAAAGAATGACGGAGGTTTGAGGTTGTGTATTGACTATCGAGGGCTGAATGCAGTAACTATTAAAAATAAATATCCCTTGCCCCACATCGATGAGTTGTTTGATCAGTTACAAGGGGCCGTAGTGTTTTCTAAGTTGGACCTGCGCCAAGGGTATTATCAATTGAGAATTAGAAAGGAGGATGTGCCAAAAATGGCATTTAACACTCGGTATGGGCATTTTGAGTTCGCAGTAATGCCTTTTGGTTTAACCAATGCCCCAGCAGTATTCATGGATTTAATGCATCGAGTGTTCAAACCTTACTTGGATAGGTTTGTAGTGGTGTTCATTGATGACATCTTGGTGTATTCGAGATCAAGGGAGGAGCATGAACAACACTTGCGGATAGTGCTGCAAACCCTAAGAGAGCACCAACTGTTCGCTAAGTTCAATAAGTGTAAATTTTGGCTGGAAAAAGTGGCGTTTCTAGGTCACATAATTTCAAAAGATGGCCTTGCTGTAGACCCGGCAAAAATGGAAGCTGTAGCCAAATGGAAGCGGCCAGAAAATCCCACAGAGGTGCGAAGTTTTCTAGGTTTAGCAGGGTACTACCGTAGATTTATAAAGGACTTCTCGAGAATTGCAGGACCCTTGACTAACTTGACTAAGAAACAGGAAAAGTATATTTGGGATGTTAAGTGTGAAAGTAGTTTCGAAGAGCTTAAGAAACAACTGATTATGGCTCCAGTTTTAGCGTTGCCTAGTGGAAATGATAGCTATACGGTTTATACCGATGCTTCAAAAGAAGGACTAAGGTGCTTGTTGATGCAGAATAGGAATGTGATTGCCTATGCATCCCGAAAGTTAAAACCTCATGAGTAGAATTACTCGACCCATGACTTGGAACTTGCAGCTGTAGTGTTCGCTTTGAAGAAATGGCGACATTATCTCTATGGTGTAACTTTTGAGGTTTATACGGATCATAAGAGCCTTAAGTATCTATTTTCTCAGAAGGAGTTAAACCTAAGACAATGTCGGTAGGTAGAGTTCTTAGAGGATTATGATTGTACAATTAACTACCATCTTGGAAAGGCCAACGTTGTAGCAAATGCTTTAAGCTGGAAAGCTCAATTAGCAAGCTCCATAGTGAGAGAGTGGAGCCTGTTAGAAGATGTCTGTGAGTAGAAATCTCGTTTGGAACCGGAGAAGGTAATTTTTGGAAATATTGAGGCAAAATCGGCATTGATGGAGCGGATCAAAGAGAGCCAAGTGAAAGATCCAATAGTGCAAAAGTGGGTGGAAAAGGTGAAGAAATGGGAGTCACCTAATTTTAACCTAAGCCCTGATGGAATCTTAAAGTTTCGAAATCGTGTCGTTGTACCTAGGGATGAGAAATTAAGGAAGGAGATTTTGGAGGAATCACACCGCTCTAGGTATACGGTGCACCCAGGGAATAATAAGATGTACCGAGATCTTAGAAGTCTGTATTGGTGGGAGAATATGAAGGCAGAGATTGCCCAGTTTGTGCAAAAGTGTCTTACGTACCAGCAGGTAAAAGCTGAGCATCAAAAGCCATCAGGTCTATTGCAGCCTTTAGAGATCCCTGAATGGAAATGGGAGCACATAACGATGGATTTTGTGTCAGGGTTACCACGAACACAAAAGGGGCATGATGCAGTTTGGGTAATAGTGGATCGATTAACTAAGACTGCACATTTCCTGCCAGTAAATATGAAATATTTCTTGGAGAAACTTGCTAAACTTTATATGGATGAGGTGGTGAGACTACACGGGGTACCAGTGAGTATTGTATCTGATAGAGACCCTAGATTCGTATCCCGATTTTGACAGAAATTACAAGAGGCTCTAGGAATTAAGTTGAGTTATAGCACAACGTATCACCCGCAAACTGATGGATAATCTGAGAGAACTATTCAAACTCTTGAGGATATGCTGAGAGCCTGTATTGTGGATTTTGGAGGAAGTTGGAGTCAATACTTGACCTTGGTTGAATTTGCATATAACAATAGTTATCATTTCACTATTCAAATGGCCCCATATGAAGCCTTGTATGGACGACGATGTCGATCCCCAATCCATTGGGATGACGTAGGGGAGAGAAAAATTATAGATCCGGCCACTATACCATGGGTTGAGGAAGCCTATGAAAAGGTAAAAGTGATCCGCCAGAGACTTCAAACCGCCCAAAGCCGTCAGAAAAGTTATGCCGATCATCGGAGAAAGGATTTGGAGTTTGAAATATGGGATAAAGTGTTCCTTCGGATCACCCCATTGAAGGGAAAGATTAGATCAGGAAAAGGGAAAAAGTTGCAACCACGCTATATAGGACCTTTCAATGTACTTCAGCGAATAGGAAACGTGGCTTATCGACTTGAGTTACCAGTTAGTTTGTCTAGGATCCATGACGTTTTCCATGTTTCTTTACTTAAGAAATACCATCCGGATCTGACTCAAATTTTGCCACCCGAAGACGTTGAACTTGACGAGTCCTTAACCTATGAAGAACGACCTGTTCAAATATTTGATCGAAAGGTGAAGGACCTGAGAAACAAGCAGATTCCTTTAGTAAAGGTTCTATGGAAGCATCATGAAGTGGAAGAAGCAACCTGGGAGCTAGAAAAGGACATGCGAGAAAAATAACCCGACCTGTTCATGACGAAAGGTATGAATTTCGAGGTAGAAATTCTTTTAAGGGGGAGAGAGTGTGAGGACCCGCAAATTTCTTATATTTTTCCTCAAAAATGCCTTTTATTTGAAATTATGATTTACTAAAGCCCTACTACCCCATTTGTTCTACAATAATAATAAATAAATCTAGAAAGTAGAGTTTCACTTTTGGTTTCAAGATTGGAGCAAAATTAGGGTTTTCGTGTTTTTCCGCCGGATGAATTTTCGGTATGGAGCAAGGATCAAATTTGGTGGTTAAAAATGACTTTTAAGTGAGAAATAAAATGTGATTAGGGGCAATGATATAAGGTTAGTGAATAGGAAGTAAAAACCCTAGTACGTGTGTTTTTAAGAAAAACGGCGCGAACCGACGGGTCCCGCGCACTATCGATTGAACGCACCACTTGACCACCACTTTCTTACCATACAAGCTTATTGATACTTGAGCAAAATATCCTCTTATTTTCAGCTAGGTTTGACCGAATGCTAAGGCTAGAATAACAAGGAAAAGAAAGAGAAAAATGAAAGGTGGTGGTGGCGACAAGTGTCGCCACCTAAGGATTTCTTGCTTGTCGCCACCTAAGGATTTCTTGACCAAGAGTTAGTCTTTCTTCTTATCTCCAAATTTTGCACCTTTCCTCTTCATTTTTTCTGTGCTTGGCCGAACAAGAGAGGGAGAGAGAGAGCAAGAAAGAGAGCCATCCTACATCTTGATTTCCATCTACAAAGTAAGAAAACAAAGAAAATAAACCGATTAAACTCACCTTTGAGTGTTTAGTTAGTGAAGTGTTGGTGAGATTTTGAAAGGAAAAGCTAAGGTTTCACTTGGTGGACACTAATCAAGGTAAGGATGCTGATTTCTCTAATTCTTACTTTCAATCTTGTGTAAATTAGCTTAGCAACTCAAGTTGGTGATGAATAACGGTTGTAGCATGTCTTGGGGGTTGTTTTCTTGTGGACATATGAGTTAGGGTTTGGGGGGAATTGCTGCCAAACTTGATGTATGATTGATATATGTTGTATATAAGATTATATAAGGAGTTTTGGTAGTGTTGGAAGTAAGAAATCAAGAAAGGTTGCACTGAAATCAACAAATTCCAGATTTCTGGAAAAATTATCCCCTTTCTGTCCGGTTTTGTAGCCTCATGATAGAGGCCGAATTGGCTTTAGGTCAAAACATGAAAGTTGTAGAGAATGGTATTTTGTAGCTGCCCAGAAAATTCAGCTCAATCGGAGCAACGCAGCTTGTGAAAAGATGAAAATACCCTTGCTGATCTAGGTCACTTTCCAGAGTTCCGCGTGGACAGTTTAGTCCTTTTGGTTGAGTTTATTCACTATAATCCGTTTGGATTTAGCCTTTTACCAAAACATGAAAGTTTCAGTGCCCTGTCTTAGCTTTGTAACGCCATCAAGAACGCCTTAAACGGACCTTGGTAGACTGAGATATGGTCACCTGAATGCAGTGTGGTCGATTAGCCGAATAGTTGAAACCAGGTTATGTGAGTTGGGAATTTGATCAGGTTACATTGAAAATTTGACTAAGTAACCTTCATGAAAGTTGTAGGCCTTCATCTTATCTTCGAAATGGTATAATCTGCGTATCAATCCGATAAGCATAGCCTCGAATATGTTATTTCCGCAAAGCCTGTCAAATCTGTCTTTTGTAATTGCATTTCCGCACTTGAAATTAGCTTAATCTTTGTTCGTGTGTTGTTGTGAGCCTATGGAATGGCTATTGAACTGAATTTGTGTTATGGATTTGTTTAGTGTACAATGTTGGGTTGGATTGAGTAAGAATGAAGCCATAAATGGCTGGAAATTAGGTAAACACAAAGGGCATGCTGCCCGAATTTACGCTCGAGGGCTATAGAAATACCTTGCGACTTGGGTCGAGTTGAGACGACTAGTACTTGAGCCATCTAGGACTTTGGTTATCTTGAATCGAGGGTTATATGTTAAAACCTAGTTGAACTTGTACCCTTGAGGAAAAGACATAAGGGCCAATGTAAACTTGTTTTCCTTGTACTTTCAACTCAAGTGTTGTTTCCGAGTATATATGCTACAAAACCTTACGATTTGAAAAGCGAGCAAGTGTTTCACGAATGTCTTCCAAATGAATTTCAATTGGTCGATTCTTAATGAACGGAACGTTTAAGTTTCGAATCCTATTCGTGTTTCAAAGTTCTCAAACTGAATTTTTATCGTAGATCTGGACTCCAAGCCTGGAGTATAATTGAACGTGAATACTTGAAGCACTATATTTTGGTGAGTGCTTCCAAATATCCGATTGTACTTGATACATGTGTTCCTTACTTGACTTGTATGATTACATGAAAATGAATGATAGGGCAAGGGTGTACTTTACCGCACTTGCCCTAATATGACTTGTTCTTGCTATTGATTATACTTGACTTGCTTTACATGCACTTGAGATATGTCTTGCTTGGAATTCCAGAAACCCTGTGGCTAGTTAATCGAGTCGAGCTGGCAAGGGCCTGGTCGATTAGATAACAAACCCTGGGTCACTTGAAATGTCGAGTGGAGTGTCATCTCCTCGACTAAACGGTATACTCGAGTATTACCACCCGTGTTTCGTGTGGCGTGCGGGCCCGGAAAAGGGGGTTGATTGATGGACGGAGATTGACGTGTAGTGGAGTTTTTATTTGGACTTAATGTTACTTGAAAGTTGACGGAGTGTCAACTACCACTTGACCAAGCTGGAACGGAGCCGTGATATGGGTTGCTGTATCCTTACATGTGAATGTGAACCTGATATTACTTGGCTAGCTGAAGTACTATTTTCCTGATTTGACTTGTTTGCTCGCTATTTCACTATTACTTTGTTATCACTTGATTTGTTGATCAATTTGATATTTGGGAATTTCACTGAGCTTTGGCTCACCCCGTTAGTTTGTTTTCCTTACAGGGGTACGAGCGAAGCGTGAGACGTGTAAAGGCTAGCGTAGTCTAGTTGTTCTTGATTTTGTTTTGAATTTTAACTTGTACTCGCGCTATCCCTCGAATGGATTGTTTTGTACTTGGATTGTATACGCTTTGAACTAATTTGAGTATATCGAGACTTTGTACCCTGTTTCCTATCCATGTATATTATAAGCTTGAATCGTGGATGTTATTTATGGTTCATGGATGCGTATGTACGTGATTCGCGTGAGCTTGTGAGTAAGTCCTGGCGAGAGATGGGCAGGCGGTCCGCCGAACCCTTTGGTACGCCTTAGGGAGAGGTGGGATCATTACACATTCACCTTTCTTCTTCAGCTGTTTTAGCTCCCATTTTTCAGGATCCTTCCACTCGACTTCACTTTTTGTCACTTTACTTGAGAACCCCTTACCAGCAGCCCACAAAACTACTCGTTGACCTCACTGCCTCTTTCAATTAGGAGGAATGCACCTGCAGCAACCCCTCTTCCTGTTCGTACCGCTGCCACCCACTTCCCTGCACTTCTCCTCTTTGCAACTAGCTCAATTCACCTACTTGTTCAAACTGTTCTTTTGAACCCACTGATCCCATTTGCTCTGACAGCTTGTGCCATCTCTTCCTCACAAGACCAAGGAACCGGAAAAGAGTAAGGATGCAGGCGCTAGTTGACATCAGGCTCTCTTCTCTGTTTTGTCAGCTAGTGATCTCTTCCTTGTAATGATCTCTAATCTGTTTTGTCAGCTAATTGCAGAAGATTAAATCAATGTGACAATTATACCCTGCTGGTCCACGGGAATGGAGTAAAATGCAGTGAAAAGTCCTACATTGGAAGTAAAAAACTAGTTCAAGGACTAAATTGGTTAAAATATTTCATTAAGGACGAAATTGATTTAAGTGAAAATGTTTAGGGACCGAATTGGCGAAATTCCCTTAGAAAAATAGTAGGTTAGATTTACTCTGAAAAGAAAAACCCCAATACAATCGAAGTAGGATGGGAGGAGTAATTTTTTCTGGAGTATTTATTCTTTTGTTTCTTTCATACATCCAATACATATACACACACATATATGTATCTGTATATGTGTATATGTACATGTGTGTGTGTGTGTGTGTGTTTGTGTGAGGCATTATCACGAATTTTGATAGCTAGGCATTGCCTATTGGTGCACAAGGTTCCCTTTTGCATTCTCGCAAACACCGTTTGCATGAATCTTTAAGATCTGATAGTAGAACCATTCAAAATACTAAGAGATATAGGAAAATTATTGACGTGTGCAGGGTATAGATATAACAATTAGCTCATCCACAGTCAAGTTTTACATTTATAAATTCTAAATACCCTACACGCGATTTTTCACAAGTATACGAGTCGAGAGTGAGTATATGGTATTAAGGGTCGATCCCACAAAGAAGAGTTTCAATTACCGATAGTTTTCAAAATCCTTTATTATTTAGACTATAATCATGAAGTAAAAGTAATAAAATTAACACTAGAAAACTTCTAGAGGTATAGAATTCCTTACTACTCTTGCAAATGAAGTTACTAGTTACGTAAATGTTATTATCTTGGCTAGTCATGGCATAATTTCCTAATGTATGTGAAACCTACTCTTGTAGTAAATCAACTATACTTGCAATTAAGCCATATCTACTCTCATGATTATGAAATTAACTACAAGCTCATTTCTTCTATGAAATTACATGAAACAAGTCACTAAAAGCCACGAAGGTACTCCTCTGCTCTCGTGAGTGAACTCCCTAGGTTTATCACTTCTTGAACTAATGTTAAATTCCAATTCTCATTGCAAACTTAATACCTTTAGATAATTACAATTAATGGCCAGTTAATCATGATTAGAAAAGTAAAAGTGATAAATAACTTGTTCAGAATAATATCATCAAACAACCAAATAAACATTATTAACAAGATATAGAAAGTTCATCCATAACTCTAGGCATAAACTTTAACTAAACATGAAGAAAAACAAATCCAAACTTGTATTATAGTTAAACATGAAATTAAATACAAAAGAGAAAGTGATAGGAGAGATATCACCCTTGTCACATGAGCTCTAACTCTCCATCTTTCCTCTTCAAATCTTCATCCAAATCTAACTACAAATACAAGAAGGAAAAACTACACTAACTACTCTATAATATCCTAACTAATGAACTAAGGAAATTCTAGTAAAAGTCTACATTTTTGTGGAGTTCCTTTAATCTTCCAAAGTTGTTAAAATGTTCTCCAAAGGCCTCTATTTATAGAGGATTCAAGAGCCAAATGAGTTGTTTCTAGTTGTCATCTTTGACTCTTGAAACTCTTATGAGTTGTTTTTCTAGCTTTCCAACCTTTTCTTGATCAGATATAGCCGGAATTGATAGCTAGAATTGAGTTGAAAAAGTTGTGTGAAAGCAGGTCAAGTTGATGAGCAAGTTGCAGAAAATAGAAAAGAATACGCGACTTCATCTTGCATATTGGATAGTCGCGTTTTCACTTCAGCACGACTTCAATCGATATTTTCTCAATGATGGAGAACAAACTAACTCTGTGGACTGAGATACGACCAAAATACCATTAACTGGTCAGAGCTCTATTTTAGCTTTCGACAGCAGAGTTGCACTTCTGTATTTTGACTTTTTGACAATGAAAATGACTGAACTGAACTTCAATGTCTTCATACAAATGTAGATCTATTTCTTAGGTTCAAAATGGTATAAGAATAACCTCAATCCAATGCTTGTAGCTCAAGCTATTGCCAAAATACCACAAGGTGTCAAAACTATCTTCACTTGCATTTCTTCCTTTGAATGTTTTGCACTTCATGTCTTCTTTAAACCACTTCAAATCATCAATAATCATCTAATTATCTTCTCAAATCTCTCCAATTGATGATTGAATCCTTAAAACTATAAAAATATGAAGTTTTTACCCTTAAAATCCATAGAAATGCAATTTTGACACTTCAAACCATAAAATGCATATTGTCACTAGAAACTTTAGTTAATTAGCTATAAAAGTAGTTAAAGCACACTAAAACTAACTAATAAAACACACTAAAAACACGAAAAGTATATACTTATCAAATACCCCCACACTTGAACCATTGCTTGTCCTTAAGCAAGAAAAATACAAACCAACAATGATCCAACATTTTAAACATAAACATATGTGCACCATTCAACTTCATTTCCTCAAAAACAAGGTAAATAACTATTATGCAATCATTCATTAATCCTCAAGTACTCATAATATTTAGTAAAGGAAAGCTAATTATACCCTAATTATGCTAATTCATCTCAATTTGTCCCCTTCACCCAATGTCACAAGTAAGTAACTCATATGGCCAATAAAAATGCTATTTAATCCCATGATCATTTTCTTATTCAACTTAGAGAGGGATTTATCCATACAATATAACTAAATATTACTCAAGTTGTGAAAGTGCATTTTGACATGAAGATCGACATTTTTCGATGAAAATCGCCGGTTACTCAACACTTTACATACTCAAGTAGTTTAACATACTTTTAATTCGAGTATCGTTTTACGTGAAAGTCAATATTTATAGATGAAGACTCCCGGTTACTAAGTACAAGAACCATTGGAGTAGAACAAGTCCTATTCTCTTTTTTTTATCTTTTTTTTTCTTTCAATTTTTCCTTTTTCTTTTTTTTTTAAAGTAAGTCTCTCAAAAGCATAATCATGAGAAGAGTGTTACACTTATTGACCATATTAATCACTTAACTTTGTAAAATCAAGTAAAGAGAAGAAATTTCATCAAATATGCAAAATGTAGGCATAATTTTTTCTACTTTACAAGATATTTTCCTATAAATGTACAAATTATAATCACATAATAGTCATTTCCAAATTAAATTAGAAAAGAAGCTCTCAAGTCACATACATTTATCTCAAAAGTAGAAGGAATTTGAATTACTAATGGTATGAAACTTGTTGGCCTTTGGATAAAATTGAAAAAATTTGAAACAATTTGGGGCATTTTACAATTTTGAACAAGATTTTAGAAAAGTTTTGGCAGAGTTTCCTCTTATAAATAGACAAAACTCCCTGCCAACAAACCCAGTTTTGAACAAATTAAAGCACAAGAAATATTTTCAGGCAAGTCCTGAATGTGCTGAAATATTTTCAGCACAAGTCCTGAATATTTTCAATCACAACTAACATATATAATCTCAATTCCCCCCTCCCAACTTAACATGCACATTGTCCTCAATGTGTAAAAAGGGAATCAAGATAAAGAAAGTAATTTTCTCCTATTGTTGCGATTGAAGTACCAAAGCATTAAGTTCACGAGCCATTGTCCACTTATCTCCACAACTTCATGAGGTCCATTGGATAACTATTAGTGATAGAAACCTAAGAATGGAAAATGAGAAACAAAGGTGATAACAAAGGCATTAATAAACATATAACGGTGATCCGTGACTCATACGCCTTTGTGGTGGTGATGTACCTATAGAAAATACGCAACACACTACTCAAGGTACAAGGAAATATGCAAGGAAAAGAAGAAGAAGAGAATGAACAATGAACCCATATTTTTCTTTTAAAAAGAATCCTAAAAATGAGAGTTCATAAAACGCGGCCTTGAAGTCACATTTTTATCATTCGTGTTTTCTATTATAATTTTGCTGGACCAAATACGAGACTTCTGAAAATGCAACTTGAAGTCGCGTTTTGAGGCTCACGTTTTCTTCTTATATTTTGCAGAAATGAAAACGCGACTCATGAAAACGCGACTAGAGGTCGTGTTTTTCTGCGCTCGCATTTTCTTCATTCTGCAGTTTTCTACAAAAACTTCTTAACGTTTCAAAAATTATGTTTTTACCCCAATTACTCAAAATGCATCCTAGGTCATTTTTTTGCCAAAGTATTCAATGCACGCACATGTAAAACAATCAAAACATGCATTTTAACCCTTATTAACAAATTAAAAACAACTTTTACTCAAATCGAGGGGTAGAGTTTCTTGATCGAACTTCGCCTTTTTCACCTCATTTGGTCACTTCTGCCTCTATTTCCCAAACATATGAAAGAAAAACAACAAAATAATTTAAATACATAATTTAAACATAAAAATCACGCCAAATAACGTAAACGTAAACAAACATTGGGTTGCCTCCCAACTAGCGCTTTTGTTTATAGTCGTTGGCTCGACTATTTAACCTCATTTTTCAAGGAGGTTTTGTCAATGAATAATCCACCATTTTAGGTCATGGTGGATCGTTAAAATGTGACTTTATGACAAAAATCACATATTCAAATGATAAGAGAGATGGAAGTGACTTACCTATCTCAAGTGTTTCATAGATATTACCTTGAATATGCACCACTTGAGAACTCACCAAACGAATGTCCACATGGCTTTCTTGGGGAATAATTAAAACTTGTACTCTCAATGCATTCCTCAAGAGGGGTGAAAAATGAGTCATTAAGGCTCACCTCTTGAGGTTCAAGATTAGCTCCAAAGGTACTATCATGTATAATGGACTCTTTTTAATTGAAACACAAATTAGATTCATCATTTTGATCAAAATACAATCCATTTTCACTTGCAACATACTCACCATTCATGCTAGAGTCATAGTGCATATCATTCGAAGAAATAACTTCACACAACTCATGCAATTGGTCTTGTATTCTACCAAAGTGAGAAGCTAATTCATCTAACATTTCCTCAACCCTATCAAAACAGTCGGAGGTTGCATTAGCTAACCTTTTTATAGCTAACTCCCAAGATGACTTAGAATCGTTAGCTAATGATTCACTTTCTAATTCCGAAGGTGAAGGTGCATTAACTAACATTTCTATTGCCAATTCTCAAGATGGCTTTGATTCATATTGGACATATTCGGGTTGGCAATCATAAAAACATGGAGAATCACTATAATTACATTGATTATCCCAATCATAAGCATGAGAATTATCCCAATTAGCACCATATTGATCAAAACAAGGATTGTAATGCCCTAATTCATCAACATAATCCACATTTTGTGCTTGCCTCTATGTATGAGTAGCGTGATAACCTCCACACAAGTCATAAATCACATGATAAGAATTAAAAACATTAATATTCCTCTTTTGCTCAAGCATATTCATAATAGTGTCCATTTGAATTTTTAACCTTATAACATCAAATTTAAACTTTAAACACCTTAAACTAATTTCAAAAGACATATCTTCAGTAATTTCATGGTTACCTCTATCCATGGAGCTTTGCATGTAGTAACTATCCGTTGTTGATCTTCCACTTCTCAAGCATTGTCTCCTCATGTTTTCTACTCTCCCCTAAACATGCTTTCAAAAACAACTCAAAAACATTTTTAGTCAAGAAGAATAGATAAATCGACACATATAAAACATGTAAATAAAGACTCAACTAGACACTAAATATAACAAACTAGACACTAGACACAACAAAAACAAGAAAAACAAGTAAAAATATCTAAACTAATAAAGTTGCTCTTAGCACTGATATTGACAAATTTTCCTCAGCAACTGCGCCAAAAACTTGATATGTGCAGGGTATACATATAACAATTAGCTCATCCACAGTCAAGTTTTACATTTATAAATGCGAAATACCCCACACGTGATTTTTCACAAGTATATGAGTCGAGAGTAAGTATAGGGTATTAAAGGTCGAGCCAACAGGGAAGAGTTTCAATTACCGATGGTTTTTGAACTCCTTTATTATTTAGACTATAATCATGAAGTAAAAGTAATAAAAATAACACTAGAAAGCTTCTACAGGTATGAAATTCCTTACTACTCTTGCAAATGAAGTTACTAGTTAAGTGAATGTTATTATCTTGGCTAGTCGTGACGTAATTTCCTAATATATGTGAAACCTACTATCGTAGTGAATCAACTATACTTGCAATTAAGCCATATCTACTCTCATGATTATGAAATTAACTACAAGCTCATTTCTTCTATGAAATTACATGAAACAAGTCACTAAAAGCCACGAAGGTACTCCTCTGCTCTCGTGAGTGAACTCCCTAGGTTTATCACTTTTTTGAACTAATGTTAAATTCCAATTCTCATTGCAAATTTAATACCTTTAGATAATTACAATTAATGGCCAGTTAATCATGATTAGAAAAGTAAAAGTGATAAATAACTTGCTCAGAATAATATCATCAAACAACCAAATAAACATTATTAACAAGATATAGAAAGTTCATCCATTACTCTAGGCATAAACTTTAACTAAACATGAAGAAAAAAAATCCAAACTTGTATTATAGTTAAACATAAAATCAAATACAAAAGAGAAAGTGATAAGAGAGATGTCACCCTTATCACATGAGCTCTAACTCTCCATCTTTGCTCTTCAAATCTTCATCCAAATCTAACTACAAATACAAGAAGGAAAAACTACACTAACTACTCTATACTATCCTAACTAATAAACTAAGGAAATTCTAGTAAAAGTCTACATTTTTGTGGAGTTCCTCTAACCTTCCAAAGTTGTTAAAATGTTCTCCAAAGGTCTCTATTTATAGAGGATTCAAGAGCCAAATAAGTTGTTTCTAGTTGTTATCTTTGACTCTTGAAACTCTTATCAGTTGTCTTTCTAACTTTCCAACCTTTTCTTAATCAGACACAGCTGGAATTGATAACTAGAATTGAGCTGGAAAAGTTGTGTGAAAGCAAGGCAAATTGATGAGCAAGTTGTAGAAAACAGAAGAGAATATGCGACCTCAGAAATACGCGACTTTATCGCGCGTATTGGATAGTCGCGGTTTCACTTCAGCACCACTTCAACTGATATTTTCTCAACGATGGAGGCCAAACTAGCTCTTGTATAAAACATATATCTCTGAGTTAGCTTTCCAATACCTCAAGAATCATCTCATTCGGCGCTCTGTGGATCGAGATATGACCAAAATACCATCAACTGGTCAGAGCTCTATTTCAGCTTTCGACAGCAGAGTTGCACTTCTATATTTCTACTTTTTGACAATGAAAATGATTGAATTGGACTTCGATATATTCATACCAAATGTAGATTAATCTCTTATATTCAAAATGGTATAAGAATCACCTCAATCCAATGCTTATCACTCACGATATTGCCAAAATACCACAAGGTGTTAAAACTGTCTTCACTTGCATTTCTTCCTTTGAATGTTTTGCACTTCATGTCTTCTTTAAACCACTTCAAACCATCAATAATCATCCAATTATCTTCTCAAATCTCTCCAATTGATGATTGAATCGTTAAACCTACAAAAACATGAACTTTTTACCCTTAAAATTCATAGAAATGCAATTTTAACACTGCAAACTGTAAAATGCATATTTTCACTAGAAACTTAGATAATTAGCTATAAAAGTAGTTAAAACACTAAACTAACTAATAAAACACACTAAAAACATGCAAAGTATATACTTATCAATTATATAGTTAGAGTTTCAAGCCAACACATAAATAACCCCTATGGGATATGCTAAAAGGAGTTTTTGGGTGGATTAGTTCAAAAGTATGTCAAATGGCTTCCTTTTTCTCCGAAAAGGTTAAAGAATCCGCAGATTGTGTTAGGTGATATTTTTTGTTATTCGTTTGAAAATGCAGCCAAAAGGATGGCTAATAGATCGATTTATAGATTAGTGGAAATTTTTAGGTGCATCAAAAGTTCTATATATTCAAAAGCTCCGTCAAGAGTAAAATACATATAGCGAGAAAAATTGTTATCTAGCAACTGTTGAAGAGTTGGGTTATTCAGAAGTTGTTGAAGTTCTAGAGCTCCATCAGGGGTTCTATATATTTTATTGTGAAAAGTAGTGTTATCCAGTTGATAATGGCTAATTTGTGATATTTTTTAATGTGTTTCACATTATTTTTTAGTCAATTTGTAAAGTTAAATGGTACAAGTTGTCCATTTTTGTCACTAATTTGCACCGTCAATTGATAGATGAATTTGTTGTGATTTTCTCATTTTAGATGGAAAATCTCTGTATTTTGTAGGTAAAATGATCAATTCACTTGGAAGTGAAATGGTGATCTAAAGCGAGGATTAGAAGATTGAAAAGTCACAATAATATCTAAAAGAGATGGTACAATTCAAGGATGAAAAGCCAAAAAAAAAAAAAAGAGAATCCCTCGAGGGATTGGTCCGAGGGATTCCTGGCAGCTGCGAGTAGTCAACTTGCATGATTTTTGTTTTTTTCTCCATTTTTCATAAGACAAAAAGGGACAACTTGTACCAACTTTTGGAGATTCTAGGAGCTTCTTTTTTTGACACTTTGGCTCTGATAATGCAAGGCCAAGAATATATACTACCTAGTTCTTATAGTTTTGAGAGTTTTGAGTTCTAATTAGCTTGAGAGAAGGGAAAGACTTTGGAGAAGAAGAAGAACAACCAAAGGGTTGTGTCTTACCCTTTGAGGCAACAAGCCCTTAGCAAATGTAACTCTCTTTATTTTCCCTTGTTTTAATGTAGGTTAGTGTAGTAGATTCTAGTTGTGGCTATCCATTCTTGTATTGGTTCAATAAGGAGGTCAAGGGAGATGAAAAAGGAGAGTGTCAAGAAGTTCTAGTGACAAGGGCTTTTTTTTTCCACATCTTTATATTTGTATTGAACTCAATAGAGATGTTGTTTGTTATCCTTTTCCTTTAAAATTCCTTTTTATTATTCTCCTGCTTTTTTTTTTGTTGTTAATTTGTCAGAACTATTGTGGATATCCATAATTTGGGGGAGAAAAAAGCATATGCACAGAGATTCTAGTAAGTACGATCATTCTAGTAAAAAATAATAAAAGATGCCACTATGACAGGGGTCGAGCCTGTGCAATAATAAAAATAAAACCTAAATACCACTAAAAGCAGTCAATAATTAATTCTAGGTACTGGAGCAGGGATTCTAGGTGTATAATGGGTTACTTGATTCACCCTGTTCTCGAAGAGTTTGCTTAATCCGATATACCAGAATTAATTAGTTGACAAAATTTACTAAATAGTAGACAGTGGCAAGTAGGGTCGTCTCCTCAGGGACTGGGGATATTTGTCTCTTTGATATTCCAATTGATAAAGGGGGATTTTATCGGACTAAAACTAAAAACAACTAACCAATTCAACTCAAAATAAATAATTAACTAGCACGAATATAGCAGGAATTAAATCAAGAATAGATAAATTCTAGCCAAGGATACAACTACTCAGACACAGTCCATTTATCTGATCATTGATGCAAGAGAGGTTCACTTAATTTATTAATAGGCTAGCTATAGTCGCCGATGAACTCTAACAACCAATTTTTCCTTAATTTATTGATAACCAAGGTATGACCATTGATCACCTCTAACCAGAAAATACACCTAGGTACGACCGTAGGAATTAATTTTTCAATTGCATTAATAACTAGAAAAACCTAGCCCTAATCAATAACACGCTACGAGGGTGATAGGGATATAATTATGCATTTTATTTGTGGTTATTTGGTCTTAATTTTGGCAGTTTATTATGCAAAGTATTGGATTTCTGCTCATAATTGGTATTTGTGTTAGTTACAGGCAATTGGTGATAAAAGTGATAAAAAGGGCAAATTCCAGAAGACTAGGCTTTCTCTGGCGTGCCCACGCCAGACAACACAGAGTTGCGTGAAAAAGCCGGATCGCGGGCCCAAGCCCTGGAACAACCATTCTGATTGGAAGATACCTTTTTACCATGCGTGAGATCAGGAAACCTTAAAAGCAAGAAGTCTTTTGGCAACAAACAACTAAGAAAGTAAGAAAAAGGAATCCTTTTGGGAAACACAAGAGATTTGGAAACCAATTGCAATTGGAAAGCAAGTGCCGCGAAGACCTTTAAGTAGCAGAGGAAATAGAATTCGAAGAGGACTTTTGGTAACAATCCAACAGGGGAATAAAGGAAGCAAATTGTTTGAAAAAACCCACCTATTACTTCGGCTAGCAAAAAGGAAGCGGTGGCGCAAACAATAAAGGGAAGACAGCAATAGACTAGGGGGATTATCTTCTATCTCGGACTTGTCTTTTTGTTTTCTTTTCTCTCTTTTTCCTCTGGAACGCAAGTAGTGAGTGGCGGCCGATACCTTTTACTACTTCCTCAATCAACAAAAACTCCATGAAAACTCCAAATTGCTTCATGATAATGCAGCAAGGCTAGTTCTTTTATCTAGTTGAGGAATAAATCAAGGATTGGAGCACCATAACTGTGAGATCGTTTTAATTGTTTTATTTTTAATTTATATGTTCATGGGTATTTGATTATTCTCTATTTTTCCCTGAGTTATTATTGTTTAGATTTATTGGATAATTAGGCCTGTTATTCGATTGTCTAAATAATTGATAGCCAATTAGGATGTTGGCGCGTAGCCTTTAAACATCTTGATTAGTGGCAAACGAGACAACTTCACCGCCTCGCAAGCGGTCTAATTTGGATCGTGGGGATAATTAATCTAGCCTAAATAAACCCGCATGTGTGTTTGTCATCTAGAATTGGGTCTTTCTAATTCCTAATGCTGTGGCTACATTAAATCCTGTGAGCGTTTCTGGGGTTGTCTAGTCACAAGAGGGTAGTTTATGAGCGTCTCTTGACTACCATAAAATTACGGAAAGATTGGTGGTTGGGCGCATCGCTTGACCACTATAACCAGTTTATTCGTGAGTATATGAATTGTCCCTTGTGTCTGTGATCAGTTGTGTGCTTCGCTGCCAAGATTAATTCCTTGACTAGGTTGTTTTAATTAATTGTTATTTGTGTAATTTGGTTCCTGCTATCTTACTCAACTTTAAATTTCAGTTTTTATTCCTTTTTAATTAGTTGGTACTACTGTTAAAAACCCCCCATTTTCCTGTGTGATTTGCCTACCTGTTTCCTGAGGAGACGACCCTACTCACCACTATACTCATTCAGTTTTGGTAGTAGGTCTAATAAAAATTTTATTTTTGGTGGTTTGACAACCACCAAATTTTGGCGCCGTTGTCGGGGAACTGGTGTTTTAAGTAACTTATTGCACAGGCTTTAGTTTTTATTTTTATTTTTATTTTTATTTTTTTTATTTTATTTTATGCCTCGATCTTCTCGTACAGGAGAATTAGAATTTGATCCAGAGATTGAGAAGACTGCAAGAAGGTTGACCAAGGAGGCAAAGTTGCGTAAGCAACAAGATTCAACGTCACCTTCAGAATCTAAGCAAGAGTTTGTTTCCAGTGATTCATCAAGTGAATCTGAAAAAGAAGAAGTGCATATTCCCCGAGTAGCAATGGCAGCCCCAAGAACTTTGAGGGAGTTGGCAACTCCTAACGTGAACCAGCAGCCATTATGCATTACATTTCCTAATACGGAAGAGGCATTTGAGCTTAAATCTGGTCTTATTCACTTACTTTCTACTTTTCGTGGTATTACAGGTGAAGACCCACATAAACACTTGAAGGAATTTCATGTGGTGTGCTCCACAATGAAACCTCAAGGAGTCACTGAGGACTACATCAAATTGAGAGCCTTCCCTTTCTCTTTGGCAGATAAGGCCAAAGATTGGTTATTTTACCTGCCATCTGGATCCATCATTACATGGGAAAAATTGAAGAGAAGATTCCTCGAGAAATTTTTCCCTGCATCTAGAGCCGCCAATATAAGGAAAGAAATATGTGGAGTTAGGCAGGCAAATGGGGAAATTCTATATGAGTACTGGGAGCGCTTTAAACAACTGTGTGCCAGTTGCCCGCATCATCAAATCCCTGATCAACTCTTAATACAATATTTCTACGAGGGATTATCACCCATGGATAGGAGCATGTTAGATGCAGCCAGTGTAGGTGCTCTGGTTAACAAGACCACAGACGAAGCCACGTTATTGATCTCCACCATGGCTGAAAATTCCCAACAATTTGGAGTGAGAGCTGATGGAGCAATAAGAATGGTCAATGAAGTGAATCACTCTGACTTAGAGGGTAAACTATCTGAGCTTACCTCTCTGGTACGTCAAATGGCAAGAGGGCAATTACAATCTGTGAAAACTTGTGGTATCTGTGCTGCTCCCGAACACATGACTGACATGTGCCCAACTCTCCAGGAGGATTCACCTGAACAAGCCAACATAGTGGGAGATTTTTCTGGACCACCTCCACGAAGGAATGATCCTTTTGCACCCACTTACAATCCAGGGTGGCGAAATCATCCTAACTTTAGCTATGCTTCAAAACCCCCTGGCTTTCAACAACATTTCCAGCCATGGCCACCAGTGCAACAACCATCCACTTCCAATTCAAACATGTCTCTTGAAAATATGGTGAAGTCACTAGCCCAAAGCACGAGTCAATTACAGCAAGAGGCTCAAAGATCTCAACAGGAGTCTCACAGATTTCAACAAGAGACTCGTGCTAGCATTAGGAATTTGGAAGTACAGATGTCTCAATTGGCAACTTCCATGAGCAACCTGGAAAATAGCAATAGAGGAAAGTTACCATCTCAAGTAATTCCTAATCCCAAGGAGAATGCCAGTGCAATGCAATTACGGAGTGGCAAGGAGGTACAGTCTCCTAGGCGTGCTCACGCCAAAGAAGAAGAAGTGCCCAGGAAGGGGGAAGAGGAAGATGAGAAACAATCCTCTGAAGTCTCAAGGAAAGTTGACATTCCTCCTCCTTTTCCTGGCAGGTTTACAAGAGCCAAAAAGGAAGAATTTGAGCAAGAGATTTTGGACACCTTCAGGAAAGTGGAGATCAATATTCCTTTATTGGATGTTATTAGGCAATTGCCTAAATATGCTAAATTTTTGAAGGGCTTATGCACTAATCGCAATAAGTTGACTCTGGATGACAATGTGAAGGTGGGGGAGAATGTCTCAGCGATGTTTCAAAGGAAGTTGCCCCAGAAATGCAAGGATCCAGGTATGTTTACTATACCATGCATAATTGGCAATCAAAGAATTGAAAAAAGCATGCTGGACTTAGGTGCTTCAATAAATGTCATGCCTCTCTCAATTTTTAAAGTTTTGAATTTAGGACCCCTCAAAGAAACTAGGGTAATCATTCAACTAGCTGATAGGTCGAATGTCTACCCTGAGGGCCTAGTTGAAGATGTTCTAGTAAAGGTCAATGAATTCATTTTTCCTGTGGATTTTTACATTGTTGATATGAATGATGCATACTCTACTGATTCAGCAGTGATTCTTTTGGGTAGACCCTTCATGAGTACAGCAAGGACTAAAATAGATGTACATGAAGGGACTTTATCTGTGGAATTTGATGGAGAAAATGCCACTTTTAATATTTTTGATGCAATGAAGCATCTTGTGGATACTGAATCTGTAAATTTTGTTGGCATGACTAACACCATTGTGCAAGAGAATTTTGAACAGAATTTCATGAGGGGCAAATTGGACTTTGTCTTACAACAAGGCAAGACCAATTTGGAAGTGGACGACATGGAGGAGGAGGAAGTCAAAGAAGCTATCATGGCCTTACATTCACTACATCCGCTTCCAGGCAGGTTTGAAAATTCTTTTCTACCATTACCCACTTCTAATGAAAGGATTCTACCTTCTGTTCAACAGGCACCTAATGTGGAATTGAAGGAACTGCCCGAGCATTTGAAATATGCTTACTTGGGAGATAACAAGACTTTGCCTGTAATCATTGCCAATGATTTAACTGCGTTGTAAGAAGAGAGGCTCTTACGGGAATTTAAACCAGCAATTGGATGGACGTTAGCAGACATCAAAGGCATCAATCTATCCATTTGCATGCATCACATCCTTTTGGAGTCGGACGTAAAACCCGTGAGAGAGCATCAACGCAAGCTCAATCCCGCAATGAAGGAGGTAGTGATGAAAGAGATTCTCAAACTCTTAGAATTAGGAATTATTTTTCCTATTTCTGACAGCCAGTGGGTAAGTCTAGTCCATGTTGTTCCCAAGAAGACTGGAATCACATTGGTAAAAAATGAAAAGAATGAGTTAGTGCCAATGAGATTACAAAATGGGTGGAGAATGTGCATTGACTTTAGGAAGTTAAATGCCACAACTAGGAAAGACCACTTTCCACTCCCATTTATTGATGAAATGCTTGAGAGGTTGGCAGGTAAGTGTTTCTTTTGCTTTTTAGATGGTTACTCTGGATATTATCAAATTATTGTTGCTCAAGAGGACCAACATAAAACCACTTTTACCTGCCCTTTTGGAACTTTTGCATATCGCCGTATGCCTTTTGGTTTGTGTAATGCTCCTGGAACATTTCAAAGATGCATGATGAGTATTTTCTCTGATATGATTGATAATTGCATTGAAATTTTCATGGATGATTTTACAGTATATGGTGATTCTTTTGATCAGTGCCTAGACCATTTAACAAAGGCTTTGAAAAGATGCATTGAAACAAACTTGGTTCTCAATTATGAAAAATGTCATTTCATAGTTAAGGAAGGCATAGTTTTGGGCCATGTTGTTTCATCAAGGGGTATTGAAGTAGATAAGGCTAAAATTGATTTGATCACTAGTCTACCTTACCCTACTAATGTCAAGGATATTCGTAGTTTTCTAGGCCATGCAGGTTTTTACAGGCGTTTCATAAAAGATTTTTCAAAAATTGCTCAACCATTGTCTCGCCTGCTTCAAAAGGAGGTGTCATTCAACTTTGGAGATGATTGCAAATTGTCCTTTGACACACTCAAGGGTATGTTGACCACGGCACCAATCATCCAACCCCTAGACTGGAAGCTATCCTTTGAGCTCATGTGTGACGCCAGTCAGTATGCCGTAGGAGCTGTGCTTGGACAGCGGAGTGGGAAGTGTAGTCAAGTGATATACTATGCGTCAAAAACATTGACACCAGCTCAATGCAACTACACCACCATGGAGAAAGAGCTTCTAGCCATTGTTTTCGCTTTTCAGAAATTTAGATCATATCTATTATGGTCAAAAGTAACGGTTTACTCTGATCATGCAACTTTGAAGTATCTCTTGTCAAAAAGGGAGTCCAAGCCAAGACTCATTCGTTGGGTGCTCTTGCTGCAAAAATTTGACTGGGAGATTAAGGATCGGAGAGGGGTGGATAATTCAGTAGCTGACCATTTGAATAGATTGATAAGAGAAGAGGAAGCAGTTCCCATATCTGAGGTATTTCCTGATGAACATCTTTTCTATCTCAAAGGTAAGGAACCTTGGTATGCAGATATTGTGAACTTTTTGGTCAGTCATAAATTCCCTATTGGCATGAGTAAGAGTAAGAGAGATAAGATAGTCCATGATTCTCGATACTATATTTGGGACGAGCCATATCTGTGGAAAATAGGCTCTGATCAAATTATTCGTAGATGTGTACCTGAAAGTGAAACTCCTTCTATCCTTGCTCATTGTCATAATTATGCATGTGGTGGCCATTTTGGACCTAAGAGAACTGCTAGAAAAATCCTTGATTGTGGCTTTTATTGGGAAACATTGTTTCGTGATGCTTATGCATTTTGTAAAAGCTGTGAAAAATGTAAAAAATTTGGAAGTTTGTCTCATAGGGATGAAATGCCTCAAGTGCCTATGTTATTTTGTGAAGTGTTTGATGTTTGGGGTATGGACTTTATGGGACCTTTTCCTAACTCTTTTGGATTTTTGTATATTCTGTTAGCAGTTGACTATGTATCGAAATGGGTAGAAGCAAAGACTACCCGGACTAATGATTCTCAAGTTGTTGTAGGATTTCTCAAATCCCACATTTTTAGTAGGTTCGGGGTGCCGAGAACCATCGTCAGTGATCAAGGTACCCATTTCTGCAATCGCACCATTGCAGCTCTCATGGGAAAATATGGAGTGCACCATCGTGTGAGTACAACATATCATCCTCAGACCAATGGGCAAGCTGAAGTCTCCAATCGAGAGATCAAGAGCGTATTGGAGAAAACCGTTAACCCCAACCGTAAGGATTGGAGCTTGCGATTGGATGATGCTTTGTGGGCATATCGAACCGCGTATAAAACGCCCATTGGAATGTCCCCATATAGGTTGGTGTTTGGTAAGATGTGTCATTTACCTGTGGCTATTGAGCATCGTGCATTCTGGGCAGTCAAGCAATGCAATTTCCATGCGGATAGAGATGGCAAAGAGAGAAAGCTCCAACTCCAGGAGTTGGAGGAAATTCGTCTTGAAGCATATGACAATGCACGTTTGTACAAAGAGCGTACCAAGCAGTTTCATGACCGCCTATTGCGTGCGAAACACTTTTCTCCAGGACAAAAGGTACTCTTGTTCAATTCACGGTTGAAATTCATGCCAGGTAAGTTAAAATCTCGTTGGATTGGACCATATGTGGTAGTCAATGTTTTTCCCAGTGGTGTGGTTGAAATCCAGAGTTTAGAGACTAATAAGAGTTTCACAGTTAATGGTCATCGTTTAAAACCGTTTGTTGATGTTTCAGACATTGGCACTTTGGAAGAGGTACACTTGATAGATCCTATCTATGCCTAATTGCTCACTGTGGAGTCGTCTAGCCAAAGACGTTAAAGAAAGGCGCTTCTTGGGAGGCAACCCAAGGCCTCCATTTTTTTTTATTGTTTTCTTTCGTTTTTCATTGATTTTGGGTTGTTTTATTTCATTGCAAGTGTTCTTTTTGGTGTTGAGTAGGAGACTTGGATTTACAAGGCATGCCCATGCCTTATAAGTGATGCTCTTGAACACCGTAAAAATGCTTGGGCAGAAGACTCTGCCTTGTAAGGCGTGGGCACGCCTTACAGCAACTCTGGTCCACTCTGGGGACACGGGCTTGGATTGAAGACTTCCGCTTCCATCTGAAGCAACGCTACACCACACTACCGTCGGAGGCTCCACGCTGCTAGTCCCTGACACCTCCTCTACCATGGTGTTTTGCTGCAGTTTTTATTCATTCAGGGAAGTTTTTTGCTCCCTTCACTTGACTTCAACTTTTCGTTCTTACATTGAGGACAATGTAGACTTTAGGTGTGGGGGGAGTAGTCTAGCTTTTCCTTCTTACTGCTTTTCCTTCTTCTCTAAAAAAAAAAAAAAAAAAAAAACCTTTACCATACCTTTTGGATTTTTATGGTTAGCCCTGATAAGCAATGGCTAGATTTTCAAATTTAACTATTGTTACGGTTTTAGATGATAATATGTTAAGTAGGAGATGATAAAATTTTAGGATGTCTCTCTAGTAAATATTTGAGATTTTGTGACTCCAGCAATTTCTTTTGGTTAACTTTTCTAGGCATTGTAAATATTTGTCTGACATTTTTGTGTGAACTGGTTCAACTATTAATCTTAGTTCTCCATGTTAAGGAAATGAAGCAGGTTTGCATGGTTTTAATTTTACTTGGGTGTTTATTTGTGAATAACATTCGGCTATACTCCGCTGGTTATCATTGACTAGTAACCGGGGGTCTTCACCTAAAGTGTCGATTTTCGCGTCAAAAAGCAGCGATAACTATGAGTATGTGGTCTTTAAGCGGTTTAAGTTGAGTAATCGGGCTCCTTCATTGAACAGATGTCGGAGTTCGCGTCAAAAGATTTGAATGGCTCAAGACTAAGCACTTCCTTCAAGGAAAAAAAAAGGGAAAAGAAACAGAAAAAAAAATGAAAATGAAAAAAAAAAAGTATACGAGCATGAAAGTATGCGAATAATTGTATTGTCTGCGGATCCATGAGTCTTTATGTTGAGATTTTGCTTAATGGTTGGACCAGTTATTAAAGAATGTTGGTTGGATATTTTCTATTCTTAGATTGGTTAGTCTGGATTTGAAAGAGTCATTGGTTTTAAAAGCTAGTTGGAGAGTTATCCCGTAAAATTTGTCATCAATACCTGACAGTTATCTAAATCATACATTGGCAATAGTTGCTTTGATTAATAGCCATTGTTTTGAATTCAACTGTTGCAAAATGTTTGCTCGCTTGGTTGTGTATTTAAAGTTTGAAATGCTTGAGGACAAGCATTGTCTTGGTGTGGGGGAATTTGATAGGGATATAATTATGTATTTTATTTGTGGTTATTTGGTCTTAATTTTGGCAGTTTATTATGCAAAGTATTGGATTTCTGCTCATAATTGGTATTTGTATTAGTTACAGGCAATTGGTGATAAAAGTGATAAAAAGGGCAAATTCCAGAAGACTAGGCTTTCTCTGGCGTGCCCACGCCAAACAACACAGAGTTGCGTGAAAAAGCCGGATCGCGGGCCCAAGCCCTGGAACAACCATTCTGATTGGAAGATACCTTTTTACCATGCGTGAGATCAGGAAACCTTAAAAGCAAGAAGTCTTTTGGCAACAAACAACTAAGAAAGTAAGAAAAAGGAATCCTTTTGGGAAACACAGGAGATTTGGAAACCAATTGCAATTGGAAAGTAAGTGCCGCGAAGACCTTTAAGTAGCAGAGGAAATAGAATTCGAAGAGGACTTTTGGTAACAATCCAACAGGGGAATAAAGGAAGCAAATTGTTTGAAAAAACCCACCTATTACTTCGGCTAGCAAAAAGGAAGCGGTGGCGCAAACAATAAAGGGAAGACAGCAATAGACTAGGGGGATTATCTTCTATCTCGGACTTGTCTTTTTGTTTTCTTTTCTCTCTTTTTCCTCTGGAACGCAAGTAGTGAGTGGCGGCCGATACCTTTTACTACTTCCTCAATCAACAAAAACTCCATGAAAACTCCAAATTGCTTCATGATAATGCAGCAAGGCTAGTTCTTTTATCTAGTTGAGGAATAAATCAAGGATTGGAGCACCATAACTGTGAGATCGTTTTAATTGTTTTATTTTTAATTTATATGTTCATGGGTATTTGATTATTCTCTATTTTTCCCTGAGTTATTATTGTTTAGATTTATTGGATAATTAGGCCTGTTATTCGATTGTCTAAATAATTGATAGCCAATTAGGATGTTGGCGCGTAGCCTTTAAACATCTTGATTAGTGGCAAACGAGACAACTTCACCGCCTCGCAAGCGGTCTAATTTGGATCGTGGGGATAATTAATCTAGCCTAAATAAACCCGCATGTGTGTTTGTCATCTAGAATTGGGTCTTTCTAATTCCTAATGCTGTGGCTACATTAAATCCTGTGAGCGTTTCTGGGGTTGTCTAGTCACAAGAGGGTAGTTTATGAGCGTCTCTTGACTACCATAAAATTACGGAAAGATTGGTGGTTGGGCGCGTCGCTTGACCACTATAACCAGTTTATTCGTGAGTATATGAATTGTCCCTTGTGTCTATGATCAGTTGTGTGCTTCGGTGCCAAGATTAATTCCTTGACTAGGTTGTTTTAATTAATTGTTATTTGTGTAATTTGGTTCCTGCTATCTTACTCAACTTTAAATTTCAGTTTTTATTCCTTTTTAATTAGTTGGTACTACTGTTAAAACCCCCCCCCAATTTTCCTGTGTGATTTGCCTACCTGTTTCCTGAGGAGACGACCCTGCTCACCACTATACTCATTCAGTTTTGGTAGTAGGTCTAATAAAAATTTTATTTTTGGTGGTTTGACACCCACCAGAGGGTTATTTAAATTAGATTGCACGTTCTCTTATATTAATCAATCAAACAATTACGGATTTAATTGACTAAATTGGCTCGAGATTAATAAATCACATTGAACATCGAGCCCTTGACATCCAATTAATAAAATAATCCCATGAAAATTCAAGTAGACAACGTGCAAATATTAATAAATTGAGAGAAGCGTGAAAACTAATTAGATCTCACAGATTTTCTGGACTGCGCCGTTGAATTGAGCCTTGACTAGATAGAAGGCTTAGCCACGTCGCATAATTAAATCTCCACGCAAATTAATTGATTGCAAAGGCATTGCATTTTTTACTAGAAAGCAAGGAATAAAAAAATATTCTTCCCGTTGAGAAATATTGTCGAACACCTGACGTGCGTTAAAGGCCAGTCCGAAGAAGAAAAAAACTGAAAACTATGCTAAAGGCTAAAAATCTTGCCGTCTGTACATTTGTGTTCCTTGAAAGCCAAAAGAAAATTGACTCTCTCTATCCAGGTGGTCCCTACCGAATTTAGAGTACAACTGCAAGAAAGTCCAAAGGCCCCTGAATGTTTCCTCTTTTCTAGTTTCCTATTCCTAGTCAAAAACTCCAATACTCAAAACATTTCTAAAGGAAATGCCATCCGTCTCTAGCATTCCGTGGGCTAGGCTTGTGAGGCTTTCTTTTGGAGTCTCCCAAATTTGCATCCAAAAGTCCCTATTTTTGTAGTTGTCTGCTCCACTCCCTGAAATTAAGTCCAGATACCAAATATGAGTAGATATCAACAATTACCACAATATTTGACAGGGACGAAAGGGAAAATTAATAATAAAATTGCTAACAAATAATACCCTATCAATTCCCCTCACACCTAAATCATGCTTGTCCTCAAGCATGGGGACAACTCAACTCAACAATGGCTAGCTCTCACGTTATCTATGGCCCGCTGTGCTTACACCAAAATCAAGGTTTAGTGGCTAAGTGTCAAGTCATATCTCTCCCGGTTAGCTCCTAAGTTCATAGATTCGTACAATTCATGGCTAACTCGCCTAGGAAATCCAAATATTAACACTACAAGAAATTTGGTCATTAGTGACAACATTTCTCAGTGATGAAAAAAAATTGTCACAGAATAGGGTCATTTAACCACAATACGGCAAGTTGTCACAATTGAGTCAAGGAAACCAACACATCAGTGACGACCTTGCATTGTTCTCACAATTCGATTCCCGCCAGGAGTCACGGAGAGAGCGGGAACTGCAATAGTGACAACTTTCTAAAAGTCGTCAGTATTAATAGCACTTTCTTTGACAACTTTGCTATTGTTGTCACTGATAACATTATATAGCTGTTAGTGACAACCTAGTCTTATCACTGTTTGATTTAAAATATTTATTGCTTTTTGCAACTATTAATCCTAATTTTTTGTAATCATTATGTGTTCTCTAATGATTTTTAACTGTTGTATACTTATGAGCCTCCTTATTAGTTTAATTTTCTTGTATATGTAATAACTTCATTAGAATAAAAAATAATTAAAAAATAAAAAATTCATTAGTGTAAATAAACTTGTGACTACTTAACTTAGAATGATTATTAGTTAATTTGATATGAATAAATAAGAGTTTTCAAATTGAACCGAATATCGAAGTGGATAAATCCTAAACTCCATAGTTAATTAACTAATACACTTTATGTATTAGTTGAATTGTGCATTTTTTTCTTATTTGAAGATAATGGATTAATAGTGAAGTTTTATAAATAGTAGTTATAATTGATATAAAGTTTTAGCACCTATAAGAACTAGTTAAATTTTATTAAAATGCTTTTCCATTTATATGAATTTAAAAAGTTTTGCCACTCATACTAAAATTTTTAAAATTGTGACAAAAAAATAATGAATAAAAATGAAATCTATATTTCAAATACAATTATAAAAGACAAAATTGCACCAATTTTTCTTGTGTAAAAAGGGGGGAATTATGATGTCCAAATCTAGTTAAAATTCAAGACAAAAACAAAGTGGCGCAATTTTAAAATTCAAGGCAAAAAAAGAGGCGCAAATTTGTCCAAGTCTCTTGTACTGCGTAGATGCAAAACAATAACTTTTCTAAGTGTCGAACTCTCTCTCAGACTCTCACAAATCACCTCACTTTTACTCAGCCCGTCAGCCCACGCTCACCTCTACCTCCACGGCTCCACCTCCACTTCCACTTCCATTTTCACCTCCACCTCCACCTCTACCACACTCTCGATCTCTTCGACAATTGACGACCAGTGAAGTACCGTGGCTCTTTGGCATTGAAGACCAAGTAATTCTCCAAGTCTCTGCAGCAAAGGTTAGTTCTTTCCTTCTGTTCTTTGTCTCTAAGATAGTTTGCAAATATTTTGGCCCTACGCTTGTTTTTTTTTTTCTGAAAATTTCTACCTGCATTCTTCTTGAACCTGTATTGAGGGTGTAATTTTATGGTTATTTACATGATTAAACTTTTCATCCCTTGAAATTTTATTGTATCCTCTAGATTAATTGTATCCTCTGCTTTTTGGCCCACTTGGGAAGGACTTGCTGCTTCCCAACGATTTTTTGTACAAAATCAGCTACGGCTGGACTTGGTAGGGGGAGAATTGAATAATAATTACCAAATTAGATGAGGCAATTAGACAAGCTTTAGATGAGGCATAATAGCATACTCATTTACCTCAAAATATTTATTGCTTCATTCTTATTTAGAAAATTGTAGGTTTTAAAATCCTTCTGTTGTATGTCTTGATCCCACAAAAAAGTTACAGGGGAAGGGGTTGGTTGCTGCCAATCCTATTGCTATGTTGTTATGCCAAGATTGGCTAACGGTTAGTTGACGAGTTAAAGAAATTAGTAGATGTTCTGTCTCTTATCCTTGAAGCAAGCTACTTCCAAAAGGGTGGTTCTACTAGCAGTGACGATTGTAGTTAATTGGAGACTTGGCCTTCAAAGAAAGATGCAGGTCACATAATTGAGTTTATTACTTATTATGTTGCCCGTGAAAGAGCAAAGGTTTCTAGAGATATTTTAAGTCAAAATTTGGAGTATTTGACATCAGAAATTAGCTTTTCACCTAGTGTCTCTAGGCAGAATATTGAGATCCACAAAAGAAGAGAGAAGCAATTGCTTACACTTTTAGAGGTTGTACCTGACACAGATTGGGATGCTCCTTACCTGTTGCATTTGTGTGAAAGATGCCAGTTTCACCAGGTATTTCACATGCTGATGAAAATAATATCCATTGTTAGGCAAATCCATGGATATCGAATAAGTCGATTGTAATGTTTTTATGACCTTGTTCAGGTCTGCGGCTTAATTCATTCAAACAGATGTCAGTACATTGCTGCATTGGATAGTTATATAAAAGCTGTAGATGAATCCATTCATGCCTTTTCTTTTATCCATGATATGTTGCGGCGACTGAGTGAGACTGATTCAGAAGCCTTCCAAGCAGCAGTCTTTTCAAGGATTGGTGATCTGGTCAAATTAGACAGGTAATTTTGCGCAAACTCTGATGGTAATTTCTCAGCTACACTCTCACCCAGAGAGCCTTTTTCTTTATTTGAAGACACTTGTTGAAGTTCACACAACTGGAAATCTCAAATTTTCTTGCTTAAGAAAAGATGGAATATCAGAAATTTTCTTGTCCATCACAGTCTTTCTGAAGTTTTTGTAGTATATTTTGTATTTACTGGGGAGGGGCAGCTTTATACATTCATGGCCCTCATATCAGAAATGACTACCCCAGAAATCAACATGAGATGGCATCTTGATATTTCTGGATTGAAGAGGTCCAATGTCTACCTAATTAACGGTGTCTTTATTTTTTTTTGGCTGGCTGATGGCAAGGATTTTGTTGTTTGTTTGCATGTTTCACCATGTTTACATTCACTATAGTCAGGTCATCTAGATGCATTCAGTTGGTTATTTTCTAGTATTTGTTGTGCCTTGCGCTCTTTCTATCATGAATTTGATGTGGTTTGGTAAAATTATCAAGGGGCTCATAAAAATGTTAGCAAAGAAGCAGTGAGGAACAGTAATGCTCTGATTTCTTCTATTACCACAGTCAAATTTTTCCCTCACGTTCCTACTTGTACAAATCTATAGGAGAATGCCCATAGAAAATAGAGAAAGATTAGTTCAACTTTTGTATGTGATCCGTGCAATTCAACTTTGGTTACTTAAGTATGGTGACGTAGTTTATACATATGTTATGCCATTGTGGATGGGTAATTCCTGTGCTTTTTGGTTCCAATTATCATTTATGTTCTTACCTTAATTATCTTTTATTTCTCCATGCAATTCAGTTTTGGTTACTTAAGTATGGCAAAGTAGTTTATACTTGGGAGTAGTTTTTGATTTGAAGTGTAATTTTAAATGGTTTTCAGAGTATTCTACCTTAGGGCATAAAATAGGAATGGTGACGAGGACAGGGTGCTTGTTTTTCTTTCTTGAAAAATAAATGTACCTGATAAATCAATAGCCTATCTGATGCCACTGGCTATGAGGTAATTTTTTTCTCAACAAATATATTATTTTTCATAGTTATGTTCAGCTTATTATTTACTTGAATTGATGACGAGTATTTAGTTTGTTAGATTTGAAGCAATACTGAATTCTTGAAGCTAGGAGGGAGTGTTACAGATAGAGTGGCAACGAAGATTATCGAAGAGGTGACTTAATTGTTTTTGTTTAATTTTCTGCTTCTAAAGTTATCTTATTTGACTTTGAAAGTTTTGAACTTTGGATCTTTCATTACAGAAATTTGTGCTCTCTAAGCTTAGCATATGTTGTTTTGAAATATTGAAGTGATTTGAGTTTTTGTATGATATGATGGTGCTATTGAGGTAATGTGTTTGAGCATAGTGATGAGTTCTGACCTTGGATGGTAGCTATTAAGTCTTGCAATTTACAGTATTTACTGCTTTAACAAGCATTTACACGGCAATGCCAATGCTTTTCAGTAGCTTTTAGTTGTTTTTGTGATTTGAGTAATTTGGGTATATGGATTTTGATAATGTTAATATTGTTTATGCAATACCACTCCATGTATTCATCCTCTAGTGGTTTGGAGAAATGGGTTGTAAAGATTGAGCAACCCATAGACATCTTTCTCACGATACCCATTGCATCAGTTTCTCTTATATAAATGAGGTACACATTGCCTCAGTTTCTCCTATATGAATGGATAGCTCGACATCTTGTATCGTGATTCACATTACTTTGGTTATCATACTGGACACGTTGTATCCTTTGCTATGCATTACTTTGGATTGTTTTGGTTTAGTTCAGTTTAGTTTATTTGAATGTTTAGCTAAGCAAGCGAATCAAAGTTGCTTTTCCTTTAGTGTTGTGCTTGTAGTCTTATCAATTGGTTATATTGTTCATAGCAGTACTTATACCAGTGCTTGTTGCATTATCAACTTGATATATTATTCCTTTGAAGCTGAAGTTTAATAGCAGTACTTATTTCTTGAGCTGATTTTGTGCAATAGTTCGGGGCTGATTTTGATTTTCTGGGGCAGATTTTGGTTTTATTTGGGGTTGATTCTGAATGTACAACTTTAATTATTGAGGTTCTTATTGGATTGCATATTTTAGCTAAGCAACCTAAGTATTGTTACTTCTCCTTCAGTGTTTTAATCCTCCCCTTATCTACTTGTTTTACTACTTTATTACAGATAAATGCTATTTAAACAAAATTTTGGGAGCTGTCTATAGCAATGACTGAAGGACGTTGAAGACAAAGTCGCAATTTCTCATGCAAGGGTTCGCTTGGATGTTCTTTGGTTTCTTGAACTTAATTCCTTTTGTAAACGTACCTTATGAATATGTGATATTTGGGCACAATGTTACTTTTATAGACCTTTGTTGGGTAATGTGCACCTCAATATGACATTTGAGTACTGAATATGCTATATTGGCATGTAGCCTAATGCAACAACTGCTTTTGATTATCGGTTGTTTAGATTACTTCTTTCTATTTATTCTAGATAAATAATTTACCATGCTAAATTGTGAGTTTATTGAAATGGAGCTGACAATGTTAAAGATCACTAATGACAAAAAAGAGCTGTTGCATAACAAGAATAAAAAACTCTTTGTGACAACAAAGCTTGTCACTAACTCAAAACTTCAATTGTGACAAGAAATGTTGTCAATAAGTATATCATATAAGTGACAACTTCTGACACTTTTCAGTGACAACCTTGATCAATACATCTCTGACAACATGCTAAGTCGTCAATAAAACGCTTTCATACTGTTGTCACTAATGACAACCATTCACTGTCGACTTTTTGTGTTGTCACTATATACTTTTACCGACGGAGATATAGTGACGACTCTTTGATGACTCAAAAGTCGTTAATAAAAGTCATTAGTGACAACATTTCTATGTCTTGTGATGACATATTGTTGTCACTGATGACCAAATTTCTTGTAGTGTAATTAGTAACAGTCAGCAATTAAGTTAACAGGCAAACAAAATCTCAACATTGAGAACCAAGGATCGGCGGGCTAACATGATCATAGACTTACATATTTTCCACATCTGATCTTTTTTTCTTTTTTTTTCTTTTTTTTGATTGAACGAATAATGCTTAGTCCTAAGCCATTCAAGCCTTTTGACGTGAATTCTGACATTTTTAGATGAAAGAGCCCAATTACTCAACTTTTCATAGCTCTAGGACTATTTACTCATAGATATCGTCACTTTTTGACGCAAGAGTCGACACTTGTAGTGAAGACTCTCGGTTACTAGGTGACGACACTAGCGGAGTATAGCCAATGTTATTCTCAATAAAGTACCAAAATAGCAAACACTTAAAGATCATGGCCCACGTCATCTCCTAAACATTGAGGACCAAGGTCAACAGGGGACCAATCCACACAACAGTGCCAGCAAGATATTTACATTGCCTAAACAAGTTAGCCATAAATTGCACCAAGTCATTAAATTCAAAATATTCACCAGGACAACATGCTCTTGCTAGCCACCGAAACTAAATTCATAGAATAAACTACAACTAGCAATAGAAGAGTGAGCTGTCAAAATATTCACCAAGATAATAGCAAAGGAAAGACACCAAAAAAAAAAACAAAGGAACAACACCCAAACTGACCCCCCACACCTAAGTCACACATTGCCCTCAATGTGATGATGTAATAGCAAAAAGAGAGGAGAAGGGGCAACGGTACTTCCCTGAAGTCGTCAAAACATGAGTGGATCGGGCGCGAACTAAGGAGCAATTCCCGCATGTTGCATAAATGTTGCCAGATTCTGCGCCATGCTATGCAAGTTAATGCCAATGTGGGTCACGCGAGTCTCCAGTCTCTCAACTGTGTTCCGGAGTTGGAGCCAATCGTTGGCCGTTGGGGTGGGAGGAGGTGGAGCGGAGGTCGACGGGCCAGGATCACCACCACCAGTGGAGGCTCGGGCAAAAGATGACCGAGGAGGAGCGCATAGCGAACCCGGGGGAACAACTTCCCATCCATCATCGCCCTCTCGAACCAAACCCATTTTCTCCAAGCACGGAATGTCCAAGGGCTCCATGTGACAGGCTATATGCAAATCATAGTTAGAAATATCAAGTACATGCAAATTAATAGCCAAGTGAGTAATGTACGACCCAAGAATCAAGGGGCACTTCTTTTTAGGCAAAATAGACTTGAACTGAGAAGCGAGCCAGCACCCAAAGTTAACCTTAATATTGTTATGCATACACCATATAAAGAAAAATTCGGGCTTAGACAGAATGCCCGAACTGTCTCGCCTACCTGAGAAACTATAAGCCAAGAAACGGTGGATATAGCAAGACGCTGGGTCCTTCAGATAAGAACCTTTAGATAAACGAGGGTCATAATTATCCCTGTCCACAGACATCTCCTCCCAAATATGGCGATAGCGGGAGAAAAAAGGCTGGACATAGTCACATGCACTCTTGTCATACTCGCGAGACTCGGCATAGGCTGGATCAATAAAACCAAGGGCAAGATTGAAGTCAGTAATGGAATGACTCTTACGAACCTCAAATTCTAGCGTGAACTTGATTTTTTGAGCTACACTTGAGCACTTGAGGAATTCTACTTTTTTCAGGGTTTGCAAGGGGCTGTGAGAAATTTTGGTGAGCTCATTAAAGTGATCTAAGTGACCATACACGAGTGTGAGAGTATACACTTAGGGAGTGAAGTGAGGGAAAAAAAAAAGGGAGACAAACGTTTCTTTCTCCTTTTTCCCTTTCTTTGCTACTAACCCTTGCAGGCACACTTGAGACTTCATGTCTAGTAGCAACGAAGGAGTATCCCGTCCCATGGACTTTGAACAGATGATGGAGCAGATGGAGAGGCGTTTCCAACGCATGCTAGAACCCATTCAAGATGAGTTGCTACAACTCCGAGCGTCTGGAACACCAAAAACTTCTAAGTCCACACGAAGGCGAAGAGACGTGGAGTCGTTCGATGGTTCCAACAATGATGAAGATGATGAGGAACCTCGAGTTCGACCAAGGCAAAGGAACCAGACTGGACCTACCAATGTATTCAAGGGAATCAAGATGCAAATCCCTGAGTTCAAAGGACGGTCTGATCCCGAGGCCTTTCTCGAATGGTTATCCAAGATCGAAATGGTCTTTTCTTGCCAAAACTACACCGAGGTGCAAAAGGTGCAATTGGCCACTATGGAATTTACTGAGTACGCTATGGTTTGGTGGGACCAAATCAAGAAGTCTAGAAGGAGAAATGGTCTACCTGAACTCGTTCCATGGCCCGAGCTTCGAGCCATGATGCGCACCCGCTTTGTACCTGGACATTACACTAGGGATTTGTACCATCGATTACAAACCTTGGTCCAGGGCAACCGGAGTGTGGATGAGTACCACAAGGAGATGGAGATCCTAATGCTTAGAGCGGATGTACAGGAGGATCTTGAAGCCACCATGGCGAGATTCTTGAGCGGGTTACGACCCGATATTGCTGAACGAGTGGAACTTCAACATTATATGGAGTTGCATGAGCTTGTAGACAAGGCTATTAAGGTCGAGCAAAGGCTCAAGAGGAGGGGTACCACTCGATCGAATTTCGGCAAAACCACCTACTCCACCAACCGCCCATTCCAACCAAGGAATGATCCTCGGCCTTCACCAAATGCTCATACTCCAAAGCCGAGATTCGAGGGAGGTAAGGTGGGCAATCCTAGTTTTAGTAAGCCGCCCTCTTCTACTCCAAAATTTGAGGAGCCTAGGGCACAAACTAGGGCTCGTGATACTCGATGCTTCAAATGTCAAGGTAGAGGCCATATTGCTAGTCAATGTCCCAATCAAAGGACTATGATTATGATGCAAAATGGCGAGATCGTGAGTGAGGACGAAGCCGAGTACGAAGGCATACCACCCCTTGAAGGAGGTAGTGATGGTGAGTCACCAAATGAAGAGGAGTTTAGCGCACCCGAGGGTCACTTTGGGACCGCCTTGGTTGCAAGGAGAGCATTGACGGCACGTGTTAAGGAGGACGAGCTTCAACGGGAGAATATCTTCTACACTAGGTGCTTCGTCAACCAAGCACTTTGTAGTGTGATTATTGATAGTGGGAGCTGTACAAATATGGCTAGTTCACTCATGGTGGACAACTTGAAGCTGCCTACGAGGGATCACCCGCGACCCTACAAACTCCAATGGCTCAACAATTCTGGGGAGGTTCGAGTAACCAAACAAGTTCTTATATCCTTTCAAATTCATAAATATACTGATGAAGTATTATATGATGTAGTTCCTATGCAGGCTAGTCACATTATACTAGGTAGGCCGTGGCAGTTTGACAGGCAGGTAACTTTTGATGGTGTGACTAACAAGTATAGTTTCTTGTACAATAGTAAGAAAGTCATCCTAGCTCCCCTTTCTCCAAAACAAGTGCATAAGGACCAATTGAAATTGCAATAAGAGTTTGAGAAGTATAGTGCAAAAAAGAAAGAAAATGAGAAAGCCGGGGCAAAAAAAGAGAGGAAAAAGGCTTTAGATAGCTTGGCAAGTGAGGTAAAATCCGAGGGAAAACAAATGCTCCTGATAAAAGCCAAGAAAGTGAGGAAGTTAATGAGGGATGGGCAACCGCTTCTTATGCTTGTTAGCAAAGAAGTAGCTCAGAATGTGCATGACCTTGATACTAACTTACCGCTTGAGGTTAAGTCTCTTTTGCAGGAATATGCTGATATCTTTCCTGATGATGTACCAAGTGGATTACCACCGCTTAGAGGCATTGAGCACCAAATAGACTTCATCCCTGGAGCTTCGTTGCCAAATCGCCCAGCTTACAAGAGCAATCCGGAGGAAACTAAGGAGTTGCAAAGGCAAGTGGACGACTTGCTTGGCAAAGGATGGGCACGTGAGAGCTTAAGCCCGTGTGCTGTCCCAGTCATTTTGGTGCCCAAGAAAGATGGTACGTGGAGAATGTGCACTGATTGTAGAGCCGTAAATGCCATCACGGTAAAGTATCGCCACCCAATACCTCGCTTAGATGAGTTACATGGGGCTGTGTTCTTTACCAAAATTGATCTCAAAAGTGGGTACCATCAAATTAGGATTAAGGAGGGAGATGAATGGAAAACTGCCTTCAAAACTAAGTATGGCTTGTATGAGTGGTTAGTGATGCCTTTTGGGCTAACTAATGCACCTAGTACCTTCATGAGGTTAATGAATCATGTTCTGTGTCCATTCTTAGGAAAATTTGTGGTAGTTTACATTGACGATATCTTAATTTATAGCAAATCTTATGATGAACACCTAGAGCATATTAGGGCTGTTATGGATGTACTTCGAAGAGAGAAGCTCTATGCCAATCTCAAGAAGTGCAATTTTTGCACTAACGAGCTTGTGTTCCTAAGGTTTGTTATAAGTGCGCAGGGAATAAAGGTGGATGATCAAAAGGTGAAAGCTATTCAAGAGTGGCCAACACCAAGGTCTGTGGGTGACGTTCGCAGCTTCCACGGTCTTGCGGGTTTTTATAGGAGATTCGTGAGGGACTTTAGCACTATTGCTGCACCCTTGACCGAGTTGATCAAGAAGAATGAGAACTTCCATTGGGGAGATTTTCAAGAACAAGCCTTTCGCGCTTTAAAGCACAAACTCACACATGCACCTGTACTTGCTTTACCTGACTTTTCTAAGACATTTGAAATTGATTGTGATGCTTCATGTATTAGAGTTGGAGCTGTGTTGAACCAAGGAGGAAGACCTATTGCCTACTTTAGTGAGAAACTCAATGGGGCTGCACTGAATTACTCAACTTATGATAAAGAGTTGTACGCCCTCATTCGAGCACTACAAGTTTGGCAACACTACTTAAGACCTAAGGAATTCATGATACACACTGATCATGAGTCCCTTAAATACCTTAAGGCCCAGCACACCTTGAGCAAAAAGCATGCAAGGTGGATCGCATTCGTGGAGTCCTTTCTGTACTTGATTAAATACAAGGCTGGTAAGTCTAATGTAGTTGCGGATGCACTCTCACGAAGGTACTCTCTACTCACTTCCTTAGATGCTAAGTTGTTAGGGTTTGAGCTTATTAAAGATATCTATGCACAAGATAGTGATTTCGGTGAACTTTACCTTTCTTGCAAACACACTGGGCAAGGTAAATTCTTCATTTCCGATGGTTACTTGTTTTATGCCAATCGGCTTTGCATCTCACATGGATCCATACGAGAATCCCATTCGGGTGGCCTTATGGGACATTTTGGGATTGATAAGACTCTTGCCATGCTGCAAGAGCACTTCTATTGGCCGCACATGAGGAGAGATGTTGCACGGGTGGTGGAGTGATGCTTAGCTTGTAAGAAAGCTAAATCCAAGGTACACCCGTATGGCCTTTACACCCCGTTACCTATTTCTAGTGCACCATGGGTTGACATTTCTATGGATTTTATACTTGGTTTGCCTAGATCCAAGTATGGCCATGACTCCATTTATGTGGTTGTTGATAGATTCTCTAAAATGGCACACTTTATTGCTTGTCATAAAACGGATGATGCATCTCATATTGCTAATTTGTTCTTTAAAGAGATTGTGAGATTGCTTGGCATTCCTAGGACCATTGTATCTGATAGAGATGTTAAATTCCTAAGCTATTTTTGGAAGACACTCTGGTCTAAGTTAGGCACCAAATTGCTATTCTCTACTGCTAGCCACCCCCAAACTGATGGTCAAATCGAGGTGGTAAATCGTACATTAGGTACCTTGTTGCGTGCCATCATCAAAAAGAACTTGAAATCTTGGGAAGAGTGTTTACCTCATGTTGAGTTTGCTTATAATAGGGCTATCCATTCTACTACTGGCTTCTCTCCATTCGAGTGTGTTTATGGTTTTAATCCGCTAACACCACTTGATCTAGTGTCATTACCTAGTAATGAGCGCGTGCATTTGGATGGTAAGAAACGTGCAGAGTTTGTTAAGCAACTGCATGAGAAAGTCAGGGCCAACATTGAGAGGAGAACTGCTCAATATGTGAAGCAAGCCAACAAAGGGCGCCAAAAGCTGATTTTCGAACCCGGGGATTGGGTGTGGTTGCACATGCGTAAGGAACGATTCCCTGTTCAAAGGAGAAATAAATTACACCCACGTGGTGATGGACCGTTTCAGGTGTTGGAGCGCATCAATGACAATGCCTACAAACTTGACCTTCCTGGTGAGTATGGAGTTAGTGCTACATTTAATGTCTCTGACTTAGCTCCTTTTGATGCAGATGATGCATTTGATTTGAGGGCAAATCCTTCTCAAGAGGAGGGGAATGATAGCATCATGGTACGTGGGCAGGCCAACAATGGCTCGAGTAATCGAGGAGCTGAGGATCACGTGCACGCCCCAAGTGGACCCATTACTAGGGCTCGCGCAAAGAAATTTTGTGAGCAACTCAATGTACTTATTCAGGCCATACACAAGTCCTTTGAAGGATTCATATACTCAAGTGAAGGTGGTCGCGGTCCGATAATGAGCATTGAAGCTACACCTGGGGATTAGGATTTTTTTGCCAAACCCTAATTTCCATTTTAGCATCATAGTTGGTTATTTCCACATTAGTTGATTAGATTGAATAATTGGCTAAGTGCATATTGCACGTAGAATCGCCAAAGGTAGGATTGCTAATTTACTCATTATTATTTGCTAGAGTGGGCTGTCTAGGAAGGAAAGCCTACATGAGGCCTAACCCGTCGGGGGGTTAAGCCTCCCTTATTAGGGCCCATATCCACTGCACCCTTAGTTCATTTTCTTACTAGATTAGGGTTTTCACTTGTAGCCTATATAAGGCACCATATTACATCAATAAAGGGTAGACGCTTTTATCATAAAATATTTGAGAGAATTTTCTCCATAGCTTTCGAGCAACCCTTGAACAACTTAGAGTTTTACTCTCGTGTTCTTGTTTGGCTTATCAATTCAAGAACCACACTTGAATTGTGGCGCCTTCTACACTTGCCTGATGTTCGCTAATTCGTTTGATTACGGGTTGAGGTAATATCAACAAGTTCGTAGTCACGGGGGATTGGAGGGGTCGTAGGGTTTCCGCTGCTACCCTTTCTTGCGTTCGAAGTCAAATCCAACAAGTGATCTTGGGTCGCGAATCTTCTCACCAACAAGATTCGTATCACCCTTAAACCAGGAAAGTAAATAATATTTAAGAGGAGGAAAGCATAAGAGTTAGGAAGTGGGTCGCAGTCGAATTGCCACTAGTTAGTATAGGCGGTTGAACCAGCCATGTATAAACAGAATGTAAATGGAATGTAAAAGCAGAATATAAAAGTTAGTAAGTTAGATCAGGCGGTATAACTGGCCATAGATTGTTAGTATAAACAAAATAAATAAAACAAGTAAATGAATATGAATATGAGGCGGTTCAACCGACCATTTGATTGAATGATATTAAATGTAAAAATAAAAGAGAACTTACAAGAATATGAAGCTTGCACAGGCTCCTTTGTTTGATCCTAAAAACTAAAATATAAAAACTAAGAACTTGTTTGTAGAGAGAGGGAGGAGAGTTTCTTCAAGCTAGAGAGAGAAGTAGTCTTGAAAAAATGGTGTAGAAATGGTGTCTGGAATGTGTTGGGTTTGAGGAGTATTTATTGCAAAAATTTCCGTAGTGCTACAGTGATTTTTACTGCTGCTATAGTGCCGCTACAGTATTGCTATAGTATGCACTACAGTATATCGTTTGTCTTTTGTTGCCGTGTTTGTACAGTAACTTGCCGGACTTGCTACAGTACTTCCGGTGCTACAGTAAAATTAATTTTTTTTCTGAATTTTGTTCCGTTTGAATCAGCTTGAATGTTTCTAGAAGCATTTGTTCAACAAATCATTACTGATAATTCTTTTGATGCTTCTTTGATCTATTCCTTGTAATGCTGTGTATTGGCTCCCCGTTTCTCAAGTAAATACTTGTTGAGAACCATTCTTTGTATATGCATTTTTTGCATGAAGCATTGTTCCCTCAAAGTTTGTACGGAGTAGTTTGATTCTTTTACTCCGACGTGATTGTATCTGTGTATATGGTAGATAGGAATTCTTTCACTAGTGTCTTGGTTAAAGAATATACTATCAAAGTTTCTGATCCTGGACTCTTTGTGCTCGTTTTCCAGGTAGTGATATTCTATCCAGATGTGTGAGAATTTATCATCTCTAAGTTTGATCTGGAAGGATTGAGTAGTAGAATCTTCAGGAATTAAAAATGGATTTTCATCCTTTTTCATTTCCTGAATCCAGTTTATTGTTGAAAGCTCGTCAATTGCATGGAATTGATTTGAGATTGTTTCATTGGGCATCCAATTTGAAGTAGATTCCACAGGTATCCAGTTTGAGGATGATTCCTCAGGGATCCACTCCCAATTAGCTTGATTCTGATTGGATAATGTTTGGCACTCATTAGTTTGATTGCTGGATATTTCTCCATGAGAGGTTTGTTGCCAAGTAGAGTATCCATTGAAGAGACAGTTTTTCTCTTCTGGATTGTATGATGATGAACTTCCTTCACCTGCCATGTTTCTGCAAAAAGAATTAGTTAGTTTAAAAAGTTGGGATATTATCCCTTTAGAGATAATTTGGAAAGAAGTCAATTGGTTGAGAAATGATCCTCCTAAAATGATATGGTTAATCAAATACTCGGTCAAAAAAGAAGGTATTTGAGAATTGGTTTTGTATATTTGGAAATTTGAATTTAGTATCAAGTATAGGATTATTGGTTATTCTGAGGAATTCTAAAAGTTGGATTGAAATAAGATTTTCAGGAATATAGTTTTGGTCTGACCCTGTATCAACTAGGGATTTTGTTTCGATTGCTTAATTATCAATAATTAGTAATCGTATATGGATCAAGTCTTCCTGAAATAACTAAGAATTGTTATTTAGGTTCCTAGGGTTAAAGGTTTCTTTTTGTAAGGACATAGGTTGAATAAGGAATCTATCAAAAATTTCCTGGAAACCATAAGTTTTTGGTTTACAAGAATTTTGTCTAGGGATTTTTTCTGGAATGTCAAAGAAAAGACCCTCTAAAGGATTCGAAATTTGGTTCAAGTATGGTTGTCTTATTTCAAGAATATCTTCAATGATGCTGAAAAGAAGGTTCTGATTTTGTGTCATCTCATTGACCACATTTCCTTCTTTTTCATCTTCATCACTGGTGATTGGGAAAAAAGATGTTGAAATGTATTTGTCATAATCTTCCTTTTGCTCAGATTGGATAATATCTGATTCGATTAGAGGATTTGACAGTAGGGTTATATGTCTAGGTTGATGGGTTTTGGAAATGAATAAGGCTGGTTGTTTTGTAGAAGAGAAAGGGTTTTCAAGTCTTTCTATAGATTTGAGCTGTTTGTTGGGCCTTGTATGGTAGCTCAATGGCCCAAACTATTTGTAAAAGGATCCAAGACTTCTTCCTTGGAACTGATCTTCTGTAGATTTGGGAAACCAGCTTGCTTGTTGGTTTTGTCCACAAGTTTGTTTCTTCCCAAGGCTTAATCTTCTTGTATTGGGATTCAAGAAGGCCTTTGAAGAAATCTTTGTTGTGAACTTTGTCTTTGTCTGATTTCATTAGGAATATATATTGATATCTTCTGGAGCTTGGGAATAGTATTGATGAATCCTCTTAGGCTATTCCAGAATTATCATCAAATGTGAATATACCTAGGATATATCCAATTGATGTGATATTGAATAACATTGTTTCTGGCAGGATGTTCCCATCTTGTAGATCATATTCATCCTTGTTGGTTGTGACTAGAATGTTGTGAATAATATTTCTGTCTCCAATGATGAGATGTTCTTCCCACCATCCTTTGAATTACCCAATAAATCCTATCAATAGGATATGAGCAGTCAGTTGTTTGCAGCTATGTAATGTTTGATTAAACATAGCTGTGGTTGTCATCTGTTGAGATGTCATCGGAAGATTGTATTTGAATATTCCATCTATGCTCCATTCATAGATGTCTTCCTTATTGTTTGAGTGTTGAAGGATATTGGGTTTTATTCTGAAAATATCAGAATGAATCATTTGAGGGTGGTATAGATTTTGGATGTTTTTTCGGTTGGGAGTATAATTTTGTAAAAAAGAGTTTGAATATGATTTATTTAGAATAGAAGACCCTTAATTGTTTTGTATGGTATTGATCAAGGAAGTTCTTTGAATTTCGAACTCTTGTTTGGGTAAAGGAATTGGAAAGTATTGTTCAATCTAAAATTTTTGGTCTTCTAAAGGTTTGAAAAGCAAGTTTGAGAAGTAGGTTTTTGGAAGACGAGTTTTTGGGATGAATTGGGTAAAATGATTGAAAAGGTATTTTTCTGGATAGATTGTAAGAATCTTCTTGGCATGGGTATAGGCTGCTTCTTGGTCAATCCTGATTTCAATTTCATGAATGACCAATTTTGTTGAAGCAGATTCTGCCTGAATCTCTTGTTTGGTGACTGATTTGTTCAGAGAAGATCTTGTCTGAGTTTTTTACCCGATGCGTCTAATTTTCCACTGGATGCGTCTGATAGCTTGCTTTTTTGTATTTTCAGTGGAGGGATGATCAATCCTATCCTTCCAAGAATATAAAGATTGGATGTGTTGATTCTTCTTGAATATCTGATTTTTCTGACTCCATTTGATGGGTTTGATTCTAGATCTAGCCAATTTTGATAGATCTGATTTTTCAGATACTCTTTGTATTTGAGACTGTCTCTTTAATTTGTTGAAGATCCATGTCTTCTCAGTTTGTCCCTTGTATTTGTTGGATAACCATGTTTCCTCTGTGTAAGATTCCACCTTGAGGCATGGGTACTCGATATTAAGTACCTTTAACTTATCAAGCTGCAACTATTTGTAAGTTATGAAAGAATATATAGATAATTTAGAAATTTCTTCCTGATTATTGTTTGCAGAATTTTCTTTTGAATTTTCCCGAGAAATAAGTTTGCTATAAGGAAAATCATGGGACAAGTTTGAGATAGATAATTGTAAAGAATTCTGAACTCCAACTTGTTTAGAAGAAATAATACTTGTTTGTAAATCTTTAATAACCATAGGTTTGGTAAGAGATTGAGAAGAGATAACTATTTGGACTTTTTCCTCAATAAATTTTTCTTGAGGATCTTTAACAATTATAGGTTGAGTTTTAGTTAAGACATTTATTGTGGAATATCCTATGTCAAAGGAATTTCCTATGTCAAAACTAGTGATCTTATCAGAATTATTCATTGGTTGACCAGATATCAAAGGTTTTGAAATTCCAATAGACTCTTGGTTTGGTAAATCTATTGGGTTTGATAGATGCACAGGGGAATCTGGTAGATCTATATCGGCTGGGTTTATATGGATTGATTTTGATGGATCTATGGATTCTGAAAGTTTATGAGAAGATTCTAGTATAGGAATTGTTTGAGATAGATTTATGGAGGGATCTAAGGGTTTTGGCTTAGTTTGGACCAGATCTACAAGATTTGTTGTAAAAACCTGAGTTTCAATGGTTTTTGACATAGAAGATGCAGGTCTTGAAATATTTTCGACTGGGATTTTGAGTTCTGGTGTGGACACCTAAGATGTTTGAGATTCATACCAGTCAAAGAAATGAATACTTTGTTTTGTTTTTCTTAAAAAATCATAAAAGTTTTTTTGTATATTTTGTCGAGTTTCTCCCTAATATTTGTCAAAAAATTGTTTTCTTTTAAAATGGTTGTGGTTTGCATAGAATTCAGATCTAAGTTTTTCTTTGTCAATCTGGAATTCAGAAGATTTGTTTTCTAGTTTTCTTTGAATAAGGATTGATTGATCAATTCGAGCAATTCTAGTTTGAAGGTCATTTAAAGGTTTGTTGTTTAAAGAAGAACTAGGAGAAATAAAGTATGTTTTAACAAATGAAGCCATAAGCAAAGACAAGATAAATTAATAATTAAACACGTGAATGAATTAAAAAACTTATAATCCTCTTCCCTTTGGCACAGAATCCTTCGGGATCCATGGAAGATAACCATTTTTCTGAACAGATTATAAAGGATAGTGTGAAAACTACAAGAAAAGATCTAAACTTTTGAAAAAGATTAACTATACATAACGACCATATTTCCATCATAATAAAGATAGTAATAAAGCTACAAGAATAGATCTAAATCCTCTGAGAAAGATTAACTATGCATGACGATCATATTTCCAAACAAAATCATAAGATTGATAGTAAAAATCCATTAACCCTAGATCTGATCTTTTGGCACTTCACCATCTTGGAGCATACATCCCAAGAACCTTAACATCCCTACAGTGCCAAATCCCATGGTCTTACCTGGACCGAATGCCAGCAATTACAGGTTCCATGCCCTTTAGACAGACCTAAAGCCATGTAATCAATACTAGCAAAATTATAACAAGTTTGAATACATTAGATGGTAATCACGAAGTTAACTAGTCTCATCCGATAGATCTAAACTTGTAGATCTACACTAGCAACATCGTAAATAAAGAAAGATGGTAATCATAAAGTTAAGCAATTTCATTAAGAAGATATAAATTTATAGATCTACACTAACAATATCATAATAAGTAAAGAAAGATAGCCATCTCCCCACTTCCCGCTCTGGCTCTGATATCAGACGGGACGAGGGATTAGCCCCTTAAACCAGGAAAATAAATAAAGCAGAGGGAATTGAAAGCATAAAAATTAGGATGTGGGTTGCAGTCGGACTGCCACTAATTAGTGTAGGCAGTTAAACTAGCCATGTATGAACGGAAAGTACATAAAATATAAAAACAAGTTAGAATGTTAGTTCAGGTGGTATAACCGGCCATGAATGATTAGTATAAACAAAATAAATAAAAACAAATGAATATGAATATAGGTGGCTCAGCCGACCATTAGATTGAATAATATTGAATATGAGAATGTAAGAAGACTTACAAGGTATGAAGCTTGTGCAAGCTCCTTTGTTTGATTCTAAAAACTAGAATATAAAAACCAAGAACTTGTTTGTAAAGAGAGGGAGGAGAGTTTCTTCAAGCTAGAGAGAGAAGCAGTCTTGAAGAAATGGTGTAGAAATGGTGTTGGGTTTGAGGGGTATTTATGACAAAATTTTCGTAGTGCTACAGTACTCGTTACAGTGATTTGCTACAGTGCCGTTACAGTGCGCGCTACAGTGCAATGTTTGTCTTTTATTGCCGTGTTTGCACAGTAACTTGCCGGATTACTACAATGCTTCCGGTGCTACAGTGAAATTGTTTTTTCTTGTTTTCTTCTTTCTTGTTCATTGTTTTGTGACTTTATGGAATTTGTGAGAAAATTCCATAACAACCATCTTCATTTTCTGGGCCTTCATATTCAGCAAGTTTTGTTTCAGAGCTGGAGGCCTTATCTTTGTTTGGCGTTTCTTTTGATTGATCTAGTTGTAAAAGTATATCTTTGAGTTGTTTGATATACTCTTGTTTGTCACTGATTGATGCCAGTTTGGCTGCTGAGATAGATTTCTGTTGCAGAAACTGGCTTGTCTGGCTGTCTCCTGATTTTATTGAGCGAGGATTCCTCTGAAACCATGCCTGAATGTTTGCTGGTTGAATGAAATTTTTGTTGAATGTTGGCCACCATTTTGAATATCCTTGTTGGACTAATAATAGCGGGAGCTGTGTTTGCTGCACGTATTCATATTTCCACTGGTAGACCCATGCTATCGAGAATATAGAAAAGAAGTGCAGGTTGATTGGTATATAGTTGTTGGGGTTTCAAATCTTTCTTTGAATAGTTTGTAGCTTTGTTGGATATCTGGAGAAAGAATTCCAGATTAGGTCCAAGTGCTTTCCACCATGCTGGAAAATCATAATTGTTTGTTTTCAAAAAATAAAAAAGATAAGAATGTTGGTTCAATTCATTTTGGAAGGTAAATGTATAGAACCAGACTGCCTTATAATCCCAGTAAGTATATCTTGGGGGATTAAAGGAAGTAGTAAAAGGTTTAGGTTTGCTTAGGTTTGTTCCCCATTTTGATGGCTTGATAACCTTGAGAATTTGGGCACTGGAATGAGTATTGATGTATTTTCCAGTAGGATTTCCATATTTGTCTTTCATCTCTGTGTCATGGGGTTTAAGAACTAGATACTTTGAATCCGAGAGAATGAGTTTGTAATATTCAAGTGTCTTGGTAAGAGTTTGAGGTATGAAATTGTAAGTATCTGGAAGAATAGTTCGGGCTAGTATGTTGGGGTCATTATGCCAATAATCAAGTTCGGTTTGGACCACAGGAATGTGGTTACTTGATTTTACATATGGGCAGGAAGTTTTGTTTGGTTTTGGTTCATAGTTAGCCAGGGTCTTAGATTCCTGGATAATAATAGGTTTGGGCATAGTATTTTCGTCTAAAACTAATTTAATATGGCTTGGTGTATCCCAAATAGGATATCCTAGTGAGTTAGGTTGATATCCATGAGATTCAACCCATTGTTTGAAATGATCAAAATATTTTTGTTTCTCATCTTCTTTCTCTTCTATGCCAGCCCATATTTTTGGAGAGGCTATGGATATGGGTTGAGGTGAGGAAAGAATTTGAAATCTATTTGAGGGTGAGTTTGAAGAAGATAATTTCTTTTCTGTTTGGGATGAACTAGAAGAACTTGAGGAGTCTTGTTTGGTTGTTTGAGAAGAGGGTTCTGGTTTGTCTGGGGATTTTTCCTGCTGTATTTTTTTTCCTGGGCATCTTATCTTCCCTGCAAGAATTCACGAGTTAGATAATCAGGAATAGAATTTGAAGATCTTTTAATATATTCAATGTCAAACTCAAAGATTGATAAAATTGCTTGCCATCTTGCAAAGATTTGTTTAGAGGCAAGGTTTTTGACATCTTTTTGTAAAACATCTTTAGCTGACTTACAATCAATCCAAAGTAGGAACTTCTGGTTTAGTAGTTTAGCTTGAAATTTTGTAATACATAAAACTATTGCTAAGATTTCCTTTTTGATAGTAGAATAGTTTTGTTGAGAATTGTTCCATTGTTTGGAAGGAAAGGCAATTATCTGTTCTTTATTATTTTTTGTTTGTTTAAAAATACCACCATATCCTAGATCAGAGGCATCCATCTCAACAATTTTTGGAATTGTTGGATCTGGAAGGACTAAGCAAGGAATGGCTTTAACTTGGGTTTTAATTTTTCTGACTGTTTCTGTATGGATATCTGTCCACAAGGGTGGAGTAGTTTTTAATCTATCATATAAAGGTTTTGCTATATTGATAAGGTTTGGAATAAAATCTGAGACATAGTTTAAACAACCCAAGAATCTTTGGAGTTGTTGTTTGTCAAGAATTGGTCAGGAAATTTGTCAGCAATCTGAATTGACCTATTGATGGAGGTAATAGTTCCTTGGTGGATATGGTGTCCAAGAAACCTAATTTTGGTTTGAAAAAGGCTGATCTTCTTTTGAGAGACAACAAGGCCATTTTTCTAGGTAATATGAAGGAAGGTATTCAGGTGTTTGAAGTGTTGTTCAATGTTTTCTGAGAATACCAAAACATCATCAATGTAGATAATGATGAATGAGGAATAAAGACTGAATATCTCATTCATAATCCTTTGAAATTCAGAAGGAGCATTTTTAAGTCCAAAGGGCATCATGTTCCATTCGTAATGTCCAAATGGTACTGTGAATGCTGTTTTGTATCTGTCTGAGATATGAATCTGAATCTGCCAAAACCCTGACTTCATATCAAATTTTGAGAATATCTTGGCAGAATAAAGCCTTTGAAGTAAATCCTTCTTGTTTGGTATAGGATATCTAATCCACCGAAGAGCTTTATTCAAAGCGTTGTAATTGATTACAAGCTTTGGAACTCCTCTTTCAATCTCTGATTGTTTGTTGACATAGAATGCTGGACAGCTCCATGGAGATTGGCTAGGGCTAATAATGCCTTTGGATAGGAGGTCATTAATCTCCTTTTGGCAATGTTGGAGTAGGTCCTGGTTCATCTGTATAGGTTTGGCTTTTGTTGGAATATTTTTTTCCTCAAAGTCAGGTTCATAAGGGAGATGAACAGTATGTTGTTTCCTTGTCCAAAATGCATTCGGAATCTGCACAAACCATCCCTTAGATTCTTGTTTGCAGATTCTGGATTCTTTGTTGAATTTCTGGTTTCTTTAGCTGCTCATCTATCCTTTTGTAGACAATTTCTTCTTTCAAGAAATTGATTTGGCTATGTTTGAGAGACAGATAATTTAGTGTTTTTTGAATTGTTTTTCTGGAAAATGGTAGGAGAGCATCTTGACCGTATTTTTGGGGTATAATCCCATCATCAGTGGTCAAGTATGGAATAAGTTTGGTTACAAAAGTTGTTCCAAGAATAACATTGTTGATTAGGTCTTTTGCTAAGAGGAAGGTTTCTTTGATGGATACAGATGAAAATTGGACTTGAACGTTTGAAAGTTCGAACTGAATGTTTAATTGGGAACCATTAGCTCCTCCAAGGTTTTCTTTCGTTTTTTCAAAAAACCTTTTTGGAATAAGACCTTCTTGAATACAGCTGAGATCAGCTCCTATATCAAATAAAGCTTCTGTTTCTGTAATATAATTGTCACTAATAACCAGTCTTATAAGAACAAAATGTTTTTTATAAGATATTATGTTTGACTAAGAAGGATTTTTAATAATATCTTCTTCAGTATTTGATTGGGCTGTATTTTCGATATTTTTAACTTCTCTTTTGAGAGAAGCAATTTCTGTTTGAAGATTTTTAATAGTGATAGGTTTGACAGTATCTTGAGTTTTGGTTAAGACAGTTATTGTGGAATATCCTTTATCTAAGAAGTTTCCTATGTCTTTTCTAATATCAAGACTAGTGGTATTATCTATTGGTTGACCAGATATCAAAAGTTTTGAAGTTTCAATAGACTCTTGATTTGGTAAGTCTATTGGTTTTGATAGATCTACGGGAGAGTTTGGTAGATCTATATCTGCTGGATTTATATGAATTAATTTTGATGGATCTAAGAATTCTGAAGATTTATGAGAGGATTCTATTGTATGGGTTGTTTGAGACAGATCTATGGATAGATCTTCTAATTTTGGCTTAGTTTGGATTGGATCCACGGGATCTAATGTGGAACCCTGAGTTTTTGATGTGAATACTTGAAATGTTTGAGACTCATACCAGTCAAAGAAATAAATATTTTGTTTTATTTTTCTTAAAAAGTCATAAAAGTTTTGTTGTATATTTTTTCGGGTTTCTCCCTAATATTTATCAAAAAATTGTTTTCTTTTAAAATAGTTGTGGTTTGCATATAATTCAGATCTAAGTTTTTCTTTGTCAATCTGAAATTCAGAAGATTTGTTTTCTAATTTTCTTTGAATAAGGATTGATTGCTCTATCCGAGCAATTCTAGTTTGAAGGTCATTTAAAGGTTTGTTGTTTAAAGAAGAACTAGGAGAAATAAAGTATGTTTTAACAGATGAGGCCATTAGCAAAAACAAGTAAATAAATAAATATTTAAACAACTTATAATTCTCTTCCCTTTGGCACAGAATCCTTCGGGATCCATGGAGGATAACCATTTTTCTAAATAGATTATAAAGGATAGTGTGAAAACTACAAGAAAAGATCTAATCTTTTGAAAAAGATTAACTATACATGACGACCATATTTCCATCATAATAAAGATAATAATAAAGCTACAAGAATAGATCTAAATCCTTTGAGAATGATTAACTATGCATGATGGCCATATTTCCAAACAAAATCATAAGATTGATAGTAAAAATCCATTAACACTAGATCTGATATTTTTGGCACTTCACCATCCTGGAGCACGCACCCTAAGAACCTTAACATCCCTACAGTTCCAAATCCCATGGTCTTACCTGGACCGGATGCTAGCAATTACAGGTTCCATGCCCTTTAGACAAATCCAAAATCATGTAATCAATACTAGCAAAATTATAATAAGTTTGAATACATTAGATGGTAATCACGTAGTTAACCAATCTCATCCGACATATCTAAACTTGTAGATCTACACTAGCAACATCATCAATAAAGAAAGATGGCAATCATGAAGTTAAACAATCTCATCAGGAAGATATAAACTTGTAGATCTACACTAACAACATCATAATAAGTAAAGAAAGATAGCCATCTCCCTACTTCCCCCTCTGGCTCTGATACCAGCATTAATTCTCCCTATCCAAAGGCATTAATTCTCATCTTTTGTTTTATGTTTTGTCTCTTATTATTAAAAAATTTAGTATATAGTTATTGTCTATTAAACTTTGGTTTTAGGACTTTGATTTCAAGTTAGCGTGCATCATTTGTTTTGATTATTTTTTGTTATTCGTTGTTTGATTGTTTTCCTCCTTCCCTTTCCCCTCAAAATTGAAATCATGTGTCCATCACTGTTACCTCTTGTTATGTATTGCGATTAAGGCATATACCTAATGTGTGTACAATTAATAAAAAATTACATATATTAAAATTATTTCTTTATAAAGCTTTTTTTCAAGTCAAGAGTCCTTTATTTTATTAGGCTTCCAAATAGGAGTATGAAATCATATCTATGTCCCTATAAGAAAGGTGAACCAAAATTTTGGGAAAATAATTAAGCAAAAATTAGTTAACTACATACAAAGTTACCATATTACACTTCGTAACGATTACTTAAGCAAAGACCCAAAGAACCATTTGGTCTGAAAAAATTTATCCAAGACCATAACTCGTATTTTTTGAATTATATTTGAACCTTATTGCAGTTTTACATACTTTGGTGGTCGACAGAAAGAAGTAAAAGAAAAAAATTTACAGGGACTCAAAATAGGCCAGAGGGTTCAATCCTAACCCCCTACACATTGGCCTTCCTTCAAAAGTGGAGACAAAGTTGAATTCATCTTTCCTCAATCAGTTTCTCATATTTCCTGGTTTTGTCTAACTTACTTTTATAAGGACGTTATACTGAAAAGAACCAGTGGCGGAGCCAGAAAAAATGTTCAGTAGGGGCAAAAGCAACTCTAAAATTTTTTACCTACTTTTTTTTTCTAGTTTTTTAAGGAAAAAAATTCACCAACAAGTACAAATGATGTATATATTTCATGAAAAACATAAAAAGACAAACTTAAAATTATTAATGTAATAATAATTTTATTTCAAAAAGCAAACTAAATCATTTACAATTGCTCATGACGAGTTTTCATATTTTGATTACAGTTTACAACCTTTTCATTTTGAATTTCACAAAGTATATTTTTCTCAATATAAATAACTAAACAATTATTCATCCAAGTGTCTTCCATTCTATTTTGTTACCGATTCTTCACTATATTCATAATTGAAAAAACCCTTTCTAAGATAATTATAACAATAGGTAAAATCAAAGAAAACTTTAAAAGCATATAATCAATAGATATACAAAACTCCAAGAAGCACACTTGAAATTATATCAAATTTTTATAGATATTATAGAAATTTAAGGGGGCAGTGGAGGCCCGTGCCCCCAGTGTAAATCCGCCACTGAAAAGAACTTGAAACAGTAACAATAGTAAAGGATTGGCAACGTATGAAACTATGATGAACAATTCAAAACCATAAAGATTGGCAGACACACTACAACAAAAATGACCTTTAACGGCATTTAAAAATGTCAGTATAGATTATCTAAACTGACACTTTACCTTTCCTCACACCTCGGACGAGTGTTGTCCCTTCCAATGTGGGGATAGGCTCGTACTATTCAAAGTGTCAGGAAAACTATGCTGTTATAACATTCCACCTGCCAACAAAAATTTCTTTTCCTGACAATCAAAAGTGTCAGGATATTGTCGAAGTTGTTGAGCTATGCGGACACTTTTAACTGCCAAGAGTTTTTTCTTTTTTTTTTTTTAAATAAAGAAGCAACTTGGTTGTGCTCCCTGCTATACAGTCCGTCAATCAGATACACAAAGGACTTGTAAAACTATCCCAAAGAACAGAATGCATGTAGTAATTTAAAAGCAAAAATCAATGCTCAAATATCATTTATTGAACTAGAAATCAACAACAAGTACTAACATACTAATTGAAAAAGTTGTTTAAAGTAGAATAGCAATGTTAAACAATGCCACTAGCTAAAATTAAAGTAAAAGACTCTTCTAATATAAAAAGTTGAAAGAACTTGTAATAGCTTCCAAACTTTCGAACCAAATGAGAGCATTCAGTCATAACCACAAAGACACGATCAATCTTTAATTGGTACCACCTGTGCACAAAGTACTTTGGTATAAGAAATAGACCTAACCATAAATATTTTAGTTTGAGCTATAAGCAGAAACGAAGCTTCAAAAATAGGAATCAAAGATCCAACAAGTACAAGAATCAAAGTCATGCTAAAGTTGCAAGCAACTCCAAAGTTATAGCTAGAGAGCCAAATAATTATTTGTGACAGACATTCCTAGATTCCACTTGATGAGAATAATCTAATGTCCGGGCTCCACTTCCTTTTTTTTTTAATTATCAGACAGCTTTATTGGGAATGAAAGTAAACATCTAATAAAGTAAAAGCCAAGAAGCAAATTTAGATAGATAGAAAATAAATGCCTAATCCTTTTGTCATCTCCCATTTTGTCATCAAGACTGAATGTATCCTTGTCAAAAACTTGCTGCATTGCACACCATTAAGAGCGAGGCTAAGTATCTATGCTGATTGAATTAGCTTTAACATGGTAAGAAAATTAAGTAAATAATGCATCAGCAAAAATTTGGACCTTGACCACGCAGATGACAGGAACCCAATTATCTAACTGGAGCTATGCATCTGGGGATAGAGTCAATCAATGATCAATATGCCTTAATCCTTCGCAGAACATAATGTAGATTTTATTTTTCAGCCTTCGCAACAAGAAACTAAACTTTTCAAGGACTGCAAACACTAATCCAACATAAGTTATTTCAAACAGAAGACTTTGTTCCTACTTGAGCATCAGTGGTGCAACAACTCTCGTCATACAATTCATTTTGTATTGAGAATGAACCCAATGTTTCTCAATTTCGAAAAAGGCAAAAAACTTTACAGTTCATAACTGCACCTTATTCAAAAAGCACCACTATAATAAACTTAAAAAAAGTATGATACTTACTAGCTTGATTGGGATGCTTGGATCTGCAATTGATAGTGTACGGTCTTCATTCCACTCAGGATTTACATTTTTCCTCACCACACGCGTCTTCAATTTCTGCTTCACATATACAGTTAAGAAAAAATCAGCAGAAAGTCCAACCTACGTGTAAGTTGAAATAATAATCTATTATATAAACTGAAAGTCATATCCAGAAATTTAGTCCTTGTATACGGTTGGTCTGCTTCCTTTTGTCAAGAAATTAAACACCCTTAGTGCTCAAACAGGACTAGAAGTGGTAATACACTCTAGAATGGAATTAATGACATCATGCACATTGCATGGGATTACCATCATCACAAAATGCAAGGACAATATCCACAATGCAAAAGGAACTGCATACAACCAAAAATTACAACATAGCATGTAATGCTAAAGAAAAGGTGAAAGGGGAAAGACTGATAAAATTCTAAAGTACAGAGAATAGTATACCACTGACAGTAGAAAATCAGTAACAAGAATTATTTCTAACTTCCAACTCATTGGTGCACATAGAAATTAGAAATCCAGAATCTTTGATGATATTTTCACCTAAATATCACTTCTCATGACAACCTTCAGACCTTCAATTTCCTCTCCAAGTTCTTTAGCAGAATCCTCTGCAGATTTGCTACAGTGGTTCACCTCAAGTAGTGAGGGGGTAGGAAGTTCCCCAAAATTTTATATAACCTCTGAACAAACTTTTTTTACAATGATGTGTGTTACATAAAGATTATATAACCTGTTATTAGGCACAAGCACTTTGACATGTTTAGCTCCTCAAACATGAGCTAGCCATAACCCAACAATCACCTAATAAATTTATGTTTGTAAAAGTCACCGGACCTACTACTTAACAGGGCCAAATAACTACCTCAATTCTTGAAGCTTTCTTCCTACCCTGAGGGCTTCAAAGCCAGTCACAGAATGATAATAAGAAAGGATTTAGATATCTGAAACATGTAAAGTTAATCAAGGCCCAAAGCAAATCAATACAATTTATGAGATTAACAGTCATTCAATGCTAAGTAGCAATCATTACGCAAGTGTCTTGATGCTTGGGAGTTGGGACCATAGAAGGCTAATGTCCTATAGATGAAAAGTTTCCCTCAATCACTCTAAGTAAACTACTGGCCTATGGTTATACAAATCCTTGATGAATAAAGTCATGAAAGAAAAGTATACTGGCTAGTAATCAAGATGCATAGAGAAACATCAGCAAAATTGCACCAATTAAATCCCAGTGCCATCTACCTTGTACTGATACAACAGATGGTGCATATATCCCATATCAAAATGACTATTTTATTTTCAACTTGAAGACAACGAAGATTAACTGGATATCAATAAGAATTTTGCATTAGCAAAGCCCTCCAGGAGTATTTAACTAATGTATCAGTTGACTAATACCAGCAATGCAAAAGCCCCAGAAGAGAACAAACAGATGAAAATTTGTGCCGCTTCACCCAAGTTCCCAAACCCAAACCCAGAATACATATGTTTCCACTTTGTAGTCAAAAGGAAAACAAAATTATCACCGACAGCAGAATACACATCTCAATACCCAGTATACATATATATACTACAAAAGTTTACTTTCTAAAAAGGGCCAAATTTTTTCATTCAAAATCTTCTGATCAGAAGCTTGAAACACCCTGACATTATCCAAAACCGCATAAAAACATTTAGGACCTTGTAAGAAACAAAAAGTAGAATAAAAACATCATACCACTATCAAAAATTAAAACATTACTGAACACAAAGATCAACACAGAACCCTGTTTAACAAATTTACATAAAAAAATTCAATCTTTGCACAAAGTCAATCAAAATTGACCACAAACAGAACCCACAAAGAAAATATGTTTATACATAAAAAAAGGAAAAAAATCTGCAATAAAATAGAGAGAGAGAGAGAGAGAGAGGAGAGAGAGAGAGAGAGAGAGAGGGGAGTTGGAATTTACCACTAAAAGTAGGCAAGACAGAGACTTTACAACCGAAGTTGAAATCTCAGCCAACAAAGCCACCATTGCAGAGCTCAGAAGGCTTTCCATTCCAACACTACTAGACCACAAGACCTCCATCTCCAACCCCAAAGCCCAAATGCCAAAAGAGAGCAACAAAGCCTAGGTTTTGACAATGAGGCTAGAGGCATGAGGGGCTTCGAACATAAGGGTTGGGGAGAAAAATCCTCTGAGGGATCAGCAGAGAGATTCCTAAAAACCCCAAAGAGTTCTTGCCAACAAAGAACCCTGTTTAACAAAAAAGTAGTGAGACGAATCTCATCTTGTAGCGGCGTCTTTGTTTATGTGCTTGATTCACTTGAATGTGAGAAATGAAAAGTGAATCCAGATCCAAGCCTTTCACCTACATAGACAAACCTCTGCATTGCTTTCAGCATTCTTGAGCAAATCCAAAATGAAGCTAGCAGATTTAACAGGCCAGCGACCTTGTCCATTTGAATGCCTATTCTTGGCCTGAGCAGTACACCCAACACCTTCACAGAGAGAGGGGGAGGGGGGGCTGGAAATGGTGGAGCTGGAAAATGAAATTTTTGAGCAAGTGCTCTGACCAAGTGTTTTGGCCGGTAGAATGAAAATTTTGAGTGTTTTAGAGCAAATGAATCTTTGGCCAAAATCAAACGATGATGTTTTGTGTCTTTCTTTTTTTTTTTTTTGGTACATCTCACATTTTTTCAAGTGTTATGTTAGGCAGTCTAAAGGTACATTATTACTTTTATATCTGATAAAATAAAAAAAATTAGAGTATATATTATTGAATTACTAATAAGTGTCATAATAGGGTGCTATAATGACATAAACCAGCAAGTGTCCTTATAAACATGTCAGGAAAGATCATTTTTGTTGTAGTGACATTTGTTAGGGAAAGATGACAACGTGGTATCTAGTGGAATTGGCATGAGGAAGTTGTTTCTAAATTAAATTTGTTTTCCAAAAGCATTCCCACAGTAATACACTTCTAAATCATATTCCCAACATAACCTATTTAGTCCACTTAAGACTTTCAAACTTTTCTTCTTTTCTTTTTTTTTTTCGTTTTTATCAAAAACTTCCATTCTTTTCTTAAAGATACTTTATTCTTTCTAAATTACTCATACAAGTAAACAGATAGCTATGCATGTTGTTGAAGACAATATCAAAGCAAATTATCTGCAAGAATTTAATGCAATACTGTAGCAAGATATATCTCTGAAAGAAGGGAGGGAAAAAAGGGAAAAAAATCAATAGCAACATGTGAGATTATTGTGGATACATATTTGAAAAACAAAGTTTAATACCAAGTCTTAAGTACTTTATCAAAAAATGCATTAAGTTTAAAAAAATCTTTCAAAACAATTGAAATGCTTTAAATAATTTGGATCATCATGCAGTGATAAATACCACCATTAGGAACAAAAGAAGAGAAAAAAATATGCTCAAATTCAAAAGCTCTCATAGCTTGAAAACAAAAAGGGTAATTTCGAAAACCTCCCTTGAGGTTTCTAACAATTTCACAAAATTCCCTTTAATATTTCAAAATTACACATATCTCCCCTATTGCTTCAAAAGTACTCGACTACCCCTATATAGGATACTTAATGACATTTTTTTTCGAAAATTTCAGAAATTCCAAGGAAAACCAAAATTGACTTATTCTCTCTCTCTCTCTCTCTCTCACTTCTTCTTTTTTACCTTACTCTTTCTTCCACTTCCTTTTTTGGCGAATTTCTACCATCCATTCCTCTCTGCCTAATATTTCTCCTTTAATTCTATTTATTGCCCCTTGTCCATATTTATCCCCCTCCTTTCCTTTCTTCTTTTTTTTTTCTCTATTTTCATCTTTTTCTTTTGCAAATATGATTAGGCTTATCCTTTTTTTCCTTTTAATTTTAAGTGTAATGGGTTTGATTCTTCTGCATCTATTTGTTTTATCTAGTTTTGGTTGATTATTGGTGATAAAACTTAGTGATGTCCAAAGTAAAGAATTTGAGTGATGAATGGGCTTTAGAAATGGGTGGTTGAAAAAAAAATAAAGGAGGCTGCAAAGAGAGGAAGATGAAAGAGTTGCGCTATTGGTTGTTGATGAAGTATTAGTTTTCAGTAAAATTTGACGTTGAGTTTTATCCAGTTTAGCACCAAGTGACGAATTTAATTGACTTGTGTAGGAAATGTAAGGGTTGGGGCTGCTGAACATAAATTAGGTTACGGTATTTTGAGTGCTCGAATTATTGGAATTTATTTTGATTTAAATTGGGGGTGTTTGCTTGGCTTTTGAGGTGGTGTTGCTTAGAAGAAAGCAATCATCATAATTGATTTTTTTCCAAGCTTTTATTTTTGGCAGAAAGAGTTTGTTGCCTCTGGTGTTGGAAGACAGGCAATTAGCGAAGCTCTTTTTATTTTTCCTTTTTATCTTTTTTGACAAAAAGGATAGTTTAGGATATTTGAAAGAATTGGTAGCCTATTGAGCCTATTTTGAAACGTAAACAATGAAAGTGAGTGTAATTTTTGAAAGCTAAGGAGAGGATCCTAAAATTGTTAGAGACCTCAAGGGAGGTTTCTAAAATTATCACAAACAAAAATTATATTCTGACCATTTCACTAATTAATGACAAAATTGAAACAATGAAAAAAAAAAGCTATTTCCAAGTTAAATCAGAAATGAAATTTTCAAGTTAAAAAAAAAAAAGACAAAATTGAAACAATGTTTGTCACCCATTGGATTTTTTTTTTTTTTTTTTGTATAGAAAAAACTAAACCAAGATAGTAAAGTTTGTGATAATTATTGTCTTTAAGTAGAGTTGATGCACCTTATACTTAAAAGTTATCATTGTAATGCTAAAGAACAAAAAAGAGTAAGGATTAAAGATGGGGTGTGATGATAATGCTGAAGTACATAATTGCGTTAAACTTTTGCATAAAAAATTCATGTCGCACCAAATACAAATGGTATATTATTTCAAATTGTCTTACTATGGGAAAATTTTTCAAGAAAAGAGTTATTATGCAAAAAATTCTGATCGTGGGGTGTTGTATTGCATTAAATGGTGACCAATTTGCCCTTATAATTAAGGGTAGCAAAGAAACTTCAAAAAGTGATATTTTATGTTTATATTACATAATGATTCTCCCACTTTATATATTACTAGTGGAAAAGGCATACACTATCTGCATGCATAATAAAAAATTCTTAACACATAAAATATTCTTAAAGAAAAAGGTATTAATTTAGTAGTGATTATTTGAAATTTTATTAGGCTTATAAATGGGAGTATATCTTTTTTTATTTTTGAAATGAAAGTAAGTTATTGGTTGTTTTTAGAAGGTTTATTCTAGTTGTAGTTGTAAAAGTTAGAGATATTGTGTGTAATATGCTTGAATGCAGGGTATGGAAGATGAGATGTCATTATATAGTGTTCTATCATGCAAGGGTAAAATTGAAATAATAAATGATAATATAATTTCTTAACATCAAATCCAAGACTTGTACATTATACATAGGAAGGGAAAATCACATCCTAGGGGTGTGCAAATTAAGGAAAAAACATAGAACTTTCGTATGATAAAAAAATGTAGAATTTAATTATTCCAAGAAAAACATGAAATTGTTGGAATTTTTTTGTTTGAAAAATAGTAAGATAATGAAGGTCACTAAAATTATTCTTTGTGGAGATTATATAATGTGAATCTTTACCTATATAAGAGTAAAGATATAATAACAAAGTAACAAAAAAATTTAGCACCAAAATCATCCCTCATACTTTATATATAGGAGGATCTATAAATGTATAGATACAGATGTATAGATATTTAATGAGGCACAAATTTACTTGAATTTTTTACTTGTTTTGATTTGAAATCTATGCAGCAATTTGAAATAGTTAACCTCTCAAGTTTTGAAATTAAAAGTACGTCTAATATCAAATTAATTGAAACTATAAAGGTAATTTATATGTTAAAAAATTGAGACTGTATTAGATGGGAACTATTGAAGTATATGAATTACTGGATGTGTTAAAAATTGGAACATGAGAAACTACATACGAAACACTCACTTCCAAAATTCCTTTACCACTTTATCTAGCATGGATTTTCATTGACTATGTTACTTAAGAGATCTTGAGTTCAAATCTCTCCTTCCCTCCTCTGCTTATTAAATTCCATCATTCCACCGCTTAAACGAATTAACCCAAAAAAAGTTCTATGACTGAATGGGATTTAAAATTCAGGTCCCATTGTTTTTCATTTCTCTACTGATTCAAAAAAATTTTCCTGAATGTCAATGTGAATTGCGTTTCCTCCACTACTACTGCACAGGAAGAATTGATCTCAGCGGCAATTTGCTGCTCAAATTTTTTGTTTTAAAAAGTGCAATGAAGGTACTTTGCATATGATTCTGGATGAAGATTCAAACAAATTTATCCCTTCGCATAGGTGACAGTGTGAAGAATGAATCAGCGAAAGAGGTAATGAGATTTCTGCTTAATTAATTAATTCGGGTGAAAGTGTCAAATGAAAAACCTTTTGAATTTCCAACAAAGATATTGGGTTTTACAAACTTTAAATACCACATTTTGCAACTTAAAAAAGTAGAGAAAATACAATATCTGTCCAAGATACATACAGTGGACATGTCGCAAGGTTCAAGCTTTACCAAATTGTACTCAACAAATTTTTATCCAAGTGAAGTATATGACTTGGTGCACCATGTGACATCACTGTTGGATGAATATTCTTAATTTGTTGCACAGCCACTATATGATTTAATACGTTGTGATCTCATTGTTAAATGAGCACCCAACTGTAAGATTAATGATATATTACCCTATTTGGCACCTTAATCGCTTAATCAAGTGACCCCCATTACCTGTTAGAGTAAATCTCAAACGATGATGCATTTCATCAGAAATAGTGCATAAATATTGACAATGGGGGTTGGATTTTTTGTATGTAACCTTCTGTTTTCTTTGGCACAAGTGCCAATATTTTTTACATGTACATGTACAATTAATCAAAGTCGGTTTCATGTTTCAACGAATCAAGTTGACTTTCCAAATTCCTTCACCAACCTCTGATCCAACCCATATATATATATACGCTAGACCAGCAGCCAGACCAAGAATGAATGTGTAATGAAGGTGATTCCACACCAGGCTCAATAAAGAATTGAATGTAGAAAGGGGATCCTAAACAAAAAGGGAGTTTCATGACCCCTTTTTAGAGCGTATAAGGGGGGAGGTCGAATTCCAAACCTTTTCTCTCGAGTATACCCATTACCAAAAAATGGACGTCACTTTGGGACACATGCGGATAGCCGCCCTGCGTGGCTAAAAGTAAGCCAAAAGAGCTCAAACTTCTTTTTAAGCTCCCAAGCAGTGGGAGGAGCCCAGGGCTCTGACCGCGTGCCTGTTGAAGAATGAGCCGGCGACTCATAGGCAGTGGCTTGGTTAAGGGAACCCATATATATATATATCAGTTTGATGATCACCCCAGAGAAGCAAGCTAAGAGATATAGGAAAATTATATAGTTAGAGTTTCAAGCCAACACATACATAAATAACTTGTGGATATGCTAAAAGGAGTTTTTGGGTGGATTAGTTCAAAAGTATGTCAAATGGCTTCCTTTATCTCCAAAAAGGTTCAAGAATCCGCAAATTGTGTTAGGCGATTTTTTGGTGTAGCCAAAATGGTGGCTAATAGATCGATTAATAGAATAGCGGAAATGTTTAGCTCCATCAAAAGTTCTATATTTTCAACTGTGAAAGGTGTTATCCAGCAGTTGTTGAAAATTAAGTTGGCTTGTTCATAAGGTATTGTATCTTTGGAGCTACATCAGGAGTAAAATAAGCATTGCAAGAAAATTTGTCATCCAGAAATTTTTGAAGTGTAGTATTATTCAGAAGTTGTTGCAGCTCTGGAGTTCAACACATTTTATTGTGAAAAATAGTGTTATCCAGAAGTTGCTGAAAAACTGGGTTGTTCAGAAGTTCTTGAACAATTGGAGTAAGATGATCATTTTGGATCTATTTGAAATGTTTCTTCATGAAAGCATACCATGGTGGGTTATCCCGCTGATCCGCTTCATGCTCTGATATTTTAGATATGTTGAGCAATTATCCTCAAAATGGTGCAGAGAAGTTTGTTCTTAGGCATTATGTTCGTCAAATTAATGATTAAGATATCTGGAATTCGTGATGTAATATGTTATATTCAAATTCTGTTCATTATATGTCAATGGCATTAGCAAAATTGTTTCAGATTTGCTTCTCTCGTCTTAAAGTTTTATCTTAAACGAAAATAAATAGAAAAGAAAAAAGATTGAAACATTCAACTAGGATGGGTTTAAGCTTCAATCAAAGTTCTGGTATATTATTTCAAAAGTAAGTGAATTTATAGAAAGTTTCAAACTAGAATGGGTTCAACTCGTATCACCATCATGGGTCAAGACAATGCTCTCAGAATTATAAGTCACTTATAAGAGTTTTTATAAATCGGCTACCATTACATTGATAGCCATCCTGACTAATATAGCCAACTTGTATTGGTGCGATTGTATGTATTACATCACTCCTAGCGAACAGTCTTTTATTCTCATTTTCTGGGTTTAGCTCCAAATTACGGTTTTTTTTGGCCTGTTATTGCAAAATGACGCTGTTAGAATGAATTGAGCACACTAGTCAGGCATAAATTAAGCTGCGCAAAAACGGCTAATAAAGTTACTTTTGAATCTCTATGCCATTCAAGCCTTCTTTCTTTGAAATAGTAGAGTGATTGCATAAATAACAAAACTTTGCCATGCCGTTCAAGCTATCATGTAAGGAATAAATTCATTAAGCACGAAATAAGTAAACCCACTAGAAACTTTACAGCGCAGCTAATGTTTGGTATAGAACTATATAGTAGGCTGGGATAAACGCATCCAATGGGTTTGCCAAACCTATGCTTCGGTAGCCAGCTAAACCAAGAAATTGACCCTCCTTGCTCAGTATAAAACCCTCAACTTCTTCCAAAACATAGCACAGCAAAAATCTTTCTTTCTTGACTAAACCAAGAGTGCTTAGGTATTATTGGGGTTTGAGAATATGGGCTCCAAGGCCACTACAACCCCAGCTCTCTTTCTTGCCTTTAACCTTGCCTTTTTCATTCTGGTCAGTGCTTGTGTCCATTGCGCACCATTACCTCCTCAAGCAACTTGCCCAAAAGATGCCTTGAAATTCGGCATATGTGCTAATTTGCTGAGTGTGATTGGGATCTTCGGTGGACCTCTCATAACAATACCTTGTTGCTCTCTCCTTGATGGCCTTGTTGACCTCGACGCAGCCGTTTGCCTTTGCAAAGCCATCAAAGCCAATATTTTGGGCATCCACTTTAATCTCCCACTTTCCCTTGCCGTGAGTATGAATGCTTGTGGCCGGCATACTCCACCAGGGTTCATATGTCTCTAAACAGATTTGCTTGTTGACTGTTCTAATGTGCTTTTCTTTTGTTTCTCAACCATGAATTTACTTCTAAAGAAGTCCTCTCCCTAAATAGTGGTAAGGGTAACTTCTTGTTACTTTGTCATGATGTTATATCGGATTTGGTGTTTGTACTTTCCAATAAAGTTTTCATGTACAAGTAAGCTCAGTCGGCTCTAAGCTTGTATGTTTCTATGTGGTGATCAGTGAAAAGTTGATAAGCTTTTACATTATAATCGTGACGCCATTTTCTGACTCTGTAGAAGAACATTACATATTTTACAAGCGTAAAATTGAGGATTAATGCGTGGATATTTTCGTTGAGGAACATTACATATTTGTGCTGTTGTGAGTGAGAAAACATCAAAAATATGTGATGATTAAGCCATTCTGATGTTGTTTTGGCTTTGGGATAAATGCCTTTTATCCATTGCCAATTTGTTACCGTAGTATTAACTTTTAAAATGTTAAAATTAGGAGGGACAAAAAGGTATATACAAGGAGGATGAATCCTAGAATATTCTTTTACTTTCAATTATTTGCGGCCACCGATCATTTACCTTGATTTACTTTTGCAAAAGCTTACCTAGAAACCATTCCTCCCAAAAAATAATTGTAACCGCATATCCCAAAAACTATATTCTGCATTAAAGATTAAAGCATACCCGAAGAAAGCCTGAAAGTACGTTAAAAATAACTAATATAATTTTACGTATTTTCAGTCTAAATATTCGAATATTTGATACTATATCTGTTGAGGATGAAGCTAAATATCCATTCTCTTCTGGACATCTGTTATCCTTAATTTGATGGCATGAGATTGCCCCCCGTACGTATTTCGTTCCCATGCAACTTGACCAATATTAGCCCCCGATCCCAATCACTGAAAAAGTTATCCTAATCACTGAAATATAGCAATCAACACAAAAAAATGGATAGCCTTGAGGAAATGCTCAAGGGAGTATTGGATTGTCTTCGTTTCAGAAACGTCTCTAATTGCTTCCTTACTCTCAAATAAGCATAAACAATATGTGCATCACGTCAGACGACACTTGAACAGCTTTTCTGAAGCGTTGAGGCAGCGATCAATGAAGCCAAAAACAGTTCAACGTTTAGCCGATCGAGTTGCATAATTCACCCCCTGTGATTTTAATAGTATGCACAAGTACAATAGTTCATTAACATCTGCTGCGAAAAATGTTGTCTGATTATTGATGAAATGAATGGTTGAGGAGATCAAAAGAAGTAAACTCTCGCCAATATTCAGCCAAGTTGCAGATGCCAATATTCAGGTGTATGAGTTTGATATATTCGCCTAGGAAAAATGCTAACCAGCTGATGCTGAAATGAAGATTCTAATCGTTGAGGAGGTCAAGAAGACTTGGAGGTGGATGAAAGGTTTTTATGCAAAGGAGTCACATTTCTTTGTTGATGAGGATCTTGATTTAGCTATATCGGTCATAGGAACCCAACCGAGGTCCGTTATCCTACTCAAGATTTGCAAAATGGTGTTGATTGCATTACCTAAAATGATGATGAATTATCTAAATGATGAGAAAAAGTTTGAGTTGCTCCATCTTTTAGCATTAAGGTTGTTCATAAGTATTATTTAGTAGAAGTACTATCCCAAGAATGTTAATCTCACTTCATTTTTTGTTAATCGTACTCCCACCATTTATTTTATGGATTAATCATTGCTACACTGACAGTGCATATACTGTCAGCGTTGGATGAACAACAACTATGTGAAATTTGAATTTAAAATTCAATTTTTGCACACATGTCATGAATCGAATTGTGATAGTATATACACGGTCAGTATATATAAGAGTAAATCTTGTATATACTATTACCATTTGATTTATGATATGTGTGCAAAAATTCAATTTCAAATTCAAATTCAAATTTTGTATAATTGTCATTTATCTAACGCTACGCTATCAGTGTAGGAAAGATTAATCTTAAAATTAATAGTTGGGGTGAAGAGAGTGTATTTAATATTTCCCTCCATCTTTATTGGCAAATTTATTTGTTATGTTGAACAAAAGTTGTCATCTCTTTCACCATTTGGAAAAAAAAAAAGGTAGGAGATGAAGTGGATGCAATGATCATTGTGCAACTCTGAGTCCAGGCTGCATGTCCTTGCTTAAAATTCCTAGATGGTAATGGGCCGTTAGGCATCCCTTGCAGCCTTTTTAAAAAAGGGCTCTATTTTGCTGCATTAGGAAGATGATGTTTCGCTTGTTAAAGTTTCTCAACCGACCTCCTTGATGAATGACTGAAAGTTACTGTCGGTTGAAGAAACTTACTTGGACTCTTGATGAGTGATCAGTTTCTCCATTAATAATCTATACACAACTTTTTGGTGAGAAGGGGAATAGAGTTTAACAGAATATTTTATGATCTATATTTTGCTAGGATATAATATAATTTAATCGCCTGAAATCCCATTTTTCTTACTAATCCTAATTAATGTATTTATAAAGACAGGGAATGTGAAAAATCCTTCTAGTCAAACAATTGAATTCTTTTTTTTAATGCATAAAAAAGGAATGAGTAACATTAAAGATCAAGGTGTCTCTTGACATTCTGAACGTATCGATAGTGTTCTTTAAGAAAATAATTCGGAGGATTGGAGAAAAAGAAACGAATGGTAATAGAACATTAATATAACTACCCAATTTAATTAATCGAGGAAAATGTAAGTATAATTTATATGTGACATAGGAAAAAAAATTAAAATCAACAAGGTAGGAAAAGATATTATCTCAGACGAAGATTCTTTCGGTCCAGAAAGATATGCACATTCAAGCAAGACATTAAATATAGTAAAAATGGTAAAATGGAAAATATATTTGCAGCGAAAGATTCTAGGATTTGATTAAATGAAGATGGGAATCCAAAAAGTAAAAATATAAAGAAGATAAAAGCTTTCACGGAAGCCCGAAGGAAACAATAATCCATGGGGAAATATACTTCTGAAAATGTTTGAAACGTCGATTAAAGAAATTCTAGTCAAGAAGCATCAGAGTGGATTAGCAAACTAAAAGCAGGTAAGCTGCTCAATTTCCGGTGTCTGCTCTTACTGATTCTGCTACCAATCTGTTCATAGACTAGTTGAATTTGCTAAAACAGGGTCAACAAACCTGCATATACTCGCTGAAATGAGATAGATCAGTAAACACTTTCAGTACATAAAAAATTGTTAGTGTAAAAGAATCATAAAAAATTGTTAGTGCGGCATATATCTAAATTTATTATTATAAAAAAACCACTACACTGTCACTGCATAAAAAGTTAAAGAAAAGAAAATACTTGAGTTCTGAAGAAGCGCTGAACTTCCCCGGACCAAGCTGACCTGACGAGCTCGGCGTGCTGATGGGAAGAGCTGGTTCCAAGCCTGCAAGACAGATATGAGAGTGATCTAACAAGGGGGCCCCGAGGTCGTCTCCGAGGGCACTCCGACGGTCAAGTTAGCTTTCTGGTGAATGAAGTTTTACGGGGAGTGTTGACCTTGGTTGATCAGTCCTTGGTTTTGATGATTAACAAACCAAAATGTAGATTTGGACTAATGTTTTTATGTGAGATATTTGTTAGAACAGGTCATTGATCTAAAAGAGAATCGAAAAGATTTGAATCAAAGAGGAGTTAAGAAATATGAAGGTTCGGTCGTAAAGGATTGGACGCTCGATAGAGGATCGGACGTCCGACAAACGGCGATACTCTTCGGATGTTTGGATCGGACTCTCATTCATTGTTTCGGCCGTCCGACACAAAAAGAATGAAAGTTGAACATTCTGACTTCTATCGGACGCAGGGTTCGGACGCAGAACAAATGGTTCGGACGTCCGATAGGTGGTTCGGACGCAGAGCAAATGGTTCGAACGTCCGAGAGGCCAACGGCTAGTTTCGACAGCATTTAATATTTGACCGTTGGAAAGCCTTTTGAAGCCATTTCTCACCTTCTATAAATACCCCAAAGCACTAGAAGACACAGACTTTTTGCCAACACTATATACAAGCTTACAAGTGAGATCTTTGAGTAGAAATATTCTTTGTTGGTTGTATAAGGGGTTGGGAAAGTTGGGTTGTGAGGTGGCTCAAGTGAAGGTTACTCTCTAGGAGAAGTAAAACCTTGGTGAAGGTGAACCTATCATTTGGAGTGGTAAAACCTTGATAAAGGTTGCCTCACTTGTATAAAGTAGTTCTTAATTGAGTGGGTAAGCTTTCAATTGTAGCTAGTTGAGGGTTTACTTGGAGAGTAGTAAAATTCCTTTGCTCAACCAAAGTATGTTTGGGGTGAGGAAGGAGTGAGCCTTCACTTGTACAAGTTGGTTAGCACTACCATCAATTGAAGAAGCTATTTGGTGGATTCAACTCCAAGTTTAGAAGAAGTTTGGGAGTTTGATTGGTTTGAATTTCTTTTACTTTATTGGTACTCTATTTTTGTGCTTTAAAATTGCTTATATTCTTTGTCATTGTATTTACTTGACTACTTGTCTGGTTGAGTATTTTGGTTGTATTTGGTTGCATCGGGGCTTACAGGAAGTAAAGCGGCCGGAAGTAATGTGCCAATAGTGAGCGTACCTTGTGTAGGTGGTGGGCATTACCATTTATACTTGTTCGAGAGTCCGACCTCCGTACGTTTCGGGATTTGCCCGGGATAGCCCTTATCTCGCGCCGAGGGGGATCTCCTCCGACCTCTGCGGGATGGTCCCCTGGCCCCTTCTGGAGCCCTAGTGACGATACGGCCCAGGACGGTTGCCAGGGGCTTGAGGTCGAGACCCAGCTCGACCAGGCCAGGGCTGCCACGTGTCTAGACTCAGGACGGGGCTTCTGCACTAGCCCCCTAGATTAGGTAAGGCTGTCAGGTAGACCTAATCTACCCCTGCCACGTGGGAGGCCAGCGCCGCGTACTACTCTGCCAAGGTCACCTCCGGTACAGTGCTGTCATAGGGAAACCGCGCCCACGTCCTTTCAGCTGTCACACCCTATCGGCTTCCGTACCATCATTAAATGCGTTCACATGGGACGGTTCGAATTCAAGCAACCGTTTTCCTCCCATTTTACCCCCTATAAATGGGAGTCATCGAACTTTAACCGATTCCATTTGCCATTTTCTCCTTTCTTCGCGCATTTCCATTTTCCAGTAACAAGGCTTCCGTCTCTCTGTGCCCAGACTCCGGCGACTCCCTCATCTTTTTTTTGCTCCGGTCATCAGTAAGTCTTTTCCTTTCCCCCTTCACTTTTTCCTCTTCCTTAGGCGTTCTCTGCTTTTTATGTCGGATCATTCCGTCGTCACTTCCACCGCACCTCGGATCCCTTCCCGGCGTAGAGCCCCCCAAATTGTCATTTCTTCGTCTTCCTCCCCATCTGCATCTTCATCTTCGTCTTCACCCCCTCCTCTTTTTTCTTCTTCCGCTTCCAATCCCGACCTCCTCGGGCCCATAGCCATCATGAGCTCTCCTTCCACTCATTCCCCTTCTGCTCGAGCCCTGGAGGAGGCGGCCGAGCTTGATGCCCTCATCGAGCAACAGGCCACCTCCGTTCCCTTCCCCAAGTCCCCGCAGGACTCTCCCAGCGAAGCCCAGGGGGGAACTGGGGAGGATAGGGACTCCTCCGAGGGGACTCCTTCCCCCGAGCAGGAGAACGATGCCGAGCTTGACTTCGGTCGCCCCGACCACGAAGATCACCATCTCACTCGAGGCGGTGGCCGAGCTGGTCGGGTCCTTCTCCATCCCTCCGGCCTTTGAGCCAAGGGCTGCCGAGCCCAACGACCGAGCCAGCCGACCTCCCCCTGGTTTTGTAGCCATCTACAACGAGCAGCTGCTTGGGGGGCTCCGACTACCAATCCTTTCAGCCCTGGCTGAGATCTTGAGCTATTGGGGGCTCAGGATCACCCAAGTTTACCCTAACTCGATCAGGATCATCATAGGGTTCCTGATCTACTGCCAAATCTGCTCCATCCCATACTCTCTCTCCCTCTTCCGAGCTACTTACATCCTCAAGTTCTCCCTTCTTGGGTGGTATTATTTCTCCCGCCGGACTGGGAACCAAGGTCGGGGGGATAAGGGCATCCAGGACCTGTTCTACGGGTTCCCCACTTCCATCAAGAACTGGAAAGGGGATTTTTCTTTGTCAAATCCATCGGTTTTGACGCCACCGTGTGGAAGGTCGGAGAGGTCAAATCCGATCCCTACCCGGAGGACCTGGACTCAGAGACTCTTATCCAGTTGGTGAGCTTTAAGGTGAAGCTCCATGCCACCAAGTTCTCCACCGAGCAGATTTCTGCAGCCGGGCTGACGGGAACGTTGTCCGGGTCCTCTGGAGAGGTAGCGGCCTCCGAAACCGACCTCGATGCCTGTAACGCTGACTCTGTCCCTGCAGCTCGTTGCTTTTACGTATGTGCATATTATGACTTTTGGTATTGACCTGTCTTTACTGACCTGGAGATGTTTGTCGCAGTGAGGAGGCTTTCCAAACTGCTGGGCGCACCTACGGTGGAGGTCACCCCCACCCCTCAGTCAGAGGCTGCCAAGGAGGCTCCTGGGGCGGCTGCGACCCCATGGGGCGGCCAAGCCCACCAGAGTGAAGCGCAGAACACCTCTTTCCCCTCCAAGAAGGCAGTCGGGCAAAAGAGGGGTCGAGAGGACGAGCCCTCCCAACCCGGGAAGAAGCTCGCGCTGGTCTCAACTCAACCCCCTCCCCTCCCGCTGACACCGGGAGGACCAGTCCACCTGGGCGTTGGCTCCGCGGTAGAGCATGCTCGGGAGTCGCCTCCCCCGAGCTTGTGGCACTTTCGCCACATAGCCCTCCTGAAGCCGGGTCAGGCCTCAACTATGTACGATCCCCGCCACTTCTGTCCGTCTTGGAGGCTCTCCATCAACGACCGAATCCAGTTTCCCAAGGTGGCTCGCGAGCTGATTGCGGGCTCGGTCCTCCCGCGCGACAGGAGGTGGATGGAGCTGGCCAACCCCTCCGACCTCCTGGACGCATATTACACCGCGCAGGCCCAAGTAAGTTCCCTATCCCTTGGGCCAGTTGTGCCTCTGCGTTTTGGTTGGATAGCGTAACGTACTGACTTGCTCCCCTTCCTCCTCAAGTCAACGCCGCCGGTGCTGCCTTGGCAACCCGCTTCTCCGAACTGTCTCCCGACTTGGAGAAATTGCAAAAGAAGAATCAGGAGACAGAGTAGAAGCTTACCCAAGCCCTCAAAGAGGCGGACTCCCTTAAGGCCAAGTTGGGCCAGGCCGAGAAGGAGTTGGAAGCAGACCAGGTCCAACTCGCCTCTACTAGGTCGGAGCTCGACCAGGAGAAGGCCGGCGTGGCCAAGTTGAGGAAGGACCACGCCATCGAGCTCACCGACACCGTTAGCCGGGAGCGGAAGAAGGCTATTCGGGAGTTCATCTCCTCCCAACAGTTTGCCGAGGACGTCGCTCTCCTCAACCAGCCCATCCTCCAGATCGGCTTCACGCGAGCCCTGGACCGGGTCAAGGGGCTCGGCCTGCCTGGCTTCGACTTGGCCGCGTTCAAGGAGTACAATCCTGCTGCCGAGGAGAGGGTAGACTGGCTCTTCGAGAGGTATTGCAAGAGGCATGCCCTGAAGGAGCTAACAGGCAGGAGCGATGTGGGAGTCGACCTGGAGGAGCTCCCCCTGCAAGAGCACGACGCTCCTGGCAGGGCTCCCGAGAAGGAGCCGGTAGCCTAGGCAACGACCACTCCAGAAATCCTTTCCATCTTCTTGTAAGGATGTGTCCATGCTCCAGTTGAAAATGCTCTTGAAGGTCCATCCGGAATGGGTGGGTCCCCTGCCCCAAGGCCTCCCCAGCTATCTTTCTGAATAGCCTTCACCATACGTCTCTCAACATGTTTAAGGTGTACCTTCAGCCCCTGCTCCCAGAAAATTACTCGCAAGAAGAAGAGGGTCCGAGCTGTACGCGGCTAAGTCCTCCTCCTTTTAGAGCTCGGTAGGCTTTGTAATAGATAGGTTTTGAATGCATGCACGGAACCCGAAGGAAATTACCTTATGTCGACTCGGAAGCTTTGTAATAGGTAGGCTTTGAATGCATATATAAAACTCGAAGGAAATTACCTTGCAGTTCTCGCATGCGCCCAACTCTAACAACCAAAGCCATGTGCCGACCTCCTGGGTCGAGTACCAAGTATATACTCTTGTTAATCTGACAGTTAAATTGTCCAAGTCAATCAGACTATCAAAACCATGTGTCGACCTCCCGGGTCGAGCACCAAATAGACCCATCAGGGCGACGCGCCAGCCTCTTGGGAGCCGAGCACCAAACTTTAAGGATATTCTTGCCGACCTCTTGGGTCGAGCGTCGAACCTCCGAATCCTACAAAACCCAAAATAGTTCACGTCGCGCCGACCTCTTGGAGCCGAGCGTCGGGTTTCCAGATTTCAAAGCCTCGAGACGCGCCGGCCTCCCGGGGTCGAGCATCCATTCGTGCCGACCTCTTGGGGTCGAGCTCCGTCGAACTTTCGGATCTCTGTGCCGACCTCAAGCGTACAGTCCAAACTTTGAAGCCGTACCGACCTCCTGGGTCGATCATACACTTTGCAGCTTTAAGTCGTGCCGGTCTCTTGGGATCGAACACCACACTTTAAAGGCATTCCCGTCGACCTCCTGGGTCGAACGCTGAACCCTCAGATTCTAGGGTTTCAAGCCGTGCCGACCTCTCGGGGTCGAGCACTCAAAAACTCTTTAAGGCGTGCGTTCGATCCATTACCCATTCAAGCCCCCCAACCCCCCACTAGGACATTTAGCGTGGGAGCGCTGAGTGTGCTAGTGCATAGGTTGGACTTAAAGGGCGAACAATCACAATGAATTTAAAACTTGAAAGTCGAATTTTATTGAATAATAATAAAATTGAAATTCGGATTTCGAAGAACAGACAGTCAAGCACCCTGGTCTAACCTACCCTATGAACAGTCGCAGATTCGAGTAGTGCCAAGTGCGGGGTACCTCTGTTCCATCTAGTTTCGCAAGCTTGCAATAACCAGCTCGGCTCGCCTCCAGGACCTTGTAGGACCCCTCCCAGTTCGGGTCGAGCTTGTTAGAGTTATGAGCTCGGCTGACCGAGTTTTTCCTTAAGACGAGGTCCCCCGGCCGATACTGTATGTTCCTCACTTTGACGTTATGATAGCGGGCGAGCTGGCTCTTCTACTTAGCCATCTGTATCGCTGCTTCCTCACGCTTGGCCTCCAGCATGTCCAAGCTACACCTCAGCTCTTCCTCGTTGGATAACGCAACAAAGTTCTGTGTCCGAGGCGAGGGGAGATTGATCTCTGCGGGTACCACCGCCTCTACCCCGTAAGTCAGAGAGAACGGGATCTCGTGGGTGGCCGTCCGGAGCGTAGTGCGGTAAGTCCAGAGGACACTGGGGAGTTCATCTAACCAGTTAGATTGGTCCAGTTCTATCCTAGTTTTTAGTCCTTGGAGAACGGTTCGGTTAGCATTTTTCACCAGGCCGTTGGCCTGGGGATGACCGACCGATGTGAAGTGCTGGTTGATCCTGAGCTCGGCACACCAGTTCTTGAAGGGGTTGTCGGTGAACTGCCCCCCGTTGTCGGATATTAAGACATGCGGGATCCCGAAGCGGCAGACTATGTTCCTCCAGAAGAATTTTTGAATTGCTCTCCCAGAGATAGTGGCCAGAGACTCCGCTTCCATCCATTTCGTGAAGTAGTCGATGGCTACGACGAGGTGCTCGTATCTTCCCGGGGCTCGGGGGAAAGGGCCCAGGAGATCTATCCCCCACTGGGCGAAAGGCCAGGGACTGTGGATGGGAACTATTTCCCGGGCTGGTTGGTGGCACAGTGGGGCGTGCACCTGGCAAACTTGGCATTTCTGTACCAGGGCCGCGGCATCTTGGAACACCGATGGCCAATAGTAGCCAGGAGAAGGCACTTTTTGGCCAGTACTCGGGACCCCACATGGGCCGCACACAAGCCCTCGTGAATTTCACGAAGGACGTAGTTGCTCTCTTCTGGAGTCACGCATTTTAGCCAGGGGGACAGATACGACCTCCTGTAGAGGGTTCCCCCGACATAGGCGTACTTAGCAGCTCTGAATTGAAGCTGGCAAGCTTCTGTCTTGTCCCCGGGCAGGACACCCGAGCTGAGAAAGTCGATAAGAGGAGTCATCCAGGTGGCCGGGCTATCTATAGCCAAAACCTGGACTTGGTCGATACTTTTCTGTTTGACCAACTCTACCAAGACTTCCTTGTTCAGGTGCGCAAACGAGGAGCACGCCAGTTTCGACAGGGCATCCGCACGCTTGTTTTGTGATCTCGGCACCCGCTCGATTTCAAAAGTGTCGAATAGGGCGATTGCCTCCTGTACCTTGGCCAAGTATTTCCTCATGACATCCTCATTGGCTTGGTATTCCCCGCGGACTTGGAGGAGGACGAGTTGGGAGTCGCTCCTGACTTTGATCGTGGTTATACCCATCTGGTGGGCTATTCGCAATCCTGTGAGCAGGTTCTCGTACTCGGCTTCATTGTTGAATACGGGGAAGTCAAATCGAAAAGCGTAGGTCAGCTCCTCCCCGATCGGCGAGATAAGCAGCTGGCCGACTCCGCTTCCTTCCTTGCTGGAGGCCCCGTCCACGAACAGAATCCAAGATTCTCCCGACCGCGCCTCACTGGGCGGAGAGTTCTGCCCGGTCATGGCCAAGCTAGCCCTCTCAGCAAGGAAGTCTGCCAAGACCTGAGCCTTAATAGCAGTGCGGGGCCAATAACCAATGTCGTGCTCAACTAGCTCGACGGCCCACTTGGTCATCCTGCACGAGACCTCGGATCTTGTAAGTATCTGTCGTAGGGGCTGATCAGTCACGACGATGATGCTGTGAGCTTGAAAGTAGGGCCGGAGTTTTCGGGCCGCGTGCACCAAAGCAAGGACCAGCTTTTCAGCCGGCGTGTACCGTGTCTCCGGCCCTTGTAAAGCACAGCTGACGTAGTATACCGGCCTCTGAACCCCCCCGCCCTCCCGCACCAAGACCAGGCTGACGACCTCGTTGCAAGTGGACAGATACAGGAACAAAGTCTCCCCCTGCTCCGAGGCGGTCAAAGTGGGCAACTCAACCAGATAGGCCTTAAGGTCGGCGAAGGCTTTCTGGCACTCTTCAGTCCATTGAAAGTCCTTGGGAGCTTTCAGGATTCTGAAGAAGGGCAGCCCCCGAATGGCGGAACGCGAGAAGAATCTGTTCAGGGCGGCCATCCTTCCTGTGAGCCGCTGGACCTCCCTTACGCTCCTTGGGGGGGCCATGTCTATGATAGCCTGGAGCTTGTCCGGCCGGATCCCTTCTCGAGACACCAAGAATCCCAAGAACCTTCCCGACCTGACCCCGAAGGTACATTTCTTCGGGTTCATTCGCATCCGGCTCTCCCGCAGGATGCCCAGGACGTCCCTCAGGTCAAGGATGAGCTGCTAATCAGTTCGGCTCTTGACGATCATGTCATCCACATAGACCTCCATGTTCCTGTCGATCTGATTCTGGAACAGTTTGTTGACCAGACGCTGGTAGGTCGCTCCCGCGTTCTTCAGGCCAAACGGCATAGTCCGGTAGCAGTAGGTTCCTTCCTCGGTGATGAAGGAGGTCTTTTCCCGGTTCTCCTCAGCCATCTCTATCTGGTGGTACCCCTTGAAGGCATCCAAAAAATACAAAACATCAAAATCCACAGTAGAATCTACTAACCTGTCAATTCTCTGTAGAGAAAAAGGCAGGTTTTATTGAGATCTGTGAAATCCACGCACATCCTCCAGGTCTGATCCTCCTTCTTAACCAATACCGGGTTGGTCAACCAGGTCGGGTAGTAGACCTCCAGGATGATCTTAGTCTCTAGCAGTTTTCCGACCTCTTTCTTGATCACCTCATTCCTTTCTGGGGCGAATCTCCTCTTTTTCTGCTTCACCGGCTTGAAGCAGAGATCTACGTTGAGGTGGTGGACTGCCAGGTCGGGCGGAATCCCGGACATGTCTTCAACTGTCCAGGCGAAGACCTGGGAGTATTCCCTTAACAGGGCCTTCAAACCCTCCTTCTCCTCAGGGGGTAACAGCGCGCCTATGCGGATCACCTGGTCGGGCCAGTCTTCCCTCAAGGAGAACTCTTTGATCTCGTCCTGGGTTCCCAGCTGCCGGGCTTCCTCCCCTGGAATGTAGGGCTCCAGACAGGTCGTCTGGGCGACCACCTTCTCCCGTCCTTGAAGCATAGCCAAGTAGCAAGATCTGGCCACCTCTGGATCACCGCGCACCTCGGCTATCCCTTTCGGAGTGGGGAATTTGACGCTGAGGTGGAGCGTTGAGGGGATAGCTCGGAGAGCGTTCAAGGCAGACCGACCCAGGAACACGTTGTACGGGAATTGTTGCTTGACCACCACGAAATTGACAGGGATGGTCCGGCATTTGGGAGCCTGCCCTACCGTGACCATCAGGGTGATCATCCCCTCCGAGTTGATGGGTGGTCCGGTGAATCCCATCAGAGGTGTCCGAACCGGGGTCAGCTGTCCGTCCTCCAAGCCGAGCTCCTTGAACACTCGGTAAAACATAATGTCGACCGCACTCCCCTGGTCGACGTACACCTTCTTCACCCGGTAGTTGTTGGTGACAATGTCTATCACGATGGCCTCGTGGTTTCCGGACGCTAGAGGAACTGCATCCCTCGATCCGAAAGTGATCTACTCGTCCATGCGTAAGCGTTTCAAGGAGTCATCCCCCTCGGGGGAGGTCGCCGGTTCTTCCGAGCTACCTGGCTGTCCCCCCGTAGGGCCCCCAGCAATGGTGTTTATCACCCCCGCTAGGTTCTGGGTGTCCCGGTCGGGAGAGTGGCCCCGGAGTGCGTCACGCTGCTCAGGGCGGTCGCGATGCCAGCTCTCAACCCGATCTCTGCGGTAGGTGCGCCCGGGCTCCTGGCCGGGGCGACCTTGCCGCACGAACCGTCCCAAGAAGCCGGGTTGGACCAGATCTTCAATCTCCTTCCGCAAGGCCCAGCACCCCTCCGTGTCGTGCCCAACGTCGCGATGGAAAGCGCAGTACCGGTCCGGGTTCCTTTTGTTCCGGGGTATTCCCATCTTGGACGGACGACCTCCCAGGCCTTCCGCCTCCATGACAGCCAAGATTTGGGCCCTGGGTTGAGTCAAGGGGGTGCAGCCTTTCTCCGGGAGTGGTGGCAGAGCAGGAACTTTCTCCCTCGAGAGCCGGTCAAAGACGTTTTTCTTGGTCGGACCATCCTTGATCTCGGGGGGGTTTCCCCGTCCTCTCCGATCTCCGAGCTCTCGATCTGACTCTTTTTTCAGACGGCCCGCCTCCTCCGCATTAACGGGCGCGTGCGCCCTGGTCAGGAGCTCCTCCAGATTTCCAGGAGGCTTCTCGGCCAGCTTGTAGAAGAGCTCCTCTACCCTGAGCCCATTCACGAAGGCGGCCATGACTACCTTTTCGTCTTTGTCCCTAACCTGTAAACTCTCCGCGTTGAAACGGGTCATGAAATTCCTCAGGGATTCGTCGGGCCTCTGCCTGATAGCCATTAGGTGAGTCACATTCTTCGAGTAAGTTTTCGACGAAACAAACTGGGCTACGAACTGTTTGGCCAGTTCGGGGAAACTCCGGATAGACCCTGGTGCCAGACTTTGGAACCAGAGCCGAGCCTTCCCCTTCAGGAACATGGGGAAGGTCTTGCAGCGGATCTTATCCGAGGCTGTTTGCAGACGCATGTGCGTCAGGAAGACCGAGAGGTGGTCTTCCGAGTCGGTTGAAGCGTCATACATCTTAATGCTCGGGATGTTGAACCTCCGGGGTAGTGGGTAATCCTCTATCTCTCGGGGGAAGCGCGAGGTCGTGTAGTTGTCCTCGTACAATTGTAGCCGCAGGATCTGGTCAAGTTCATCTCGGACAGGTTTCCACTGAGGGGGGTCGCGAGGCCGGCTCTTAACAGACCGAACAGGAGAACGCTCAAGCCCGTTCCGCGTGGGTTTTCGGGGGAAGGGGTCTCTTGGACGGCTCCCCGCGGACCGGTCGCGGGAGTATCTCTCGCTGTCACCGACCACCGAGGCCCGTGGACGAGGGGGAGTCCGCAGCCGCTTCCTCCTAGGGGGCTGGTCCCGTGACTCATCCTCCGAGGGGTCGAGAAGTGATTCCTTCTTCTTTGCCTTCGCCTTGGAGGTCTGCGCGCCTCCAGCCCCCTCTCCTTCCTTCGCCTGCCGGATAATGTCTTCCAGCATGGGGAGGTTCTCCATCACGAACTGGAAGATCTGCTGCCTCCGCTCCCCTGAGAGGGCTGAGCCCCCGGCGCCCCGAGCCGCCTCGGCATCCATTCGTTGGGATCCTTCGCCGGCTCCAGGGTCGATGTTCTCTATCGTTCGCTTGGATCGCGTTCTCGCCATCAACACAGTCTTGATTACCTTACGTTCCCACAGACGGCGCCAACTGAAGAAGCGCTGAGCTTCCCCGGACCGAGTTGACCTGACGAGCTCGGCGTGCTGATGGGAAGAGCTGGTTCCAAGCCTGCAAGACAGATATGAGAGTGATCTAACAAGAGAGCCCCGAGGTCGTCCCCGAGGGCACTCCGACGGTCAAGTTAGCTCTCTGGTGAATGAAGTTTTATGGGGAGTAAAGCGGCCGGAAGTAATGTGCCAATAGTGAGCGTACCTTGTGTAGGTGGTGAGCATTACCATTTATACCTGTTCGAGAGTCCGACCTCCGTACGTTTCGGGACTTGCCCGGGATAGCCCTTATCCCGCGCCGAGGGGGATCTCCTCCGACCTCTGCGGGATGGTCTCCTGGCCCCTTCTGGAGCCCTAGTGACGATACGGCTCAGGATGGTTGCCAGGGGCCTGAGGTCGAGGCCCAACTCGACCAGGCCAGGGTTGCCACATGTCTAGACCCAGGATGGGGCCTCTGCAAGTTCCTTTGCCGTTGACCCAATTTATAAGCTTAAATAGCATATTATGGATTCTTTTTTAGTCAGAATATTCTTTTAAAAGTTCCATTGTCTACATGGTAACGTTGGTAAAGTTTGTCAAGAGTCATGGATCATATAAATGAACTACTCTCAAACCATGTGCTTGGTCAAATAAATATGGACAAAGAGGATTTCTAATTCTTTATCATTTAATTAAACATACCAGTCACGATTGTGCATATTTGATTGGATTAATTATAAAAACTTCCCCTAGATTGACAAAAAATTATAAAAACTCCCTCTAAGATATATATATATATATATATCTATTTTTTTACTTTATCTTCTAATGTTATTTTTTTCTTTTACTTTATCCCCTGAACCGTTAGTTGACTCTAACATTATGTAATGGTAATGATAAAAGACATTTATACCCTTAATAGTTAAATGCGGTAATTTTCCTGGCTTTTTTTTTAAAAAACAAAATAAGTAGGAGGTCTTGAATCCAAGACCTCCTCCTTACAATCCCTTCCATCTTACCACCAAACCCAACCCTTCCCCTTTCCCCAATTACCCTATCTTATTTTGTACTTTATCCCTTAACATCATTTTTTTCCAATTTGTCACTAAAATCGTTAATCAACTCCACTATTTTATAACATCCAGGGCAAATAATGTATAAAAAATCAACATTCCGAATACATTAATGAAAGAATAATAAATTTATAGATATGCTCTTAACTAAATTCATCCCAAAATTATAATTTTTTAGATTGATAGAAATATCTTGGCAATTTCATGTAATAATGGAAAAAATAAAAAAAAATTGTTATTGAAAAATTATTATTAAAAATCTAAAAATGCTTGAATGTTGTCGATTCCTCTTTATGAATGTGCATATGGTTGCGCTTTTCTTATAATTAGCTACCTACTTTCTCCTTCCCTCCTTTTTCAATCCCCACTTCTTACCACCCCAATTACTGCTATGCAATCCATTCTCTGCCTATGTCTCTGTTTCGGTCTCCTTTACTCAGACCCACCAATAACCTTTTCCCCTTCTTATGTCCATTTTTATCTCTCTTCTCCTTCATATCCATTTAGTGGGCATCTTAAGTGTCCTCACGTCTATAATTTCTCCCTCCCTTTAATCCCTAAAATCCCTCTACCATCTAGCATCGTTTGCCATATCCTTTATTATAGTGTTTGCAGATATGAAATATATATTCTAGGGACAAAAATAACAGTTTCTTCGATTTGGGTTTAAGGTCAGTGAGGTGATGGTAGATTTATGTGGAGGGTTGCTTTAGTAATTGAATATGGTGGTGGTAGTAATACAGCAGAGGAACTTCATACCTAGCAGTGACGGTGATGAATAGATGGGATGCGCTTTGATATCAATAATAGTGCCTCTGGCCACATAGACATGCGATAAGTATGCCCGAGGAATTTGTAGATGATTGGTATTTGAAGAGTTAGGTGGCCATCAATCTCATATGATTAAAATGAAGCTCAAAAATTTTGTTTGATGATTTCAAGTTGGTATTGGCAAGGGATTGTCAGTTATGGAATGCATTATGTTGATATTCGTGTACTAACAAACTGCAAAATATGAAAGATATATATGCGCAGATACTAATTTGGGAAATGGACAGTGCTACAGTGCCTATAGTTATGGTAACGATATTAGGGAAACCTGCTATTATTGGTTTCTATTACCTTTAGTGACAGATCAAATCTTTTGACGACTTTTTAAATATTATATTAAAATAATTAATATTAACTTTAGTAAGTTTTTAATTAAAACTAGTAAGTATATGCCTGAGAGATAAGTTTTAGTCAGAAACAGAAATTTACACCTTGAGTAATTTAATTTACTTATTATTTGACAAAATTTACTTATGTTTAAATTAAACTTACTAATACAAAAAGTAAAAAATGTACATATTTAAGTAAAAAAAAACGGTTTTGGGGTCCTGAAAACAGTTTTGGGTATCACCTTTCTCTTTAAAGTCATCTACCTTCTTCTTATTCAGTTCTCAGTTCCAATGATACGATTGAATTCCCAGGCAAAGGTTTCCACTTTGGTTCACACTTTCTCTTTGTTACAATTGAATAAATCTTCTCACTTCAAAATTTTCATCTTTAGTTCACACTTTCCCTCTATCCTTTCTCATCGTTCGGTTGGGTTTGAGTGCTGCCATATGCAGACACAACAAAAGGGTTAGCGACGGTGGTAGCCAGCCAAAAAGCATATAAAAAATAGCAGTGACGAGGTTAGATCATCATGTTCTCTTGAAATCGTTTGATTATATTGCTGTAATTTATTTATATTTCATTTGTTTTGTTTGTCAAGATTTTCTTGGGAAATCAAGGCTGAGAATTTGAAGATTTTACTGCAATTTTGGGGCCGAAAATGTCCGTTGAAACATCTAGGAAATTGTTGTAGTTTTGATTGTCTACGGGTAAAATATGCTTAATAGCCATGTGAAACATCTAGGAAAGGACTTGAGACCAGGCGTTTAAGTTAAATGTGATTAATTTGTGAATGCATATAAGATGTTTGGTGAAATGTCAAAGAGAAATTTGTATGTTGTGATTGCTACTCTGTGCGGGTGAGAATTACTAATATATTAGTAACTCAACATGAGCTTTATAACTTGAATTCTTCAAGCAAGAGAGATTTCTCCCATTTTGGAATTCTAAGTTGATACGCTTGATAGAGCAGATGTTATTGAACTGAACTGATCTAGAATCATTGTTGCGAATCTGTTGTTTCTATGGAAATTTATTATCCGCCTCTTGAATTTTTTACTCCATGTTAACGTCTGCAATGCCACGGAAATTTGGCCATCTATGGAAATTTATTATCAGCCTCTTGAATTTTTTACTCCATTGTAACGTCTGCAATGCCACGGAAATTTGGCCATTATTACTCTTGTAAATCTGTGTTGCAGAAGCAATTCTTATTACCATCCTATGATATATGTAGATTTTGTAGAATCACATCTTCCCTCTTCTTCAGTCAGGAAAGGAGAGAAAATTCATAGAACAGTTTCCAAATGTAAGCAGTTAAGATTTCAGAAATAAGAGGGATCACTAAAAGGGAGATGATATTTCAAATACTAAACCAACCTAATAATATCAAGGAGCAGGACATAAAGATCAATGTATATTCATTTCTGGTTTGAGCAAAGCCTGGACAGAGCAAGTTGTAGCATCCTGTTGATCGAAAATTATTCCTCTGTTCATTGTTGGATGGAAGATAGACCGATAAATACATGATGTCATATTTTAGCTGCATTCTGAGGACTCGAGAGAAAGTGATTAATTTAATTTTAAACTATCAACAAATGTGGGATGCTTACAGTCCAATAAATGAAAAAACTTGTTCTTTTATCTCCATATAATTCTGGAAAAAAACCTGTTGTCGTCCAATTAAGACACACAAAGAAATTAATAGAATGATTAAGTGATCATTTTATATTTGCTATTTTGAAGAAAATAAAAAAAGGCGTGTGTAATAGGTGCCCTAATAAAAGTGGTTTTATGTGATAGTTTCTTTAAAAAAATAAATTAAAATTAAACATGGACAATGTTGAAATAAAAGAGTACAAATAAATATGAACGTACGTATTCATACGATAGTTTTGGTGTAAATTAAGTTCACTAATGGATGTTCATTGAGTGCCTATCGTTATAAGTTTGCACTACTTGAAAGAGTTGTGATCATGTGAACAACTATGCTTCGTTAAAAACTTACATGCCACCCTGCTTCAATGACGTTTAAATCTGAATCGCAAGAGCCTCCTGTAATCCAAAGCTGAGATGAGCTAAATTCATTGGGTTTCTGTCAACTCGGGGCTCCCATATATTCATGATTGCCTTCGCTCCATAATACTTTTCTTCTCTAACTACTGCAGCTACAGACTAAAAAATCCCACACGAGACAGAAAAGTTTAGGGAAAAATAGAAAAAAGAGAAAACGAGCGGAAGAACAAGAACATTGTTTCAAATTGGCCCTCAAACATTAAGCATGTTTCTCATCGACAAAGGTGTTGGCTTATTTCCAGCAGTTAAATCTTCGGTACGGATAATGCATTTGTATAGGCATTAATGTGGGCATGCAATCCTTCATTAATCCAAAGTTATGTACAAAACACTAGCTTGTTAGGAACGAAAAGTATTCAGGTACATTTTTCCTTTTTCACGCCTAAGTTTTATGTTATTCATTTGCTATGATTATGTGTTGTTGTGGCCTTTTTTTAATACAAATTTTGTGATGGTTTTGTAGTGAATGAACCAGATTTCAGCCAAGACCATTAAGGAATTTTATTCTTGAGAGAGTACAAATGTTTTTGCACGTCTTTGCTCAAAGCTTTTAGGATGATTTAAGTTTCTTCGAAGGTAGTTTAATGCATTTTGATTGTAAATCTGAACATAATCTCCTTAGTTTGCAATTTCTGGTGTTTACTTGTTTTAATGTGAATAATTTCAGCTTGTTTGGAAAAAAGTTTGGTGATCAAATTTCAGATATTGTTAGCATCCAAGTGCTCTTGGGTTTGTAAACCAGAAATTTCAATCCAAACTGAAGCTTTTGATAGTGATATCAGAGCCCTTGATGCTGGTGATCAAATTCTCAAATCAAGTTACTAGCCTTTTGATTGCTTCAGATTTCTGAAGCCAAAGTCTTTGTGCTCTAAATTCAGTTCTTGGCCATGTAATCTTGTCATGCTTAGACAGCTATATCTAGTGTCCTGCCAGCTTAATTTTGATGCGTAAGTATCAATTATTAAAAGCTAGTAAATGATACCTATATCTCAGGTTGCTATTTTTGTTAGTGGTTAAACATTCAAACTGCATGCATGAACCTGGACAAGCAATAGAGACATAAGCCGATGTAAGCATCAAATGATTGATTTTCCTTATGATGATATGCTCTGATTCTCTACCGGCTGTTGCTTCTTTCAGATTAATCTAGTTGCTGCAAGTGTGGTTCATTATAATTAGGCTGGAATTCCAATATTTAAGGCCTTAGGTGGAAGAACACGTTGCATGGAAACTTTAAATCCAGCATTGCATTTCAATGTAAGGAGGTGAAATCCTATTTTCTAGTGACTTGTTGGCCAATTTGAATTAGATGGACCTTTGTTGAATTAGGCAACGAATCCAGTATGTAAACTTTCTTTTTAACAAAGTCAACTAGTGTGCAATACTAGTGTTGATTATCTTCATTTATTGGCACAAATATCTGCAAGAACATGTATAGTTTAGGAAGCCAATTACTTAATAAAAATTAGTTTAAAACCCAAGAAAAATGCATAAATTTTAAACATTTTTTAATGAACCTTCTCACACATCTCAATGTTTCCTCCATATCTATCGGCATCAAAATATATTGAAGTAGTTGTAAGGTCAGGTTCGTTATTTTGTTATTTGCACTGCAAAATTTTACCGAAATTATAAAATTTCAAAAACATATGAAGTCCGGATATCAATACTCTATTCAAATGTAAATATTCAACCTAAGTAACAAAATAAATGATAGCTAAACAAACGAAATATGAGTTCAATTGATTGTGTTTAAAATACATATTCTGTTAATGGTTAGTATATATGAAAGTGTATTTTCCATTTGTAGAAAAATAATATGCATTTTATATCTACTAACGAATAAATTACCGATGTTTTGAACAAATAAAAACTAAACTCATGGTGTGATATGCATATAGTTGCTCACATTTATAGTTATGCCATCATCCTTTCTTCCCATTTTCTTTGGGATAAAACACTTTTACAGTGTTTTAATTTATTTTAGACTCGGTTTGGGATTATTTATTTAAATTTTTATTACTTGCTTATGTAATCAAAATTGTGCAAAATTGATTTTATTAGAAATTACAGTGGTAAATTAATAAATTAAAATTAAGTTCCGGGTCATTCGAGTTGACTTATCAACCCACCAACATGAAATTTTTGGATTCGGGTCAGATATCTAGACCCATTTCGAGTTGGCAAGTCAAGTTCGGGTCACCGGGTTTTCTATTATACCCGATCTCAACCCGACACACCAATACGATTTGGACCCGATTGCCACCCCTAACTATATTGGTAAAAAAAAATATATTTTACAAATTATTCCAATTTATTTAGAAAATGTTACTAATTTCATTACAAATTATGAAATGTAATCATGGTTTACTAATTTTTTACGAAACATAAATACTGCATACAAAAGGAAAAGATATTTGACTTTGTTTTACTTTGATTAGAAAAACTTGCTGTAGTAATATCGAAATAGTGACCTTGGTGCAAATTTCAAATCAACAACCAACGTGCACTTAATTACGGTAATTTTTTAGTTGATTAGACTAATATATGCCATAAAGTAGTAAGATTTGATAATTTATAAATTGACAATTTTAGCAGTTTATATACCATTCACCTATAAAAATTATGATTATTATAAAATGACATTTATAATAATTTACATACTATTTGCCAATTAAAAGCAAGTTTCATAAAAAATGTGCATGTAAATCCATATTGTGAATGATACGAAATATATTTGAAACTCACGAAACTTAATATATGGGTAAATTTACTATAATTTTAAAAGATTACGCTACATTAGATACGATCACTTTACCTTTTATACTTGTGAGCTAGAAAATAAATTTATTAAAACACGTAACATTTATAAATGATACATACATTTATTAAAATGCTTAAAACGCAAAACATTTATGAATGAAACATACAATCATTATTATACATTTATGTTACCAACAACTACTAACTATAATATTAAGTTTCAACCATTAATAAAAAAATCTTAGCACTAGTTTAAATAAACTTTCTAATACTTGTTTCATATAAGTTTCTTTAAGTAATATAGTAAATTTATGCCACAAACTAGTAAGTTGTGATGATTAACCAATCAACAAGATTTACTATTAATCTATAAAAACTTACTATTACTTGAACTAAACTTACTCCCCACAAAACTAAGTTTCGAATGTAGAGTAGTAATTTAATTTTTAAAAAAAGTAACTTTCATTTTTATTTCGATTTACTTTTTGAAACATAAATAGGATAACACTTATATGACCATTTTCGATTTATTTTTTATTTACTTTTAGCGGCGATTTGATCTTGTGATAGGCCTATCCACCTAAATAGGATAACACTTAAAAATAAGAAAGTAAGTTATCCATCTAAAATAGTAAGTTAACAGTAATAAATTAGTAACTTTTATACTTCAAAATGTAAATTGGAATAAATTAGTAACTTTTATATCCCAAACTTACTTTTTATAGTGTAAGTTTAATTCAAGTAATAGTAAGTTTTAATACATAAATAGTAATTCTTACTAATAACATGGTAAAATTGATTAATAATCAAAACTTACTGATTTATGAGACACATGTACTATTTTACTTTAAAACATATTTCAAACTAGTGTTAGGGAATTTATTTGAAATAACGATAAGATGTTTTACTAATGATTAATTTTTAGTACCTTAGAAGAACTTGTACTAGTAATAAAGGAAATTTCAATTCAACAATCAACATGCACATGATTACAGTAATTTTTTAGTCGTTTAGACTAATATGTGCCATAAAGTAGTCAGATTTAGTCGTTTGTGAATTCATAATTTTAACAATTTACATAAAATTCATCTATTAAAAATTATGATTATTATAAAATGCCCTTTTATAATAATTTACTTACCATTTGCCAATAAAAAAAAGAGTTTGATAGAAAACATATGGATACAAATCCATAATGTAAATGATACAAAGTATGTTTGAAAGTCACAGAACTTAACATATGGGTAATTTTACTATAATTTTCAAAGATTATGCTATGTTAATACAACTTTAATTTTTATACTTGTGACCCAGAAAATAAATTTATTAAGATTTTACCATTTTATTAAATTCATAGGCATTAATATATGAAAATTGCGTACCATTTTATTATATTCATCGGTGTCCATATATGGAAATTGTGATGTATAGATAAGTGCAATTCTATATATAATTCGAAAGATTTTTTTTTTACTGTCATCCAAACTTTTTAACCTTTCACAAATTCAAAAATAATTCAAAATTTATAATATGACAAATTATTCTTACATATTTTATAAGGTCATATGCAAAAAAAAGTTTTCATAGTTTATTTAAAATGGTTAAAACATATAACATTTATAAATGATACGTACAATTGTGTATCATACATTTACATTACGAGTAATTACTAACTATAATACTAAGTTTCAATTATTAATAAAAAATCTTAGCATTATTTCAAATAAACTTCCTAATACTTGTTCCATATAAGTTTCTTTAAGTAAAATAGTAAATTTATGCCATAAAATAGTAAGTTTTGATGATTAACCAAATTTACTATTCTATCAATAATATTTACTATTAGTCTATAAAAACTTACTATTATTTGAACTAAACTTACTCTCCAAAAAGTAAGTTTTAGATATAGAGTAGTTATTTACTTTAAAAAAAAATAAGTTCCATATTTCCTCAAATTTACTTTTTGAGACATAAAAGTTACTAATTTCTTGAGTTAACTTACTATTTTTAATGTAAAACTTACTAACCATATTTTTAGGTACTATTTTATTCAGATGACCAGTACAACAGGTAATCAAATGGTCACTAAAAGTGTTTTTACCTGTTATATCAGGTAAAAATAATTTCGTTACTATAACGCTCGTTACTTCAGACTTTTCCTTGGAAATATTCAGCATTTTATTTGTTCAAAGTGAAATGGAATTATGGCCATTCAAGATCATTGCTGTCTCTGATGATAAATTCGTGATTGCAAGTCAACTATAAGAATGAGAAGAATCAATTTGTGGCTGAGGAGATTTCCTCCATAATCCTCGATCCTCTGCAAGATGAAGGAGATTACCAGGCTTACCTTGGGATGATAGGGAAAAAAAGATGTTGTTGAAGCTCCTGCCTATTTCAATGATTCTTAGGAGGAGGCAGCAAGGGATGCTTGTGTTGTTTATAGGTTAAATGTGATGACACTGATGAGCAAAAGGATCTGGACACCCATGTTGGCTTAAGATTCATGGCTTTTTCTTTAGGGAAAAAAAAAAAAGAAAAAGAGGAGTAGCGTGCTGGGGCGTTCTAAGATATTCATTGGGTATTTTTGGCTGATGTCAGCCAAATGGATTTTTGTGTTACAAGAAACATGATAACAAGGGGTGCAAGTGTAATTATTCAAATTAGAGAGGAGCTGTCTGCAATTTTCAGGAACCTCGAGTGAGATTTTTGAAGTTATCCATTTTCATTATTATGTTACATATAATGATATTTTAAATATTATCTATCTTGAGTGGTTTTAGGGACAAACAGTGAAATTAAGAGAAAAATGATATTAGAGGATAAAGTGCAAAATATGCTATACCTAAAGGTATAGGAGATTTATTGGAGTTAACCTCTAGAGGTATAAATGTCTTTTTGACATTTCTATCATACGAGGTTAAACTTGACTAATGGTTTAGGGAATAAAACGAGAAAAATAATGTTAGGGAGTAAAGTGCAAAACAGATTAAATCTTAAGGGGAGTATTGTGATTAACGCTATTTGATAAGCAACACCAGTTTCTTGCTTCTTAGGGCTGTAGTGGATGACTTCATGGATCCTCCTCTAATGGCGAAAATGGAATTTTCTTTTTATAATGAAGTTAGTAAAAAATTTTGATGATACAAGATTTCTTGCAGTCTCATACACAAATCACATAGCAGAGCTAGAATACTGAAATAACAATTCTTAATAGAAAGAAGTCTATTTACTGAATTGTCTCTGAACTTACTAGCCACCAGGGGGACTCTAGAACTAAGAAAAAAGGCCTAGCAACTGCAGTATACATGGAATGGTTCTTGAAACGACTTGAGTACAAAAAAGTCCTTTTCAACTGACTAACAATCATACCAGGCAATGGAGATAGGGAAAACAGAATTACCAACCAGAGCCAGGAGATGAAATTTCCAAATAACATACATCACTGACAACCGCAACATATCATCAACTGAAATTTTATAAGCATCCAGCATCAAAACCATCAAATTGAACCCAAAATCTTATTCTCCAACCAATTTATAAATTATACAAATTACAAATTATGAATTATGTAGAATCGGGAGATGAAAATAGATGACCCAGTTGCAAAGGTCAAGGGACTAGAATGAAAATTTGCCAGTATTCAAGAAATATTTCAATAATGGCAAAATAGAATCTGTAATAACATGATTTTTATAAAATCCATTAACGAATGAAAAGTAAAGGAAGCACATAAACTAAAAATGATGGCGAAAAAAAGAGATTTCTTTCCTTGATTTGAACTCTGTGACTAGGGCATCATCAGAAGGATCTTCTAAGGTTGGGAAACAAACCTCAACTGAATAAAGATTGAGAGCAAAAATCACCAATGGAGCTAAAATAATGAAATAAAAAAAATTAAAAGAAGAGATTACTGAATTAATCTAGATTTCTTCATCAACTCGTCCATGAGTTTTAAAATTAAACCAGATTCATAAATTTCAATTAATCCAGCTTGCTTCATTAACTCGTCCACGAGTTTCAAAGTTAATCCAGCTTCAAAAATTTCGCTCAAATTAGATTGGTTTCATCGGTGGAGACTTGGATAAGAACGGAAGAACAAGAAAGTGCACCAATTTTGATAGAACATGGCATCGTCTTTGATAAAACAATGCTTCAGGTGCTATTGCTGCTTCTCGTCATCGATATTAATTGTAAAAACATCTAGTGTCAATCTACTAAAGGATTAAGTAATTACCTGTTTGATGAGAAATGGAGAGATAGAGTGAGAAATTAGGGATGAGCAGAGGCAAAATCGAAAGTTTTCGGAAGAGAAATTTGGGGCATAGAGTTCTCGGACTATAGAAGAAATTTAGAAAAATTGAGAGGGGAGAAGAAGTGGAAGGACTGAGAAAATGGAAAGATTACTTGTCATGAATATGATTCAGCAATTATTCGTTTAATGCTTGGATAGCTCACAACAACGACATCGTTTAGTTGCGCAATTAGTGGTGGAATTTAATTGTGACATTAATTTGCCACAAAAAGCCAAGTACAGGGTCAATATTTCAGCATAATCAAAATAATACCACTTTATTGCGGCAAATTAGCTATGTGCCGCAAATGGCCAATTCTGTTGTAGTGGTAGGAGATGAAAAGGCAGTTTTCGCATCGCTTAATAAAACAAATGAAACCCTGCAGTCCTTTTGAGAGTTTACTAAAATCTACTGCAGAAAATGTTATCCAGCTAATGAAAAGGCTTAATTCGCTTGCTTAATAATTCACTTACTTAATTCACTTACCTATTTTTCCATACATGTGCTAGGTGTTGTGGTAATGAATTTTTTGTAGCTTTTCTTCTTTTGGTTTTTTGGGGTCTAATTGAAACTAAATTCTTTCCTTTTATTTTGTTACTAAAGGTTGGGATTAGAGTGGTAGTGAAGCTAATCGAGTTGTTTAGAGAATCTCGACTTGAACTTCTTACATCATTTTGGTTCTTGATCACTACGATGTTTTTCACAACTGCAATGGTATAGATTGTTTTCTACAAGAATTACATTTGAATAAATTCAGATATATGCATATTATTTACGAATTTTTTTCCTTTTTTTTTTTTGAATTTTTGGTTAGATTGGTTTCGTGGTCAAGGCTTTGATCGAGTCAAGCTCTCCACGGTATAGATTGGAAGAAGCAATTCAAGACCCTAAGCTTTCTAAATTAAAATTGGATCAGCACAATGCAGAGAAATCAGTAAAAGCTTCTTTGAAGATGTCCAAATGACGGAATGCTTTAAAGAAGCAAAGCCATTTGAGGGGGAAGATGGAACTTGAATAGTATTAAAAGTTTTTTTTTAAAGCTTTTGAGTTTGGCATTTTTTCAGGATGGTAAAGGATATGGCTTGCTAACTATGTCTCTTATGTTCCAAAAAAAAAAAAAAAAAAAAGAAAAGCTATGTCTCTTATGATACTCCCTCCATTCCACTTCAGTAGTCTTGCTTTCTTCTTTTCATCCATCTCAAATTATAATTCACTATTCAAATGAAAATTTTAGTTAATTTTAATTTTTCTAAAATATCCTTATGTAATGTATTTTGTTATTAGTGAGTATAACTTATCTTATTCAATAATTACTTTGATTTATACTAGTGTAACTTTTCATAAGTACTGTTGTTATAATTAATGTAAAAGTATGATGATTAGTCATACTCCTATTATTAATGTAAAAATATTTTAGAAAAAGGGAATTTCGCCAATTCGGTCCTTAAACATTTTCACTTAAATCAATTTCGTCTTTAATGAAATATTTTAACCAATTTAGTCCTTGAACTAGTTTTTTACTTCCAATGTAGGACTTTTCACTGCATTTTACTCAATTTCTATGGACCAACAGGGTATAATTGTCACATTGATTTAATCTTCTGCAATTAGCTGACAAAACAGATTAGAGATCATCACATAAAGGTATATTTATCACCGGAGCCACACCCTTTTCCTTTTTCATTTATTCCTCCTTCCCAACTCCGAAGAGGACATCACATAATCCTGTCTGTCTCTGTCTTTTTCTCATCATACAAGGGGGAATAGTCAGCCACCACACACAGCGGCATCGCCAAAAGATGAACGGAAAGCAAAGAACATATTCCAGACCCCACTCCCAGCCAATTCAAAGCAACAATGAATATACAAAGACTACAACGGCCAAGGACCTCATGGCAGCTTCATATATCATCCAGGAATGGGCAATCCAATTGCTAATTTGCTAGTTGGAGATGTTAAAGACAAGAAGTCCAAATCTAAACACAAACGAGCCACATCGGGTAATCAGTATAATTTCTTTTCATGCTCTCTTGCATATAAACTACTATATTGAGATTATACAGATTATAAATAAATTAGTTGATCCAAGGGTGTGGCTTCAAGTCAGACCTCAAGTAGTTGATCCATCTCAATCTGCAACTCTTCCCACATCTAAGTAGTCCTTCAAGCGATCAAAATGGACACAAAAAAGGTATTAATTCCATACTCAAGGGCAGGCCTTGTTGCTGATATGATAATAATGGAGAACTCAAATAACTATAACTTGGTGAAATTGTTTGTGAACGAAGATAGCAGTATCATGTACACAGGGGTACCTGCGTTCTTTGGTAGTGACCTCCAGGAACCTTCTCCGTTGGCTTGAATGTACTTGGTCAAGATTTCATCTCTTCAGCCGTCCACCTCCCTCTCTTTATGCCCACTTTCTCACAGCAAGGGGCTCTTCCCATTATTCTTCAGGTTTCAGATCAGATTAGAGATGCTCAACTACCATTCTAATTGCTCTTTTCTGAATTTTTTTTTTGTAGAAAAATGAGTTTTCAAACGGGGCCTGCGTTTTAAAGGAGGAGGTGGAAGAGCCTCGCAACAAACTTTGTCGCCTAGCGTAGCTGGTTGACTTTCAAAAACTTTTTATGCATGTTTTTATTGTACACTCTCAAGTCTCAAAAGTTGAGGTACTGGATTTATCAATGTATAGAGTACAGACCTTTCTGTTCCATTTCTGTGCATTCTGTGAGGACCCGCAAATTTCTTATATTTTTCCTCAAAAATGCCTTTTATTTGAAATTATGATCTACTAAAGCCCTACTACCCCATTTGTTCTACAATAAGAATAAATAAACCTAAAAAGTAGGGTTTCACTTTTGGTTTCAAGATTGGAGCAAAATTAGGGTTTTCGTGTTTTTCCGCCGGATGAATTTTTGGTATGGAGCAAGGATCAAATTTGGTGGTTAAAAGTGACTTTTAAGTGAGAAATAAAATGTGATTAGGGGCAATGATATAAGGTTAGTGAATAGGAAGTAAAAACCCTAGTACGTGTGTTTTTAAGAAAAACGGCGCAAACCGACGGGTCCCGCGCACTACCGATTGAACGCACCACTTGACCACCACTTTCTTACCATACAAGCTTATTGATACTTCAGCAAAATATCCTCTTATTTTCAGCTAGGTTTGACCGAATTCTAAGGCTAGAATAACAAGGAAAAGAAAGAGAAAAATGAAAGGTGGTGGTGGCGACAGGTGGCGCTTGACCAAGAGTTAGTCTTTCTTCTTATCTCCAAATTTTGCACCTTTCCTCTTCATTTTTTCTGTGCTTGGCCGAACAAGAGAGGGAGAGAGAGAGCAAGAAAGACAGCCATCCTACATCTTGATTTCCATCTACAAAGTAAGAAAACAAAGAAAATAAACCGATTAAACTCACCTTTGAGTGTTTAGTTAGTGAAGTGTTGGTGAGATTTTGAAAGCGAAAGCTAGGGTTTCACTTGGTGGACACTAATCAAGGTAAGGATGCTGATTTCTCTAATTCTTACTTTCAATCTTGTGTAAATTAGCTTAGCAACTCAAGTTGGTGATGAATAACGGTTGTAGCATGTCTTGGGGGTTGTTTTCTTGTGGACATATGAGTTAGGGTTTGGGGGGAATTGCTGCCAAACTTGATGTATGATTGATATATGTTGTATATAAGATTATATAAGGAGTTTTGGTAGTGTTGGAAGTAAGAAATCAAGAAAGGTTGCATTGAAATCAACAAATTCCAGATTTCTGGAAAAATTTTCCCCATTCTGTCCGGTTTTGTAGCCTCATGTTAGAGGCCGAATTGGCCTTAGGTCAAAACATGAAAGTTGTAGAGAATGGTATTTTATAGCTGCCCACAAAATTCAGCTCAATCGGAGCAACGCAGCTTGTGAAAAGATGAAAATACCCTTGCTGATCTAGGTCACTTTCCAGAGTTCCGCGTGGACAGTTTAGTCCTTTTGGTTGAGTTTATTCACTATAATCCGTTTGGATTTAGCCTTTCACCAAAACATGAAAGTTTCAGTGCCCTGTCTTAGCTTTGTAACGCCACCAAGAACGCCTTAAACGGACCTTGGTAGACTGAGATATGGTCACCTGAATGCAGTGTGGTCGATTAGCCGAATAGTTGAAACCAGGTTATGTGAGTTGGGAATTTGATCAGGTTACATTGAAAATTTGACTAAGTGACCTTCATGAAAGTTGTAGGCCTTCGTCTTAGCTTCGAAATGGTATAAGCTGTGTATCAATCCGATAAGCGTAGCCTCGGATATGTTATTTCCGCAAAACCCGTCAAATCTGTCTTTTGTAATTGCATTTCCGCACTTGAAATTAGCTTAATCTTTGTTTGTGTGTTGTTGTGAGCCTATGGAATGGCTATTGAACTGAATTTGTGTTATGGATTTGTTTAGTGTACAATGTTGGATTGGATTGAGTAAGAATGAAGCCATAAATGGCTGGAAATTAGGTAAACACAAAGGGCATGCTGCCCGAATTTACGCTCGAGGGCTATAGAAATACCTTGCGACTTGGGTCGAGTTGAGACGACTAGTACTTGAGCCATCTAGGACTTTGGCTATCTTGAATCGAGGGTTATATGTTAAAACCTAGTTGAACTTGTACCCTTGAGGAAAAGACATAAGGGCCAATGTAAACTTGTTTTCCTTGTACTTTCAACTCAAGTGTTGTTTTCGAGTATATATGCTACAAAACCTTACGATTTGAAAAGCGAGCAAGTGTTTCACGAATGTCTTCCAAATGAATTTCAATTGGTCGATTCTTAATGAACGGAACGTTTAAGTTTCGAATCCTATTCGTGTTTCAAAGTTCTCAAACTGAATTTTTATCGCAGATCTGGACTCCAAGCCTGGAGTATAATTGAACGTGAATACTTGAAGCGCTATATTTTGGTGAGTGCTTCCAAATATCCGATTGTACTTGATACATGTGTTCCTTACTTGACTTGTATGATTACATGAAAATGAATGATAGGGCAAGGGTGTACTTTACCGCACTTGCCCTAATATGACTTGTTCTTGCTATTGATTATACTTGACTTGCTTTACATGCACTTGAGATATGTCTTGCTTGGAATTCCAGAAACCCTGTGGCTAGTTAATCGAGTCGAGCCGGCAAGGGCCTGGTCGATTACATAACAAACCCTGGGTCACTTGAAATGTCGAGTGGAGTGTCATCTCCTCGACTAAACGGTATACTCGAGTATTACCACCCGTGTTTCATGTGGCGTGCGGGCTCGGAAAAGGGGGTTGATTGATGGACGGAGATTGGCGTGTAGTGGAGTTTTTATTTGGACTTGATATTACTTGAAAGTTGACGGAGTGTCAACTACCACTTGACCAAGCTGGAATGGAGCCGTGATATGGGTTGTTGTATCCTTACATGTGAATGTGAACCTGATATTACTTGGCTAGCTGAAGTACTATTTTTCTGATTTGACTTGTTTGCTCGCTATTTCATTATTACTTTGTTATCACTTGATTTGTTGATCAATTTGATATTTGGGAATTTCACTGAGTTTTGGCTCATCCCGTTAGTTTGTTTTCCTTACAGGGGTACGAGTGAAGCATGAGACGTGTAAAGGCTAGCGTAGTCTAGTTGTTCTTGATTTTGTTTTGAATTTTGACTTGTACTCGCGCTATCCCTCGAATGGATTGTTTTGTACTTGGATTGTATACGTTTTGACTAGTTTGAGTATATCGAGACTTTGTACCATGTTTCCTATCCATGTATATTATAAGCTTGAATCGTGGATGTTATTTATGGTTCATGAATGCGTATGTACGTGATTCGCATGAGCTCGTGAGTGAGTCCTGGCGAGAGCTGGGCAGGCGGTCCGCCGAACCCTTTGGTACGCCTTAGAGGGAGGTGGGGTCGTCACAGGTGGTATCAGAGCCTTGGTTGTGAATTGATCTGGATAGATTGAGTGCTTGATGTGATAGGCTAAGGTTTTATTCTTGAGTTTAGCCTTTAGCCTTGTTTTCTACGTGATGAGTACTTACTTTTGCAATGTTATTTGCAAATCTAGGTTATGGCGGGTACTGACGCCTCTGGGAGTGCTGGACCGTCCCAGCCTGCGCCTACTGACATACCGACCGAGGTACCTACTGACGCGCCTAAGGATGCTCCTACCGACGAACCGCATTTGGAGGGGCCTGTTTGTCGCGTGATTACATATCAGGAGGGCCCCGATGGGCCAGTGCAGCGATGGTCCCCAGTGCGCAAGATCTGGCTTTGCGATTGCTGGAAGACCTACTCCTACCCCGATCGGGTAGTGCTCGCTGTGGACGACAAGCGGAGACGATTGGCTAGTGCCAATCGTAGGTGCCAGACGGAGATTGAGCGTCTCCGGGCTACTCTCCGAGATCACGGAGCTAGGATCCGAGAGCTGGAGGCCTCGGTATTGGAGGAGCAGCAGCGGACCGATGCATTCCGCGAGCAGGCCCAGGCGACTTTCGGACGTCTCGTGCGAGTGGTTGCGGCTATTGGAGACCGGACTGGCCACATTCTGACCGAGTGTGAGGCCCCTGTGGACGATGTTCTCCAGGACTTGGCCGGAGGTGGCCAAGCGCCTGTAGCTCCTGGCGTTCCTGGTGCTCCTGGGGAGGATCCTGAGGAGGACCCGGAGGAGGAGCCGAGCGCGTCCTTGGAGTCTGTGGGGTCGGCGTCTAGCCGAACCACTTGTTAGAGTTGAGGGAGCTTCTTTTGTGAGACAGTTAGGAACATAGTAGGACGACACGTTTCTTTTGTTTTGACTTAGACGTGTCGCGGTGGATGTAAATAGGGCTTTTGTTCTATGTTCTTGGGCTAGTATAGCCACTGACGTGTTTAGGTTGGCATGTATATATGACTTGTTTGCTATGTATATAAAGTGCTTGTTTCTTACGTGTTTATTTGCCTCTAATTATCTTGCTGCAACGTGATAAATAAGCCATACCTTACCCTGTTTATATGTTTATAGCTGCTGATTAACTCTCGAAACATGGAAGATAAAAGAAGTCGGACCAAGAAAGCTAACCGAGAACGCGGTTCTAGGCGAGGCCGTGAGGGTGAACAAGCACAGGAACCGGTGCCAGAACCGAGAGAGGAGAGGCAGGCAGCGGTTCAGCCACAGCCTGAACCCCAGGCGGCAGGGGGAGATCAAGTGGCAACTGCCATTCAACAGATGACTAACATTCTGACTCGGTTAGTGGAACAACAGGGTCAAGCCCTTGTAAACCAACCTAGGGACCCCGATATGGGGCAGGATAGAGCCTTGGAGAGATTTTAAAAGTTCTCCCCACCCAAGTTTTTAGGAGGGCCAGACCCGTATGAGGCTGAGAAATGGCTGGAGGCCATGATAAATATTTTTGCTGCCCTAAACTATACCGAGGAGAGACAAGTCCAATTCGCTGTTTTCCAGTTTAAGGGGCCAGCTAGGGTTTGGTGGAATGTAGTGAGGGCCAAGTGGGAGAGAGAGGGAACTGCATGGACTTGGCTAAACTTTGTACGGGACTTCAATGAAAAATACCTTCCACCCATCGTCCAAGAGGAGAGAGAGGACGATTTCATCAAACTCCGTCAGGGGATGTTGAGTGTAACTGAGTATGAGACTCAGTTTACAAAGTTGTCCAAATTTGCTCCCGAACTGATAGCTACAGAGTCGAGAAAAGTACGGAGGTTTATACAAGGATTGAATGTGGAGTTACAAGAAGCCTTAGCAGTTGTCCAAATTAATACTTTCACGGAGGTTTTGGAGAAGGCGCTGAGGATAGAGACTGCTAGGGCGCAAATGAGAAATTTCCATGCTAAACGGAGAGGGGCACCTAGTGGAGTCCAAGGGTCAGTGCGAGGTGAACGGAGCATGCCACCTGATAAATCCGGTCGTGGGGCTGGAGGTGGACGGTTCTCGAGCACATCTGGGAGAAGTGCTCCGAGAGGAGGTGCCCAGAGGGGAGGCCAAGGTGGTAGGGGCCAAGGTAGAGGTTTTTCCCAGGGAGGCCAAACCTCCACTCCCCGAGTGACGTGTGGGTATTGTGGGAAACCAAACCACACCGAGGATGAGTGCTGGAGAAAGACTCGAAAGTATCTGAGGTGCGGAGGTGTGGATCACCAGATAGCCAATTGTCCGCTGATCAGTGACACCCAATCGACTGCCAGGTCAAACCCAAAGTCGATTAATGCTGGAGGGGCCAGGTCGAGGGTACTGGCTAGAGTATACTCGCTGGATCAAACAACCGTGCCTGAACCAACAAAGGTGGTAGAAGGTACAATCCTTGTTTTTCACCGATTAGCTAGAATTTTGATAGACTCCGGTGCTACGCACTCTTTTGTTAATCCTGCATTTATGCTTGGAATTGATTTGAAAGTTGAAAGGTTACCTTATGACTTAGAGGTAAGAACACCTATGGGTAATCAAATCTTGCTTGCGAATGAGGTATATAGGAATTGCGATATTTGGGTTGGGGAACGAAAATTGATAGTTGACCTTATTAGTCTAGCCATCATGGGGTACGATGTCATTCTAGGTATGGATTGGCTAGTTCATTATCATGCTCGAGTAGACTGTAGGATGAAAGTGGTTGAATTTTGTATACCGGGGGAGGCAACTCTAAAGTTAGACGTGAGGGGTATGATAGCCTCTTCTGCGCTTATTTCGGGCATAAGGGCTAGGAAATTGCTTCGTCGTGGGGCACGTGGATACCTAGCTTTTCTAATTAATACTCCGGGAGAAAAGACTAAGTTGGAAGACATGCCAGTAATCAGTGAATACCCGGACGTATTTCCAGAGGAATTGGAGTCTCTGCCACCCGAGAGGGAGATTGAATTTAAGGTTGACCTAGTACCCGGAGCAACTCCTATTTCGAAAACCCCTTATCGTATGGCACCTGCTGAGCTTAAGGAGCTAAAGGTGCAATTGCAAGACTTGCTAGAACGGGGGTTTATACATGAGAGCGAATCCCCGTGGGGAGCTCCAGTGTTATTTGTTAAAAAGAATGACGGAGGTTTGAGGTTGTGTATTGACTATCGAGAGTTGAATGCAGTAACTATTAAGAATAAATATCCCTTGTCCCACATCGATGAGTTGTTTGATCAGTTACAAGGGGCCGTAGTGTTTTCTAAATTGGACCTGCGCCAAGGGTATTATCAATTGAGAATTAGAAAGGAGGATGTGCCAAAAACGGCATTTAACACTCGGTATGGGCATTTTGAGTTCGCAATAATGCCTTTTGGTTTAACCAATGCCCCAGCAGCATTCATGGATTTAATGCATCGAGTGTTCAAACCTTACTTGGATAGGTTTGTAGTGGTGTTCATTGATGACATCTTGGTGTATTCGAGATCAAGGAAGGAGCATGAACAACACTTGCGGATAGTGCTGCAAACTCTAAGAGAGCACCAACTGTTCGCTAAGTTCAGTAAGTGTGAATTTTGACTGGAAAAAGTGACATTTCTAGGTCACATAATTTCAAAAGATGGCCTTGCTGTAGACCCGGCAAAAGTGGAAGCTGTAGCCAAATGGAAGCGGCCAGAAAATCCCACAGAGGTGCGAAGTTTTCTAGGTTTAGCAGGGTACTACAGCAGATTTATAAAGGACTTCTCGAGAATTGCAGGACCCTTGACTAACTTGACTAAGAAACAGGGAAAGTATATTTGGGATGTTAAGTGTGAAAGTAGTTTCCAAGAGCTTAAGAAACAACTGATTATGGCTCCAGTTTTAGCGTTGCCTAGTGGAAATGATAGCTATACGGTTTATACCGATGCTTCAAAAGAAGGGCTAGGGTGCGTGTTGATGCAGAATAGGAATGTGATTGCCTATGCATCCCGAAAGTTAAAAGCTCATGAGCAGAATTACCCGACCCATGACTTGGAACTTGCAGTTGTAGTGTTCGCTTTGAAGAAATGGCGACATTATCTCTATGGTGTAACTTTTGAGGTTTATACGGATCATAAGAGTCTTAAGTATCTGTTTTCTCAGAAGGAGTTAAACCTAAGACAACGTCGGTGGGTAGAGTTCTTAGAGGATTATGATTGTACAATTAACTACCATCCTGGAAAGGTCAATGTTGTAGCAGATGCTTTAAGCCGGAAAGCTCAATTAGCAAGCTCCATAGTGAGAGAGTGGAGCCTGTTAGAAGATGTCTGTGAGTGGAAATCTCGTTTGGAACTGAAGAAGGTAATTTTTGGAAATATTGAGGCAAAATCGGCATTGATGGAGCGGATCAAAGAGAGCCAAGTGAAGGATCCAATAGTGCAAAAGTGGGTGGAAAAGGTGAAGAAAGGGGAGTCACCTAATTTTAACCTAAGCCCTGATGGAATCTTAAAATTTCGAAATCGTGTCGTTGTACCTAGGGATGAGAAGTTAAGGAAGGAGATTTTGGAGGAATCACACCGCTCTAGGTATACGGTGCACCCAGGGAATAATAAGATGTACCAAAATCTTAGAAGTCTGTATTGGTGGGAGAATATGAAGGCAGAGATTGCCCAATTTGTACAAAAGTGTCTTACGTGCCAGCAGGTAAAAGCTGAGCATCAAAAGCCATCAGGTCTATTGCAGCCTTTAGAGATCCCTGAATGGAAATGGGAGCACATAACGATGGATTTTGTGTCAGAGTTACCACGAACACAAAAGGGGCATGATGCAATTTGGGTAATAGTGGATCGATTAACTAAGACTGCACATTTCTTGCCAATAAATATGAAATATTTCTTGGAGAAACTTGCTAAACTTTATATGGATGAGGTGGTAGACTACACGGGGTACCAGTGAGCATTGTATCTGATAGAGACCCTAGATTCGTATCCCGATTCTGGCAGAAATTACAAGAGGCTCTAGGAACTAAGTTGAGTTATAGCACAGCGTATCACCCACAAACTGATGGACAATTTGAGAGAACTATTCAAACTCTTGAGGATATGCTGAGAGCCTGTATTGTGGATTTTGGAGGAAGTTGGAGTCAATACTTGACCTTGGTTGAATTTGCATATAACAATAGTTATCATTCCACTATTCAAAAGGCCCCATATGAAGCCTTGTATGGACGACGATGTCGATCCCCAATCCATGGGGATGAAGTAGGGGAGAGAAAAATTATAGATCCGGCCACTATACCATGGGTTGAGGAAGCCTATGAAAAGGTAAAAGTAATCCGCCAGAGACTTCAAACCACCCAAAGCCGTCAGAAAAGTTATGCCGATTATCGGAGAAAGGATTTGAAGTTTGAAATAGGGGATAAAGTGTTCCTTCGGATCACCCCATTGAAGGGAAAGATTAGATCAGGAAAAGGGAAAAAGTTGCAACCACGCTATATAGGACCTTTCAATGTACTTCAGCGAATAGGAAAGGTGGCTTATCGACTTGAGTTACCAGTTAGTTTGTCTAGGATCCATGACGTTTTCCATGTTTCTTTACTTAAGAAATACCATCCGGATCCGACTCACATTTTGCCACCCGAAGACGTTGAACTTGACGAGTCCTTAACCTATGAAGAACGACATGTTCAAATATTTGATCGAAAGGTGAAGGACCTGAGAAACAAGCAGATTCCTTTAGTAAAGGTTCTATGGAAGTATCATGAAGTGGAAGAAGCAACTTGGGAGCTAGAAAAGGACATGCGAGAAAAATATCCCGACCTGTTCTTGACGAAAGGTATGAATTTCGAGGTAGAAATTCTTTTAAGGGGGAGAGAGTGTGAGGACCCGCAAATTTCTTATATTTTTCCTCAAAAATGCCTTTTATTTGAAATTATGATTTACTAAAGCCCTACTACCCCATTTGTTCCACAATAATAATAAATAAACCTAGAAAGTAGAGTTTCACTTTTGGTTTCAAGATTGGAGCAAAATTAGGGTTTTCGTGTTTTCCGCCGGATGAATTTTCGGTATGGAGCAAGGATCAAATTTGGTGGTTAAAAGTGACTTTTAAGTGAGAAATAAAATGTGATTAGGGGCAATGATATAAGGTTAGTGAATAGGAAGTAAAAACCCTAGTACGTGTGTTTTTAAGAAAAACGGCGCGAACCGACGGGTCCCGCGCACTACCGATTGAACGAACCACTTGACCACCACTTTCTTACCATACATGCTTATTGATACTTGAGCAAAATATCCTCTTATTTTCAGCTAGATTTGACCGAATTCTAAGGCTAGAATAACAAGGAAAAGAAAGAGAAAAATGAAAGGTGGTGGTGGCGACAAGTGTCGCCACCTAAGGATTTCTTGACCAAGAGTTAGTCTTTCTTCTTATCTCCAAATTTTGCACCTTTCCTCTTCATTTTTTCTGTGCTTGGCCGAACAAGAGAGGGAGAGAGAGAGCAAGAAAGACAGCCATCCTACATCTTGATTTCCATCTACAAAGTAAGAAAACAAAGAAAATAAACCGATTAAACTCACCTTTGAGTGTTTAGTTAGTGAAGTGTTGGTGAGATTTTGAAAGCGAAAGATAGGGTTTCACTTGGTGGACACTAATCAAGGTAAGGATGCTGATTTCTCTAATTCTTACTTTCAATCTTGTGTAAATTAGCTTAGCAACTCAAGTTGGTGATGAATAACGGTTGTAGCATGTCTTGGGGGTTGTTTTCTTGTGGACATATGAGTTAGGGTTTGGGGGAAATTGCTGCCAAACTTGATGTATGATTGATATATGTTGTATATAAGATTATATAAGGAGTTTTGGTAGTGTTGGAAGTAAGAAATCAAGAAAGGTTGCATTGAAATCAACAAATTCCAGATTTCTGGAAATATTTTCCCCTTTCTGTCCGGTTTTGTAGCCTCATGTTAGAGGCCTAATTGGCCTTAGGTCAAAACATGAAAGTTGTAGAGAATGGTATTTTATAGCTGCCCACAAAATTCAGCTCAATCAGAGCAACGCAGCTTGTGAAAAGATGAAAATACCCTTGCTGATCTAGGTCACTTTCCAGAGTTCCGCGTGGACAGTTTAGTCCTTTTGGTTGAGTTTATTCACTATAATCCGTTTGGATTTAGCCTTTCACCAAAACATGAAAGTTTCAGTACCTGTCTTAGCTTTGTAACGCCACCAAGAACGCCTTAAACGGACCTTGGTAGACTGAGATATGGTCACCCGAATGCAGTGTGGTCGATTAGCCGAATAGTTGAAACCAGGTTATGTGAGTTGGGAATTTGATCAGGTTACATTGAAAATTTGACTAAGTGACCTTCATGAAAGTTGTAGGCCTTCGTCTTAGCTTAGAAATGGTATAAGCTGTGTATCAATCCGATAAGCGTAGCCTCGGATATGTTATTTCTGCAAAACCCGTCAAATCTGTCTTTTGTAATTGCATTTCCGCACTTGAAATTAGCTTAATCTTTGTTCGTGTGTTGTTGTGAGCCTATGGAATGGCTATTGAACTGAATTTGTGTTATGGATTTGTTTAGTGTACAATGTTGGGTTGGATTGAGTAAGAATGAAGCCATAAATGGCTGGAAATTAGGTAAACACAAAGGGCATGCTGCCCGAATTTACGTTCGAGGGCTATAGAAATACCTTGCGACTTGGGTCGAGTTGAGACGACTAGTACTTGAGCCATCTAGGACTTTGGCTATCTTGAATCGAGGGTTATATGTTAAAACCTAGTTGAACTTGTACCCTTGAGGAAAAGACATAAGGGCCAATGTAAACTTGTTTTCCTTGTACTTTCAACTCAAGTGTTGTTTCCGAGTATATATGCTACAAAACCTTACGATTTGAAAAGTGAGCAAGTGTTTCACGAATGTCTTCCAAATGAATTTCAATTGGTCGATTCTTAATGAACGGAACGTTTAAGTTTCGAATCCTATTCGTGTTTCAAAGTTCTCAAACTGAATTTTTATCGCAGATCTGGACTCCAAGCCTGGAGTATAATTGAACGTGAATACTTGAACCACTATATTTTGGTGAGTGCTTCCAAATATCCGATTGTACTTGATACATGTGTTCCTTACTTGACTTGTATGATTACATGAAAATGAATGATAGGGCAAGGGTGTACTTTACCGCACTTGCCCTAATATGACTTATTCTTTCTATTGATTATACTTGACTTGCTTTACATGCACTTGAAATATGTCTTGCTTGGAATTCCAGAAACCCTGTGGCTAGTTAATCGAGTCGAGCCGGCAAGGGCCTGGTCGATTAGATAACAAACCCTGGGTCACTTGAAATGTCGAGTGGAGTGTCATCTCCTCGACTAAACGGTATACTCGAGTATTACCACCCGTGTTTTGTGTGGCGCGCAGGCCCGGAAAAGGGGGTTGATTGATGGACGGAGATTGGCGTGTAGTGGAGTTTTTATTTGGACTTAATATTACTTGAAAGTTGACGGAGTGTCAACTACCACTTGACCAAGCTGGAACGGAGCCGTGATATGGGTTGTTGTATCCTTACATGTGAATGTGAACTTGATATTACTTGGCTAGCTGAAGTACTATTTTCCTGATTTGACTTGTTTGCTCGCTATTTCACTATTACTTTGTTATCACTTGATTTGTTGATCAATTTGATATTTGGGAACTTCACTGAGCTTTGGCTCACCCCGTTAGTTTGTTTTCCTTACAGGGGTACGAGCGAAGCGTGAGACGTGTAAAGGCTAGCGTAGTCTAGTTGTTCTTGATTTTGTTTTGAATTTTGACTTGTACTCGCGCTATCCCTCGAATGGATTGTTTTGTACTTGGATTGTATACGCTTTGAACTAATTTGAGTATATCGAGACTTTGTACCCTGTTTTCTATCCATGTATATTATAAGCTTGAATCGTGGATGTTATTTATGGTTCATGGATGCGTATGTACGTGATTCGCGTGAGCTTGTGAGTAAGTCCTGGCGAGAGTTGGGCAGGCGGTCCGCCGAACCCTTTGGTACGCCTTAGGGGGAGGTGGGGTCGTCACACATTCACCTTTCTTCTTCAGCTGTTTTAGCTCCCATTCTTCAGGATCCTTCCACTCGACTTCACTTTTTGTCAATTTACTTGAGAACCCCTTACTAGCAGCCCACAAAACTACTCGTTGACCTCACTGCCTCTTTAAATTTGGAGGAATGCACCTGCAGCAACCCCTCTTCCTGTTCGTACCGCTGCCACCCACTTCCCTGCACTTCTTCTCTTTGCAACTAGCTCAATTCACCTACTTGTTCAAACTGTTCTTTTGAACCCACTGATCCCATTTGCTCCGACAGCTTGTGCCATCTCTTCCTCACAAGACCAAGGAACCGGAAAAGAGTAAGGATGCAGGCGCTAGTTGACATCAGGCTCTCTTCTCTGTTTTGTCAGCTAGTGATCTCTTCCTTGTAATGATCTCTAATCTGTTTTGTCAGCTAATTGCAGAAGATTAAATCAATGTGACAATTATACCCTGCTGGTCCACGGGAATTGAGTAAAATGCAATGAAAAGTCCTACATTCGAAGTAAAAAACTAGTTCAAGGACTAAATTGGTTAAAATATTTCATTAAGGACGAAATTGATTTAAGTGAAAATGTTTAGGGACCAAATTGGCGAAATTCCCTTAGAAAAATAGTAGGTTAGATTTACTCTGAAAAGAAAAACCCCAATACAATCGAAGTAGGATGGGAGGAGTAATTTTTTCTGGAGTATTTATTCTTTTGTTTCTTTCATACATCCAATACATATACACACACACATATATGTATCTGTATGTGTATATGTACATGTGTGTGTGTGTGTGTGTTTGTATGAGGCATTATCACGAATTTTGATAGCTAGGCATTGCCTATTGGTCCAAAAGGTTCCCTTTTGCATTCTCGCAAACACCGTTTGCATGAATCTTTAAGATCTGATAGTAGAACCATTCAAAATACTAAGAGATATAGGAAAATTATTGACGTGTGCAGGGTATAGATATAACAATTAGCTCATCCACAGTCAAGTTTTACATTTATAAATTCTAAATACCCTACACGCGATTTTTCACAAGTATACGAGTCGAGAGCGAGTATATGGTATTAAGGGTCGATCCCACAAAGAAGAGTTTCAATTACCGATAGTTTTCGAAATCCTTTATTATTTAGACTATAATCATGAAGTAAAAGTAATAAAATTAACACTAGAAAACTTCTAGAGGTATAGAATTCCTTACTACTCTTGCAAATGAAGTTACCAGTTACGTAAATGTTATTATCTTGGCTAGTCATGGCATAATTTCCTAATGTATGTGAAACCTACTCTTGTAGTAAATCAACTATACTTGCAATTAAGCCATATCTACTCTCATGGTTATGAAATTAACTACAAGCTTATTTCTTCTATGAAATTACATGAAACAAGTCACTAAAAGCCACAAAGATACTCCTCTATTCTCGTGAGTGAACTCCCTAGATTTATCACCTTCTTGAACTAATGTTAAATTCCAATTCTCATTGCAAACTTAACACTTTTAAACAATTACAATTAATGGCCGGTTAATCATGATTAGAAAAGTAAAAGTAATAAATAACTTGCTCAGAATAATATCATCAAACAACCAAATAAACATTACTAACAAGATATAGAAAGTTCATCCATAACTCTAGGCATAAACTTTAACTAAACATGAAGAAAAACAAATCCAAACTTGTATTATAGTTAAACATGAAATTAAATACAAAAGAGAAAGTGATAGGAGAGATATCACCCTTGTCACATGAGCTCTAACTTTCCATCTTTCCTCTTCAAATCTTCATCCAAATTTAACTACAAATACAAGAAGGAAAAACTACAATAACTACTCTATACTATCCTAACTAATGAACTAAGGAAATTCTAGTGAAAGTCTACATTTTTGTGGAGTTCCTTTAATCTTCCAAAGTTGTTAAAATATTCTCCAAAGGCCTCTATTTATAGAGGATTCAAGAGCCAAATGAGTTGTTTCTAGTTGTCATCTTTGACTCTTGAAACTCTTATGAGTTGTTTTTCCAGCTTTCCAACCTTTTCTTGATCAGATATAGCCGGAATTGATAGCTAGAATTGAGTTGGAAAAGTTGTGTGAAAGCAGGTCAAGTTGATGAGCAAGTTGCAGAAAATAGAAAAGAATACGCGACTTCATCTTGCGTATTGGATAGTCGTATTTTCACTTCAGCACGACTTCAATCGATATTTTCTCAATGATGGAGAAGAAACTAACTCTGTGGACTGAGATACGACCAAAATACCATTAACTGGTCAGAGCTCTATTTTAGCTTTCAACAGCAGAGTTGCACTTCTGTATTTTGACTTTTTGACAATAAAAATGACTGAACTGAACTTCAATGTCTTCATACAAATGTAGATCTATTTCTTAGGTTCAAAATGGTATAAGAATAACCTCAATCCAATGCTTGTAGCTCTAGATATTGCCAAAATATCACAAGGTGTCAAAACTATCTTCACTTGAATTTCTTCCTTTGAATGTTTTGCACTTCATGTCTTCTTTAAACCACTTCAAATCATCAATAATCATCTAATTATCTTCTCAAATCTCTCCAATTGATGATTGAATCCTTAAAACTATAAAAATATGAAGTTTTTACCCTTAAAATCCATAGAAATGCAATTTTGACACTTCAAACCATAAAATGCATATTGTCACTAGAAACTTTAGTTAATTAGCTATAAAAGTAGTTAAAGCACACTAAAACTAACTAATAAAACACACTAAAAACACGAAAAATATATACTTATCAAATACCCCCACACTTGAACCATTGCTTGTTCTTAAGCAAGAAAAATACAAACCAACAATGATCAAACATTTTAAACATAAACATATGTGCACCATTCAACTTCATTTCCTCAAAAACAAGGTAAATAACTATTATGCAATCATTCATTAATCCTCAAGTACTCATAATATTTAGTAAAGGAAAGCTAATTATACCCTAATTATGCTAATTCATCTCAATTTGTCCCCTTCACCCAATGTCACAAGTAAGTAACTCATATGGCCAATAAAAATGCTATTTAATCCCATAATCATTTTCTTATTCAACTTAGAGAGGGATTTATCCATACAATATAACTAAATATTACTCAAGTAGTGAAAGTGCATTTTGACATGAAGATCGATATTTTTCGATGAAAATCGCCGGTTACTCAACACTTCACATACTCAAGTAGTTTAACATACTTTTAATTCGAGTATCGTTTTACGTGAAAGTCAATATTTATAGATGAAGACTCCCGGTTACTAAGTACAAGAACCATTGGAGTAGAACAAGTCCTATTCTCTTTTTTTTTTATCTTTTTTTTCTTTCTATTTTTCCTTTTTCTTTTTTTTAAAGTAAGCCTCTCAAAAGCATAATCATGAGAAGAGTGTTACACTTATTAACCATATTAATCACTTAACTTTGTAAAATCAAGTAAAGAGAAGAAATTTCATCAAATATGCAAAATGTAGGCATAATTTTCTCTACTTTACAAGATATTTTCCTATAAATGTACAAATTATAATCACATAATAGTCATTTCCAAATTAAATTAGAAAAGAAGCTTTCAAGTCACATACATTTATCTCAAAAGTAGAAGGAATTTGAATTGCTAATGGTATACTTGTTGGCCTTTGGATAAAATTGAAAAAATTTGGGGCATTTTACAATTTTGAACAAGATTTTAGAAAAGTTTTGGCAGAGTTTCCTCTTATAAATAGACAAAACTCCCTGCCAACAAACCCAGTTTTGAACAAATTAAAGCACAAGAAATATTTTCAGGCAAGTCCTGAATGTGCTGAAATATTTTCAGCACAAGTCCTGAATATTTTCAATCACAACTAACATATATAATCTCAATTCCCCCCTCCCAACTTAACATGCACATTGTCCTCAATGTGTAAAAAGGGAATCAAGATAAAGAAAGTAATTTTCCCCTATTGTTGCGATTGAAGTACCAAAGCATTAAGTTCACGAGCCATTGTCCACTTATCTCCACAACTTCATGAGGTCCATTGGATAACTATTAGTGATAGAAACCTAAGAATGGAAAATGAGAAACAAAGGTGATAACAAAGGCATTAATAAACATATAACGGTGATCCGTGACTCATACGCCTTTGTGGTGGTGATGTACCTATAGAAAATACGCAACACACTACTCAAGGTACAAGGAAATATGCAAGGAAAAGAAGAAGAAGAGAATGAACAATGAACCCATATTTTTCTTTTAAAAAGAATCCTAAAAATGAGAGTTCATAAAGCGCGGCCTTGAAGTCACATTTTTATCATTCGTGTTTTCTATTATAATTTTGCTGGTCCAAATACGAGACTTCTGAAAATGCAACTTGAAGTCGCGTTTTGAGGCTCACGTTTTCTTCTTATATTTTGTAGAAATGAATACGCGACTAGAGGTCGTGTTTTTCTGCGCTCGCATTTTCTTCATTCTGCAGTTTTCTACAAAAACTTCTTAACGTTTCAAAAATTATGTTTTTACCCCAATTACTCAAAATGCATCCTAGGTCATTTTTTTGCCAAAGTATTCAATGCACGCACATGTAAAACAATCAAAACATGCATTTTAACCCTTATTAACAAATTAAAAACAACTTTTACTCAAATCGAGGGGTAGAGTTTCTTGATCGAACTTCGCCTTTTTCACCTCATTTGGTCACTTCTGCCTCTATTTCCCAAACATATGAAAGAAAAACAACAAAATAATTTAAATACATAATTTAAACATAAAAATCACGCCAAATAACGTAAACGTAAACAAACATTGGGTTGCCTCCCAACTAGCGCTTTTGTTTATAGTCGTTGGCTCGACTATTTAACCTCATTTTTCAAGGAGGTTTTATCAATGAATAATCCACCATTTTAGGTCATGGTGGATCGTTAAAATGTGACTTTATGACAAAAATCACATATTCAAATGATAAGAGAGATGGAAGTGACTTACCTATCTCAAGTGTTTCATAGATATTACCTTGAATATGCACCACTTGAGAACTCACCAAACGAACGTCCACATGGCTTTCTTGGGGAATAATTAAAACTTGTACTCTCAATGCATTCCTCAAGAGGGGTGAAAAATGAGTCATTAAGGCTCACCTCTTGAGGTTCAAGATTAGCTCCAAAGGTACTATCATGTGTAATAGACTCTTTTTAATTGAAACACAAATTAGATTCATCATTTTGATCAAAATGCAATCCATTTTCACTTGCAACATACTCACCATTCATGCTAGAGTCATAGTGCATATCATTCGAAGAAATAACTTCACACAACTCATGCAATTGGTCTTGTATTCTACCAAAGTGAGAAGCTAATTCATCTAACATTTCCTCAACCCTATCAAAACAGTCGGAGGTTGCATTAGCTAACCTTTTTATAGCTAACTCCCAAGATGACTTAGAATCGTTAGCTAATGATTCACTTTCTAATTCCGAAGGTGAAGGTGCATTAACTAACCTTTCTATTGCCAATTCTCAAGATGGCTTTGATTCATATTGGACATATTCGGGTTGGCAATCATAAAAACATGGAGAATCACTATAATTACATTGATTATCCCAATCATAAGCATGAGAATTATCCCAATTAGCACCATATTGATCAAAACAAGGATTGTAATGCCCTAATTCATCAACATAATCCACATTTTGTGCTTGCCTATATGTATGAGTAGCGTGATAACCTCCACACAAGTCATAAATCACATGATAAGAATTAAAAATATTAATATTCCTCGTTTGCTCAAGCATATTCATAATAGTGTCCATTTGAATTTTTAACGTTATAACATCAAATTTAAACTTTAAACACCTTAAACTAATTTCAAAAGACATATCTTCAGTAATTTCATGGTTACCTCTATCCATGGAGCTTTGCATGTAGTAACTATCCATTGTTGATCTTCCACTTCTCAAGCATTGTCTCCTCATGTTTTCTACTCTCCAATTGAACCCCTAAACATGCATTCAAAAACAACTCAAAAACATTTTTAGTCAAGAAGAATAGATAAATCGACACATATAAAACATGTAAATAAAGACTCAACTAGACACTAAATATAACAAACTAGACACTAGACACAGTAAAAACAAGAAAAACAAGTAAAAATATCTAAACTAATAAAGTTACTCTTAGCACTGATATTGACAAATTTTCCCCAGCAACTGCGCCAAAAACTTGATATGTGCAGGGTATACATATAACAATTAGCTCATCCACAATCAAGTTTTACATTTATAAATGCTAAATACCCCACACGTGATTTTTCACAAGTATATGAGTCGAGAGTAAGTATAGGGTATTAAAGGTCGAGCCAACAGGGAAGAGTTTCAATTACCGATGGTTTTTGAACTCCTTTATTATTTAAACTATGATCATGAAGTAAAAGTAATAAAAATAACACTAGAAAGCTTCTACAGGTATGAAATTCCTTACTACTCTTGCAAATGAAGTTATTAGTTAAGTGAATGTTATTATCTTGGCTAGTCGTGACGTAATTTCCTAATATATGTGAAACCTACTATCGTAGTGAATCAACTATACTTGCAATTAAGCCATATCTACTCTCATGATTATGAAATTAACTACAAGCTCATTTCTTCTATGAAATTACATGAAACAAGTCACTAAAAGCCACGAAGGTACTCCTCTGCTCTCGTGAGTGAATTCCCTAGGTTTATCACTTCCTTGAACTAATGTTAAATTCCAATTCTCATTGCAAACTTAATACCTTTAGATAATTACAATTAATGGCCAGTTAATCATGATTAGAAAAGTAAAAGTGATAAATAACTTGCTCAGAATAATATCATCAAACAACCAAATAAACATTATTAACAAGATATAGAAAGTTCATCCATTACTCTAGGCATAAACTTTAACTAAACATGAAGAAAAAAAATCCAAACTTGTATTATAGTTAAACATGAAATCAAATACAAAAGAGAAAGTGATAAGAGAGATGTCACCCTTATCACATGAGCTCTAACTCTCCATCTTTGCTCTTCAAATCTTCATCCAAATCTAACTACAAATACAAGAAGGAAAAACTACACTAACTACTCTATACTATCCTAACTAATAAACTAAGGAAATTCTAGTAAAAGTCTACATTTTTGTGGAGTTCCTCTAACCTTCCAAAGCTGTTAAAATGTTCTCCAAAGGTTTCTATTTATAGAGGATTCAAGAGCCAAATGAGTTGTTTCTAGTTGTTATCTTTGACTCTTGAAACTCTTATCAGTTGTCTTTCTAACTTTCCAACCTTTTCTTAATCAGACACAGGTGGAATTGATAACTAGAATTAAGTTGGAAAAGTTGTGTGAAAGCAAGGCAAGTTGATGAGCAAGTTGTAGAAAACAGAAGAGAATATGCGACCTCAGAAATACGCGACTTCATCGCGCGTATTGGATAGTCACGGTTTCACTTCAGCACCACTTCAACTGATATTTTCTCAACGATGGAGGCCAAACTAGCTCTTGTATAAAACATATATCTCTGAGTTAGCTTTCCAATACCTCAAGAATCATCTCATTCGGCGCTCTGTGGATCGAGATATGACCAAAATACCATCAACTGGTCAGAGCTCTATTTCAGCTTTCGACAGCAGAGTTGCACTTCTATATTTCTACTTTTTGACAATGAAAATGATTGAATTGGACTTCGATGTATTCATACCAAATGTAGATTAATCTCTTATATTCAAAATGGTATAAGAATCACCTCAATCCAATGCTTATCACTCACGATATTGCCAAAATACCACAAGGTGTTAAAACTGTCTTCACTTGCATTTCTTCCTTTGAATGTTTTGCACTTCATGTCTTCTTTAAACCACTTCAAACCATCAATAATCATCCAATTATCTTCTCAAATCTCTCCAATTGATGATTGAATCGTTAAACCTACAAAAACATGAACTTTTTCCCCTTAAAATTCATAGAAATGCAATTTTAACACTTCAAACTGTAAAATACATATTTTCACTAGAAACTTAGATAATTAGCTATAAAAGTAGTTAAAACACTAAACTAACTAATAAAACACACTAAAAACATGCAAAGTATATACTTATCAATTATATAGTTAGAGTTTCAAGCCAACACATAAATAACCCCTATGGGATATGCTAAAAGGAGTTTTTGGGTGGATTAGTTCAAAAGTATGTCAAATGGCTTCCTTTATCTCCGAAAAGGTTAAAGAATCCGCAGATTGTGTTAGGTGATATTTTTTGTTATTCGTTTGAAAATACAGCCAAAAGGATGGCTAATAGATCAATTTATAGAATAGTGGAAATTTTTAGGTGCATCAAAAGTTCTATATATTCAAAAGCTCCGTCAAGAGTAAAATACATATAGCGAGAAAAATTGTTATCTAGCAGCTGTTGAAGAGTTGGGTTATTCAGAAGTTGTTGAAGTTCTAGAGCTCCATAAGGGGTTCTATATATTTTATTGTGAAAAGTAGTGTTATCCAGTTGATAATGGCTAATTTGTGATATTTTTTAATGTGTTTCACATTATTTTTTAGTCAATTTGTAAAGTTAAATGGTACAAGTTGTCCATTTTTTGTCACTAATTTGCACCGTCAATTGATAGATGAATTTGTTGTGATTTTCTCATTTTAGATGGAAAATCTCTGTATTTTGTAGGTAAAATGATCAAATTCACTTGGAAGTGAAATGGTGATCTAAAGCGAGGATTAGAAGATTGAGAAGTCACAATAATATCTAAAAGAGATGGTACAATTCAAGGATGAAAAGCCAAAAAAAAAAAAAAGAGAATCCCTCGAGGGATTGGTCCGAGGGATTCCTGGCAGCTGCGAGTAGTCAACTTGCATGATTTTTGTTTTTTTCTCCATTTTTCATAAGACAAAAGGGACAACTTGTACCAACTTTTGGAGATTCTAGGAGCTTCTTTTTTTGACACTTTGCTCCGATAATGCAAGGCCAAGAATATATACTACCTAGTTCTTATAGTTTTGAGAGTTTTGAGTTCTAATTAGCTTGAGAGAAGGGAAAGACTTTGGAGAAGAAGAAGAACAACCAAAGGGTTGTGTCTTACCCTTTGAGGCAACAAGCCCTTAGCAAATGTAACTCTCTTTATTTTCCCTTGTTTTAATGTAGGTTAGTGTAGTAGATTCTAGTTGTGGCTATCCATTCTTGTATTGGTTCAATAAGGAGGTCAAGGGAGATGAAAAAGGAGAGTGTCAAGAAGTTCTAGTGACAAGGGCTTTTTTTTCCACATCTTTATATTTGTATTGAACTCAATGGAGATGTTGTTTGTTATCCTTTTCCTTTAAAATTCCTTTTTATTATTCTCCTGCTTTTTTTTTTGTTGTTAATTTGTCAGAACTTTTGTGGATATCCATAATTTGGGGGAGAAAAAAGCATATGCACAGAGATTCTAGTAAGTACGATCATTCTAGTAAAAAATAATAAAAGATGCCACTATGACAGGGGTCGAGCCTGTGCAATAATAAAAATAAAACCTAAATACCACTAAAAGCAGTCAATAATTAATTCTAGGTACTGGAGCAGGGATCCTAGGTGTATAATGGGTTACTTGATTCACCCTGTTCTCGAAGAGTTTGTTTAATTCGATATACCAGAATTAATTAGTTGACAAAATTTACTAAATAGTAGACAGTGGCAAGTAGGGTCGTCTCCTCAGGGACTGGGGATATTTGTCTCTTTGAGATTCCAATTGATAAAGGAGGATTTTATCGGACTAAAACTAAAAACAATTAACCAATTCAACTCAAAATAAATAATTAACTAGCACGAATATAGCAGGAATTAAATCAAGAATAGATAAATTCTAGCCAAGGATACAACTACTCAGACACAGTCCATTTATCTGATCATTGATGCAAGAGAGGTTCACTTAATTTATTAATAGGCTAGCTATAGTCGCCGATGAACTCTAACAACCAATTTTTCCTTAATTTATTGATAACCAAACCCCTAACCAGAAAATACTCCTAGGTACGACCGTAAGAATTAATTTTTCAATTGCATTAATAACTAGAAAAACCTAACCCTAATCAATAACACGCTACGAGGGTTATTTAAATTAGATTGCACGTTCTCTTATATTAATCAATCAAACAATTACGGATTTAATTGACTAAATTGGCACGAGATTAATAAATCACATTGAACATCGAGCCCTTGATATCCAATTAATAAAATAATCCCATGAAAATTCAAGTAGACAACGTGCAAATATTAATAAATTGAGAGAAGCGTGAAAACTAATTAGATCTCACAGATTTTCTGGACTGCGCCGTTGAATTGAGCCTTGACTAGATAGAAGGCTTAGCCACGTCGTATAATTAAATCTCCACGCAAATTAATTGATTGCAAAGGCATTGCATTTTTTACTAGAAAGCAAGGAATAAAAAAATATTCTTCCCGTTGAGAAATATTGTCGAACACCTGACGTGCGTTAAAGGCCAGTCCGAAGAAGAAAAAAACTGAAAACTATGCTAAAGGCTAAAAATCTTGCCGTCTGTACATTTGTGTTCCTTGAAAGCCAAAAGAAAATTGACTCTCTCTATCCAGGTGGTCCCTACCGAATTTAGAGTGCAACTGCAAGAAAGTCCAAAGGCCCCTGAATGTTTCCTCTTTTCTAGTTTCCTATTCCTAGTCAAAAACTCCAATACTCAAAACATTTCTAAAGGAAATGCCATCCGTCTCTAGCATTCCGTGGGCCAGGCTTGTCAGGTTTTCTTTTGGAGTCTCCCAAATTTGCATCCAAAAGTCCCTATTTTTGTAGTTGTCTGCTCCACTCCCTGAAATTAAGTCCAGATACCAAATATGAGTAGATATCAACAATTACCACAATATTTGACAGGGACGAAAGGGAAAATTAATAATAAAATTACTAACAAATAATACCCTATCAATTCCCCTCACACCTAAATCATGCTTGTCCTCAAGCATGGGGACAACTCAACTCAACAATGGCTAGCTCTCACGTTATCTATGGCCCGCTGTGCTTACACCAAAATCAAGGTTTAGTGGCTAAGTGTCAAGTCATATCTCTCCCGGTTAGCTCCTAAGTTCATAGACTCGTCCAATTCATGGCTAACTCGCCTAGGAAATCCAAATATTAACACTACAAGAAATTTGGTCATTAGTGACAACATTTCTCAGTGATGAAAAAAAATTGTCACAGAATAGGGTCATTTAACCATAATACGGCAAGTTGTCACAATTGAGTCAAGGAAACCAACACATCAGTGACGACCTTGCATTGTTGTCACAATTCGATTCCCGCCAGGAGTCACGGAGAGAGCGGGAACTGCAATAGTGACAACTTTCTAAAAGTCGTCAGTATTAATAGCACTTTCTTTGACAACTTTGCTATTGTTGTCACTGATAACATTATATAGCTGTTAGTGACAACCTAGTCTTATCACTGTTTGATTTAAAATATTTATTGTTTTTTGCAACTATTAATCCTAATTTTTTGTAATCATTATGTGTTCTCTAATGATTTTTAACTGTTGTATACTTATGAGCCTCCTTATTAGTTTAATTTTCTTGTATATGTAATAACTTCATTAGAATAAAAAATAATTAAAAAATAAAAAATTCATTAGTGTAAATAAACTTGTGACTACTTAACTTAGAATGATTATTAGTTAATTTGATATGAATAAATAAGAGTTTTCAAATTGAACCGATTATCGAAGTGGATAAATCCTAAACTCCATAGTTAATTAACTAATACACTTTATGTATTAGTTGAATTGTGCATTTTTTTCTTATTTGAAGATAATGGATTAATAGTGAAGTTTTATAAATAGTAGTTATAATTGATATAAAGTTTTAGCACCTATAAGAACTAGTTAAATTTTATTAAAATGCTTTTCCATTTATATGAATTTAAAAAGTTTTGCCACTCATACTAAAATTTTTAAAATTGTGACACAAAAATAATGAATAAAAATGAAATCTATATTTCAAATACAATTATAAAAGACAAAATTGCACCAATTTTTCTTGTGTAAAAAGGGGGAATTATGATGTCCAAATCTAGTTAAAATTCAAGACAAAAACAAAGTGGCGCAATTTTAAAATTCAAGGCAAAAAAAGAGGCGCAAATTTGTCCAAGTCTCTTGTACTGCGTAGATGCAAAACAATAACTTTCCTAAGTGTCGAACTCTCTCTCAGACTCTCACAAATCACCTCACTTTTACTTAGCCCGTCAGCCCACGATCACCTCTACCTCCACGGCTCCACCTCCACTTCCACTTCCATTTTCACCTCCACCTCCACCTCTACCACACTCTCGATCTCTTCGACAATTGACGACCAGTGAAGTACCGTGGCTCTTTGGCATTGAAGACCAAGTAATTCTCCAAGTCTCTGCAGCAAAGGTTAGTTCTTTCCTTCTGTTCTTTGTCTCTAAAATAGTTTGCAAATATTTTGGCCCTACGCTTGTTTTTTTTTTTTTCTGAAAATTTCTACCTGCATTCTTGTTGAACCTGTATTGAGGGTGTAATTTTATGGTTATTTACATGATTAAACTTTTCATCCCCTGAAATTTTATTGTATCCTCTAGATTAATTGTATCCTCTGCTTTTTGGCCCACTTGGGAAGGACTTGCTGCTTCCCAACGATTTTTTGTACAAAATCAGCTACGGCTGGACTTGGTAGGGGGAGAATTGAATAATAAATACCAAATTAGATGAGGCAATTAGACAAGCTTTAGATGAGGCATAATAACATACTCATTTACCTCAAAATATTCATTGCTTCATTCTTATTTAGAAAATTGTAGGTTTTAAAATCCTTCTGTTGTATGTCTTGATCCCACAAAAAAGTTACAGGGGAAGGGGTTGGTTGCTGCCAATCCTATTGCTATGTTGTTATGCCAAGATTGGCTAACGGTTAGTTGACGAGTTAAAGAAATTAGTAGATGTTCTGTCTCTTATCCTTGAAGCAAGCTACTTCCAAAAGGGTGGTTCTACTAGCAGCGATGATTGTAGTTCATTGGAGACTTGGCCTTCAAAGAAAGATGCAGGTCACATAATTGAGTTTATTACTCATTATGTTGCCCGTGAAAGAGCAAAGGTCTCTAGAGATATTTTAAGTCAAAATTTGGAGTATTTGACATCAGAAATTAGCTTTTCACCTAGTGTCTCTAGGCAGAATATTGAGATCCACAAAAGAAGAGAGAAGCAATTGCTTACACTTTTAGAGGTTGTACCTGACACAGATTGGGATGCTCCTTACCTGTTGCATTTGTGTGAAAGATGCCAGTTTCACCAGGTATTTCACATGCTGATGAAAATAATATCCATTGTTAGGCAAATCCATGGATATCGAATAAGTCGATTGTAATGTTTTATGACCTTGTTCAGGTCTGCGGCTTAATTCATTCAAACAGATGTTAGTACATTGCTGCATTGGATAGTTATATAAAAGCTGTAGATGAATCCATTCATGCCTTTTCTTTTATCCATGATATGTTGCGGCGACTGAGTGAGACTGATTCAGAAGCCTTCCAAGCAGCAGTCTTTCAAGGATTGGTGATCTGGTCAAATTAGACAGGTAATTTTGTGCAAACTCTGATGGTAATTTCTCAGCTACACTCTCACCCAGAGAGCCTTTTTCTTTATTTGAAGACACTTGTTGAAGTTCACACAACTGGAAATCTCAAATTTTCTTGCTTAAGAAAAGATGGAATATCAGAAATTTTCTTGTCCATCACAGTCTTTCTGAAGTTTTTGTAGTATATTTTGTATTTACTGGGGAGGGGCAGTTTTATACATTCATGGTCCTCATATCAGAAATGACTACCCCAGAAATCAACATGAGATGGCATCTTGATATTTCTGGATTGAAGAGGTCCAATGTCTACCTAATTAACGGTGTCTTTATTTTTTTTGGCTGGCTGATGGCAAGGATTTTGTTGTTTGTTTGCATGTTTCACCATGTTTACATTCACTATAGTCAGGTCATCTAGATGCATTCAGTTGGTTATTTTCTAGTATTTGTTGTGCCTTGCGCTCTTTCTATCATGAATTTGATGTGGTTTGGTAAAATTATCAAGGGGCTCATAAAAATGTTAGCAAAGAAGCAGTGAGGAACAGTAATGCTCTGATTTCTTCTATTACCACAGTCAAATTTTTCCCTCGCGTTCCTACTTGTACAAATCTATAGGAGAATGCCTATAGAAAATAGAGAAAGATTAGTTCAACTTTTGTATGTGATCCGTGCAATTCAACTTTGGTTACTTAAGTATGGTGACGTAGTTTATACATATGTTATGCCATTGTGGATGGGTAATTCCTGTGCTTTTTGGTTCCAATTATCATTTATGTTCTTACCTTAATTATCTTTTATTTCTCCATGCAATTCAGTTTTGGTTACTTAAGTATGGCAAAGTAGTTTATACTTGGGAGTAGTTTTTGATTTGAAGTGTAATTTTAAATGGTTTTCAGAGTATTCTACCTTAGGGCATAAAATAGGAATGGTGACGAGGACAGGGTGCTTGTTTTTCTTTCTTGAAAAATAAATGTACCTGATAAATCAATAGCCTATCTGATGCCACTGGCTATGAGGTAATTTTTTTCTCAACAAATATATTATTTTTCATAGTTATGTTCAGCTTATTATTTACTTGAATTGATGACGAGTATTTAGTTTGTTAGATTTGAAGCAATACTGAATTCTTGAAGCTAGGAGGGAGTGTTACAGATAGAGTGGCAACGAAGATTATCGAAGAGGTGACTTAATTGTTTTTGTTTAATTTTCTGCTTCTAAAGTTATCTTATTTGACTTTGAAAGTTTTGAACTTTGGATCTTTCATTACAGAAATTTGTGCTCTCTAAGCTTAGCATATGTTGTTTTGAAATATTGAAGTGATTTGAGTTTTTGTATGATATGATGGTGCTATTGAGGTAATGTGTTTGAGCATAGTGATGAGTTCTGACCTTGGATGGTAGCTATTAAGTCTTGCAATTTACAGTATTTACTGCTTTAACAAGCATTTACACGGCAATGCCAATGCTTTTCAGTAGCTTTTAGTTGTTTTTGTGATTTGAGTAATTTGGGTATATGGATTTTGATAATGTTAATATTGTTTATGCAATACCACTCCATGTATTCATCCTCTAGTGGTTTGGAGAAATGGGTTGTAAAGATTGAGCAACCCATAGACATCTTTCTCACGATACCCATTGCATCAGTTTCTCTTATATAAATGAGGTACACATTGCCTCAGTTTCTCCTATATGAATGGATAGCTCGACATCTTGTATCGTGATTCACATTACTTTGGTTATCATACTGGACACGTTGTATCCTTTGCTATGCATTACTTTGGATTGTTTTGGTTTAGTTCAGTTTAGTTTATTTGAATGTTTAGCTAAGCAAGCGAATCAAAGTTGCTTTTCCTTTAGTGTTGTGCTTGTAGTCTTATCAATTGGTTATATTGTTCATAGAAGTACTTATACCAGTGCTTGTTGCATTATCAACTTGATATATTATTCCTTTGAAGCTGAAGTTTAATAGCAGTACTTATTTCTTGAGCTGATTTTGTGCAATAGTTCGGGGCTGATTTTGATTTTCTGGGGCTGATTTTGGTTTTATTTGGGGTTGATTCTGAATGTACAACTTTAATTATTGAGGTTCTTATTGGATTGCATATTTTAGCTAAGCAACCTAAGTATTGTTACTTCTCCTTCAGTGTTTTAATCCTCCCCTTATCTACTTGTTTTACTACTTTATTACAGATAAATGCTATTTAAACAAAATTTTGGGAGCTGTCTATAGCAATGACTGAAGGACGTTGAAGACAAAGTCGCAATTTCTCATGCAAGGGTTCGCTTGGATGTTCTTTGGTTTCTTGAACTTAATTCCTTTTGTAAACGTACCTTATGAATATGTGATATTTGGGCACAATGTTACTTTTATAGACCTTTGTTGGGTAATGTGCACCTCAATATGACATTTGAGTACTGAATATGCTATATTGGCATGTAGCCTAATGCAACAACTGCTTTTGATTATCGATTGTTTAGATTACTTCTTTCTATTTATTCTAGATAAATAATTTACCATGCTAAATTGTGAGTTTATTGAAATGGAGCTGACAATGTTAAAGATCACTAATGACAAAAAAGAGCTGTTGCATAACAAGAATAAAAAACTCTTTGTGACAACAAAGCTTGTCACTAACTCAAAACTTCAATTGTGACAAGAAATGTTGTCAATAAGTATATCATATAAGTGACAACTTCTGACACTTTTCAGTGACAACCTTGATCAATACATCTCTGACAACATGCTAAGTCGTCAATAAAACGCTTTCATACTGTTGTCACTAATGACAACCATTCACTGACGATTTTTTGTGTTGCCACTATATACTTTTATCGACGGAGATATAGTGACGACTCTGTGATGACTCAAAAGTCGTTAATAAAAGTCATTAGTGACAACATTTCTATGTCTTGTGATGACATATTGTTGTCACTGATGACCAAATTTCTTGTAGTGTAATTAGTAATAGTCAGCAATTAAGTTAACAGGCAAACAAAATCTCAACATTGAGAACCAAGGATCGGCGGGCCAACATGATCATAGACTTACATATTTTCCACATTTGATCTTTTTTTCTTCTTTTTTTTCTTTTTTTTTTCTTTTTTTTTTGATTGAACGAATAATGCTTAGTCCTAAGCCATTCAAGCCTTTTGACGTGAATTCTGACATTTTTAGATGAAAGAGCCCAATTACTCAACTTTTCATAGCTCTAGGACTATTTACTCATAGATATCGTCACTTTTTGACGCAAGAGTCGACACTTGTAGTGAAGACTCCCGGTTACTAGGTGACGACACTAGCGGAGTATAGCCAATGTTATTCTCAATAAAGTACCAAAATAGCAAACACTTAAAGATCATGGCCCACGTCATCTCCTAAACATTGAGGACCAAGGTCAACAGGGGACCAATCCACACAACAGTGCCAGCAAGATATTTACATTGCCTAAACAAGTTAGCCATAAATTGCACCAAGTCATTAAATTCAAAATATTCACCAGGACAATATGCTCTTGCTAGCCACCGAAACTAAATTCATAGAATAAACTACAACTAGCAATAGAAGAGTGAGCTGTCAAAATATTCACCAAGATAACAGCAAAGGAAAGACACCAAAAAAAAAAAAAACAAAGGAACAACACCCAAACTGACCCCCCACACCTAAGTCACACATTGCCCTCAATGTGATGATGTAATAGCAAAAAGAGAGGAGAAGGGCAACGGTACTTCCCTGAAGTCGTCAAAACAGGAGTGGATCGGGCGCGAACTAAGGAGCAATTCCCGCATGTTGCATAAATGTTGCCAGATTCTACGCCATGCTATGCAAGTTAATGCCAATGTGGGTCACGCGAGTCTCCAGTCTCTCAACTGTGTTCCGGAGTTGGAGCCAATCGTTGGCCGTTGGGGTGGGAGGAGGTGGAGCGGAGGTCGACGGGCCAGGATCACCACCACCAGTGGAGGCTCGGGCAAAAGATGACCGAGGAGGAGCGCGTAGCGAACCCGGGGGAACAACTTCCCATCCATCATCGCCCTCCCGAACCAAACCCATTTTCTCCAAGCACGGAATGTCCAAGGGCTCCATGTGACAGGCTATATGCAAATCATAGTTACAAATATCAAGTACATGCAAATTAATAGCCAAGTGAGTAATGTACGACCCAAGAATCAAGGGGCACTTCTTTTTAGGCAAAATAGACTTGAACTGAGAAGCAAGCCAGCACCCAAGGTTAACCTTAATATTGTTATGCATACACCATATAAAGAAAAATTCGGGCTTAGACAGAATGCCCGAACTGTCTCGCCTACTCGAGAAACTATAAGCCAAGAAACGGTGGATATAGCAAGATGCTGGGTCCTTCAGATAAGAACCTTTAGATAAACGAGGGTCATAATTATCCCTGTCCACGGACATCTCCTCCCAAATATGGCGATAGCGGGAGAAAAAAGGCTGGACATAGTCACATGCACTCTTGGCATACTCGCGAGACTCGGCATAGGCTGGATCAATAAAACCAAGGGCAAGATTGAAGTCAGTAATGGAATGGTGGAACTCATGACCCATTAAATGAAAGTGGATGACATTAGGGGTAGAAACTGTGTAACCAGTGAGAAGGTCGAACTCAAATGTAGCACAGAACTCCCTAACTAATTCAACAAAGGCCGAGCGGTCAGTAATACGAGAATAGGGAAGCCACCCAATGGCCTCAATCAACTGGTCAAAACCAACTCAAATATTTAGAAGGCCCAAGGTGGCGGCATCCCGATAACGACAAGGAATTATCCTCCGTTCACAAGCAGCAGCATATCGCCGCTTGTCGGCTGCCTGGTGAAGTCCAAATTACCCCCAAAATGTGCAGGGTCAGAGATATGGACGTCTCTTTGTCTCCCAAGACGAGCCCTCCTCCCAGAGGAGGAAGGGTCGTGCGAGGGGTCAGAGGCAGGTATGGAGTGCTGGGTGGAGGAGGCTGAGGAGTCCATTCATCGTCTGAGTCCTCAACACCACAATTTTAGCCCCAATCATCTGCTCGATCTACTAGTTGTATGCTTATCTAGAATATGATAAGCTGCAATACTAATGCTTACGGGCTCTAAATCATCACAACAATCATCTTCAATGGATGAGGTAATCCCCAATTACCAATAACCATCAGAAGAGGCATCTCCAGTCATCACCTTATCTAGTCCATTCGAGGGTGAGGCCCTGAAGCGAAGGACGGGAACGAAGGATCCCAGTAAATGCCGCACATGCGGAGAAAATATTGATACAGGACAACACCATTGCAGTTCAGCAGCTGAAACTATTCAACGGTTTCACCAAAACTTCCCAGGCATGACTAGTGAATTAAGACATAGACGGAACATTATCAAGAACAATTGCAGTGCTGATTAATTGCTAAGACAGGCTTTTTTTTTTTTTTTTTTTACTTTTTGCAGGTGGCACTGACAAACTGGCTGCCAGGCTGACAGTCGATTTTTCAAAAAAAAAAAAAATGCCGGGCTGAGTGACCTTTTTTAAGAAAAAAAATTGTATCAGGTCAATAGTTTGATACCAGACCCTTGTCAGATCCGTAAGTGTCCGATTTTTCTTTTTTTTTTTTGACAATATTCTAAGTAATTAGCCGGATATATTGGAGTTAACTATAAATATCTTTTTGACAATTTTGTTAGACAAGGTTAGACTTGACTAATGGCTTAGGAAATAAAGTGAGAAAAATAATGTTAGAGGATAAAGTGCAAAATCTGGTTAAACCTTAAGGGGAGTTTTTGTGATTAACCCTATTTGATGAGTTACTATAATTTTTAATTCAAAAGTGGACTATAATTTGAGATGGATGAAAAAAAGAAAACAAAACTATTAAAATGGGATAGAGGGAGTATCATAAGAGACATAGTTTTTTTTTCTTTTCCCACATAAGAGTCATAGTTAGCAAGCCATATCATTTACCATCTTTAAAACAAATATAACCAAACTCAAAAACTAAAAAAAAAAGAAGAAGCTTTTACTAAAGCATTCCGTCATTTGGACATCTTCTAAGAAGCTTTTACTAATTGCTCTACATTATGCTGATCCAATTTAAATTTAGCAAGCTTAAGGTCCTGAATTGCTTCTTCCAATCTGTACCGTGGAAAGCTTGACTCGATCAAAGCATTGACCAAGAAACCAATCCAACAAAAAATTTAAAAAAAAAAGAAAAAAAAGAGTAAATAATATGCTGATATCTGATTTTATCCAATGTAATTTTTGTAGAAAAACATCGATCTATACCATTGCAGTGGTGAAAAACATCGTAGTGATCAAGAACCAAAATGATGTAAGAAGTTCAAGTCGAGATTCTCTAAACAACTCGATTAGCTTCGCTACGACTCTAATCCCAACCTTTAGTAACAAAATAAAAACTAAGAAGTTAGTTTCAATTAGACCCCAAAAAAAAAAAGCTACGAAAAATTCATTACCACAACACCTAGCACATGTAAGGAAAAATGCTTCACGCCATAGGCAAAAGATTGATATGAAAGCTCAGAAACATTGTTGTTTGCTATTTCATAATCATGTTGTAGCTTGGCTTTCTCCATGTCCACTGAAAGACCTCAAGACAATCAAAATAAAACCAAGTCACTGATTCGCAAGATAGTTAGTGCATAAAGTATTGTAATCCAAACTAACCATAGCCAAAGTCTGAGGCAGAGTCCGATAGAGCCCTTAACAAAGGAGAACGCTTATCAAATGCTAGCCAACCAAAAATAAAATGAGAGATTATTTAATTACATAAATCACCATTGTCGTTAGAACTAATATTGTACCTAAAATAAAATTGAAAGCTCAAAAAAGCAAAAAGGGAAAAGAAGCAATTAGACCTGCATTGGCAGAGGGATTAAGTTGGGCAGAAGGCTGAGAAGGGAGCCTGATCATCATACTAGAGGTGGGACTCCGGGGCAGAGGAGGAGAGAGCTGCGAAAGTGAAAAAGGTTATCAAGTACTGAAAATTTTCATTGAAGAAGTAGTAATATTTTTATATAACTTAGGAGATCGAGAGGCCCAACTCTAATTAGGAAAAGCGAGATTTTTTTTAAATCATTTTCTATTGATTATGATTAATCATGTAACCTGTAAGCCGCAAAGAAGGCGACGGTGACCAGCGAGTTTAGGGGGCCACGTAAGTATTGTCGGCCATCGGGTGCTCGTGACTGCAGTTGCAGTGGCAACAAAGGGGCTGAAGATGAGATAATTTGGGGAAAACCTGGCATCGGAGAGAATGCAAGTGGAAAAATAGAATGTTAGGAGGAGGGAGAGGAGGGAAAAAGCGGCTCGAGGGGGAGGCCGACAAGGAGCAAGTGAGCAACTAGTTATGGGAGAACTGAGGAGGGAAAGATGAGAGTGGGGCTAGGGTTATAAGACTTGGAAATAAACGACATAAGAAGAAGGTTGTATATAAGTTGCCCAAAAATGATTAAGTTTTAACTTAGCATAAATTATTTATAATCTCCTATAGTTTTATATAATGTAGATTATCCCTTTAAGGTTTTAAAATAGTTACATAATCCTCATATAGTTTTATGTAAAGTATAAAATGGACGAAATGCACAATTAGTTGCGGTGTTTTTACCTAATGCACTTTAACAGCACATGTGAAAAATTGTAATCTCCATATAACCCCTAATAGTTTGTATAAATATCCATTTTACCTTCTGTGATTTTTACATTCATCCGCATAATACCCCATACTTTTTTACTAGTAAGAATGACAATGGGGTGGGGTTGGATAGGGGACCCCTTCCCCGCCCCTTGCTCCGCTGTCCACTAATTCCCCCCCCGGCCTTGTCCCCCTCCCCTCGCTCCCCGCACCAAGCCATTCTTCCACTGCGGGTGCTCCAACGGAGCTAATAAAAATTTGTCATATGATTTTATTATAATCAAATTTTAGTAAATAATCAAATAATAAAATATTAACAAATCACCAAGTTATTATCCATTGTAATTTTACAATTGAAACTTATAAATATAATCAAATAAAAACTATTTGAATACAATTTAACATGATGAAACAAATACAACTAAAGTAGTTAAGTTTTCATTTTGACACAAATATAATCACTAAGTCATTATTGTGTTTTCTTTTTTGAGAAAAAAATGTTATTGCCTTAAGTGTAATTAGGAGTTTAGTATAACTGTATTAGTAAATTTAGTATAACTAATAATAATTTCTATTAGTAGAGACGTATAATTATTAGTATAATTGATAATATCATTATATTACATATACTAATATATATATTATATAATACATATAACTAATAATATTGTTATTATAAGTTTGTAACGAATTAAATTATTATACCGCCTGATCTAACTTACTAACTTCATATTTTGATTTTACATTCCATTTATGTTCTGTTAACACATGGCTGGTTCAACCGCCTATCCTAACTAGTGGCAATCCAACTGCGACCCACTTCCTAACTCTTGTGCTTTCCTACTCTTAATTGTTATTTATTTTCCTGGTTTAAAGGGCTAACCCCTCGTCCCATCTGGTATCAGAGCCCCTTAACTCATCTTCAAGCTCTGATACCAGACGGGACGAGGGGTTAGCCCTTTTGATAGCATCGTGGTACGTGGGCAGGCCAACAATGGCTCGAGTAATCGAGGAGCTGAGGATCACGTGCACGTCCCAAGTGGACCCATTACTAGGGCTCGCGTAAAGAAACTTCGTGAGCAACTCAATGTACTTATTCAGGCCATACACAAGTCCTTTGAAGGATTCATACACTCAAGTGAAGGTGGTCGCGGTCCGATAATGAGCATTGAAGCTACACCTGAGGATTAGGGTTTTTTTGCCGAACCCTAATTTCCATTTTAGCATCATAGTTGGTTATTTTCACATTAGTTGATTAGATTGAATAATTGGCTAAGTGCATATTGCACGTAGAATCGCCAAAGGTAGGATTGCTAATTTACTCATTATTATTTGCTAGAGTGGGCTGTCTAGGAAGGAAAGCCCACATGAGGCCCAACCCGTCGGGGGGTTAAGCCTCCCTTA